>NW_025721141.1:0-652090 GCF_922984935.1 Meles meles
GACAACCTCGGGCCATGGTCTGTCCCACATACAGGTTATGAGGCCTGTTACCTCGGTTGGTGATGGGAGTTCAGGGCTCAGGATGTGTCAGACAGGGTATTAGTGCACAGCGCTGTCTAGGATATTGGGGTGCTGTGAAGAGCCATGCAGGTTGATCCTCATTTGGGGATTCTGGGCAGGCCCCTAGGATGCTTCTTCTTTCTGGACGGGAGGCAGAAGGCTGCGTTATGGCTCCAGAATTCCCAATCTAGAGGGTTTGCTGGCCAGGAGGGTGAGGACGGATGTCTGAATGCACAAGCGCCTGTTCCGTTCAGTGCTGAGCGCATGGCAGTTCCAATGTGCAGAGTCTGACTCGAGATCTCCAGCACCTGAGTCAGGGCAAGTGTCAGATGGTCACTCACGCTGGAGTTTGTGTCCATGATGTCCTACGAATGGAGGCATGGCCTCATGAGGCCATGGAATTTATCCCAGGCTGGGGATTGTGAGCTGCTCCAAACAGCAAGCTTTCCTTCTGCGGTACGCTGAGAGTCCATTTTGATGGCTCCAGAGGCCCCCATATGGAAAGACTTGGTAGCACAGCTCTCTGCTTGGATGCCTGGAATGGTTAACTCTGCTTACCCTTGCAACCCAGACACAAGGCAGTATTGATCTGGTGGCTCTAGGGCAAAGTGCCCAGGGAGGTGTGTTGACAGGGAGACTCATGGTGATAGGTCACAATACTGGCTTGTTTCCAGGGAGACCTTAGAATGCGCTGGGGTCTCAGGCGCCAGGCAGGATTCTCTTCCCTTGAGGGTTGGATGCAGCTACTAAGAGCCAGGTTGCCTTCTGGGGACAGGAGGTGTTCTGTTTTGTGGCTCATTGACCAAGTGTTGGACCATATATAAGTATTCCCGAACTTGCCTCTGGGGACAGATGCCTGCAAACCTAATCTAGGGTTCCGTTGAGGACTTAGGGGCATGTCAGGTCCTAGGGTCATATCAGGTTCCATCTTCTGACTCAAGGCCACTGACCTGAGTGTCTGCCTGGATGTAAGTGTCTGGCATGTGTCAGACTGCGCATTTTTGTCCAGAGCGGCCAACGAAATTGGGGTGGGCTCTGGGGCCTTGTGGATGTCTCCCAATCTGGTGTTTTGGTGCAACTGTGATGGGCAGAGATTCCTCCGTGAGGGCAGGCAGAGTCCTGCTCTGTGGCTTCAGAGGACCCATCCTGGAGGGCCTGTCAGCCAGGGCTTTGGGGACAAAAGTCTGCAAACAGAAACTCGGGACTGGGTTAGGGGAGAGGTGATGGCAGGCCCGATCTGCAAACTGTGAAGACAGTGCCTCAGGATCTGAAATTAGGGCCATGGGGAGTGGGAGTGCAGACTTTCCTGTCTGTTTTTTATGTCCCTGTTGGCCACGGAATGTATGGGTGGCCTCTTGGGGCCATGGGAGATTCTGACTCTGTACGTATTTAGCCCAGCTCCCAAGATTTTGATGTCTTTCTGGGGGAAGGGAAGAGTGCTGTTTTCCTTCTCATGCGTCCTGCCCTAGCAGGGATTCCAGAGTTGGCTTCTGGGATGGGCGCCTGGAGAACCCGAACGACGGTGAGGACTAGGGCCTAGGGGCATGGCAGGTCCGATATGCATGCTCCTGGTCCAGCAAGCGAGGGGGCTTATTTGAAAGCGGGTTCAGGCTGAGGGTCACAATGCCTGTATGTGGCCAGGGTGGCCCTAGTGTGTGGCAGTGGTGTCATGGGCCATGCAGCTGCCTCCCACTCTGAGGGTTTGACCCCCATCCCCACAGCACACTTTTCCTGACATGGGGAAGTAGGAGTGCTCTTTTGAGGAGGTCAGGGCTCAGGCTGTGTCAGACAGAATTAGTGCACAGAGTGGCCTAGGATATTGGGGTGTCTCAAGGGCCGTGCAGGTGATCTTCAGGTGGGGATTCTGGGAATCCCCTCAGGCCCTTCTTCTTTCTGGAGGGCAAGCAGAAGACTGCATTTTGGCTTCAGAATTTCCAATCTCGAGGGCTTGTGGGCCAGATGGGTGCGGACGGAAATCTGATCACACGATCGCCAGTTCAGTTCAGTGCTGAGCATATGGCAGTTCCAATGTGCAGCATCTGACTCGAGATCTCTAGCACCTGAGTCAGAGGAAGAGTCAGATGGTCGCTCACGCTGGAGTTTGTGTCCATGATGGCTGACGAATAGAGGGGTGGCCTGAGGAGGCCATGGAAGTTATACCAGGCTGTTGCTTGTGAGCTAATAAGAACAGCGAGCTCTCTGTCTGCGGGATGGGGTAGTCTGTTTTGATGGCTCCAGGGTTCCCTATATGGAACGACTTGGTAGTAGAGCTCTCCGCATGGATGCCTGGAAAGCCCGGTTCAGCTTACCCTTGCAGACCAGGCACAAGGCAGTTCCGATCTGGTGGCTCTGGGGCGAAGTGCCCTGGGGATTCTGTTGACAGGGAGCCTCATGCTGATGGGTTACAATGCTGGATTGTGTCCAGCGAGACCTTAGAATGAGGCGGAGGCTCAGGAGCAGGCAGGATTGTCCTTCCCTGATGGTTTAACGCAGCTTCCAAGAGCCAGGTTGCCTTCTGGGGACAGGGGGTGTTCTGTTTTGTGGCTCAGGGACCAAGTGTTGGACAATATGTAGGTATTCCAGAACTTGCCTCTGGGGACAGATGCCTTCAAACCTAAGCTAGGGTTCCGTTGAAGTCCTCAGGCCATGTCAGATTCCATCTTCTGACTCAGGGCCATTGACCTGGGTGTCTGCCTGGATGTAAGTATCTGGCATGTGTCAGACTGTGCATTTTTGTCCAGAGCGTCCAACGAAATTGGGGTGGGCTCAGGGGCCTTGCAGGTATCTCCCAATCTGGAGTGTTTGTGCAATTGTGATGGGCAGAGTTTCCTTCAGGAGAGCAGGCAGTGTCCTGCTCTGTGGCTCAAGAGGAGCCATCATGGAGGGCCTGTCAGCCAGGGCTTTGGGGACAAAAGTGTGCAAACACAAACTTGGGTTAGGGGCGAGGTGATGGCAGGCCCAATCAGCGGACCATGAGGGCAGTGCCTCGGTATCTGAAATAAGGGGGTCATGGAGGCGGGAGCACAGGCTTTTCTGTCTGGGTTGTGTATCTCGCTTGGCCATGGAATGTAGGCGTGTCCTAATGGGGTCATGGCAGATTCTGCCTCTGTGAGGATTCTGCCCAGCTCCCAAGGGTTTGGTGTCTTTCAGGGGTAAGGGAAGTGTGCTGTTTTCCATCATACGGGTCCTGCCATAGCAGGGATTCCAGAGTCAGCTTCTGGGTCCAGGTGCCTAGAGAACCCCACCGTGTGCGAGTATTTGGGCTTCGGGGCATGGCAGGCCCGATATGCGGGCTCCTGGTCCAGCTAGTGAGGGGGCTTGTTTGAAATTGTGCTGATGCTGAGGGCCACAATGCCAGTTTGTGGCCTGGGTGGCCCTGCTGGTTGGGCTTGGTCTCATGGGCCATGCAGCTGGCTCCCATTCTGACGGTTTGACCACCATCCCCACAGCAAGCTTTTCCTGCCTTGGGGAAGGAGGAGTCCTCTTTTGTGCTTGAGGTTCCCGCATAGGCCAGGATTTGAGCAAAGGTCAGGGTACAGATGCCTGAATACCCACGTTGTGTAGAGACGTCAGACTTGGGCCTTGGCCAGGCCACCTGCAGGTTATGGGGCCTATTACTCTAAAGGGTGACTGGATGTCGGGGCATAGTCTGTGTCAGACAGAGTATTAGTGCACAGGGCGGCCTAAGATATTGGGGTGTCATCAAGGGCCATGCATGTTGACCCTCAGGTGGGGAATCTGGGCAGACATCTAGGTCCCCTCTTCTTTTTGGAGGCAGTCAGAAGGGTGCGTTGTGTCTCCAGAATTCCCAATCTGGAGGGGTTGCAGGCCAGGAGGGTGAGGATGGAAGTCTGAACGCACAAGTGCCGGTGCAGTTCAGTGCTGAGCACATGGCAGTTCCAGTGTGCAGCGTCTGACTCGAGATCTTCAGCACCTGAGTCAGGGCACGTGTCAGATGGTCCCTCACGCTGGAATTTGTGCCCATGATGGCCGACGAATGGAGGGGCGGCCTCATCAGGTCATGGAAGTTATCCTAGGCTGGGGATTGTGAACTGCTCCGAACTGCAAGCTTTCCTTCGGCGGGACAGGGGGAGTCCATTTTGATGGCTCCAGGGCCCCCCATATGCAAGACTTGGTAGCAGAGCTCTCCATATGGATGCGTGGAGAGCCCAGCTCAGCTTACCCTTGCAGCCCAGGCACAGGGCAGTTTCGATCTGGTGGCTCTGGGGTGAATTGCCCAGGTGGCTGAGTTGACAGGGAGCCTCATGCCGATGGGTCACAATGTTGGCTTTTGTCCAGGGAGACCTTGGAATGAGGCAGGGGCTCAGGCGCAGGATGCAGGTTCCAAGAGCCAGGTTGCCTTCTGGGGACAGGGGGTGTTCTGTTTTGTGGCTCAGAGACCAAGTGTTGGACCATATGTAGGTATGCCAGAACTTGCCTCTGGGAACAGATGCCTGCCAACCTAAACTAGGGTTCTGATGAGGTTCTAGGGCCATGTTAGGTTCCATCTTCTGACTCAGGGCCATTAACCTGGGTGTCTGCCTGGAGGTATGTGTCAGGCATGTGTCAAACTGCGCATTTTTGTCCAGAGCGTCCAACGAAATTGGAGTGGGCTCAGGGGACTTGCAAGTGTCTCCCAATCTGGAGAGTTTGCAACTGTGATGGGCAGTGATTCCTCCATGAGTGCAGGCAGAGTCCTATGCTGTGACTCCAGAAGCCCCATCCAGAAGGGTCTGTTGGCCAGGGCTTTGGGGACAAAAGTCTGCAAACACAGACTCGAGTTTAAGGGCAAGGTGATGGCAGGCCTGATCTGCAAACTGTGAGGACTGTGCCTCGTGATCTGAAATTAGTGCATCAGGGAGGTCGGAGCTTAGCCTTTTCTGTCTGGGTTGTGTGTCTCGGTTGGCCACGGAATGTAGGCGTGTCCTAATGGGGCCATGGGAGATTCTGCCTCTGTGAGGATTCTGCCCAGCTCCCAAGGGTTTGGTGTCTTTCAGGGGTAAGGGAAGAGTGCTATTTTCCGTCTCAGGGGTCCCGCCATAGCAAGGATTCCAGAGTCGGCTTCTGGGTCCAGGCGCCTGGAGAACCCAACCAAGGGTGAGGATTTGGTCCTAGGGGCATGGCAGGCCCGAAATGCGGGCTCGTGGTAAAGCTAGCGAGGGGGCTTTTTTGAAAGTGGGCTCAGGCTGAGGGTCTCAAGGCCTGATTGTGCCCAGGATGGACCTCCAGGGTGGGCGTGGTCTCACGGACAATGTACCTGACTCCCATTCTGAGGGTTTGACCCCCATCCCCACAGCAAGGTTTTCCTCCCATGGGGAAGGAGGGGTCCTCCTTTGTGCTTGGGTTCCCCCATAGGTCTGGATTTGAGCTATGGTCTGGGCACAGATGCCTGAATACCCAGGTTGGGTAGAGATGACAGCCTCGGGCCATGGTCAGTCCCACCTGCAGGATATGTGCCCCGCTACCTGGGGGCCTAAAGGGAGGTGAGTGCTCAGGCCGTTCCAGACAGAGCATTAATGCACAGGGAGTCTAGGATATTGGAGTGCCATCGAGGTCCGTGCAGGTTGATCCTCATTGGGTATACTGGACAGACCTCTAGGGCCCTTACTCTATCTGGAGGGCAGGCAGAAGACTGCATTGTGGCTCCAGAATGAACAATCTGGAGGGCTTATGGCCCAGGTGGTTGAGGACAGAATTCTGAAGGCACAAGCGCTGGTTCAGTTCAGAGCCGAGCGCATGGCATTTCCAATGTGCAGCATCTGACTTGAGATCTCCAGCACCTGAGTCAGGGCACGTGTCAGATGGTCGCTCACGCTGGAGTTTGTGTTCATGATGGCTGACGAATGGCGGGGTGGCCTCATGAGGCCATGGAGGTTTTCCCAGGCTGGGGTTTCTGAGCTGCTCTGAACAGTAAGCTTTCCTTCTGTGGGAGAGGGGAGGTCTGATTTGCTGGCTCCAGGGTCCCCCATATGGAAAGACTTGGTAGCACAGCTCTCTGCATGGATGCCTGGAAAGCCCAGTTCAGCTTACCCTTGCAGCCCAGGAACAAGGCAGTTTAGATCTGGTTGCTCTGCAGCGAATTGCCCATGGCCTGAGTTTGAAAGGGAGCCTAATGTTGATGGGTCACAATATTGGCTTTTGTCCAGGGAGACCTTAGAATGTGGCAGGAGCTCAGGCGCCATGCAGGATTCTCCTCCCCTGAGAGCTGGACACAGCTCCCAAGAGCTAGATTGCCTTCTGGGGACAGGAGATGTTTTGTTTGTGGCTCAGGGATCAAGTGTTTGACCATATGTAGGTATTCCAGCTTGCCTCTGGGGACAGATGCCTGTAAACCCAAGCTAGGGTTCCGTTGAGGTCCTAGGGGTTGTCAGGTTCTATCATATGACTCAGGGCAATTGAACTGGGTGTCTGCCAGGAGGTAGGTGCCTGGCATGTGTCAGACTGTGCACTTTTGTCCAAAGAGGCCAACGAATTTGGGACGGACTCCATGGCCTTGCAGGTGTCTCCCAATCTGGAGGATTTGTGCAACTTTGATGGGCAGAGTTTCCTAGGACGGGCAGGCATAGTCCTGTGCTGTGGCTCCCAAGACCCCATCCTGGAGGGCCTGTAGGCCAGGGCTTTGGGGACAAAAGTCTGCAAACACAATCTCAGGTTTGGGTAAGGGACGAGGTGATGGCAGGCCCAATCTGCAGACCGTGAGGGCAATGCCTCGGGATTTGAATTTAGGGCAATGGGGTGGCAGGAGCTCAAGCTTTTCTGTCTGTGTTGGGTGTCTCGGTTGTCCACGGATGGAGGAGTGGGCTCATGGGTCCAAGGGAGATTCTGTCTCTGTGGGGTTTTTTGCAAGGCTCCCAAGTTATTGGTTTCTTTCTGGATGAAGGGAAGAGAGCTGTTTTTAGTCTCAGGATTTCTGCCATAGCAGTGATTCCAGAGTCGTCTTCTGGTTCCAGGCACCTGTAGAACCCGACCGAGGGTGAGGATTTGGGCATAGGGGCCTGGCAGGTACGATATGCAGGCTCCTGGTCCAGCTAGCGAGGCGGCTTGTTTGAAAGCAGGCTCAGGCTGATGTTCACAATGCCTGTTTGTTCCCAAGGCAGACCTCCTGAGTGGGCGTGGTATCATGGGCCATGCAGTTGGCTCCCTCTCTGAGAGTTCAACCCCCATCTCCACAGCAAGCTTTTCTGGCCATGCAGAAGGAGGAGTTCTCTTTTGTGCTTGAGTTCCCCCCATAGGCCGGAATTGGAGCTATGATCTGGGCACAGATGCCTGGACACCCAGGTTGGGTAGAGTTGAAAGCCTCGGGCCATGGATGGTCCCACCTGCAGTAGATGGCTAAAGCTACCTGTGGGGCTGACTGGAGGTCGGGGCTCAGAGGGTGTCAGACACAGCATTAGTGCATTTTTCGGCCTGAATATTGGGGTTCCATCTTGGGCCATGCAGGTTTATCCTCACATGGGGATTCTGGGCAGACCCTTAGGACCCTTCTTCTTTCTGGAGGGCAGGCAGAAGGCTCTGTTGTGGCACCAGAATTCCCAGTCTGGAGGGCTTGCGGGCCAGATGGGTGAGGACGTCAGTTCAGTTCAGTGCCGAGCACAGGGCACTCCCACGTGCAGAGTCTGGCTCGAGATCTTCAGCACCTGAGTCAGGGTAGTGTCAGATTGTCGCTCACACTGGAGTTTGTGTCAAGGATTCCCGATGAATCCAGGGGTGGTCTCATGAGGCCATGGAGGTTTTCCCAGGCGGGGGCTTGTGAGGTGCTCCGAGCAGCAAGTTTTCCTTCTGTGGGACAGGAGGAGTCCGTTTTGATGCCTCCAGTGTCCCCATATGGAAAGAAATGGTAGCAGAGCTCACAGCATAGATGCCTGGAAAGCCCTGCTCAGCTAATCCTTATAGCCCAGGAAAAAGGCAGTTTCGATCTGGTGGCTCTGGGGCAAAGTGCCCAAGGGGCTGAGTTGACAGGGAGCCTCATACCGATGGGTCACAATGCTGGGTTGTGTCCAGAGAGACCTTAGAATGTGGTGGGGGATCAGGCGCCATGCAGGATTCTCTTCCCCTGAGGGTTGGAAACAGGTCACAAGAGCTAGGTTGCCTTCTAGGGAAAAGAGGTGTTCTGTTTCATGGCTCAGGGACCAAGCGTTGGACCATATGTAGGTATTCCAGAACCTGCCTCTGGGGACCGATGCCTCCAAACCTAAGCTAGGTTCATTTGAAGTCCTAGGGGCATATCAGTTTCCATCTTCTGAGTCAGGGCCATTGACCTGGATTTCTGCTTGGATATAGGTGTCTGGCATGTGACAGACTGGGCATTTCTGTCCAGAACGGCCAACGAAATTGGGTGGGCTCAGGGGCCTTGCAGGTGTCTCCTAATCTGGAGGGTTTGTGCAACTGTGACAGGCAGAGTTTCCTTCGTGAGGCCAGTCAGAGTCCTCCACTGTGGCTCCAGAGGCTGCATCCTGGAGGGCCTATCGGCCACGGCTTTGGGGACACCAGTCTGCAAACACAAACTCTGGTTAGGGTGAGGGGCGAGCTGATGGCAGGCCCGATCTGCAGACCGTGAGAGAAGTGCCTCGGGATTTGAATTTAGGGCGATGGGGTGGCAGGAGCACAGGCTTTTCTGTCTGGGTTGTGTGTCTCGGTTGGCCACGGAATGGAGGGGTGGCCTCATGGGTCCATGGGAGATTCTTTCTCTGTGGGGATTTTGCATGTCCCCCAAGTTATTGGTTTCTTTCTGGATGAAAGGATGAGAGCTGTTTTCCATCCCAGGGGTCCCACCAAAGCAATTCCAGAGTCAGATTCTGGGTCCGGGCACCTGTCGAACCTGACCGAGGGTGACGATTTGGGCCTAGGGGCATGGCAGTAACGAAATGCGGGCTCCTGGTCCAGCTAGCGAGGCTGCTTGTTTGAAAGCAGGCTCAGGCTGATGGTCACAATGCCTGTTTGTGCTCAGGGCAGACCTCCTGGTGGGCATGGTCTCATGGGCCATGCAGCTGTCTCCCAACTGAGGGTTTGACCCCCATCCCCACAGCAAGTGTTTCCTGCGGTGGGGAAGGAGGAGTGCTTTTTTGTGTATGATGTTCCCCCATAGGCCAGGATTGGAGCTATGGTCTGGAAACAGATGCCTGAGTACCTAGGTTGGGTAGAGATGACAGCCTCGGGCCCTGACCAGTCACCCCTGCTATAGATGGCTAAAGCTACCGGTGGGGCTTACTGGAGGTCGGGGCTCAGACAGTGTCAGACACAGCATTAGTGCACATTTCGGCCTGTATATTGAGGTTCCTTCTACGGCCGTGCAGGTTGATCCTCACATGGGGATTCTGGGCATACCCTGAGGGACCTTCTTCTTTCTGGAGGGCAGGCAGAAGACTGTGTTGTGGCATAAGAATCCCCAATCTGGAGAGCTTGTGGGCCAGACGGGTGAGGACAGAAGACTGAACGCACAAGTGCCAGATCATTTCAGTGCCGAGCACATGGAAGTTCCAATGTGCAGCGTCTGACTCGAGATCTCCAGCACATGAGTCAGGGCGAATGTCAAATGGTCGCTCACACTGGGGTTTGTGTCCATAATGCCTGATAAATGCAGGGGTGGCTTCATAAGGCCAGAGAGGTTTTCCCAGGCTGTGGCTGTGAGCTCCTCCGAACAGCGAGCTTTCCTTCTGTGGGACAGGGGGAGTCTGTTTTGATGGCTCCAGGGTCTCCCATATGGAAAGACATGGTAGCCGAGCTCACTGCATAGATGTCTGGAAAGCCCAGCTCAGCTTATCCTTTCAGCCCAGGAACAAGGCAGTTTCGATCTGATGGCTCTGGGGTGAAGTGCCCAGGGGACTGAGGTGACAGGGAGCCTCATGCCGATGGGTCACAATTCTAGGTTGTGTCCTGGGAGACCTTAGAATGTGGTGGGGGCTCAGGCGCCGTGCAGGATTCTCCTGCCCTGAGGGTTGTTCACAGGTCCCAGGAGCCAGGTTGCCTTCTGGGGACAGGAGGTGTTCTGTTTTATGGCTCAGGGACCAGGCTTTGGACCATATGTAGGTATTCCAGAACGTGCCTCTGGGGACAGATGCCTGCAAACCTAAGCTATGGATCTGTTGAGGTCCTAGGGGCATGTAAGTTTCTATCTTCTGAGTCAGGGCTATTGACCTGGATGTCTGCCTGGAGGTAGGTGTCTGCCATGTGTTAGACTGCGCATTTTGTCCAGAACTGCCAACAAAATTGTGTGGGCTCAGGGGCCTTGTAGGTGTCTCCCAATGTGGAGGGTTTGTGCAACTGTGACGGACAGAGTTTCCTTCGTGAGGCCAGGCAGAGTCCTGGGCTGTGCCTCCAGAAGCCCCATCCTAGAGGGCCTGTCAGCCAGGGCATTGGTGACAAAAGTCTACAAACACAAACTCGGGTTAGGGTGAGGGGTGAGGTGATGGAAGGCTTGATCTGAAGACCATGAGGGCAGTTACTCGGGATAACTTAGGGCGACGGGGAGGTGGGAGCACAGGCTTTTCTGTCTGTGTTTTGTGTCTCGGTTGGCCACGGAATGGAGGGGTGGCCTCTTCGGTCCATGAGAGATACTGCCTCTGGGGGATTTTGCACGGCTCCCAAGGTTTTGGTGTCTTTCTGGATGAAGGGAAGAGGGTTGTTTTCCGTCTCAGGATTCCCGCCATAGCAGGGATTCCAGTGGCGGTATCTGGGTCCAGGCGCCTGGAGAACCCGACCAAGAGGAAGGACTTGGGCCTAGTGGCATGGTAGGACCGATATGCGGGCTCCTGATCGAGCTGGCGAGGGGTATTGTTTAAAGCAGGCTCAGGGGCGCCTGGGTGGCTCAGTGGGTTAAAGCCTCTGCCTTCGGCTCAGGTCATGGTCCCAGGGTCCTGGGATCGAGCCCCGCATCGGGCTCTCTGCTCAGCAGGGAGCCTGCTTCCTCCTCTCTCTCTCTGCCTGCCTCTCTGCCTACTTGTGAGCTCTGTCAAGTAAATAAATAAAATCTTTAAAAAAAAAAGCAGGCTCAGGATGATGTTCACAATATCTGTTTGTGCCCAGGGTGGACCACGTGTGGGCGTGGTCTCATGGGCCATGCAGCTGGCTCCCACTCTGAGGATTTGACCCCATCCCCTCAGAAAGCTTTTCCTGCTGTGGGAAGGAGGAGTGCTCTTTTATGCTTGAGTTCCCCCTATAGGCTGTGATTGGAGCTATTATTTGGGCACAGATGTCTGAACACCCAGGTTGGGTAGAGATGAAAGTCTCGGGCCTTGGCTGGTCCCACCTGAAGGAGACAGCATCCGCTACCTGGGGGACTGACTGGAGGTCGGGGCTCAGGCTCTGTCAGATAGAGCATTAGTGCAGAGTGTGGCCTGGATATTGGGGTTCCATCTAGGGCCGTGCAGCTTGATCCTTACATGGGGATTTTGGACAGCCCTATAGGGCCCTTTTTCTTTCTGGAAGGCAGGTCAGAAGGCTGTGTTTTGGCTCCAGAATTCCCCATCTGGAAGGCTTGCAGGCCAGGAGGGTGAGGAATGAAGTCTGAATGCACAAGCGCTGGTTCAGTTCAGTGCGGAGCACATGGCAATTCCAATGTGCAGCATCTGACTCGAGATCCCCAACACCTTAGTCAGGGCACGTGTCAGATGGTCGCTCACGCTGGAGTTGGTGTCCATGATGGCCAACGAATGGCCCGTGGCCTCATGAGGCCATAGAGGTTTTCCCAGGCTGGGGCGTGGGAGCTGCTCTGAACAGCAAGCTTTCCTTCTGCAGGACAGGGGGAATCTGTTTTGATATCTCCAGTGTCCCCCATATGGAAAGACTTGGTAACAGAGCTCTCTGCATGGATGCCAGGAAAGCCCATCTCAGCTTACCTTTGCAGCCCAGGGACAAGGCAATTTCGATCTGGTAGCTCTGGGGTGAAGTACCCAAGGGGCTGTGTGACCAGGTGCCTCATGCTGATGGGTCACAATGCTGTCTTGTGTCCAGGGAGTCCTTAGAATGTGGTGGGGGCTCAGGTGCCATGCAGGACTCAGGTCCCAAGAGCCAGGTTGCCTTCTGGGGACAGGAGGTGCTATGTTTTGTGGCTCAGGGATCAAGTATTGGACCATATGTAGGTATTCCAGCACTTGCCTCTGGGGACAGATGGATGCAAACCTAAGCTAGTTTTCCGTTGAGGTCCTAGGAGCATGTCAGGTTCCATCTTCTGACTCTAGGCCACTGACCTGGATGTCTGCCTGGAGGTAGGTGCCAGGCATGTGTCAGACTGTGCATATTTGTCCACAGTGGCCAACGAAATTGGGGTGTGCTCAGGGGCCTTGCCAGTTTCTCACAATCTGGAGGGTTTGTGCAACTGTGACGGGGTGAATTTCCTTTGGGAAGGCAGGCAGAGTCCTGTGCTATGGCTCAAGAGGCCCCATCATGGAGGATCTGTAAGCCAGGGCTTTGGGGACAAAGCCTGCAAACACAAACTCGGGTTAGGGGGAGGGTTGAGGTGATTGCAGGACTGATCTGCGGACTGAGGGCAGTCCCTCAGTATCTGAAGTTAGGGTGATGGCGAGGCGGGAGCACAGGCTTTTCTGTCTGGGTTGTGTGTCTCGGTTGGCCATGGAATGTAGCGGTAGCCTCATGGGCCCATTTGAGATTCTGTCTCTGTGACATCCTGCCCTGCTCCCAAGGGTTTGGTGTCTTTCGGGGGCAAGGGAAGAGGCTGTTTTCTGTCTCAGGGGTCCAGGCATAGCAGGGATTCCAGAGACAGCTTCTGGGTCATGGTGCCTGGTTAACCCAAACGAGGGTGAGGATTTGGGCTTATGGGCATGGCAGGCCTGATATGGGGGCTCCTGGTCCAGCTTGCAAGGGGGCTTATTTGAAAAAGTGCTCAGGCTGAGGGTCACAATGCCTGTTTGTGGCCAGGGTGGCCCTCCTGGGTGGGCGTGAACTCATGGCCATGTAGCTTGCTCCCACTCTGAGGGTTCGACCATCTACCTGTAGGGGCGGGCCAGGCCAGCTAGATGGAGATGGCCAATCAGTGGGGCATGCATATATTTACTGAGGTGAGTTGCAATCCCATTGGCCACCTGTGTGTGGGCCGGCCTCAACCACCTCTATAAAAGCTGGTCTGTGAGGCTGCAGGGTGGGGGGGGGGGGGTGTAGCAGGAGGACTTAGAGTAGCCGGTAGCAGGAGCCATTAGAGTAGCCATTAGGGGAGCCATTGGGAGCCATAAAGGTAGTGTTAAGAGTGGTAGTGTTGGGGTTGTGGAGAGTGACAGCACCCTTTTCATCATCGGGAGCATTGGGAGCAGCATTGCTGGGAGCCTCGACCCGGGAGTGGCCTCGTGGCCCTGAGCAGCCTCGTCCCGGGGAGCGGCCTCATCCAGAGCAGCCTCGCCGACCCAAGCAGCAGCACTGCCACGAGCAGCCTCGCCGCCCTGAGCAGCAGCGCTGTAATGAGTCCAGGGAGCGGCCTCGTTAGCAGCAGCGCCACCATGAGCGGCCTCGATGCCTCGGCTGCTTGAGGTATCGAGGCTGCAACACCATCGGGAGCAGTCTCGCCGCCCCAAGTAGTGGTGCTATTACAAGTCCTGGGAGTGGCCTCATCCGGAGCAGCCTTGTCAGGAGCGGCCCCATCCTAGTTGGCAGCAGCGTCATCCCGGGGAGTGGCCTCATCCAGAGCGGGCTCATCAGGAGCGGCCTCACCGCCCTGAGCAGCAGTGCCACCGAGAGCGGCCTCGCCGCCCTGAGCTGCAGCGCCACCACAAGCGGCCTTGCCACCTGGAGCAGTGGCGCCGCCAGGAGCAGCCTCCCAGGAGCCGGCGGCGCGGCCTCGTGGCATTGCTGGGAGCCTCGTTGGCAGTGGCCTCGTCCAGGGAGCAGCCTCACTGGGAGTGGCCACGTCCTGGGGAGCAGCCTTTGGTAAGTGAGGGTGAGGCAGGGAACCTCCAGGAGGGACCCCAGGGCAAGGAGGCGGTGGCCCCCAGTAAGGCTCGGGCACCTCCCGGTCAGTTTGATTTCTAATGCATCGGGCTTGGACACCTACCGGTCATTTTCATTTCTGATGCATGGCGCGAAATAAAGCTTTGCTTGATTTTTGCTTTGTGTCAGTCTCGTTCCTTTGATCACGGACCCTAACACTATCCACAGAAAGCTTTTACTGCTGTGGGGAAGGAGGAGTGCCCTTTTGTGCTTGAGGTTCTCCCTTAGTCTGGGATTTGAGCTACGGTCTGAGAACAGATGCCTGAACACCCAGGTTGGGTAGAGATGACAGCCACGGTCCATGTCTGGTCCCAGTGGCAAGGTATGGGACCCGCTGCCTGCGGGCAGATGGGAGGTTGTGGCTTAGGCTGTGTCAGACAGAGCATTAGTGCACAGGGGGGCCTTGGTTATTGGGGTGCCATCAAGGTCCATGCAGGTTGATCCTCACGTGGGTATACTGGGCAGACCCCTAGGGCCCTTCTTCTTTCTGGAGGGCAGGCAGAAGACTGCGTTGTGGCTCCAGAATGAAAAATATGTAGGGTTTGCAACCCAGGCAGGTGAGGACAGAATTCTGAAAGCACAAGCACCAGTTCAGTTCAGTGCCAAGCACATGGCATTTCCAATTTGCAACGTCTGACATGATATCTCCAACACATGAGTCAGGGAAAGTGTCAGATGGTCGCTCACGCTGGAGTTTGTGTCCATGATGGCTGACGAATGAAGGGGTGGCCTCATGATTCCATGGAGGTTTTCCCAGGCTGGTGCTTGTGAGCTGCTCCGAACAGCAAGCTTTCCTTCTGCGGGACAGGGGGAGTCTGTTTTGATGGAACCAGTGTCCCCTGTATGGAAAGACTTCGTAACAGAAATCATCACATGGATGTCTGGAAAGCCCAGCACCGCTTATCCTTCCAGCCAGGAACTAGGCCATTTTGATCTGGTGGCTCTAGGGCAAAGTGCCCAGGGGGCTGAGGTGACAGGGAGCCTCATTCTGATGGGTCACAATGCTGGCCTGTGTCCAGGGAGACTTTGGAATGTGGCAGGGTTCTGGCGCCATGCAGGATTCTCCTCCCCTGAGGGTTGGACGCAGCTCCCAAGAGCCAGGTTTCATTCTGGGGACAGGAGGTGTTCTGTTTTGTGGCTCAGGGATCAAGAGTTGTACAATATGTTTGTATTCCAGAGTTTGCCTCTTTAAACAGATGCCTGGAAATCTAGGCTAGGGTTCCGGTGAGGTCCTAGGAGTATGTCAACTTCCATCTTCTGATTCAGACGTCTGGGTGTCTGCCTGGAGGTAGGTGTCTGGCATGTGTCCAAATGCGCATTTTTTTCCAAGGCTGCCAGTGAAATAAGGGTGGGCTCAGGGGCATTGCAGGAGTCTCCCAATCTTGAGGGTTTGTGCAAATGTGATGGGCAGAGCTTCCTTTGGGTGGGCAGACAGAGTCCTAAGCTGTGGCACCAGAGGCACCATCCTGGAAGGCCTGTTTGCCAGGGCTTTGAGGAAAAATGTCTGCAAATACAAACTCAGGATAGGGTTCTGGGAGAGGTGATGGCAGGCCTGATCTGCGCACCATGAGGGCAGTGTCACGGGATCTGAAATTAGGGCGGTGGGAAGGCAGGAGCGCAGGCTTTTCCATCTGGGTTGTGTGTCTCAGCTGGCCACAGAATGTACCGGTAGCCTCATGGGGCCATGGGAGATTCTGTCTCTGTGAGGATTCTGCCCGGATCCCAAGGTTTAGGTGTCTTTCGGGGGGAAGGGAAGAGTGCTGCTTTCTGTATCAGGAGTCCCGCCATAGCAGGGATTCCAGAGTTGGCTTCTGGGTCTGGGAAACTGGAGAGCCCGACCGAGGGTGAGGATTAGGACTTAGGCGCCTCTCAGGCCTGATATGCGGGCTCGTGGTCCAGCTAGCAAGGGTGCTGGTTTGAAAGCAGGCTCAGGCTAAGGGTCACAATGGCTATTTGTGGCCAGGTGGGCCCTCCTGGTTCTGCATGGTCTCATGGGCCTTGCAGCTAGCTCCCACTCTGAGGGTTAGACCCCATCCCCACATCAAGCTTTTCCTGTCATGGGGAAGGAGGAGAACTCATTTATTCTTGAGCTTCACCCATAGGCCAAGATTTGAGCTATGTTCTGGTTACAGATGCCTGAGTACCCAGGTTGGGTAGAGATGAGAGGCTCTGGCCATGGCAGGTCCCACCTGCAGGATATGTGCCCACTACCTGGAGGCTGATAGGAGATCGGGGCTCAGGCTGTGTCAGACAGAGCGTTAGTGCACAGGGCAGCCTAGGATATTGGGGTGCTGTCAAGGTCTGTGCAGGTTGATCCTCATGTGGGGATTCTGGCAGACTCCTAGGGCCCTTCTTTCTGGAGGGCAGGCAGAAGACTGTGTTGTGGATCCAGAATTAATAATGTGGAGGGCTTCCGGGCCAGGAGGGTGAGGACGAAATTCTGAATGCACAAGTGCCGTTTCAGTTCAGTGCCGAGAACCTGGCATTTCCAATGTGCAGCTTCTGACCCCAGATCTCCAGCACCTGAGTCAGGGCACGTGTCAGATGGTCGCTCACGCTGGAGTTTGTGTCAATGTAGGGGCCTGGTTAGCCAGAGGAAGTTTCTTGTAAACCCTGGATATAGGGGCGGGCCAGGCCAAATAGCCGTATCCAATCCGTGGTGTGCACATATATTAACTGTGGTGAGTTGAAATCTCATTGGCCACCTGTGTGTGGGCCAGGCTCAACCACCTCTATAAAGGTTATTCTGTGAGGCTGGGGGTGGGGGGATAAGTAGGAGGAGTTAGAATAGCAGTTAGAATAGCCATTAGAGTAGCTGTTAAAGTAGCCTTTGGGAGCCATTAGAGTAGCTCTTAGGGTAGCCTTTGGGAGCCATTAGGGTGGTCATAGGAGTGATAGCGTCAGGGTCATCGGGAGCAGCGCTGCCCCAAGCCACAGCCCCGCCACAAGCGGCCTCGCTGCCCCGAGCAGCAGTACCGCCACGGGCGGCCTCGCCACCCAGAGCCGCTTCCCGCCTCACTGCCCTGAGCCACGGCGTCATTCCGGGTAGCGGCCTCGTTGGAGTGCGACCTCATCCAGAGTGGCCTCGTCTGGGGAGCGGCCTTGTCGAATAGCGGCCTCGTCTGGAGCAGCCTCATCCTGAGTGGCCTCGTCCAGACAGAGCAGCCTCATTTGGGGAACAGATTTGTCAGAGTGGCGTCATGGGGAGCAGAGCCTGTGTTATTGGTGTTGTCGTCCTTGTCGTCATCACCTCTTTGTCGTCAGGAGCAGCATCCTTGTCATCGTCGCCTCTACGGAAGAAATGGCCCCGACTGGTCGGTTTGATTTTCGATGCTTGGCGTGAAACAAAGCTTTGCTTAATTTTTGCTTTGTGTCAGTCTTGTTCCTTTGATCATGGACCCTAAGAGTGTCCATGATGGCCGACGAATGGAGGGGTGGCCTCATGAGGCAATGGAGATCTTCGCAGACTGGGGCTTGTGAGCTGCTCTGAAGAGCAAGCTTTCCTTCTACGGGACAGGGGGAGTCCTTTTGGATGTCACCAGGGTCCCCTGTATGGAAAGACATCATAGCAGAAATCACTGCATGGATGCCTAGAACACCCAGCACCACTTACCCTTCCAGCCCAGGAACAAGGCCGTTTTGATCTGGTGGCTCTTGGGCAAAGTGTCCAGGGGGATGATGTGACAGGGAGGCTCATTCTGATGGGCCACAATGCTGGCTTGTTTCCAGGGAGACCTTAGAATGTGGCAGGGGCTCAGGCGCCATGTAGGATTCTCCTCCCCTGAGGGTTGGGCGCAGCTCCTAAGAGCCAGATTGCCTTCTGGGGACAGGAGGTGCTCTTCTTTGTGGCCCCAGTATCAAGTGTTAGACCACATGTAGGAATTCCAGAGTTTGCCTCTGGAGACAGATACCTACAAACCTAAGCTAGGGTTCCGTTGAGGTCCTAGGTGTATGTCAGGTTCCATCTTCTGACTCAGGCCATTGACCTGGGTGTCTGCCTGGAGATAAGTGTCTGGCATGTGTCCAAATGTGCATTTTTTCCAAGTGGCCAACAAATTTGTGGTGGGGTCAGGGGCATTGGAGGAGTCTCCCAATCTTGAGGGTTTGTGCAAATGTGACGGGCAGAGTTTCCTTTGGGTGGGCAGGTAGAGTCCTGCGCTGTGGCTCCAGAGGCCCCATACTGGAGGGCATGTTGGTCAGGGCTTTGGGGACAAAAGTCTGCTAACCGAAACTCGGGATAGGGTTGGGGCGAGGTGATGGCAGGCCCAACCTGCAGACTGTGAGGGCAGTGCCATGGGATCTGAAATGAGGGCGACAGGGAGGCGGGAGCACAGGCTTTTCTGTGTGGGTTATGTGTCTTGGTTGGCCACAGAATGTAGCAGTAGCCTCATGGGGCCATGGGAGATTCTGCCACTGTGAGGATTCTTCCCAGCTCCCAAGGGTTTAGTGTCTTTCAAGGGGAAGGGAATTGTGCAGTTTTCCGTCTCAGTGATCCTGCCATAGCAGGGATTCCAGAGTCGGCTTCTGGGTCCGGGTGCCTGGCAAACATGACTGAGGGTGAGGATTTGGGCCTAGGGTCATGTCAGGCCCAAAATGCAGGCTCCTAGTCCAGCTAGCGAGGGGGCTCGTTTGAAAGCTTGCGCAGGCTGAGGGTCACAATGCCTGTTTGTGGCCAGGTCAGCCCTCCTGGGTGGGCGTGTTCTCATGGGCCATGCAGCTGGCTCCCACTCGGAGGGTTAGACCCCCATCCCCACAGCAAGCTTTTCCCATCGTGTGGAAGGAGGAGTGCTCTTTTATGCTTGAGGTTCCCACACAGGCCGGGATTTGAGCAATGGTCTGGGCACAGACGCCTGAGTACCCAGGTTGCATAGAGATGACAGTGTTTGGAAATGGCAGGTCCCACTTGGTGGATATGGGGCCCGATACCTGGCAGGCTGACGTGAGGTCGGGGCTCAGGCTGTGTCACACAGAGCATTAGTGCACAGGGCGACCTAGGATATTGATGTGCCCTCGAGGTCAGTGCAGGTGGATCCTCACGTGGGGATTCTGGGCAGACCCCTAGGGCCCTTCTTCTTTCTGGAGGGCAGGCAAAAGTTTGCGTTCTGGCTCCTGAATTAACAACCTGGAGGTCTTGCAGGCTAGGAGGGTGAGGACAGATGTCTGAACGCACAAGCTCCAGTTCCGTTCAGTGCCGAGCACATAACATTTCCAATGTGCAACGTCTGACTCGAGATCTCCAGCACCTGAGTCAGGGCACGTGTCAGATAGTCACTCACACTGGAGTTTGTGTCCATGATGGCTGATGAATGGCGGGGTGGCCTCATGAAGCCATCAAGGTCTTCCCAGGCTGGGGCTTGTGAGCTGCTCCGAACAGCAAGCTTTCCGCTTTGGGACAGCGGACTACTTTTTTTTTTTTTTTTTAGGGCATCAGGGTCCACTGTATGGAAAGACATTGTAGCAGAAGTCACTGCATGGATGGCTGAAAAGCCCAGCTCCACTTACCCTTCGAGCCCAGTAACAAGGCCATTTCGATTTGGTGGCTCTGGGGCAAAGTGTCCAGGGGGCTGAGGTGACAGGGAGCCTCAATCTGATGAATCACAATGCTGGCCTGTGTCCAGGGATACCTTAGAATGTGGTGGGTGTTCAGTCGCCATGCTAGATTCTCCTTCCCTGAGGGTTGGACGCAGCTACCAAGAGCCAGGTTTCCTTCTGGGGACAGGATTTGTTCTGTTTTGTGGCTCTGGGATCAAGTGTTGGACCATATGCATGTATTCCAGAGTTTACTCTGGAGGCAGATGCCTGCAAACCTACCCTAGGGATACGTTGAGGTCTTAGGGTTATGTCAGGTACCATCTTCTAACTCAGGGCCATTGCCCTGTGTGTCTGCCTGGAGGTAGGTGTCTGGCATGTGTTTGAAGGCGCAATTTTTCCAAGGTGGTCAACGAATTTGGGGTGGGCTCATGGGCATTGCTGGTGTTTCTCAATCTGGAGGGTTTGTGTGACTGTGACGTGCAGAGTTTCCTTCGGGTGGGCAGGCAGAATCCTTCGCAGTGGCTCCAGAGGCCCCATCCTGGAAGGCCTGTCTGCCAGGGCTTTGGGGACAAAAGTCTACAAACAAAAACGTGGGATAGGGTAAGTGGCGAGGTGATGGTAGGCCCAATCTGCGGACGGTGAAGGTAGTGCCGCAGGATCTGAAATAAGGGCGATGGGGAGACGGGAGTGCAGGCTTTTCTGTCTGGGTTGTGTGTCTCAGTTGGCCATGAAACGTAGCAGTAGCCTCATGGGGGGAAGGGAGATTCTACTTCTGTGAGGATTCCGCCTGGCTCCCAAGGATGTGGTTTCTTTCGGGGGGAAGGGAAGAGTGCTGATTTCTGTCTCAGTGGTCCTGCCATAGCAGGGATTCCAAAGTGGGCTTCTGGGTCTGGGCGCCCTGAGAACCAAAGCGAGTGTGAGGATTTTTGGCTAGGGGCCTGTCAGGCCCGATATGTGGGGTCCTGGTCCAGGTACCGAGGGGGCTGCTTTGAAAGCGGGTTCAGGCTGAGCATCACAATGCCTGGTTGTGGCCAGGGCAGCCCTCCTGGGTGGGCATCGTTTCACATGGCATGCAGCTGGCTCCGACTGTGAGGGTTAGACCTCCATCCCCACAGCAAGCTTTTCCTGTCGTGGGGAAGGAGGAGTGCTCTTTTATGCTTGAGGTCCCCCCATAGGCCGGGATTTGAGCTATGATCTGGGCACAGATGCCTGAATACCCAGGTTCTGTAGCTTTGACAGTCTCTGGCCATGGCAGGTCCCACCTGCAGGATATGTGGCCCGCTTCCTGTGGGGCTGATGGGAGGTCAGGTCTCAGGCTGTGTCAGACAGAGCATTAGTGCCTAGGGGGGCCTAGGATATTGGTGTGCCATCGAGGTCCGTGCAGGTTGATCCTCACTGGGTATACTGGACAGACCTCTAGGGCCCTTACTCTATCTGGAGGGCAGGCAGAAGACTGTATTGTGGCTCCAGAATGAACAATCTGGAGGGCTTGTGGCCCAGGATGGTGAGGCCGAAATTCTGAACGCACAAGCGCCGGTTCATTTCAGTGCCAAGCACATGGCAGTTCCAACATGCAGCGTCTGACTTGAGATCTCCAGCACCTGAGTCAGGGCACGTGTCAGATGGTCGCTTATGCTGGAGTTTGTGTCCATGATGGCCGACGATTGGAGGGGTGGCCTCATGAGGCCATTGAGCTTTTCTCAGACTGGGGCTTGTGAGCTGCTCTGAAGAGCAAGCTTTTCTTCTGTGGGATAGGGGGAGTCCGTTTGGATGGCACCAGGGTCCCCCATATGGAAAGACATCATAGCAGAAGTCACAGCATGGATGCCTGGAAAGCCCAGCTCCACTTACAATTCCAGACCAGGAACAAGGCCATCTGGTGGCTCTGGGGCAAAGTTCCCAGGGGTTAAGCTGACAGATAGCCTCATTCTGATTTGTCACAATGCTGCATGTGTCCAGGGAGACCTTAGAATGTGGCGGGGGATCAGGCACCATGCAGGATTCTCCTCCCCTGAGGTTTGGACTCAGCTCGCAAGAGCAATGTTGCCTTCTGGCGACAGGAGGTGTTCTGTTTTGTGGCTCAGGGATCAAGTGTTGGACCACATGTAGGAATTCCAGAGTTTGCCTCTGGCGACAGATGCCTGAAATCCTAAGCTAGGGTTCTGTTGTGGTCCTAGGGGTATGTCAGGTTTCATCTTCTGACTCAGGATCATTGATCTGGGTGTCTGCCTGGAAATAAGTGTCTGGTATGTGTCTGAATGCACGTTTTTTCCAAGGCGGCCAACGAATTTGGGGTGGGCTCAGGGGCAATGCAGCTGTCTCCCAATCTGGAGGGTTTGTGAAATGTGATGTGCAGAGTTTCCTTTGGGTGGGCAGTCAGAGTCCTGCACTGTGGCTCCGGAGGGCCCATCCTGGAGGGCCTGTTGTTCCGGGACAAAAGTCTGCAAACCGAAACTCGGGATAGGGTTGGGGCGAGGTGATGGCAGGCCCGACCTGCAGACTGTGAGGGCAGTGCCACGGGATATGAGATGAGAGCAACGGGGAGGCGGGAGCACAGGCTTTTCTGTCTGAGTTATGTGTTTCGGTTGGCCATAGAATGCAGCGGTAGCCTCATGGGGCCATGGGAGATTCTGCCTCTGTGAGGATTCTTCCCAGCTCCCAAGGGTTTGGTGTCTTTTGGGGGGAAGGGAAGAGTGCTGTTTTCCATCTCAGGGATCCCGCCATAACAGGGATTCCAGAGTTGGCTTCTGGGTCCGGTTGACTGGCAAAGACGACCGAGGGTGAAGATTTGGGGCTGGGGGAATGTCAGGGCGGATTTGCGGGCTCCTAGTCCAGCTAGCGAGGGAGATTGTTTGAAAGCTTGCTCAGGCTGAGGGTCACAATGCCTGTTTGTGGCCAGGTCAGCCTCCCTGGGTGGGCGTGTTCTCATGGGCCATGCAGCTGGCTCCCACTCTGAGGGTTAGACTCCATCCCCACAGCAAGCTTTTCCGGTCGTGGGAAGGAGGAGTGCTCTTTTATGCTTGAGGTTCCCACATAGGCCAGGATTTGAGCTATGGTCTGGGCACCGATGCCTGAATACCCAGGTTGGGTAGAGATGACAGTCTCTGGAAACGGCAGGTCCCACCTGCTGGATATGGGACCCACTCCCTGGTGTGCTGATGGGAAGTCGGGGCTCATGCTGTGTCCGACAGAGCATTAGTGCACAGGGCGACCTAGGATATTGGTGAGCCGTCGAGGTCCGTGCAGATTGATCCTCACGTGGGGATTCTGGGAAGACCCCTAGGGCCCTTTTTATTTCTGGAGGGCAGGCAGAAGGCTGCGTTGTGGCTCCAGAATGAACAATCTGGAGCCTTGCAGCCCAGGATTGTGAGGACGGAATTCTGAACTTACAAGCGCTGGTTCAGTTCAGTGCCGAGCACACAGCATTGCCAATGTGCAGCGTCTGAGTCGAGATCTCCAGCACCTGAGTCAAGGCTCATGTCAGGTGGTCACTTAGGCTGGAGTTTGTGTCTTTGATGGCCGACGAATGGAGGGGTGGCTCATGAGGCCATGGGGGTTTTCCCAGGCTGGGTCTTGTGAGCTGCTACGAACAGCAAGATTTCTTTCTGTGGGACAGGGGGAGTCCGTTTTGATGGCACCAGGGTCCCTCATATGGAAATATGGGGTAGCAGAAGTCACCTGATAGATGCCTGGAAAGCCCAGCTCTGCTTACCCTTCCAGCCCAGGAACAAGGCCGTTTCGATCTGGTGGCTCTGGGACAGGTCTCCATGAGGTTGAGGTGACAGGGAGCCTCATTCTGATTAGTCACAATGCTGGCTTGCGTCCAGGGAGACCTTAGAATTTGGCGGGGCCTCAGGCGCCATGGAGGATTCTCTTCCCCTGAAGGTTGGACACAGCTTGAACGAGCCATGGTGCCTTCTGGGGACAGAATGTGTACTGTTTTGTGGCTCAAGTATCAAGTGTTGGTCCACATGTAGGTATTCCAGAGTTTGCCTCTGGTGATAGATGCCTGCAAACCTATGCTAGCATTCCTTTGAAGTCCTTGGGTTATGTTATATTCCATCTTCTGACTCAGGGCCTTTGACCTGGGTGTCTGCCTGGAGGTAGGTGTCTGGCATGTGTCAGACTGTGCATTTCTTTCCAGAGCGGCCAACGAAATTCAGTGGGCTCAGGGTCCTTGCAGTTGTCTCCCAGTCTGGAGGGTTTTTGCCAGTGTAACGGGATGAGTTTCCTACTGGAGGGCCGGCAGAATCCTGTGTTTTGTCTCCAGAGGTCGCATCCTGGAGGGCCTGTTGGCCAGGGTTTCGGGGACGAAAGTCTGCAAACACAAACTCAGGTTAGGGTGAGGGGCGAGGTAATGGCAGGCCCGATCTGCAGACCGTGAATGCAGTGCCTCGGGATGTGAAATGAGGGTGACAGGGAGATAGGAGCCCAGGCTTTTCTGTCTGTGTTGTGTCTTTCGGTTTGCCACGGAATGGAGGGATAGCCTCATGGGTCCATGGGTGATTCTGCCTCTGTGGGGAATTTACATGGCTACAGAGGTTTAGGTGTTTTTCGGGGGGAAGGGAAGAGTGTTGTTTTACATCTCAGGGGTCCTGCCATTACAGGGATTATAGAGTCGTCTTGTGGGTCCGTGAGCCTAGGGACCCCAAACGAGAGTGAGGATTTTGGTCTGAGGGCATGTCAGGCCTGATATGTGGACCTCTGGTCCAGCTAACGAGGGGGCTTATTTGAATCGGGCTCAGGCTGGGGGTCACAATTCCTGTTTGTGGCCAGGGCAGCCCTCCTGGTTGGGCGTGGTGTTATGGGCCATGCAGCTGACTCCCACTCTGAGGGTTAGACCCCCATACCCACAGCAATCTTGTCCTGTCGTCGGGAAATAATAGTGCTCTTTTCTGCTTAGGTTCCCTCATAGGCCGAGATTTGAGCTATGGTCTGGGCACAAATGCCTGAATACCCAGGTTGTTTAGAAATGACAGTCTCTGGCCATGGCAGGTCCCACCTGCAGGATATGGGGCCCGCTACGTGGCAGGCTGATGGGAGGTAGGGACATAGGCTTGTCCGAAATAGCATTAGTACACAGGGCAGCCTAGGATATTAGGGTACTGTCGAGGTCTGTGCAGGTTGATCCTCACGTGGGGATTCTGGGCAGACCCCTAGGGTCCTTCTTATTTCTGGAGGGACGGCAGAAGAATTCGTTGTGGCTCCAGAATGAACAATCTGGAGGCGGGCAGCCTAGGATTTTAGGGTACTGTCGAGGTCTGTGCAGGTTGATCCTCACGTGGGGATTCTGGGCAGACCCCTAGGGCCCTTCTTATTTCTGGAGGGACGGCAGAAGAATTCGTTGTGGCTCCAGAATGAACAATCTGGAGGCTTGCAGCCCAGGAGGATGAGGACAGAATTCTGAACTCACAAGCGCCAATTCAGTTCAGTGCCGAGCACATGGCATTTCCAATGTGCAGCGTCTGACTCGAGATCTCCAGCACCTGAGTCAGGGCTCGTGTCAGATGGTTGCTCATGCTGGAGTTTGTGTCCATGATGGCTGACGAATGAAGAGGTGGCCTCATGAGGCCATGGAGGTTTTCCCAGGCTGGGTCTTGTGAGTTGCTACGAACAGCAAGATTTCCTTCTGTGGGACAGGGGGAGTCCGTTTTGATGGCACCAGGGTCCCCCATATGGAAAGACGGGGTAGCAAAATTCACCTCATGGATGCTTGGAAAGCCCAGCTCTACTTACCCTTCCAGCCCAGGAACCAGGCCGTTTCGCTCTCGTGGCTCTGGGGACAAGTCCCCAGTAGGTTGAGGTGACAGGGAGCCTCATTCTGATGATTCACAATGCTGGTTTGTATTCAGGGAGACCTTAAAATGTGGCAGGGTTCTGGGGCCATGCAGGATTCTCCTCCCCTGAGTGTTGAACGCAGCTCAAAAGAGCTATGGTGCCTTCTGGGGACAGAATGTGTACTGTTTTGTGGCTCAGGGATCAAGTGTTGGTCCACATATAGGTATCCCAGAGTTTGTCTCTGGAGACAGATGCCTGCAAACCTATGCTAGCATTCTTTTGAAGTCCTAGGGTTATGTTATATTCCATCTTCTGACTCAGGGCCATTGACCTGGGTGTCTGCCTTGAGGTAGGTGTCTGGCATGTGTCTGAATGCACTTTTCCAAGGTGGCCAACGAATTTGGGGTGGGCACAGGGTCATTGCAGGTGTCTCCGAATTTGGAGGGTTTGTGCCAATGTGATGGGCAGAGTTTCCTTCGGGTGGGCAGGCAGAGTCCTGCACTGTGGCTCCAGAGGCCTCATCTTGGAGGGCCTGTCGGCCAGGGCTTTGGGGACAAAAGCCTGCAAACTCAAACTCCTAATAGGGTTAGGGGAGAGGTGATGGCAGGACCTTTCTGTAGACTGGAAGGGCAGTGCCGCGGGTTCTGAAATGAGGGCGATGGGGAGGCGGGAGCACAGGCTTTTCTGTCTGGTGGTGTGTCTCGGTTGGCCGCGGAATGTAGCGGTAGCCTCATGCTGCCATGGGAGATTCTGCCTCTGTGAGGATTCTGCCCAGCTCCCAGGGGTTTGGTGTCTTTCAGGGGGAAGGGAAGAGTGCTGTTTTCCGTCTCAGTGGTCCCGCCATAGCAGGGATTCCAGAGTGGGCTTCTGGGTCCGGTCACCTGGGGACCAGACCGAGGGTGAAGATTTGGGCCTATGCCCAAATATGTCAGGCCCGATATGCGGGCCCCTGGTCCAGTTAGCGAGCGGGATGGTTTGAAAGCAGGCTCAGGCTGAGGGTCACAATGCCTGTTTGTGGCCAGGGCAGCCCTCCTGGGTGGGTGTGGTCTCATGGGACATGCAGCTGGCTCCACTCTGAGGGTTAGACCCCCATCCCCACAGCAAGATTTTCCCTTCTTCAGGCAGTAGGAGTGCTCTTTTATGCTTGCGGTTCCCCAAAGGCCGGGATTTGAGCTATGGTCTGGGCACAGACGCCTGAATTCCCAGGTTGGGTAGAGATGACAGTCTCTGACCTTAGGAGGTCCCACCTGCAGGATATGGGGTCAGATACCTGTGGGCTGATGGGAGGTCAGGGCTCAGGCTTTGTCAGACAGAGCATTAGTGCACAGGGCGGCCTAGCATATTGGGTTGCTGTCAAGGCCTGTGCAAGTTGTAATCACGAGGGGATTCTGGGCAGACCCCGAGGGCCCTTCTTCTTTCTGGAGGGCAGGTAGAAGACTGCGTTGTGGTCCCCGAATGAATGATCTGGAGGGCTTGTGACCCAGGAGGGTGAGGAGGGAATTCTGAAAGCACACACGCAGGTTCAGTTCAATGCCAAGGACATGGCATTTCCAATGTGCAGTGTCTGACCCGAGATCTCCAGCACCTGAGTCAGGGCACGTGTCAGATGGTCGCTCATGCTGGACTTTGTGTCCATGATGGCCGTTGAATGGGGCGTGACCTCATGAGGCCATGGAGGTCTTCCCAGGCTGGGGCTTGTGAGCTGCTCCGGATAGCAAGCATTCCTTCTGCGGGACAGGGGGAGTCCATTTTGTTGGCACCAGGGCCCCCCAGATGAAGTCACCATATGGATGCCTGGAAAGCACAGCTCAGTTTATGCTTCCAGCCCCAGAACAAGGCCGTTTTGATCTGGTGTCTCTGGGGCAAAATGCCCAGGGGGTTGAGGTGACAGGGAGCCTTATTCTGATGCCTCACAATGCTGGCTTGTGTCCAGGGCAACCTTAGAATGTGGCGGGGGCTCAGGCACCATGCAGGATTCTCCTCACCTGAGGATTGGACGCAGCTCCCCAGAGGCAGTTTGCCTTCTAGGGACAGGAGGTGTTCTGTTTTGAGGCTGAGGGATAAAGTGTTGTACCATATGTAGGTATTCCAGTGTTTGCCTCTGGAGACAGATGCCTTCAACCCTAAACTAGGGTTCTGTTGAGGTCCTAGGGGTACGTCAGGTTCCATCTTCAGACTCAGGGCCATTAACCTGGGTGTCTGCCGGAGGTAGGTGTCTGGCATGTGTCCGAATTCGCATTTTTTCCAAGGCGGCCAACGACTTTGTGGTGGGCTCAGGGCCATTGCAGGTGTCTCCCAATCTGGAGGGTTTGTGCAAATGTGACGGGCAGTTTCCTTCGGGTGGGCAGGCAGAGTCCTGCATTGTGGCTCCAGAGGCCCCATCCTGGAGGGCCTCTATTCCAGGGCTCTGGGAACAAAAGTCTGCAAACACAAACTCGGAATGGGTTTGGGGCTAGGTGATGGCAAGCCGATCTGTGCACCATGACGGCAGTGAAGCAGGATCTGTAAGGAGGGAACCAGTCATCTGACGATCCTGCAGACACAAGCCCTCAACTAGGCCATAGGAAGAGGCCATGTCAGAGTGGGCAGATCGGGCCTGCCATGCTTTGTGGGCCAAACCCTAACCCTAGGGTGGTTCTTAAGACTTACATCCCCAGTGGCCGGGCAGGGTAGCCCTCCAGTTGGGGGACTAATTATTCAAACGCAGGACTCTGGGTGCCACCCACGTGGAAACTGTGTCATTTGGCCCTGTGCAGAAGCCTCCTGGAGGGAGAAAACCCATGCCCCCTCAAGACACCCCACACCATCTGAGAACACCCACACCAATATCCCAGAGACTGACGGGATGCCAGACCACTGCCCTCAACACAGCCCTCCCTAGAGCCTGACTTGGCACTGGCAGAGCAGGCCTGCCATTCTCCCAGGACCAAACAATAACCCTATATAGTGTGTGCAGGCTCTGGACACCAGAGGACTGACACCCAATTCCTCCCATGGATTGGAGCATCAGTCTGATGGCAGGTCTCAACCTCTCAGCCAGGAGGAACCCATTTCATTGGGTGCTATCTACTACCCTCAGAGACGTAGAATACAACATGGTCCCCTGAGGTCATCCCCACCTTCTTAGCCCTATAGCCACAAAACTCTGGGCCTGAGGAGCCTCCCAAGTCCCGATCTCAACTCAGGCCTTGGGGGAGGCCATATTTGTGTTGACAGATCTGACACGCCTTGTCCCTACACAGAAACCTAACCCTGGCCCTATCCCTAAACCTAACTCTAACTCTAAACCAAACCCTAACCCTAACCCTAACCGTAACCCGATGCCTATGTTGGGTCCTCATGCTTCTGTCCCCAGTGGCCTGGTTCTCAAACTCTCCAGATGGGGAAGTCCTGAGCTGCACCACACAATTGCACCTGGTCCCTGGAGGAAACCATCCCCTTTGAAATGAGCTGAATCTGCAGAGGGGGAGAAACCTTCATGCATCCCATGGGCCACATCCACATTAGGTGCCCACCAGGATCTGGAACCAGTTATCTGACCATCCTGCAGATACAAGCCCTCAACTCTGCCATAGGAAGAGGGCAGTTCAGTGCAGGAAGATCGGGCCTACCATGCCCTGTCAGCCTAACCCTAAACCTAGGGTGGTTCTTCAGACTTCTGTCCCCTGTGGCCTGGCCAGGTAGCTCTCCAGTATGAGGACTCCTTATTCACAACACAGGACTCTGGGTGACACCGACATGGAGACTGTGCAACTTGGCCCTGTGCAGAACCCTCCTTGAGGGAGAAAAACCATGCCCGCTCAAGACCCCCACACCTTCTGAGAACACCCACACCAAATTACCAGAGACTGATGGGCTGCCAGACCAACGCCCTCAACTCAGCCCATCCAAGAGCCTGACTTGGCACTGGGAGTGCAGGCCTGCCCTTCACGGGGCCAAACCCTTACCCTCGGTTGCCTGTGCAGGCTCTGGACGCCAGAGGTCTGATACCCAATTCCTCGCATGGAATGGAGCATCATCCTGACGGCAGAACTCAGCCTCTCAGCCAGGAGGAACCCGTTTCATTGGGTGCTTTCTACTACCCCCAAGCCGTAGAAAACAGCATGCTCCCCTGAGGCCATTCCAGCCCTCTTGGCCCATGCTGCCCCAAAACTCAGGGCCTGAGGATCCTGCTGAGTCCCGCCCTAAACTGAAGACCCGCCCTAAACTGAAGACATGGTGGAGGCCATATCTGTGTTGCGAGATGAGACATGCCTTGTCCCTAACTCATAACCTTAAACCTAACACTAACCCTAACCCTAACCCTCACCCGACGCCCAGGTTGGGTGCTCATGCTTCCATCCTCAGAATCTTGATTCTCAAACTCTACAGATGGGGAATTCCTGAGCTGCACCCCACAATTGCAATGGCCCCTGGAGGAAAAAATGCCCTTTGAAATGAGCTGAATCCATAGAGCGGGAGAAACCTGCAAGCATCCCATGGGCCCCATCTGCATTAGACGCCAACCAGGACCTGGAACCAGTAATCTGACGATCCTGAAGACACAAGCCCAAAACTCAGCCATAGGAGGAGGCCACGTCAGCGTGGGCCGATCGGGCCTGCCATGCCCTGTCAGCCTAGCCCTAACCAGAGGGTGTATCTTCAGACTTCCGTCCCCAGTGGCCTAGCCCATTAGCCCTCTAGTTTGGGCACTCCTTATTCAAAACACAGGACTCTGCATTCCACCCACGTGGAAACTGTGCCAGTTGGCCCTGTGCAGAACCCTCCTGGCGGGAGAAATACCCATGCACCCTCAAGACCCCCACACCATTCGAGAACACGCACACCAAAATCCCAGAGCCTGATGGGCCTACAGACCAATGCCGTCAACTCGGCCCTCTGTAGAGCCTTATTTGGCACTGGCATAGCAGGCCTGCAATTCTCCTAGAACCAAACCATAACCCTAGGTTGCGTGTTCAGACTCTGGACCCCAGAGGCCTGACACCCAATTCTTCCCATGGATGGGAGCATCAGACTGACAGCAGGACTCAGCCTCTCAGCCAGGAGGAAACCATTTCTTTGGGTGCTTTCTAATACCCTCAGTTCCGTAGAAAAAAGCAAGCTCAACTGAGGCCATTCCAACCCACTTAGCCCCCAAAGCCCCAAAATCCAGGGCCTGAGGAGGTACTGAGTACAGAACTCAACTCAGGCCTTGGAGGAGGCCATATTTGTGTTGACAGATCCAACATGCCTTGTCCCTAACACATAACACCAATCCTAACCCTAGCCCTAACTCTAACCCTAACCGTTACCCTAACCCTCTACCTAACCTGATGCCGATGTTGGGTGCTCAGTCTTCCATTCTCAGAGGCCTGGTTCTCAAAATCTTCAAATGGGGAAGTCCTGAGCTGCACACCACTATTGTACCTGATCCCTAGAGGAAACCATGCCCTTTGAAATGAGCTGAATCCCCAGAGTGGGAGAAACCTAAATGCATTCCATGTGCCACATCCACATTAGTCGCCCACCAGGACCTGGATCCAGTAATCTGACGGTCTTGCACACACAGGCCCTCAACTCAGCCATAGTAAGAGGCCACATCAGCATGGGCAAATTGGGCCTGCCATGCCCTGTCGGCATAACCCTAACCCTAGGGTGGTTCTTCAGACTTCCGTCCCAGAGGCCTGGCCTGGTAGCCCTCATTTGAGGACTCCTTATTCACAACGCAGGACTCTGGGTTTCACCCAAGTGGAAACTGTGCCATTTTGCCCTGTGCAGAACCCTCTTAGCGGGAGAAACCCCCATGCCACCTCAAGAGAAACACGCAATCCGAGAACACCCACACCGAAATCACGGAGACTAAAGGGCAGCCAGACCAATGCCCTCAATGCAGCCCTCCATAGAGCCTGACTTGGAACTGGCAGAGCAGGCCTGCCATTCTCCTAGAACCAAACCCTAACCCTAGGTTGCGTGTTTTGACTCTGGACCACAGAGCCCTGACACCCAATTCTTCCCATGGATGGGAGCATCAGACAGATGGCAGGACTCAGACTCTCAGCCAGGAGGAACCCTTTTCCTTGGGTGCTTTCTACTACCCTCAATGCTGTAGAATAAAGCATGCTCAACTGAAGCCATTCCAAACCTCTTGGCCCCAAAGCCACAAAACCCAGGACCAGAAGAGGTCCTGAGTACAGAACTCAACTCAGGCTTTGGAGGAGGCCATATTTGTGTTGACAGATATGACAAGCCTTGTCCCTAAAACATAATATTAACCCTAGCCCTAACCATTGCCCTAACCATAACCCTAACCCCAACACTAACCCTAACAAAACCCTAACCCTAAACATAACCCTAACCCGATGCCCATGTTGAGTGCTCAGGCTTCCATCCTCAGAGGTCTGGTTCTCAAACTCTCCAGGTGGGGAATTCCTGAGCTGCAAACCAAAATTGCACCTGGTCAATGGAGGAAACCACGCCCTGAGAAACCTGCATGCCTCCCATGGGCCACATCTGGAGTAGGCGCCCACCAGGATCTGGAACCAGTTATCTCACGATCCTGCAGATACAATCCCTCAACACGGCCATATGAAGAGGACTCGTCAGTGTGGGCAGATCGGGCCTGCCATGCCCTGTTGGACTAACCCTAACCCTAGGGTGGTTCTTCAGACTTCCATCCCCAGTGGACTGGCCCGGTAGCCCTCCAGTCTGGGGACTCCTTATTCACAACGAGGACTCTGGGTGCCACCCACGTGGAAACTGTGCCATTTGGCCTTGTGCAGAACCCTCCTGGCGGGAGAAACCCCATGCCGCCTCAAGAGACCAACACCGTCCGAGAACACCCACACCAAAATAACAGAGAGTGACGGGCCGCCAGCTCAATGACCTCAATTCAGCCCTCAGTAGATCCTGACTTGTCACTGGCAGACCAGGCCTGCCATTCTCCTAGGACCGAATCCTAACCCTAGGTTGCGTGTTCAGGCTCTGGACCCCAGAGGCCTGACACCTAATTCTTCTCATGGATGGGAGCATCAGACTGACAGCAGGACTCAGCCTTTCAGCCAGGAGGAACCCGTTTCTTTGGGTGCTTTCTACTACCCTCGGAGCCATAGAAACAGCATGCTTCCCCGAGGCCATTCCAGCCCTCTTGGCCCCTGCATCCCCCAATCCCAGCACGTGAGGGGCCTCCTGAGTCCTGCTCTAAACTGAGGCCATGATGGAGGCCATATCTGTGTTGCCAGATACGACATGCATTGTCCCTATCACATAACCCTAACCCAAGCCCTAACCCTAACCCTAACCCTAACGCTAACCCTAACCCTAACCCGATGCCCATGTTGAGTTCTCAGGCTTCCGTCCTCAGAGTCCTGGTTCTCAAACTCTCCATCTGGGGAAGTCCTGAGCTGCACACCACAGTTGCACCTGGTCCCTGGATGAAACCATGCCCTTTGAAATGACCTGAATCCCCAGAGCGGGAGAAACCTGCATGCATTCTATGGGCCACATCTGCATTAGGCTCCCACCAGGACATGGAAGCAGTGATCTGATGATCCTGCAGACACAAGCCCTCAACTCAGCCACAGGAAGTGGTCCCATCAGTGCGGGCAGATCAGGCCTGCCATGCCCTGTTGGCCTAACCCTAACCCTAGGGTGGTTCTTCAGACTTCTGTCACTAGTGGCATGGCCTGGTAGCCCTCCAGTTTGGGGACTCCTTATTCACAGCACAGGACTCTGGGTGCCACCTACGTGAAAACTGTGCCATTTGGTCCTGTGCAGAACCCTCCTGGTGGGAAAACTGTTTCCCCACTAAAGATCTCCACATCGTCCATGGGCACCCACACCAAAATCCCAGATCCACCTTCAACTTACACATTGTGTCTTAAACTTTAGTTGAAGGTAGGTTTTTTTCGTTGTACTTTCCCTTTCAAAATTTTCGGTATCAATAATTTCAATGGTAGACTGTCCTTATAACTTCCTTCCTGTCTTTTGAAACATTTCAACTGATGTTGACAGTGTGGACGCCCACAGAATGTGCTTCCCAAATGTATATTTTAGAAGTCAAGAAAGGTGCCACACACTGAACTCACAGCTTCAAAACTGTTGAGAGACCGTCTTTGTATTATCTTCTTTCTTGAAGTTAGAAACATTTTCCAATAAGGTGTAGACACCTTTGGAGAAAGAGACCTACACGTCATTCTATTGTTTCAGCTCAAAGTGGACAAAATGTCATTCAATCGACATCTGCTCTTTTGACAGTAGGACGATTCCCACCATGTCTACTCAGAGTTGCATGATCAGGGTTACATATAGAGCTCTTCAAGGTGAGGAAAGTGCCCCATATGTAACCCTGATCATAGAACTCTGAGTAAAATGCAACTTTCAATGAACGTCTTGATGCAGGAAAACAGCCTCCTCAAACTTATGTGTGGATGCCTATGGGTGTCATATACTTAATTCTGAGAAACAAGAGTTTTTCGACTCACATCTTGCTCCACAAAACTGGAAGTGTTCTAAAAGGTACGTACAGAAACACAAGGGATGGTTGATAACCTTGACTCTGGGACAGAACACTCCTTCACCGATAGAAGTACAATCCAAAGGTAGGTGGGAATCCAGAGGAAAGTGCAATAATCACTCTACAATCACTGTAGAGAAACTGAATCAAAAACTAAAATCCCTTTCCAAAGTGTATGGGAAAGTGTAAGGAAACTGCTCTGTACTTAACTCCAAGAAACCTGTTGGTTTAGAGAGTAACTTGCAACTAAGAGATTATGTCATGGTGACAGAGGATGTTTCAGATAAAAGTGGAAAGCATAAAGAAAGTGCCCTGTATGTAACTCTGAGAAACAATGCAGTGTACAATGCATCTTCCTACTAACGTCTTGTTTTAAGATGATAGGTGCATGTTGAAACATGGGCGAGAGAGCCTAACTTAAGACCCACACATTTAGAAAGAACAAAGAAAGAACACGACAGAGAGTCTGCTTTCAACCAACATTTTCTTTTCGGAAGACACAAGCATTTTCAAAGTGTGTGCCCATGCATAAAGAAGGAGCCATTTCTCTCCATGATCTTGGAGAGAAAAAGACTGTGGGTAGAATGCAACTTTCAACTGATGTCTTGTTTGATGAAGATAGAAAAATTTTCTCATATAACTCTAAGAAAGAAAACAACTTTTGTGAAACCTTCTTCCAACTAACAACCCACTTGAAGAATGAAGCCTTCAGGAAAGTATAAGTGAAAACATAAGGAGGATGCCCTATACTTTACTCTGAGTAATGAGTTTGTGGGCACCACCTTTCAACTGCCATCTTGTTCCCTGAGAATAGAAGCATTTTCAAATATATGTGTGAAAGCCAAAGGACTGTGCTATGTGCTCATAACTAAGACACCAAACAGTGCAGAAAATGTCTTTCAATAACATCTTCTTCCCTGAAGATGGAAGCATTTTCAAAAGTGCGTGTGAAAGCTGATGGAAAGTTCCATATAGTTTGCACAGAGAAAAAAGAAAGTGTTTAGGTCTCCACCTTCAACTAACACCTTGTGTTCTAATTGTAAGGTTTTCTAAATGTGTGTTTGAGACACCTAAGGGAAGGGCCATGTACTTTCCATTTCAAAACTGTCAGTTCCCACAGTTTCATTGTGAGTTTCTACAGTTTCAAAGTGGTCAAGGGACCGTCCTTCTACTAATATCCTTCCTGAAGTTAGAAGCATTTTCAACTGCTGCTGACAGTGTGGATGCCTGTGGAACATGTTCTCCAAATGTACGTATTAGAAGCCCAAAAAAAGTGCCATGCACTGAATTCACACTTTCAAATCTGTCAAGAGATTTGTACTATCTTCTTTCTAGAAGTTAGAAGCATTTTGCAGGCTCAAATAATGTGTGGATGCCTGCAGAAATAGCCCTACATGCCATTCTATTGTCACAGCACACTGTGGAGAAAATGTCATTCAATGAACATCTGCTCTCTTGACTATAGTGCATTTCCCACAGTGTCTGAAAATGTTAGGAAAGTGATAAGGGATGTGTGATAACCTTGACTCTGAGAAAGAGCACTGTGAGGAAAGTGCTATATGGGTAACATTGATTCCACAAGTCTGTGTAGAATACACATTTCAGGGAACATTTTGATGCAATAAAGGAACCTCCTCAAACATATGTATGAGTGCTTTATGGAAGTCTGAAAAGTCAGTGCAGGTTTAGGGTTAGAGACTACGAACATGGTAGGCCTGATCTGCCAGCATTGAGGCAGACTCCCAGGAGGGTGAGGTGAGGGTGGTGTTCAGGAAGCACATTTGTCTAAGGGTAAGATGCTAGGGTGGCCACCGAATATGGAGGTGGAATGGAGACGTGCTGCTTTCTTCCATTCGGAGGATTCCACAGAGCTCCCAAAGGCATGGATTCCTCCTAGGCAAAAGTCTGAGACCTGGGGTTGACTTAGGTATCCCAAAACTGGAGGGCTTTGGGAGCCAGTCTTCTTGGGATGGAAGCCTGAAAACCCAAACTATGGTTAGGGTTAGGGCCTAGGGTCATGGCTGGCCCAATCAACTGGCAATGAGGTGGGCTCCAGGTGGGCTGAGCTGAGGATGCATGGCAAGCAGTGAATCAGGCTCTGGATATGTGGCCAGGTGGGTCGGCGATAGTGCGGGTGGCCTCAGTGGGGCATGCAGGTTTCTCCCGATCTGAGGGTCCTGCACAGGTCTAAATGGAAAGGTTTCCTCCATGGAACAGGACCCGCACTGGGATTTGTCTCAGGAGTCCTGAAACGGGAGGGTGTGGAGGTCAGGCAACTGGGGACAGAAGCCTGAAAACCCAAACTAGGGTTAGGGTTAGAGCCGAGGGACAAAGTAGGCCTGATCTGCCAGGGCTAATGTGAGCTTGTCCAATGGCTGAGTTGAGGGCGGAAGTCAGGAGGCATGTCAGGCCCTGAGATTTTGGCCTGGAGGGGTGATGATCATGGGGGTGGCCTCAGGGGTGCATACAGGTTTCTCCCCCTCCGAGGGTTCTGTGCAGGTCTAAATGGCATGATTTCCTCCTGGGAAAGGCACAGTTCTGGGGTGTGGCTCAGGGCTCCCAAATCTGGAAGGTTTGGTGTGTAGGATCCTGGAGTCAGAAGCATGAAAACCCAAACTGAGTTAGGTTTATGGCCAAGGGGCATGGCAGGCCTTATCTGCCAATACTGGAGTGGACACCATCAATGAATGAGTTGAGGGGGGGGTCTCATGAAGCATGCCTGGCCTGGAATTTGGGACCTGGGGTAGTGCAGATGTTGGGGATGACCTCAGGGGATCGTGCTAGTTTTTCCCACTCTGAGCATTCTGCACAGCTCCAAATAGCACAGTTTCATCCCTTGTGGCATACAGAGTCCTGGGGTGAGGCCCAGGCTTCCCCAAACTGGAGGGCTTGGGGACCAGGCCTCTGGGGAGAGAAGCCTGAAAACCCAATCTAGGGTTAGGTTTAGGCCTCTGGAGCATGTCAGACCCATTCTGCCAGCACTGTAGTGGGCGCCCTCGAGGGCCAAGATCAGGGCATTTTTCAGGCAGTGAGTCAGACTCTGGGATTGTGGCCAGGGGGTCTGCCGAAGGTGGGGATGGTGTAAGGGAGGTTTCTCCTGCTCTGAGCTCTCTTCGTAGATCTAAATGGCATGGTATCCTCCTGGAACTGGTGCAGTTCTGGGGTGTGGCTCAGGGGTCCCGAATCAGGATTTATTGGGGGCCAGGTCTCTGGAAAGGAATCCTAAACCCAACCTAGGGTTAGGGTTAGGGCCTAGGGACAAGGCACTCTGGAACTGCCAGCGCAAATGCGGGGTACCCCAATGGTTGAGTGGAGGGTGAGGGTTAGGAGCCATGTCATACTCCAGGTATTTGGTTTAGAGGGTTTCTAATAGTGCACCTGGCCTCAAGTTCCATGCAGATTTGTCCTGCTCTGAGGGTTCTGTGCAGGTCTACATGGCAGGGTTTCCTCCTGGGAACAGGCGCAGTTCTCGGGTGAGGCTCAATGTTCCTGAATCAGGAGGACTTGGGGGCCAGGCCTCTGGGGAAAGAAACCTGAAAACCCAACCTACAGTTAGCACTAGGGCCTAGAGATAAGGCAACCCAGACCTGCCAGAACAGATGTGGGCTACCCAATGGCTGAGTGGTGGGTATGTGTCAGGAGGCATGTGAAGCTACAGGTTTTGGCTTTGAAGGTCTCTGATAGTATAGATGGCCTCAATGGGGCATGCAGATTTCTCCTGCTCTGAGGATTCTACGCAGGTCTAAATGGCAGGGTTTTCTCCTGGGAAAAGGCATAGTTCTGGGCTGTGGCTCAGGGGTACCGAATCAGGAGGGCTTCAGGGGTCAGGCCTCTGGGGATAGAAGCCTGTAAACCCAACCTAGGGTTAGGGATAGGACCTAAGGACAAGGAAGGTCGGACCTGCCAGAGCAGATTGGGCTCATCCAATGGCTGGGTTAAGGGTGAAATACAGGAGGCACGTTAGGATCCAGGTTTTTGGCTTGGAGTATACGATGGTGAGGGTGGATTCAGGGAAGCATGCAGTTTTCTCCCACGCTGAGGTTATTGGACAGCTTCTAAAGGCATGGTTTCCTCTTGGGTGACAGGCAGAGTCCTGGAGTGGATCTTATGCTTCCCCAAACAGGAGGAATTGGGGTCCAGCCCTCTGGGGTTAGAAGTCTGAAATCTCAATCTAGGATTATAGTTAGGTCCAAGGAGAATGGTAGGCCTGATCTGCCAGGGCTGAGGCTGGATCCCCAGAGGGCCAAGAAGAGGGCATTGTTCTGGTGCCATGTCCGGATCGCAGGTTGTGGCCAGGGGTCCTCCGAATATGGGGGTGGCATGATGGGACATGCAGTTTTTTCTGTTCTGAAGGTTCTGAAGAGATCCAAATGGCACGGCTTCCTCTGGGGTGGCAGCCAGAGTTGTGGGTTGTGAATCAGGGGTCCTCAATCTGGCGGTCTTCAGAGTTAGGTCTCTGGGGACAAGAGCCTGAAAAACAAAACCTAGGGTTAGGGTTTGGGCCTAGGGGCATGCATGCCCTGATCTTCCGGTGCTAGATGACTTCTCCCAATGGCCAAGTTGACAGCATGTGTCTGCAGGATCATCAGGCCACTGGTTCATGGTCCTGGGGGTGCCTAATGTAGGGGTGGACTCAAGGGAACATGCAGGTTATTCCTTCTCTGAGGGTTCTGCCCGACTCCAAATGGCACAGTTTCTTCCTGGTGGGAGGCAGAATCTGTGGGGAGGCAAAAGGGTCCCATGTCTGAATGGCTTGAAGACCAAAAGTCTGGGGACAGAAGGCTGAAAAACAAACCTAGGGTTAGTATTAGGACCTAGGGGCATTGCAGGCCCAATATGCTGGTGCTGAGTTGGGCTGTCTAAAGGGCTGAGTTGAGGGCCATGGACAGATGGCGTATTAGACTCCAGATATCTGGCCAGGGGTCTGCCCACTGTGGGGGTGGCCTCAGGGGTGCATGGGGTTTTCTCTCACTCTGAGGGTTCTGAATATCTCCAACAGCAAAGCGCCTACCCTTGTGGCAGGCCAAGCCCTGGGGTGAGGCTCAGTCTTCCCCAATCTTGAGGGCTTGGGGGCCAGAGCTGTGGGGACCGAGCCTGCAAACACAACCTAGGGTTATAGTCAAGGCCAAGGGACAAGGCAGGCCTTATCTGCCTGCATGTAGGTGGGCTCCCACAATGGCTGAGTGGAGTGCGTTGGTAAGGAGGCAGGTCAGGCCACAGGTTTTTGGTTTGGAGGGTTGCCCGTGTTGGGGCTGCCCTCAGTAGGTCATGCAGGTTTCTCCCATTCTGAGGGTTCAATGCAGGTCTAAATGACATGGTTTCTCCCTGTGAACAGGTACAATTCTGGGATGCAGCTCACGGGTCCCCAATCTGGAGGGCATGGGGACCAGGCTTCTGTGGACAGACACCTGAACACCCAAAATGGGTTATGGTTAGGTTTAAGGCTTAGGGACAAGGCAGGTCTGATATGTCAGCAGACATATGGGCTCTCCCAAAGGCGGAGTTGAGAGCAGGAGTCAAGAAGCTCGTCAGCCCCTGGGTTTTTGACCTGGAGGGGAGAAGATGGTGGGAATGGCCTCAGGGGAGCATCCTTGTTTCTCCCGCTCTGAGGGTTTTAGACAGCACCAAATGCCATGGTTTCCTCCTGAGTGATAGGCAGAGTCCTGGGGGTGAGTCTCAAGTTTCCTTAATCCACAGGAATTGGGGGCCAGGCCTCTAGGGTCAGAAGCTTGAACACCCACGTTAGGGATAAGGTTAGATTCTAGGAGCATGGCAGGCCTGAAGGGCCTGTGTGGAGGCAGGATCCCCAGAGGGCCGAGTGGTTTATATTGTTCAGGTGGTACATCAGGCTCCGGGATTGAGTCCAGGTGGTCTGCCAAAGTGGGGTTGTGACAGATGGCATGCAAATTTCTCCCACCATGATGTCTCAGCACAGGGCCAAATTGCACGATTTCTTCGTGGATGGCAGCCGGAGTTATCAGTTGTGAATCAGCTGTCCCCAATCTGAAGGGCTTAGGGGACAGGCTCCTGGGGGCAAAAGCCTGAAAACCCAACGTAGGGTTAGGATTAGAGTCTAGGGATATGATAGCCCCAATCTGCCAGCGCTGAGGTGCCATCTGCCAATTGCTGAGTTCAGAGCGTGTGTCTGCAGGATCTTCAGACCCCTGATTCGTGGTCCTGGTGGCACCTAAAGTGGGAGTGGCCTCAGGGGCCATGCAGGTTTTCCCCAATCTGACGGTTCTGCACAACTCCAAACCACACACTGTCCTCCAGGGTGAAAGGCAGAATCCGATGGGTCCCAACTCTGAAGGGCTTGGAGGCCAGGCCTCTGGGGACAGAAGGCTGAAAACCCAACCTATGGTTAGGGTTAGGGCCTAGGGGTACTGCAGGCCCAATCTGCCAGCACTGAGATGGGCTGTCTAAGGGGCAGAGTTGAGGTCAGTGGACAGATGGTGTATTAGACTCCCAGTTTCTCACGAGGGGGCTGCCCAATCTGGAGGTGGCCTAAGGGTTGCATGTTGTTTTCTCTCTCTCTCTGAGGGTTCTTCATAGCTCCAAACAGCATGGTGCCTACCCTTGTGGCAGTCTGATTTCTGTGGTGAGGCTCAGGCTTCCCAATCTGGACTGTTTTGGATCAGACCTGTGGGGACAGAGCCTGAAAACACAACCTAGGGTTCGGTTCAGGGACAAGGGACAAGGAGGCCCAATCTTTCAGTTCAGAGGTGGGCTGCCATGATGGCTGAGTGGAGTGCATTCATCCGTAGGCACATCAGGCCCTGGGTTTTTTGCTTTGTAGGTCGCCGATGGTGGGGCTGGCCTCATGGGGTCATGCTGTTTTCTCCTACTTTGAGCGTTCAGTGCAGGTCTAAATGGCATGGTTCCTCCTGGTGGCAGGTGAAATCCATGGGTGCAGTCAAGGGTCCCCAAACTGGAGGCCTCGGGGGCCAGGAGGGAGGGAAGCCTGCACACCCTAACTGGGGTTTGGGTTAGAGTTATGTGGACAAGGCAGGTCTGATCTGCCAGCTCAGATATGGGCTTGCCCAATGGCTGAGTTGAGAGTGGTGGTCAGGAGGCTCCTCAGTCCTTGGGTTTTACATCTGGAGAGATGATGATGGTGGGGATGGCCTCAGGAGAGCATGCTTGTTTCTCCTGCTATGAGGGTTTTAGACAGCACCAAACACCGTGGTTTCCTCCTAGGTGATAGTCGGAGTCCTGGGGTGAGTCTCATGTTTCCATTATAGAAGAATTGGGGGCCAGGCTTCTGGAGTCAGAAGCCAAAATACCCAACGTAGTGTTAGGATTAGGTCCTAGGAGTATGGCAGGCCTGATGGGACAGTGAGGAGGCAGTATCCCCAGAGGGTCACGTGGATTGCATTGTTCAGGTGGCATATCAGACTCTGAGATTGAGACCAGAGGTCTGCCAAAGTGGAGTTGTGACAGGTGGCATGCAGGTTTCTCCTGCCATGAAGGTTCAGCACAGTCCAAATTGCAGTTTTCTCGTGGGTGGCAGCTGGAGTCATTTGTTGCAAATCAGCAGTCCCCAATCTGAAGGACTTAGGGGCTAGGCCTCTGGGAACAGAGCCTGAAAACCCAGCATAGGTTAGGTTGAGAGTCTAGGGGCATGACAGCCCCAATTGTCCGGTGTTGAGGTGCCGTCTCCCAATGGCTGAGTTGAGGGTGTGTCTGCAGGATCGTCAGACTCCTGGTTCGTGGTCCTGGTGGCTCCTAAAGTGGGAGTGGCCTCAAGGGAGCATGCAGGTTTTCCCCAATCTGACGGTTCTGCACAACTCCAAACCGCACGCTGTCCTCCAGGGTGAGAGGCAGAATCCTGTGTATAGCAAACATGTCCCAGTCCGGAGGGCTTGGAGGCCAGGGCTCTGAGGACAGAAGGCTGAAAACCCAACCTGTGGTTAGGGTAGGGCCAAGGGGCACTGCAGACCCAACCTGCCTGCACTGAGATGGGCTGTCTAAGGGGCAGGGCTGAGGTTGCTGGACTGATGGCATATGAGACTATGGGTTTCTGGCCCGGCGGCTGCCCTTGTGGAGTTGACTCAGAGTTGCATTCCATGTGTAGCTCCAAACAGCATGGTGTGTCCTTGTGGCAGCCGGAGTTCTTGATGAGGCTCAGGCTTCCCCAATTTTAGGGGCTTAGGGTCCTGTCCTGTTGGAACCGAGCCTGAAAACACAACATACAGTTAGGGTCAGGGCCAAGGGATAAGGCAGGCCTGAGTGCCAGTGCATTAGTGGGCTTCCACAAAGGCTGAGTGGTGTGTGTTTGTCAGGAGGCCTGTCTCACTCCAGTTTTTGGCCTGGAGCATCACCGTTGGTGGGGCTGGCCTGAGGGGATCATGCAGGCTTCTCCCACTCTAAGGGTTCAGCGCATGTCTAAATGGCATAGTTTTCTCCTGGGAACAGGTGCAATTCTAGGGTGCATCTCAGAGGTCCCCAATCTGGAGGGTTTGGGGCCAGACCTCCGAGGATGGAATACTGAACAAATAAACTGGGGATAGGGTTAGGGTTATGGTTTGCCTTAGGGCATCTGTACAAGGCAGGTCTGATCTGCCAGTGAAGATATGGGCTAACCCAATGGCTGAGTTGAAGGCGTGATTCAGAAGGCATGCCAGGCCCTGCATTTTTGCCTTGGAGGGTCGCCATTGGTGAGTCTGGCCTGAGGGGAGCATGGTTGTTTCTCCTGATCTAAGGGTTTTAGGTAGCACCAAATGTCACAGTTTCCTCCAGAGTGAGAGTTGGAGTCCTGGTGTGAGTATCATGCTTTCATTATCTGGAGGAATTGGGGCCAGCCCTCTGGGGTCGGACATCTGAACGCCCACCCAAGGGTTATTGTTAGGTATGAAGAGCATGGCAGGCCAAATGTGCCGGTAGGGAGTTGGGCTCCCCAGAGGGCCAAGTTCAGGCTCCCCAGAGGGCCAAGTTCAGACTCGCGGCAGGCGCTGGGATTTTTGCCAGAGGATCAGGCAAATGTGGGATTGGAGTCTAGGGGTATGCAGTTTCTCTTGCCATGAAGGTTCTGCACAGGGCCAAATGGTATATTTTCCTTGTGGGTGGCCACTGGAGTCCTGCGTTGTGAATCAGGGGTCCCCAATATGAAAGGCTTGGGGGCCATGCCTCTGGGTATGGAAGCCTGAAAACCCAACCTAGGGTTAGGGTTAGAGTTAAGCGTAGGGTTAAGGTTAATGCTTAAGGACAAGTCAGGTCTGATCTGCCATTGCAGATATGGGCTAGCCCAATGGTTAAGTTGAGGGTGGGAGTCAGGAGGTTCGCCAGACCCGGGTCTTTGGCCTGGAGGGATGAGATGGTGGGAATGGCCTCAGGGGAGCATGCTGGTTTCTCTCGCTCTGAGGGTTTTAGACAGAACCAAATGCCATGGTTTCCTCTGGGGTGAGAGGAAGAGTCTTGGGGTGAATCTCAGGTTCCTTTATCTGGAGGAATTGGGAGCCACTGTTTGGGTCTGAACACCCAAACTAGGGTAAGGATTGGGACTAGAGGTATGAAAAAATTATCTGCCAGTGCTGACTTGACTGCTCCAGATCCCTGAGTTGAGGGCATATGTCTTCAGCATCATCAGAACCCTGGTTCATTCTCCCCATGGGCACATAAAGTGGGGGTGTCCTTAGGGGAGCATGAGGTTTTACATGTTCTGAGGATTCTGCACAACTCCTAAAAGCACCGTGTCCTCCGTGGTGAGAGAGTCAGAATCATGCGAGTAAGCGAATGTGTCACAATGTGGAAGGCTTGGAGGCCAAGCTGCTGTGGACAGAATGCAGAGCACCCGGCTAGGGTTAGGTTTATGGACTAGGAGCAACCAGAGCCTGATGTGCTGCCTTACACCCGCCCGGAACTCAGCCTCCTGGGAAGCCCACCTCTGCACCGGCAGATCAGGCCTGCCATACCCCTAGACATTGAATCCTGTCTGGATTCCTACACTGCATGGTGTACTTCTGAGTTGCAGGCTGAGTCCTCTGGTGTTGATCAGACATCTACAATCCCTAGGATTTGAATCCAGTCCACTGGAAATGTACTCTTCAGAACCCACCCTATGTTTAGTGTTAGGGGCTAGAAGCATGGCAGGTCCCATCTGGTGGCCTTGCAGTGACCTTTTCAGAAGGGTGAGTTGAGGGAGTGGGTTAGAGCCATTGTTAGGCTCAGAGTTTGAGTCCACAGGGACTTCAAATATGTTGGTTCACTGGAGAAGCCTTTGAGAGGCATAGAGATTTCTCCTTCTCCATATCCATTCTTTGGTCCCCAATGGCACTGTTTCTATCCCTACTGAAGACTTAGTTGTCCAGGATTGCTTTGTTGTCAACATTTTCTGTGGGATTGGAGCCAGGCCTGTGAAAATGGTCCACTCAGAACCCAGGCACAAGTTAGGATCAGAGCCCAGGAGAAGGGAAAGTCTGATGTGCCAATTTTGTGGTGACCCTCTTGAAATGCTGAGCTCAGGATGTGATTTAGGGTTAAAGTGATGCTAAGGGTTGGTTCCCAGCAGGGCCCTGAATGTGGTGGTTGGCTGGGATCAGCTAGGGTAGTCATGGAGATTTCTGTTCTGCATCCTACCTGATGTCCTAGATGGCAAATTACCTCTTGGAGTGGCAGGCTGTGTCCTCTGGTGTTGCTGAGGGGTCCCCAGTCCCTAAGTCTTTGGAGTTAGGCTTCTGAGATTGGCAAAGATAGAACCCAACAGAGGGTTAGGGTTAGGACATAGGATCAAATCAGATCCTATAGGCCAGGTGTATAAAGACCATCCTGGAGGACTGAGGTGAGGGCATGCATTTGAGAGACTATCAATCTCAGGAATTAGGTCCAAGGGATCCCCTGAATGTGTGTATTGGCTGGAAGGAACTCAGGTGGGCACTGGGTTTTCTCCTGCTCAGAATATTCTCTAGAGTCCGATACAGCAAGCATTCCTTCTGTGTTGCAGGCTGAGTAGTCTGGGATTGTTCAGATGTCTCTGATTTCTGGGTTCGTTGGAGGCACGCCTCTGTGAATGGACCCCTAAGAACCCAACCTAGGGTTAGAGTTAAGGCTTAGGAGTATGGCAGTTCTCCTCTTGTTTCATGGTGAATGTCCCAGAGCCCTGAGTTGAGGATGTGGGTTAGGGTGAGCGACATGCTCAGGCTTTGGATCCACAGTGCCCCTGAAAATGAGGTTTGGTTCTGATTGTCTAAAAGGCTTTCAGATTTCTCCTGCTCTGAATCCTTTCTGGCATCCCATAGGACATGATTTCCTTCTGTGTTGCAGGCTGAGTCCTCTTGTGTTTCAGAGGAATCCCCAGTCCATTCAGTATTTGAGGCAGGATCTGGGAATGGACCTCTCCAAACCCAGCCTAGGGTTAGAGTTAGGGCCTAGGAGCCTGGCAGGTCCGATCTGGTGGCTGTGCAGTGACTTTCCTGAGGGCTGAGTTGAGGGAGTGGGCTAGGCTGATTTTCGTGCTCAGGGTCTGTGTACACGGGACCTTTGAATATGTTGGTTGGCTAGGATCTGCTCAACTGTGCATCCAGGATTCTCCTGGACCGAATCCTTCATGAAGTCTCATTCGTCACAGTTTCCTTCTGTTTTTCAGGCTGTGTCCTACGTTATTTCTCAGATGTCTCCAAGCCCTGGGGCTTTGGGACCAGGACTTTGAGACCATGGATGCCTCAGAACCCACCCTAGGGTTAGCATTAGGGCTAAGGAGCATGATAGGTGTTATATTCTTGTCATGTGGCAGTCTTCCTGGACCTCTGAGTTGAGGGCATGGGTTAGGGTAAGTGTCATACCCTGGGTTTATGTCCAGTGGCACCCAGAAAGAGGGGTTTGTTGGAGTCCACTCAAATAGGAATTCATATTTCCCCTATTCTGTATCCTTTCTGGAGTCCCATAGGGCAGAGTGTTCTTCTGTGTTCAGGCTGTGTCCTCTGGTATTGCTCAGATGTCTCCAATCCTTGGGGCTTTGGAGCCAGGCTTCTGGGAATGGACCCCTCAGATCCCTCCCTAGAGTTAGGCTTAGGGCTTAGGAACTTGGCAGGTCTGATCATAATGTTGTGTGGTGTAAGTCCCATAGGCATCCCATAGGGCACAATTTCCTTCTGTGTTGCAGGCTGAGTCCTCTTGTGTTGCAGAGGAGTCCCCCGTCCATTCAGTATTGGAGGCAGGCCTCTGGGAATGGACCTCCACAAACCCAGGTTAGGGTCAGAGTTAGGGGTTAGGAGCCTGGCAGGTCCAGTCTTGTGGCTGTGCAGTGACGTTCCCGAGGGCTGAGTCGAGGGAGTGGGCTAGGCTGATTTTTGGGCTCTGTGTCTGTACATGGGGCCTTTGAACATGTTGGTTAGCTAGGATCAGCTCAGTTGGACATTCAGAATTCTCCCAACTGAATCCTTTATGAAATCCCATTTGGCACAGTTTCCTTCTGTGTTGCAGGTTGATTCCTCTGGAATTGCTCAGATGTCTCCAATTTCTGGGGCTTTGGAGACAGGCCTCTGGGAGTGGACCCCTGAAAACCAAAACTATGTTTAGGGTTAGGGCCTAGAAGCATGGCAGGATTGATCTGATGGCACTGAGGCAGGGTCCCCAGGGTCTGAATTTAGGGTGGGGATCATGCAGTGTGTCAGGCTCTGGGTGTGTGGCTGAGGGGGCTGCCACAGGTAGGGGTCACCTCAGGGGACATGCACGTTTCTCCCAATCTAAAGATTCTGTGCAGCTCCAAATGGCATGGTTTTCTTCTGGATAGCAGTTGGAATCCTGCGGTGTGGCTCAGGGTTCCTCAATCTGGAGGCTTTGGGGGACAGGCCTCTGGGGACAGAAGCTTGAAAACACATCCTAGGGTTAGTGTTAGGACCTAGGAGCATGGTAGGCCCTATCTGCTGGCACTGAGGCAGGCTCCCTGGCTGAATTGAGGGTGGGGGTAAGGCAGCATGTTAGGCTACAGGTTTGTGGCCAGGGGGCCAGGCATGGTGGGGGTGTCCTCAGGGGGGCATGAGGATTTCTCCCACTCTGAGGGTTCTGTGCACTCTAAATGGTATGGTTTCCTCCTGGGTGAAAGGCAGAGTCCTGGGGTGTGGCTCAGGTGTTTCCAATTTTAAGGGCTTCGAGGCCAGGCCTTGAGGATGGAAGCCTGAAAATGCAACCTAGGGTTATGTTTAGGGCCTAAGGTCATGACAGGCCTGATCTGCTGGCTTGGAGGTGGGATTGCTGGGGGTCTGAGTGAATGGTGGGGGTCAGGCCGCTCGTCAGCCTCTGGGTTTGTGGCCAGGGGTGCCGCCGAAAGTTCTGGTGTCCTCAGGGTGGCATACAGGTTTCTCCCACTCTGAGGGACTCAGAAAAGGAGAAATCTGAATGCCTATTTGAGTTGACTCCAACCATCCCACTTTCTGTGATTCACTGGGCACAAACCCGGAGGTTGATACTTAGACTAATTCACGTCCTCAAATGAGGGGTCCAGGAATTTTGTCACACCACAAGAAGATCAGGCCTGCCATGCTCCTAAGTCCTAACCCTAACCCTAGGGTGCATTCTGAGGGGTCTGTTCCCAGAGGCCTGGCTCCAAAGCCCCAGAGATTGGAGACATCTGAGCAATACTGAGTAGGACTCAGCCTGCAACACAGAAGGAAACTGTGCTGAATGAGACTTCATGAAGGATTTGGTCCAAGAGAAGCCTGAATGCCCAGTTGAGTGGATCCTAGCCAACCAACATGTTCAAAGTCCCGGTGTACAGACCCTGAGCCCAAAAATCAGCCTAGCCCACTCCCTCGACTCAGCCCTCGGGAAAGTCACTGCACAGCTACAAGATTGGACCTGCCAGGCTCCTAGCCACTAACTCTGACCCTAAACTGGCTTTGTGGAGGTCCATTCCCAGAGGCCTGCCTCCAATACTGAATGGACGGGGGACTCCTCTGCAACACAAGAGGACTCAGCCTGTAACACAGAAGGAAACTATGCCCTGTGGGATGCCAGAAAAGATTCAGAGAAGGAGAAATCTGAAAGCCTCTTTTAAACAATCAGAATCAAACCTCATTTTCGGGGGCACTGTGGATGCAAAGCCTGAGCATGTCACTCACCCTAACCCACATCCTCAACTCAGGGCTTTGGGACGTTCACCATGTAAGAAGAAGATGGGACCTGCCATACTCCTAAGCCTTAACCCTAATCCTAGATTGATTTCTTAGGGGTCCATTCCCAGAGGCCCAGCTCCAATGGCCCATGTACAGGATCCATTTGCCCAGAGATTGTTTATTCTGGAGCAATACTAGAGCACTAAGGCAGCAATACAGATGGAAACCATGCCTTTTGGTACTCCAGAACAGATACATAGAAGGAGAAATCTCTATCCACCACCCCCCCGCAGTGGCAATCCAGCATACCAGTATTTTTGAAGATCCCTTGGACTCAAACCCTGAGCCTCATAATGTCTCTAACTGACTCACTCAACTTAGTCCTTTTCGATCATCACAGCAAGCCACTATATCAGACCTATCATGCTTCTTGGCCATAACCCTAGGGTGGGTTTTGAGATTCCATTGCCAAAGGCCTTGCTCTAACGTTCAATAGATTGGGAATGCCTCCACAATACCAGAGGACTCAGCCTGCAACACCAAAGGAAACCTTGCTTTAAGGGACTCCAGAGAGGATTCTGACAAAGGAAAATCTGAATGTCCACCTGAGCATCCAACACACATATTAAGAGGCCCCCTTAACACAAATCATGAGCGTCCCTAACTCTAATGCATGACCTCAACTCAGCCCTCTGAAAATGTCTTCACACAGCCTGCATATTGGACCTGACATCGCCCTAGCTCCAAACACCTACTGTCATTTGGTTTCTGATGGTTCCTATCCCAGAAGCCTGGCTCCAAATCCCTCCAAACCCCTGGACACTTGAGCTATACCAGAGGACTCAGCCTGCCACTCAAAACGAAAATGTGCCATTTAAGACTCCAGATAAGATTCAGAGCAGAAGAAATATGAATGCTCTCTTGACCCAATCCAGCCAACTAATGCTTTAGGGAGCTTGCTAGAAACAAATCCTAAGCATCACATTCACCCTAACCAACGTCCTGAACTCAACATTTTCAGACTGTCACCACACACCTGTCACATGAGACCTCCCATGTTCCTAGGCCCTAATCTCACCCCTGGGTTTGGATTTGAGTAGACCACTCCCATAGGCCTGGTACAAAGCCCCAACATATTGTTGACACCAAAACAATACTAGAAGATGCAGGCTAAAATATAGAAGGAAATGGTGTCATTTGGGACTCCAGAATGCAGATTCAGAGAAGAAATCTCAATGCCCACCTGAGGTGATCCCAGCCAACCGACACATTCAAAAACCCCGTGAAACAAACCCGTAGCCCCCAAATCACCCTAACTTTTGCCTTCAACTCAGGCCTCATGGCTCATCACAACACACCAGATCATACCTGCCATACTTCTAGTCCCTAACCCTAACTCTAGGGTGGGTTTTGAGAAGTCCATTCCCAGAGGCCTGGCTTCAAAGTTCAGTGGTTTGGGAACACCTCAGAAAGAGCAGAGGACTCAGCCTGCAACACAGTCCTGTGCCATATGGGACTCCAGATAGGATTTAGAGAAGGAGAAATCTGAATGCTCAACTCAATGTTTCACAACCAGTCAAGACATTTGTGAGCTCCCTGGACACAAACCCTCAGCATGGAATTAACCCTAACTCACACTCTCAACCCAGCCCTCTGAAAAATGTCACCACACAGATGACAGATTGTACTTGCCATCCTCCTTTGCTCTATCCCAAATCCTAGGTTTGTTTCTGAGAGGTCCATTCCTAGAGACCTGCTCCAAAGGCCCAGGGAGCGGGGACACCTGAGCAATACCAGAGGACTCAGATGGCAATACAGATGAAAACTGTGCCATTTGGTACTCCAGAATGGATTCATATCAGGAGCAATCTGAACGCCCACCTATGCAGAAATTAACCAACTCACTCATTAGGCATCAGCCAAGACACAATCCCTGAGCCTAATCATAGGCCTACTCTCCACCTTCAATCCAGCCCTCTGGAAAAGTCACCACAATTCCAGGCAACTGACACATTTGTGGGCCCCACTGGAAACAAAATCTAAGCATTGCATTCACCCTAATCCACATTCCTAAAGTCAGCCTTTCTAGACCATCACCACACAGCCAGCAGATCAGAACTGCCATGTTCCTAGGCCCTAACCCTAACCCTAATTTGGGCTCTGAGTGGACCATTTCCACAGGTCTGGCCCCAGAAATTGCTGCCACTGAAGCAATAGTAACATTAGTAGAAAAGACACTGAAGGCACTAAAGCAATTGTAGCAATACTAGAGGACTAAACTAAGACTGCAATCCAGGTGGAAACCATGCGTTTGGGACTCCAGAATGGATACATAGGAGAAATTTCAATGACCCCCTGGTACCATCCCAGCCAACTAACACAATTTAATGCACCATGAACACAAATCCTGAGCCCAATAATGACTCTAACCTACTCCCTCAAACTGACCCTTTGAATGTCACCACAGAGCAACCAGATCTGACTTTCCATGCTCCTTGTCCCTAACCATAATGCTGGGGGAAGTTTGAGAGGTCCATTTCCAGAGGACAGGCTCCAGATCTCAGTGAATTGGGCATACCTCAGCAATACCAGAGGACTCACCCTGAAAGACCCAAGGAAACCATGCCATATAGAACTCCAGAAAGGATTCAGAGCAGGAGAAATCTGAATGCCTATTTTAGATGATCTGAACCAACCCACACTTTCAGGGGTCCTCTGGACACAAACCATGCCCACAACTCAGTGTCCTGGAAATTTGCCACACATCCAGCAGATCAGAACTGTCATGCTCCTAAGCCCTAACCCTAACCCTAACTTGGGGTCTGATGGTTCCGCTCCCAGAGAACTGGTACCATAAACCTAGGGATTGTAGATCCTTCCTTCCTTCCTTCCTTCCTTCCTTCCTTCCTTCCTTTCTTCCTCATTTCCAGCAATTTTGAGACTGGCCACTCTTGCCATTTTTTTAATCTTAGTTGGAACACATCAAATTTCATATTATTGAGTATGATTTTAGACATAGGTTTTTGCAGGTAATCCTTATTAACTTGAGGAAGAACTTTTTTTTTTTTAATCATGAGAGAAGTTCTCAGTAGAAATGAGATTCCAAAGAATTGGAGTTTGTATCTTGCTGATTGAGAAAGAGGTGTTAGAGGAGAATATCCCATAGGTCTCTATTTGATTATTTGGTCAGAGGGGAAAATGAGCAGTGAAAAAATTTATGACATGTATGTACATGTATCTATATGTGTGTGTGAAAATTGTATGTGTGAAAAAATATCCACATATACAAAAACCTAAGTGTATTCTAAAGATAAACTTATCTGGCTAGAGGAAATAAATAATATCAAATTTCAACAAATATTGTTATTTTTCAGGAATTTAAAATAAAACTTTGAATGTAACTCTAAATTCATTGATCGACACATGTCAAACACTAGCCAAGCAGGGACTTTTCCATCTCTCTGTGAGAAAAGAAGAGAAAAATAGTATAGAATTTTAAGAGACAAGAAAGGTATTGTAGATGGGATTGACTCCAGACAAGAAGTTTTCATGAATAAAGAATACCAAATATGTTAACACTGTGCTTCAGTGTAAATATAGAATAAAATATGTCTTTTGGAATAAAATGTATTAAGTATAACAGTAGTAGAAAAAAAATTCTTCTGAACTCTCATTTTACTGCACAGTGTTTAAGCTTAGCATAAATGGGCTGGAACACCATGAAAAGAGTTCAAAAATTTCCCCCAACTACACACACACATACACACACATACACACTTCAATGTACCTCAGAAGATGACATCACAGTGTTCTGCTCTTAAATTAATCCAGTCCTGCAATGCTAGAAATTGGCTAATCACAAAGGCCTCATAATATATCTGTCACCTGTTGCAATTTGAGTATCAGAATTTGATAAGAAACAAAATAGTAATTTTAATTATTATAATTATAGAGTTTGAGGAGTGAACTTAAATGTGGATAAGAAGAGCAGGGAGACAAGTAAATAAATTCTAATTTTTTATGCACATAAAATTTCAGGTATGAAATATATAAAATTGATAGAATTACGAGGGATATAATATAAGTAAAGTAGTAAAATAAACAGAAGCTGCGGATTTACAGATAAAGAAATAAGCATAAAATGTGAACTGAACTATAAAATATTTTATATTAAGTAAATAAGCTTATAATGAAAATTCAAATCACATCACATCTGTCAGATTGGCTTTTATTAAAGAAAAAAGTAATAAATGCTGGCAAGGGTGTGGAGAACAGAGAACTTTTTTTTGTTGTTTGTTTATTTACAGCATAACAGTGTTCATTGTTTTGGCATCACACCCAGTGCTCCATGCAGGACATGCCCTTCCTATTACCCACCAGCTGGTTCCTCAACCTCACACCCCCCCAACTTCAAAACCCTCTGGTTGTTTTTCAGAGTCCATAGTCTCTCACGGTTCATCTCCCCTTCTAGTTTCCCTCAACTCCCTCTCCTCTCCATCTCCCCATGTCCTCCATGTTATTTGTTATGCTCCACAAATAAGTGAGACCATATGATACTTGACTGTCTCTGCTTGAATTATTTCGCTCAGCATAATTTCTTCCAGTCCCGTCCATGTTGCTACAAAAGTTGGGTATTCATCCTTTCTGATAGAGGCATAATACTCCATTGTGTATATGGACCACATCTTCCTTATCCATTCATCCGTCGAAGGGCATCTTGGTTCTTTCCACAGTTTGGCGACCGTAGTTATTGCTGCAATAAACACTGGGGAACAGATGGTCCTCCATTTCACTACATCTGTATCTTTGGGGTCAATACCCAGCAGTGCAATTCCAGGGTCATAGGGAAGCTCTATTCTTAATTTCTTCAGGAATCTCCACACTGTTCTCCAAAGTGGCTGCACTAACTTGCATTCCCACCAACAGTGGAAGAGGGTTCCCCTTTCTCCACATCCTCTCCAACACAGGTTGTTTCCTGTCTTGCTAATTTTGGCCATTCTAAGTGGTGTCAGGTGGTATCTCAATGTGGTTTTAATTTGAATCTCCCTGATGGCTAGTGATGATGAACATTTTTTCATGTGTCTGATAGCCATTTGTATGTCTTCATTGGAGAAGTGTCTGTTCATATCTTCTGCCCATTTTTTGATATGATTATTTGTTTTCTGTGTGTTGAGTTTGAGAAGTTCTTTATAAATCCTGGATATCAACCTTTTGTCTGTACTGTCATTTGAAAATATCTTCTCCCATTCTGTGGGTTGTCTTTTTGTTTTGTTGACTGTTTCCTTTGCTGTGAAGGAGCTTTTGATCTTGATGAAGTCGCAAAAGTTCATTTTCGCTTTTGTTTCCTTGGCCTTTGGAGACATATCTTGAAAGAAGTTGCTGTGGCTGATATCAAAGAGGTTACTGCCTATGTTCTCCTCTAGGATTCTGATAGATTCCTGTCTCACGTTGAGGTCTTTTAACCATTTCGAGTTTATCTTTGTGTATGGTGTAAGAGAATGGTCGAGTTTCATTCTTCTACATATCGTTGTCCAGTTTTCCCAGCACCATTTATTGAAGAGACTGTCTTTTTTCCATTGAATATTTGTTCCTGTTTTGTCGAAGATTATTTCACCACCGAGTTGAGGGTCCATATCTGGGCTCTCCACTCTGTTCCACTGGTCTATGTGTCTGTTTTTATGCCAGTACCACGCTGTCTTGGTAATCACAGCTTTGTAGTAAAGCTTGAAATCGGGTAATGTGATGCCGCCAGTTTTGTTTTTGTTTTTCAACATTTCCTTAGCAATTCGGGGTCTCTTCTGACTCCATACAAATTTTAGGATTATTTGCTCCAGCTCTTTGAAAAATATCCGTGGAATTTTGATTGGAATGGCATTAAAAGTATAGATTGCTCTAGGCAGTATAGACATTTTAACAATGTTTATTCTTCCAATCTAGAGCATGGAACAGTCTTCCATCTTTTTGTGTCTTCTTCAATTTCTTTCATGAGTGTTCTGTAGTTCCTTGAGTACAGGTCCTTTACCACTTTGGTTAGGTTTATTCCCAGGTATCTTATGGTTCTTGGTGCTATAGTAAATGGAATCGATTCTCTAATTTCCCTTTCTGTATTTTCATTGTTAGTGTATAAGAAAGCCACTGATTTCTGTACATTGACTTTGTATCCTGCCACGTTACTGAATTGCTGTATGAGTTCTAGTAGTTAGGGGGTGGAGTCTTTGGGGATTTCCATATAAAGAATCATGTCATCTGCGAAGAGAGAGAGTTTGACTTCTTCCTTGCCAATTTGGATACCTTTCATTTCTCTTTGTTGTCTGATTGCCATTGCTAGGACTTCTAATACTATGTTGAACAAGAGTGGTGAGAGTGAGCATCCTTGTCGTGGTCCTGATCTCAACGGGAAGGCTGCAAGCATTTTCCCATTGAGGATGATATTTGCTGTGGGTCTTTCATAGATAGATTTTATGAAGTTCAGGAATGTTCCCTCTATCCCTATACTTTGAAGCGTTTTCATCAGGAATGGATGGTGGATTTTGCATCAATTGATAGGACCATGTGGTTCTTCTCTCTTCTCTTATTGATGTGTTCTATCACACTGATTGATTTGCGAATGTTGAACCAACCTTGCAACCCAGGGATGAATCCCACCTGGTCATGGTGGATAATCTTTTGAATGTGCTGCTGGATCCTGTTTGCTAGGATCTTGTTGAGAATCTTTGCATCCATATTCATCAGTGATATTGGTCTGAAATTCTCCTTTTTGGTAGGGTCTTTGCCTGGTTTGGGGATGAGGGTAATGCTGGCTTCATAAAAAGAGTCTGGAAGTTTTCCTTCTGCTTCAATTTTTTGGAACAGCTTCAGGAGAATTGGTGTGATTTCTTCTTTGAAAGTTTGGTAGAATTCCCCAGGGAATCTCTCAGGTCCTGGGCTCTTGTTTTTTGGGAGGTTTTTGATCACTGCTTCAATCTCATTACTAGATATCGGTCTATTCAGGTTGTCAATTTCTTCCTCGTTCAATTTTGGGAGTTTGTAGCTTTCCAGGAATGCATCCATTTCATCTAGGTTGCTTAGCTTATTGGCATATTACTGTTGGTAATAATTTCTGATGATTGTTTCTATTTCCTTGGTGTTCGTTGTGATCTCTCCCTTTTCATTCATAATTTTATTAATTTGGGCTTTCTCTCTTTTCTTTTGGATTTTTGTGGCCAATGGTTTATCGATCTTATTAATTCTTTCAAAAAACCAGCTTCTAGTTTCATTGATACGTTCTACTGTATCTCTCGTTTCTACCTCATTGATCTCTGCTCTAATCTTGATTATTTCCCTTCTTGCATGTGGAGTTGGTTTGATTTGTTGTTGATTCTCCAGTTCTTTAAGGTGTAGAGACAGCTGGTGTATTCTGGATTTTTCAATGTTTTTGAGGGAGGCTTGGATGGCTATGTATTTCCCCCTTAGAACCGCCTTTGCTGTATCCCATAGGTTTTGGACCGAGGTGTCTTCATTCTCATTGGTTTCCATGAATTGTTTAAGTTCATCTTTGATCTCCTGGTTGATCCAAGCATTCTTAAGCAAGGTGGTCTTTAGCTTCCAGGTGTTTGAGTTCCTTCTGAACTTTTCCTTGTGATTGAGCTCTAGTTTCAAAGCATTGTGATCGGAGAATATGCAGGGAATAATGTCAGTCTTTTGGTATCGGTTGAGTCCTGCTTTGTGACCCAGTATGTGGTCTATTCTGGAGAAGGTTCCATGTGCACTTGAGAAGAATGAGTATTCTGTTGTTTTAGGGTGGAATGTTCTGTATATGTCTATGAGGTCCATCTGGTCCAATGTTTCATTCAATGCTCTTATTTCTTTATTAATTTTCTGCTTTGATGATCTGTCTATTTCTGAGAGAGGCGTATTAAGATCTCCTACTATTATTGTATTCATATCAATATGGCTCTTTATCTTGATTAATAGTTTTCTTACGTAATTGGGTGCTCCCATATTGGGGGCATAGATATTCACAATTGTTAGATCGTCTTGGCGGATAGTACCTTTAAGAATTATGTAGTGTCCTTCTGTATCTCTGACTACAGTCTTTAGTTTAAAATCTAATTTATCTGATATGAGAATTGCTACTCAGGCCTTCTTTTGAGGCCCATTGGCATGAAAGATGCTTCTCCATCCCTTCACTTTCAGTCTGGGTGTATCCTTAGGTTCAAAATGGGTCTCCTGGAGACAATATATGGATGGGTCCTGTTGTTTTATCCAATCTGCAACCCTGTGTCGTTTTATGGGCGCATTTAGGCCATTCACATTGAGAGTGATTATTGAGAGATAGGTTTTTATTGACATCGTGTTGCCTTTGAAGTCTTTCTGTCTATAGATTGTTTCTATATTTCTGTTCAATGATATTCTTAGGATTTTTTCTCTTTTATAGGACCCCCCTTAATATTTCCTGCAGTGTCAGCTTGGTGGTTGCATAGTCTTTTAAGCCTTGCTGGTCTTGGAAACTCTTTATCTCTCCATCCATTTTAAATGTCAGTCTTGCTGTATAGAGTATTCTTGGTTGCATGTTCTTCTCATTTAGTACTCTGAATATATTTTGCCAGCCCTTCCTGGCTTTCCAGGTCTCTGTGGAAAGGTCTGACGTTATTCTAATGGGCTTTCCTCTGTATGTAAGAAGCTTCTTTGTCCTAGCTGCTTTTAAGAGGGTCTCTCTTGAAACAAAATTCCCCATTTTAACTATAAGGTGCCGTGAGGACTTTTGAGAATCTAAAATCTTGGGAGGAGATCTTTCTGCCTCTAGTACATGAACATTGTTTCCATTCGTGAGATTGGGAAAATTTTCATAGACAACTTCTTCCACTATATCTTCTAGACTTCTTTCTTTTTCCTCCCCTTCAGGGATTCCAATAATTCTGACGTTGGAACGTTTCATGGCATCGTTTATTTCCCTGATTCTGTTTTCGTGGCTTCTGAGCTGTTTGTTCCAGGCTTCCTCCTGATCCTTTCTCTCTATCTGTTTGTCCTCCAGATCACTAATTATATCTTCTGTCTCAGTTACCCTAGCTTTTAGAGAATTTAGATTGGACTGGAACTCATTGAGAGCATTTTGAACATCATCCCTGGTGGCTTTCAGTTCTGCCCTAACATTGTGAACATCATCCCTGGTGGCTTTCAGTTCTGCCCTAATCAGTTCTGTTTGGTCATCCATGGCTTTCTCCAACCTAGCTATTGCCTGGATAATTGTTAGTCTGAATTCCTTTTCTGACATATTGTCTATGTCGATAGCCATTAGTTCTGTTGCAGAAGGCCCATCCTCTGTATTTTTCTTCTGTTGGGTTTTACTCCTCCTAGTCATTTTGGTAAGAGATGACTGAACAGATGCAGCTGGACTTATCGATTGTGGTGCAGTCAATGTGCACCCTGGAACGCTTCTGTGCAATCAGGATTCCCCACCCAAATGAGAGAAAAAAGAAGAAAAAGAAATAGAGAAGAAGAAAGAAAAAAAAGGGGGAAAGAAAAAAGGAAGAAAAAAAAGAGAGAGAGAGATAGGAAAAAAAGGGAAGATACAAGAGAAGGCTCAGCCCAAATGGGCCACAAGGTAAGATTTGTGGAGTATACAAACAAAAACTGACAGACAAAAAGAGTGATAAAAGTATATGACAAGAGAAAAAAATATGTATATATAAGCAAAAAAAAAGGGAAAAACCTCCTCAGAAAGAACCCCAAGTATAAGATTTATGTATTGTCAGGACAGACACAAATTCACAGAAACACTGACAGAAGGAAAAATTGGGAGAATGGTTATAGATTCTCAGTGTGTGTGAGGAAGGTTATTTTGATTCTTCCTGAAGGTATCTTGATGTTTTTGTTAAGGGACTCAACTTTCCTAAGTTACAGGGGGATTAGAAACTGGTTTGCCTATAGGGGTAGCATTGATTGGGGAAAGGGGGTTACCTTGAAGTTTAACTCTATATGTATAGTAGAAAATAAAAATTAAAAAAAGAATAAACTAGACTAAACTAAGTTAAAATTAAAAAAATAGAAAAACAAAAGAAAAACACGGGTGTATGTATCAAAAATTTCAGGATAGAAGTTTATTAAAGAATTTGATGTACTGGACATCTCAGTGTGATGGTAAATAGGTTAAAAAATTATCTGTATGTATAAAAAATAAAGAACCAGAATATTGGTAAAGAGTTAAAAATAAAAGTTGTATTTATGAAGTAGTGGTGGTTGTTCTCTTGTAGTCTTTTTTTTTTTTTCCTTCCTTCCTGTTTGGTTTTCTGGGGGAGGGGCCTGCCACGTGGGTTTTCAGACAATGATGTTCCCTGAGTTAGGTCCTCCCACTCCCCTCAAGGGGGTGAGCTCTTTTTTTTTCAGGAAACTGTTTTTTTTTTTTTTTTCAGCCTTTTGTTCTCTGGGGGTTTTTATGTTCTTTCATCTGCTTTCTCTCGCCTTGACAGCTTTTGATGGTTTTTGGAGGTTTAGAGGAGAGCAAACAGCACCCCAACCTCCCTCTCAGAGAGAAGCCTCAGACTGTTTTGCAAAAGCTGCTGGCAGAGTTGGTTCTGGGTCACTGTCCCTGGGGATGCAGGAGCTCCTCGTTGTGCCCAAAACTAGGGCAGCTGTGGCTGTCTAGGCAGCTCCAGACCGCCAGAGATGTTCTGAGCAGAGATCGCGCACTGAGATTTTCCCGCTGTCCTGGGCTGGGAATGTCTGGTTTTTCCTGCTGCCAGAGCTCCAGGCTAGCGCCTATGAGCACCTATCCCAAGGGAGGGTGTGGGACGCGCGCGTTTCAGGATTGCCGTCAGGCCAGGCTCCCAGCCCCTCACAGGAGACAGACCCCACTAGTTCTCAGGTGCGCTGGCGTTCAGGTGCACTCGCGGCTCAGGGACGGAGACCTGATTTCTCCGCCGCACTCTCTCTGGCTCTGCGCCAGGGGAGGCTGTCCTGGGTCCCTGGACGTAGGTCCCTGACCCTAACCGCCCAGGTTCCCACTATTACCCCCCCCACCAGGATCCTTTGCTGTTTGTTTTTTGAGTGCTTTCAACCAGACTCCAAGTTAATGCTGGTCCCCAGACGCAGAGCACTCTCATGTTGGGGTGTTACTTTCCAATCGGTCACCTCTGGTGGCTCCCTCCCCCTTTTGTTTATCTTCTGATATCAGTCCGATGTTCCCAGTCTGCTTTACCTGCCACTGGCGTCTTCTGCTCCAGTAGAGATCCAGACGTGTATAATTCTGATCTCAGGCTGATTTCATGGGTGGTCGGAGTTCTTTGGTAGGTAATCAGCTCACTTTAGGGTACAGGTTGAAATGGTGCCTCCTCCTACTTCCCCGCCATCTTGCTCCCCCCAAGATTTCATTGTTTTTTATGGCTGAGTAATAGTCCATTGTGTGTGTGTGTGTGTGTGTGTGTGTGTGTTGTGTTACATCTTTTCAATCCATCAGTTGATGCACTCTTGAGCTATTTCAAAAGTCTGGCTAGTGTAGGTAATGCTGCTATAAACATTGTTGTACAAATATGAATTTGAATTAGTGGGTTTATATTCTTTGGATAATTATCCAAAACTATAATTGCTAGCTTATATGGTAGTTCTATTTTTAACTTTTTGAGGAATCTCCATACTGTTTTCCACAGTGGCTGCAGCAGTTTGCATTCTCACCAACAGTGCAGGAGGATTACCTTTTTCCATGTACTTGCCAAAGCCCGTTGTTTCTTGTGTTATTGATTTTAGCTATTCTGACAGGTGTGATGTAAATTGCATTTCAATTTTAATTTATATTTCCCTGATGATCCCTGATGATATTAAGTATCTTTTCATGTGTCTGTTACCCATCTTTAGATGTCTCCTTTGGGAAAATGTCTATTCATATCATCAGTCCATTTTTTTTTTAGGTTTATTATTATTTTTCTTTTTTCTTTTTATTTTTTTTATTTCTTTATTTACAGCATAACAGTGTTCATTGTTTTGGCATCACACCCAGTGCTCCATGCAGTACCAGCCCTACCTATTACCCACCACCTGGTTCCTCAACCGCCCACCCCCACGCCCCTTCAAAACCCTCTGGTTGTTTTTCAGAGTCCATAGTCTCTCATGGTTCATCTCCCCTTCCAGTTTCCCTCAACTCCCTCTCCTCTCCATCTCGCCACGTCCTCCATGTTATTTGTTATGCTCCAAAAATAAGTGAGACCATATGATACTTGACTCTCTCTGCTTGACTTATTTCGCTCAGCATAATTTCTACCAGCCCCGTCCATGTTTCTACAACAGTTGAGTATTCATCCTTTCTGATGGAGGCATAATACTCCATTGTGTATATGGACCACATCTTCCTTATCCATTCATCCGTTGAAGGGCATCTTGGTTCTTTCCACAGTTTGGCGAACATAGCCATTGGTGCAATAAACATTGGGGAAGAGATGGCAATTCTTTTCACTACATCTGTATCTTTGGGGTAAATACCCAGCAGTGCAATTGCAGGGTCATAGGGAAGCTCTATTCTTAATTTCTTCAGGAATCTCCACACTGTTCCCCAAAGTGGCTGCACCACCTTGCATTTCCACCAGCAGTGTAAGAGGGTTCCCCTTTCTCCACATCCTCTCCAACACATGTTGTTTCCTGTCTTGTTAATTTTGGCCATTCTAACTGGTGTCAGGTGGTATCTCAATGTGGTTTTAATTTGAATCTCGCTGATAGCTGGTGATAATGAAGATCTTTTCATGTGTCTGATAGCCATTTGTATGTCTTCGTTGGAGAAGTGTCTGTTCATATCTTCTGCCCATTTTTTGATATAATTCTCTGTTTTGTGTGTGTTGAGTTTGAGAAGTTCTTTATAGATCCTGGATATCAACCTTTTGTCTGTACTATCATTTGCAAATATCTTCTCCCATTCCATGGGTTGCCTTTTTGTTTCATTGACTGTTTCCTTTGCTGTGCAGAAGCTTTTGATCTTGAGGAAGTCCCAAAAGTTCATTTTTGCTTTTGTTTCCTTGGTCTTTGGAGACATATCTTGAAAGAAGTTGCTGTGGCTGATATCAAAGAGGTTACTGCCTATGTTCTCCTCTAAGATTCTGATAGACGTCCTGTTTTCCCAGCACCATTTATTGAAGAGACTCTTTTTTCCATTGAATATTTTTTCCTGTTTTGTCGAAGATTATTTCACCACCGAGTTGAGGGTCCATATCTGGGCTCTCCACTCTGTTCCACTGGTCTATGAGTCTGTTTTTGTGCCAGTACCATGCTGTCTTGGTGATCACAGCTTTGTAGTATAGCTTGAAATCGGGTAACGTGATGCCGCCAGTTTTGTTTTTGTTTTTCAACATTTCCTTAGCAATTCGGGGTCTCTTCTGATTCCATACAAATTTTAGGATTATTTGCTCCATCTCTTTGAAAAATATAGGTGGAATTTTGATCAGAATGGCATTAAAAGTATAGATTGCTCTAGGCACTATAGACATTTTAATAACGTTTATTCTTTCAATTCAAGGGCATGGAACGGTCTTCCATCTATTTGTGTCTTCTTCAATTTCTTTCATGAGTGTTCTGTAGTTCCTCGAGTACAGGTCCTTTACCTCTTCGGTTAGGTTTATTCCCAGGCATCTTATGGTTCTTGGTGCTATAGTAAATGGAATCGATTCTCTAATTTCCCTTTCTGTATTTTCATTGTTAGTGTATAAGAAAGCCACTGATTTCTGTACATTGACTTTGTATCCTGATACGTTACTTAATTGCTCTATGAGTTCTAATAGTTTGGGGGTGGAGTCTTTGGCGTATTCCATATAGAGAATCATGTCATCTGCGAAGAGAGAGAGTTTGACTTCTTCCTTGCCAATTTGGATACCTTTTATTCCACTTTGTTGTCTGATTGCCGTTGCTAGAACTTCTAATACTATGTTGAACAAGAGTGGTGAGAGTGGGCATCCTTGTCGTGTTCCTGATCTCAACGGGAAGGCTGCAAGCTTTTTCCCATTGAGGATGATATTTGCAGTGGGTCTTTCATAGATAGATTTTATGAAGTTCAGGAATGTTCCCTCCATCTCTATACTTTGAAGCGTTTTCATCAGGAACGGATGCTGGATTTTGTCAAATGCTTTTTCTGCATCAATTGAGAGGACCATGTGATTCTTCTCTCCTCTCTTATTGATTTGTTCTATCACATTGATAGATTTGTGAACGTTGAACCAACCTTGCAACCCAGGGATGAATCCCACCTGGTCATGTTGGATAATCTTTTGAATGTGCTGTTGGATCCTGTTTGCTAGGATCTTGTTGAGAATATTTGCATCCATATTCATCAGTGATATTGGTCTGAAATTCTCCTTTTTGGTAGGGTCTTTGCCTGGTTTGGGGATCAGGGTAATGCTGGCTTCATAAAAAGAGTCTGGAAGTTTTCGTTCTGCTTCAATTTTTTGGAACAGCTTCAGGAAAATTGGTATTATTTCTTCTTTGAAAGTTTGGTGTAATTCCCCAGGGAATCTCTCAGGTCCTGGGCTCTTGTTTTTTGGGTTTTTTGATCATTGCTTCAATCTCGTTACTAGATATCGGTCTATTCAGGTTGTCCATTTCTTCCTGGTTCAATTTTGGGAGTTTGTAGTTTTCCAGGAATGCATCAATTTAATCTAGGTTCCTTAGCTTTTTGGCATATAACTGTTGGTAATAATTTCTGATGATTGTTTCTATTTCCTTGGTGCTCGTTGTGATCTCTCCCTTTTCATTCATAATTTTATTAATTTGGGCTTTCTGTCTTTTCTTTTGGATTAGTGTGGCCAATGGTTTATCGATCTTATTGATTCTTTAAAAAAAACAGCTTCTAGTTTCATTGATACGTTCTACTGTATCTCTCATTTCTACCTCATTGATCTCTGCTCTAGTCTTGATTATTTCCCTTCTTGCATGTGGAGTTGGTTTGATTTGTTGTTGATTCTCCAGTTCTTTAAGGTGTAGAGACAGATGGTGTATTCTGGATTTTTCAATGTTTTTGAGCGAGGCTTGGATGGCTATGTGTTTCCCCCTTAGAACCGCCTTTGCTGTATCCCATAGGTTTTGGACCAAAGTGTCTTCATTCTCACTGGTTTCCATGAATTGTTTAAGTTCATCTTTGATCTCCTGGTTGATCCAAGCATTCTTAAGCAAGGTGGTCTTTAGCTTCTAGGTGTTGGAGTTCCTTCTGAACTTTTCTTTGTGATTGAGTTCCAGTTTCAAAGAATTGTGATTGGAGAATATGCAGGGAATAATGTCAGTCTTTTGGTATCGGTTGAGTCCTGCTTTGTGACCCAGTATGTGGTCTATTCTGGAAAAGGTTCCATGTGCACTTGAGAAAAATGAGTATTCTGTTGTTTTAGAGAGGAATGTTCTGTATATGTCTATGAGGTCCATCTGGTCCAATGTTTCATTCAATGCTCTTATTTCTTTATTAATTTTCTGCTTCGATGATCTGTGTATTTCTGAGAGAGGCGTATTAAGATCTCCTACTATTATTGTATTCATATCAATATGACTCTTTATCTTAATAAGTAGTTTTCTTATGTAATTGGGCGCTCCCATATTGGGGGCATAGATATTCACAATTGTTAGATCATCTTGGCGGATAGTCCCTTTAAGAATTATGGAGTGTCCTTCTGTATCTCTGACTACAGTCTTTAGTTTAAAATCTAATTTATCTGATATGAAAATCGCTAACCCGGCCTTCTTTTGAGGCCTATTGGCATGAAAGATGTTTCTCCATCCCTTCACTTTCAGTCTGGGTGTATCCTGAGGTTCAAAATGGGTCTCTTGTAGACAACATATGGATGGGTCCTGTCGTTTTATCCAATCTGCAACCCTGTGTCACTTTATGGGCACATTTTGGCCATTCACATTGAGAGTGATTATTGAGAGATAGGTTTTTATTGACATTGTGTTGACTTTGAAGAATTTCTGTCTGTAGATTGTTTCTATATTTCTGTTCAATGATATTCTTAGGATTTTTTCTCTTTTATAGGACCCCCCTTTAATATTTCCTGCAGTGTCGGCTTGGTGGTTGCGTAGTCTTTTAAGCCTTGCCAGTCTTGGAAACTGTTTATCTCTCCATCCATTTTAAATGTCAGTCTTGCTGGATAGAGTATTCTTGGTTACATGTTCTTCTCATTTAGTACTCTGAATATATTTTGCCAGCCCTTCCTGGCTTGCGAGGTCTGTGTGGAAAGGTCTGACAATATTCTAATGGGCTTTCCCCTGTATGTAAGGAGCTTTTTGTCCTAGCTGCTTTTAAGAGGGTCTGTCGTGGAACATAATTCCTCATTCTAACTACAAGGTGTTGTGAGGACTTTCAAGAATCTAAAATCTTGGGAGGAAATCTCTCTGCCTCTAGTACATGAACGTTGTTTCCATTCGTGAGATTGGGAAAATTTTCATAGACAACTTCTTCCACTATATCTTCTAGCCTTCCTTCTTTTTCCTCCCCTTCAGGGATTCCAATAATTCTGACGTTGGAACTTTTAATGGCATCATTTATTTCCCTGATTCTCTTTTCCAGGCTTCTGAGCTATTTTTTCCAGGCTTCCTCCTGATCCTTTCTCTCTATCTGTTTGTCCTCCAGATCACTAATTCTATCTTCTGTCTCAGTTACCCTAGCTTTTAGAGAATTTAGATTAGATTGGAACTCATTGAGAGCATTTTGAACATCATCCCTGGTGGCTTTCAGTTCTGCCCTAACATTGTGAACATCATCCCTGGTGGCTTTCAGTTCTGCCCTAATCAATTCTGTTTGGTTCTCCATGGCTTTCTCCAACCTAGCTATTGCCTGGATAATTGTTAGTCTGAATTCCTTTTCTGACATATTGTCTATGGCGATAGCCATTAGCTCTGTTGCAGAAGGCCCATCCTCCGTATTTTTCTTCTGTTGGGTATTCCTCCTCCTAGTCATTTTGGTAAGAGACGACTGAAGAGATGCAGCTGGACTTATCGATTGTGGTGCAGTCAATGTGCACCCTGGAACGCTTCTGTTCAATCAGGATTCCCCACTCAAATGAGAGAAAAAAGAAAAGAAAAAGAAATAGAGAAGAAGAAAGAAAAAAAAGGAAAAGCAAAAAGGAGAAAAAAAAGGAGAGAGAGAGAGAGATAGGAAAAAAAGGATAGATAAAGAGAAGGTCTGCCCAAATGGGCCACAAGGTAAGATTTGTGAAGTATACAAACAAAAACAGACAAACAAAAAGACTGATAAAAGTATATGACAAGAGAATAAATATATACATATAAGCAAAAAAAAGGGGGGAGGAAGAACCTCATCAGAAAGAACCCCAAATATAAGATTTATATATTATCAGGAAAAACACAAATTCACAGAAACACTGACAGAAGGAAAAATTGCGAGAGTGGTTATAAATTCTCAGTGTGGGTGAGGAAGGTTATTTTGATTCTTCCTGAAGGTATCTTGATGTTTTTGTTAAGGGACTCAACTTTTCTAAGTTACAGGGGGATTAGAAACTGGTTTGCCTATAGGGGTAGCATTGATTGGGGAAAGGGGATTACCTTGAAGTTTAACTCTATATGTATAGTAGAAAATAAAAATTAAAAAAGAATAAACTAAACTAAACTAAGTTAAAATTAAAAAAGAATTTAAAAAATAGAAAAGCAAAAGAAAAACACAGGTGTATGTATCAAAAAGTTCAGGTTAGAAGGTTTTTAAAGAATTTGATGTACTGGACATCTCAGTGTGGTGGTAAATAGGTTAAAAAATTATCTGTATGTATTAAAAAAAAGAACCAGAATATTGGTAAAGAGTTAAAAATAAAAGTTGTATATATGAAGTAGTGGTGGTTGTTCTCTTGAGTCTTTTTTTTTTTTTTCTTCCTTCCTGGTTGGTTTTCTGGGGGAGGGGCCTGCCACATGGGTTTTCAGACAATGATGTTCCCTGAGTTAGGTCCTCCCGCTCCCCTCAAGGGGGTGAGCTCTGAGGAAACTGTTTTTTTCAGGCCTTTGTTCTCTGGGGTTTTTATGTTCTTTCATCTGTTTTTCTCGCCTTGACAGCTTTTGATGGTTTTGGAGGTTTAGAGGAGAGCAAACTGCACCCCAACCTCCCTCTCAGAGAGAAGCCTCAGAATGTTTTGCAAGAGCTGCTGGCATAATCGGTTCTGAGTCACTGTCCCTGGCAGTGCAGGAGCTCCTTGTTGTACCCAAAACCAGGGCAGCGGTGGCTGACTGGGCAGCTCCAGACCGCCAGAGAGGTTTGGACAGAGATCACACACTGGTATTTTCCCGCTGCCCCGGGCTGGGAATGTCTGTTTTTTCCGGATGCCAGAGCTCCAGCCTAGCGCCTATGAGCACCTCTCCCATGGGAGTGTGAGGGATCCGCACGTTTCAGGATTGCCATCTGGCCAGGCTCCCAGCCCCTCACTGGAGCCAGACCCCACTCGTTCTTGGGCGTGCTGGCGTTCAGGCGCACTGGTGGCTCAGGGATGGAGACCTGATATCTCCACCACACTCTCTCTCGCTCAGCGCCAGGGGAGGCTGTCCTGGGTCCGGGGACTTAGGTCCCTGACCCTAACTGTCCAGGTTCCCACTATTTCCCCCGCGATCTTTTGCTCCTTGTTTTCTGAGTGCTTTCAACCAGACTCCAAGTTAATGCTGGTCCCCAGAGGCAGGGCACTCTTGTATTGTGGTATTACTTTCCAATCGGTCACCTCTGGTGGCTCTCTCACCCTTTTATCTTCCGATATTAGTCAGACGCTCCCAGTCTGCTTTACGTGCCACTGGCATCTTCTGCTCCTGTAGAGATACAGACCTGTATAATTCTGATCTCAGGCTGATTTCATGGGTGGTCGAAGTTCTTTGGTAGGTAATCAGCTCACTTTAGGGTAGAGGTTGAAATGGCGCCTCCTCCTATTTTCCAGCATCTTGTCTCCCCCCCCTTCATCCATTTTGAGTCTATTTTCGTGTGTGGTGTAAGGAAGTGGTCCAATTTAATTTCTCTGCATGTGGCTGTCCAATTTTCCCAGCACCATTTATTGTTTTTTCCATTGGATATTCTTTCCTGCTTTGTCGAAGATTAGTTGACCATAGAGTTGAGGGTCTATTTCTGGGCTCTCTATTCTGTTCCATTGATCTATGTGTCTATTTTTGTGCCAGTACCATGCTGTCTTGATGATGACAGCTTTGTAATAGAGCTTGAAGTCCGGAATTGTGATGCCACCAACGTTGGCTTTCTTTTTCAATATTCTTTTGGCTATTCGAGGTCTTTTCTGGTTCCATATAAATTGTAGGATTATTTGTTCCATTTGTTTGAAAAAAAATGGATGGTAATTTTGATAGGGATTGCATTAAATGTGTAGATTGCTTTAGGTAGCATAGACATTTTCACAATATTTATTCTTCCAATCCAGGAGCATGGAACATTTTTCCATTTCTTTGTGTCTTCCTCAATTTCTCTCATGAGTACTTTACAGTTTTCTGCATATAGATTCTTAGCCTCTTGGGTTAGGTTTATTCCTAGATATCTTATAGTTTTGGGTGCAGTTGTAAATGGGATTGACTCCTTAATTTCTCTTTCTTCTGTCTTGTTGTTGGTGTACAGAAATGCAACTGATTTCTGTGCATTGATTTTATATGCTGACACTTTACTGAATTCCTATACAAGTTCAAGCAGTTTTGGAGTGGAGCCTTTTGGGTTTTCCACATATAGTATCATATCATCTGCGAAGAGTGATAGTTTGACTTCTTCTTTGCCGATTTGGACGCCATTAATTTCTTTTGGTTGTATGATTGCTCAGGCTAGGACTTCAGTACTATGTTGAATAGCAGTGGTGATAATGGACATCCCTGCCGTGTTCCTGACATTAGCGGAAAAGCTTTCAGTTTTTCTCCATTGAGAATGATATTTGCGGTGGGTTTTTCATATATGGATTTGATAATATTGAGGTATGTGCCCTGTATCCCTACACTTTGAAGAGTTTTGATCAGGAAGGGATGCTGTACTTTGTCAAATGCTTTTTCAGCATCTATGGAGAGTATCACATGGTTCTTGTTCTTTCTTTTATTAATGTGTTCTATCACATGGATTGATATGCAGATGTTGAACCAACCCTGCAGCCCTGGAATAAACCCCACTTGATCGTGCTGAATAATCCTTTTAATGTATGTTGAATCCTATTGGCTAGTATTTTGGTGAGAATTTTTGCATCTGTGTTCATCAAGGATATTGGTCTGTAGTTCTCTTTTTTGGTGGTATCCTTGTCTCGTTTTGGGATCAAGGTGATGCTGGCCTCATAAAATGTTTTGGGAAGTTTTCCTTCCATTTCTATTTTTGGGAACAGTTTCAGGAGAATCGGAATTAGTTCTTCTTTAAATGTTTGGTGGAATTCCCCTGGGATGCCATCTGGCCTGGGCTTTTGTTTGTTTGGAGATTTTTGATGACTGTTTCCATCTCCTTACTGGTTATGGGCCTGTTCATATTTTCTATTTCTTCCTGATTCAGTTGTGGTAGTTTATATGTCTCTAGGAATGCATCCATTTCTTCCTGATTGTCAAATTTGTTGGCATAGAGTTGCTCATACTATGTTCTTCTATTTGTCGGTATTTCTTTGGTGTTAGTTGGATCTCTCCTCTTTCATTCATGATTTTATTTATTTGGGTCCTTTCTCTTTTCATATGAGCTCCCTGATATGAAGACGTGGAGATGTAACATGGGGTTTTAGGGGGATAGGAGAAGAATAAATGAAACAAGTTGGGATTGAGAGGGAGACAAACCATAAATGACTCTTAATCTCACAAAACAAAGTGGGGTTTGCTGGGGGGAGGTGGGGTTGGGAGAGGGGGAGGGGGTTATGGACATTGGGAAGGGTATGTGCTATGATGAGTGCTGTGAAGTGTGTAAACCTGGTGATTCACAGACCTGTACCCCTGGGGATAAAAATATATTATATGTTTATAAAAAAAAAATGGAAGGGGAAGCGAACCATAAGAGACTATGGACTCTGAAAAACAACCTGAGGGTTTTGAATGGGTGGAGGTGGGAGGTTGGGGGAACCATGTGGTGGGTAATAGGGAGGGCTCGTATTGCATGGAGCACTGGGTACTGTGCAAAAACAATGAATACTGTTATGCTGAAAAAATAAATAAATTAATTAAAATTGTTTAAAGTAATCTGTGTACCTTTTTACTCAAAGACAGAATCTCATACATGTAAATGTTATGTACAAAAATATTTTTAAAATATCTGGCTTTGGCTTTACAATGATTAATGAGAAACATTGAACTTCTCCAGTCAAATATGATATACAACATTTTTTTTGTTGTTAAACAGTGAGTGCCAAATAACTTATTTGAATATAAAGGCTTGGAAGGCCATCTAAAGTACATAAGAGTAAATGAATCATCTCAAATATAAATGCCTGTTTACACACACACACACACACACACACACACACACATACACACACACACACACACACTTCTAGGGATGGGATTCTAAATAATTTCAGTTAAACAAACAATGCCTTAAATACATTTATGCATACTTTTCTGTCATCTAAAGAATAAATAATGAATTCTGGAACACTGAAAAGAAATTAAAAAATAAATAAAAATTTAAAAAATAAAGAAAAACTGCCATGTGTTTATGTGAAACATTCCCCCAAACAAAATACATTCCAGAAACTTGGTCCTGATTCCTTCTCATCACTACATTTTTCTATCCCATGCCCTTCTTTGCTTTCCTTAGAAATTTCTTTCCATCCTATCTTCTGCATTTCCTTCATCAACATTTTCATTGCCTTGGAAGAAATTTTGATTCTTATTTTTTTAAATAAGACTATGATCTGTGATATTTTCTTTGTGAGTTGCAGGATGACCATACTTTCTTTCCTCTAGATTTAGTTAATTGCTCACAGATATATTTTGCTTTGATACCTTAGGACAAAGCCATCCTTGCCTCCTTTTCACATTATACCCTTACCTTGAAATTTCACTTATGAAAATTCACCAGCCTCCTACTACAAACTTTTACTTAATGCCAAACCACATGTTTAGAAATGAATTAGAAATAAAAAAAAATTGTTCTCAATTCTCACTAAGTTTTTTCTTGGTATTCTCTTTATCTACATGAATAAACAAAGACCTCTAATCTCCTTTTCTTGATTAAAAGGTATTTTGGTGTTAATAATAGAGATATTTGATTTCAATAGAGTGTAAAAATAACTGTCGTTCTATTATCTTGCTTGCAGAAGTGACTGTAGTTTGTGAGTGAGATACATTTGACCAAGATTTAATAGAGTCCAGTATCTGTTTGAATTTCTGCATCAATAAAATAAAGTGGAAAAAATAATATAAAAAGAAAAAATCTGGTAACTATTTTAGTAGTTGTCATTGCTGTTCCAACTACATAATGTTTATAAACTGTCAGGTTATATATATGTTCAAATATCTATATCTATATCTATATCATATCTATCATCTATCTATCTATCTATCATCGATCTATCTATTAAGTCTCATCAGATAAGTGCTTTTTCCCACCATGTAGATATCTATCAATCACTCCTTGAACTAAATCATGTCTTCTTGTTATTCTAACTACATGGTACAATTAAAATGGGTATAAAAGGGGCACCTGGGTGGCTCGGTGGGTTAAGCCGCTGCCTTCGGCTCAGGTCATGATCTCGGGGTCCTGGGATCGAGTCTCGCGTCGGGCTCTCTGCTCAGCAGGGAGCCTGCTTCCCTCTCTCTCTCTCTGCCTGCCTCTCTATCTACTTGTGATATCTCTCTGTCAAATAAATAAATAAAATCTTTAAAAAAATGGGTATAGGGACGCCTGGGTGGCTCAGTTGTTTAAGTAGCTGCCTTCGGCTCAGGTCGTGATCCTAGCGTCCTGGGATTGAGTCCCACATCGGGCTCCTTGCTTGGCAGGGAGCCTGCTTCTCCCTCTGCCTCTGCCTGTCAGTCTGTCTGCCTGTGCTCGCTTGCTCGCTCTCTCTCTCTCTCTCTGACAAAAAAAAAAAAAAAGGGTATAAAAACTATCACCCAGTGAGTGAGCTGGACTATAATAGACCAACAAAATGAATTACAAACAAAAATCTTTAGCTGGGAAGATATCTGAATCCTCACTTCTTTACTGCCTCTTGGAGAAGATTCATCATGTGCTGTGTCCTTGCCTGGTCCTGAAAGTAACGTATCTGATCTAGCCAGCCTGAATTCTAAGAATATTCATGCCCCATCCATGTGGATCACTGAGCAATAAAACTAATATTTTTCCCTCATCTTGTCACTCCATCCAGTTCAGAATCTAAAAAGGAAGAGAGATATTCTGCTGAAAATGATCATAAATAAGGAATGACATGTCAGATAATATTTATACTATCAACCAATTGATATGACAGTTAAAAAAAAAAACACACAACATTGAAATGTGATGTCAGACTGGTGTAAGGTGGTATCTCATACCCTGGTCTGACATCACATTTCAATGTTTGTTTGTTAATCGTATAGTTTCATGCATATGTGGAATATAAGAAACACTGCAGAGGATAATATGGTAAGGGAGGAAAAACTAAATGGGAAGTTATCAGAGAGGGAGAAAACCATGAGAGACCTTTAACTGTAGGAATCAAACTGAGGGTTGCTAGAGGGGATGATGTTGGAGGGTGGACGTTAAGGAGAGTGCATGATGTGATGAGACCTGGGTGTTATTGGTTATAAGTTATTGTTATAAGTTATAAGTTATTGAACACTGTATCTGAAACTAAGGATGAACTATATGTTGGCTAATTGAACTGAAATTTTAAAAATTTAAAATAGTCATGTGATGTAAGAATAACAAAATAGTGGTAAACTTAGGACAAAAAGGCAAAAAATATCAACAAGGTTACCAGCTGAAATGTTAAATTATTTAATTAATTAGGTTTGGCATTGGATTATCTTAAGATTGTATAATGTTTCACTAGAGGAGATTATAGGCTCTAGATCAGTGGTTCTTAAATGTTTTGGTTATGGAAAAATGGGTAACGACTATTTAAAGAATAGCAAAATAACTAAATCAAATTTAATTTTAGTGGTGAAAATACTGTCTTGTTGTTTAATATGGTGAATAGTAGAAATTGGCTAATACAAGTAAAGTTCAGTATAACCCAAATTTGTGGATTAGGTTAGAAATATTTTGGTTTGCATTCTCCACACAGGCAGAAGGCAGGATGGTATGCATCTTTACACCTTTTGCCATTAGATATGAATGTCTAAACTAAACTGACCAGCAGGCCATATTCAGTCTTAAGCTTTGGATTCTATTTGCTCAATGCTGGCTTTCTGGATGACACAGCCTGCCTCTCATGTCTGATTTTCCCCCCTAAAGTGAGTCTTTTATTTAAGATGTAGAACATCTAGGAGGGAAATGATTTCATTGCACTCAGATCATGTTCTATGAAGATTTTGGTTTTTTTTTTGTTTTTGTTTTTGTTTTTGTTTTTTTTGGAGCCTGCCTGTTCATACATATCTGGTTAATTTCTGAACTTGCTAACTTGGTTTATTTTAATTGTTTTCCAGTTTTAGTGACAATATGGGGAAAAGAGATAACTCTTTCTCTCCTTAATACATCATTGACTATTTCTGTGTTCTTCAAGATACACACACATGCATGCACACTGGTTGACTTAAGTATATTTATAAGAAGGAATAGTAAAATTTGTTCCATGAGCCAATGTTGATACTGATTGGAGAGTTTGTAATTGTGAAAAAAAACTAATGGATTATATCAAGTAAGTAGTATGACTTAGTTTGTTAAGTTGGATCACTGAAGAAATCAGTTGTTTGGGAATTGATCATTTCTTACATCTTCATGCAAAGAAATCAAGATGGTATTCGTATTGATGGCTAAGTTTAACTCTGAGAATCAAACACTATTTAAAATAATAAATGCTTAATTTTAAACAGAAAATGCAGAACATTTTAGTCACCTGGCATCTATGAAATTTATCTACATCAGGATATATAAAGTATTTTATCAGATTATAGATGACTTCAGTCAGTCAATTTGACATGACACACAACAATGACAATTATTCCACTGTTTCCTGGACTCATCCATTCAGAGCGCTATAGTTATCCAAAGTCATCCAAAGCTGTCAGTCAATTTGGTCAATTATGACTAAGAGAGGTATGGTAGACAATTAATGCATGTGTCTGTGTGGCTAATAAAAGAATGTAACACAGAGAACAGATGTCATTCCTGACTAAAGGCCCTATAATTTGGCCAGGACTGGCCTTCTTATAATGTGGTAGATGTCACCAACATCAAAATCCTTTGAGCTTTTCTTGGAAATGCATATTTCAGTAACTCATCTTAGGCCTAAGCATACAATTTTCTGGGTGTAGGACCTGGAATCTGCATTTTAATGAGTATTTCATGTGGTTCTACTGCACATAAGAGCTGAGAGCCATGAATTAGAGCTCAAACGGGCTCAAGAAGCCAAGCAGAAGGAGTAGAAAAAGACAGTAGAAAGACCTCTATTAGCTGAGGGACTTTTCTAGCTACAGGACAGAAGTTACTGATGTTCATGGAGGCTTGATAAAAATTTTATCTGCATAAAATACTCCAAAAACTTACAGAATATGTTTCTCTCAGATGGCCATATACCTTTTTCTGATGGATCAAGCTGGCATAGATGCATAGTTCAATTGGGTAGAAACCATAAATTCCTTGGGGGCAATTTTATGATATTTATCTCTATATAACTGAAATAAATTTTTTAATTTCTTTTCAGTATTCCAGAATCATTGCTTGTGTACAATAGCCAATGCTCCATGCAAAAGTGCCCCCCATAATACTCTCCACAAGTCTCACCCAACCCCCACCTCCCTCTCCTCCAAAACGCTCAGTTTGTTTCTCAGAGTCCACAGTCTCTCATGGTTCATCTCTCCTTCCAATTTCCCCCAACTCCCATCTCTTCTCCATCTCCCCATATCCTCCATGTTATTTCTTATGCTCCACAAGTAAGTGAAAATATTATAATGACTCTCTCTGCTGACTTATTTCACTTAGCACAATCTCTTCCAGTCCTTTCCATGTTGATACAAAAGTTGGGTATTCATCCTTTCTGATGGAGGCATAATATTCCATAGTGTATATGGACCATAGCTTCTTTTTTTTTTTTAAACATTTAGCACTTTATTTTTTTTTTCTTTTCAGCATAATAGTGTTCATTGTTTTTGCACCACACCCAGTGCTCCATGCAACACGTGCCCCCACTAATACCCACCACCCTGTTCCCCCAACCTCCCACCCCCCACCCCTTCTAGACCTTCAGGTTGTTTTTCAGAGTCCATAGTCTCTCATGGTTCATCTCCTCTTCCAATTTCCCTCAACTCCCTTCTCCTCACCATCTACCCATATCCTCCATCTTATTTGTTATGATCCACAAATAAGTGAAACCATATGATACTTGACTCTCTCTGCTTGACTTACTTCACTCAGCATAATCTCTTACAGTCCCGTCCATGTTGCTACAAAAGTTGGGTATTCATATTTTCTGATAGGGGCATAATACTCCATAGTGAATATGGACCACATCTTCCTTATCCATTCATCTGTCGAAAGGCATCTTGGTTCTTTCCACAGTTTGGCGACCGTGGCCATTGCTGCAATAAACATTGGGGTACAAATGGCCCTTCTTTTCACTACATCTGTATCTTTGGGCTAAATACCCAGTCGTGCAATTGCAGAGTCATAGGGAAGCTCTATTTTTAATTTCTTGAGGAATTTACACACTGTTCGCCAAAGTGGCTGCACCAACTTGCATTCCCACCAACAGTGTTAGAGGGTTTCACTTTCTCCGCATCCTCTCCAACACATGTTGTTTCCTGTTGTTGAAGGGAATCTTGGTTCTTTCCAGAGTTTGGTGACTGTGGCCATTGCTGCTATGAACAATGAGGTAGAGATGGCCCTTCTTTTCACTACATCTGCATCTTTGGGGTAAATACCCAGTAGTGTAATTGCAGGGTCATGGGGAAGCTCTATTTTTAATCTGTTAAGGAATCTCCACACTGTTTTCTTAAAGTGGCTACACCAACTTGCATTCCCACCAACATTGTAAGAGGGTTCTCCTTTCTCCACATCCTCTCCAAAACAGGTTGTGTACTGTCTTGTTAATTTTGGCAATTCTAACTTTTGTAAGTTGGTATCTCAATGTGGTTTTGATTTGACTCTCCCTGACGGCTAATGATGATGAACATTTTTTTTCATGTGTCTGTTAGCCATTGTATGTTTTCTTTGGAGAAGTGTCTGTTCATGTCTTCTGCCCAGTTTTTTACATGATAATCTGTTTTGTGTGTGTTGAGTTTCAGGAGTACTTTATAGATCTTGGATATCAGCCCTTTGTCTGTATTGTCATTTGCAAATATCTTCTCACATTCCATGGGTTGCCTCTTTGTTTTGTTGATGATTTCCTTGGCTGTGCAGAGGCTTTGGATCTTGATGAAGTCCCAAAAGTTCATTTTCACTTTTTTTTTTCTTTTGCTTTTGGAGACATATGTTGAAAGAAGCTGCTGTGGCTGATGTTGAATCGGTTACTGCCTATGTTCACCTCTAAGATTCTGAAGGATTCCTACATCACATTGAGGTCTTTTATCCATTTTGAGTTTATCTTTGTGTATGGTGTATGTGAATATTTAAGTTTCATTCTTCTACACATAGCTGTCCAAATTTCCCAGCACCACTTATTTAAGAGACTGTCTTTTTTTCCACTGCATATTATTTTCTTACTTTGTCGAAGATTATTTGACCATAGAGTTGAGAGTCCAAATCTGGGCTCTCTACTCTGTTCCACTGGTCTATGTGTCTTTTTTTTTTCCAGTACCATGCTGTCTTGGTGATCACAGCTTTGTAGTAAAGCTTGAAAATCAGGCAATGTGGTGCCCCAGATTTGTTTTTTTCTTTTTCAACATTTCCTTTGCAATTCGGGGTCTTTTCTGGTTTCATACAAATTTTAGGATTGTTTGTTCCAGCTCTTTGAAACATACCCATGGAATTTTTAATGGGATGTCATTGAAAGTATAGATTTCTGTAGGCCATATAGACATTTTAACAATGTTCATTCTTCCGATCCCTGAGAATTGTTAAAATGGTCTTCCATCTTTTTGTGTCTTATTCAATTTATTTCAGGAGTGTTCTGTGTTCCTTGAGAACAGATCCTTTTCCTCTTTGGTTAGGTTTATTCTCAGGGATCTTATGGTTCTTGGTGCTATAGTAAATGGAATTGTTTCTCTAATTTCCCTTTCTGTATTTTGATTATTAAGTTATATGATAGCAACTGATTACTGTACAATGATTTTGTATCCTGCCATATTATTGAATGGCTGTATGAGTTCTAGTAGTTTGGTGGTGAAGTGTTTTGGGTTTTCCATTTAAAATATCATGTCATTTGTGAAGAGACAGAATTTAACTTCTTCTTTGCCAATTTGAATATATTTTATTTCCTTTTTTGTCTGATTGCTTTTGTTAGGACTTCCAGTACTATGTTGAACAACAGTGTTGAGAGTGGGCATCCTTGTCATGTTCCTGAAATCAGTGGAAGACTGCCATCTTTTCCCCCATTGAGAATTATATTCGGTGTGGGTTTTTCATAGATAGATTTTATGAAGTTGGGGAATGTTTCCTCTATCCCTATACTTTGAAAACTTTTAATCAGGAATGGATGCTTTCTCTTGTCAAATGATTTTCTGCATCAACTGAGAGGACCATGTGGTTCTTCTCTCTTCTCTTATTGATTTGTTCTATCACATTGATTGATTTATGAATGCTGAATCACACTTGCATCCCATGGATTAATCCCACCTGGTCATGGTGGATAATCTTTTTAATGTAGTGTTGGATCCTGTTAGCTAAAATATTGTGGAGAATCTTAGCATCCATATTCATCAGGGTTATTGGTCTGAAATTCTTTTTGGTGGGATCTTTGCCTGCTATGGGAATCAGGGTAATGCTGGCTTCGTAAAAAGTTTTTGGAAGTTTTATGCCCCCAACTCAGGAGCAGCCAACTTCATAAGACAACTGTTAATCAAGATTATGAGTCATATTGCTATGAATACATTAATAGTAGGGGATCTTAACACAACACTCTCAGTAATAAGCAGATTATCCAAGCATAAATTCATTGAGGAAAGAAGAGCGTTGAATGATGCATTGGACCAGATGTACCTCATAGATTTATACAGAACCTTTTAGCCTAAGTGAAATAAAATGTAATCTAAGTTGACTTTAAAAAAAACACTGAAGATGTAAATAGATTTTAAAAGGTCCATCAACAGATGAATGGATAAAGAAGATGTGGTATATATACGCAATGGAATACTATGCAGCCATCAAGAGAAATGAAATCTTGCCATTTGCGACGACGTGGATGGAACTAGAGCGTATCATGCTTAGTGAAATAATTCAATCGGAGAAAGACAACTATCATATGATCTCCCTGATATGAGGACATGGAGAAGCAACATGGGGGGGTAGGGGGATAGGAGAAGAATAAATGAAACAAGATGGGATTGGGAGGGAGACAAACCATAAATGACTCTTAATCTCACAAAACAAACTGGGGGTTGCTGGGGGGAGGTGGGATTGGGAGAGGGGGAGTGGGCTATGGACATTGGGGAGGGGAGGCGAACCATAAGAGACTATGGACTCTGAAAAACAACCTGAGGGTTTTAAGGGTCAGGGGTGGGAGGTTGGGGCAACCTGAGGGTTTTGAAGGGTCAGGGGTGGGAGGTTGGGGGAACAGGTGGTGGGTAATGGGGAGGGCACGTTTTGCATGGAGCACTGGGTGTTGTGCAAAAAGAATGAATACTGTTACGCTGAAAAAATAAATAAAATGGAAAAAAAAAGAAATGAGTTGAAGGGATATACTAGTAGAATAGAATAATCATGCAGCCATTCAAAACATCACATGGAGGGGCGTCTGGGTGGTACAAAAAAAAAAAGGTATTTTTTTAATCGGTAAGTTATCACATCTTCTTTACCCTTGTATCTATTGATGCAACACTTAGGTTGGTTCTTTATCTTGGCTATTGTAAATAATCAATGCTGCAGTAAAATTAGGGGTGCATATATATTTTCAATTTAGTGTTTTCAATTTTTGGTAACACTTTTTAGTGAGATTATTGGATTGCATCATATTTCTATTTTCACTTTCTGAGGTACCTTTCTATTGTCTTCAACAATAGGTGCAGCAACAAGTTACATGCCTGCCAATACTGCATGAGCGTTTCTTTTCCTTCACAACCTTACCAACACTTGTTATTTCTTGTCTTTTTTATGTTAGACATTCTGAAGTTGTAAGGTGATAAATCATTTTGGTTTTGATTTGCCTTTGCCTAATGATAAGGATGATAAGCGTCTTTTCATATATCTATTGGCCAAGTGTACATTTTCTTTGGGAAATATCTATTTAGGTTATCTACCCAGGAAAATTCTACCAAACATGTCTTTTTATTTAAATTCAATTAATTAAAAAAATATTATTAGTGCCTGAGGTAGAATTCAGTGATTCATCAGTCTCATATAATGCCGAGTGCTCATTACATCTCATGTCCATCATCTAGTTACGTCTTCCTCCCAACAGGTACCCTCCAGCAACCCTCAGTTTGTTCTCTATGATTAAGAGGCTCTTATGGTTTATCTCCCTCTCTGATTTCATCTTGTTTTATTTTCCCTCCCTTCCCACATGATATTCATTTTTCTTAAATTCCACATATGAGTGAGATCATATGATAATTGCCTTTCTCTGGTTGACTTATTTTTTAACATAATATCCTCTATTTCCATCCATGTCATTCCAAATGGCAAGATTTCATTTTTTCATGGAGATAGTTATAGATATACATATTGATTTATCATATCTTCTTTATCCATTCATCTATTTATGGGCAACTGATCTCTTTCCATAGTTTGGCTATTGTAGACATTCCTGTTATAAACATTGGGGTGCATGTCCCTTCAGTTCACTACATTTGTATCTTTGGAATAAATACCTAGTAGTGAAATTTCTGGGTCACAGTGTAGTTCTATTTTAAAATTTTGAGGCATATCTATCCGTACTCTTTTCCAGAGTGGCTGCAGCTGTTTGCATTCACACCAGCTGTGTAAGAAGTTCCCACTTCTCCACATAATCTCCAATATCTGTAATTTCCTGAACTGGTTAATTTTTTTCCCATTATGATCCGTGTGAGGTGGTATCTCATTGTGGGTTTGATTTTTAGTTACCTGATGCCCAGTGATGTTGAACAGTTTTTCATGGGTATATTGGACATTTCTACATGTTCTTTGCAGAAATGTCTGTTCATGTTTTCTGCCCATTTCTTAATTGGATTATTTTTCTTTGAGCTTTGTGTTTGATAAGGCTTTTATAGATGTTGGATACTAGCTCTTTATTTGATGAGACATTTGTATATGTCTTCTCCCATTCATTCAGTTGTATTTTGGTTTTGTCAACTGTTTCCATTTTTGTGCAAAAGCTTTTTATCTTGATGAATTTCCAGAAGTTCATTTTTGCCTTTGTTTCCCTTGCTTTTGGAAATGTATCTAGCAAGAAGTTCATGGAGGTTGCTGCCTGTGCTCTCCTCTAGTATTTTGACGGATTCCTTTCTCAGATTAAGGTCTTTTATCCATCTTGAGTCTATGTTTGTGTTTGGTATAAGAAAATTGCCTGGTTTCATTCTTCTTCATGTGGCTGTTCAATTTTCCCAACATCATTTGTTGAAGAGACTTTCCTTTTTTGATTGGATATTCTTTCCTGCTTTGTCAAAGATTAGTTGGCCATAGAGTTGGTGGCACATATCTGGGTTCTATATGTTGTTCCATTGGTCTGTGCTGCTTTTGTACCAGTACCGTACTGTCTTGATGATCAAAGCTGTGTAATACAGCTTGAAGTCAGGCATTGTGATGCCCCCAGGTTTGGTTTTCTTTTTCATCATTCTCCTGAATATTTGGGATCTTTTATGGTTCCATATAAGCTTCAGATTATTTGTTTCAACTCTGTGAATTTAAATAGGGATAGCAATGAATGTGTAGATTTCTATAGGTAGTATAGACATTTTAACGATGATGATTCTTCTAATACATAAGCAGGAGCTTTTTTTCCAATTTCTTTGTGTCTTCCTCAATTTACTTATGAGTGTTCTAGTTTTCTGAGTACAGATCCTTTACCTCTTTGGTTAGGTTTATTTCTAGATACCTTATGGATTTTGGAGCAATTATAAATGTGATCAGTTCAATTTCTCTTTCATCTGTTCTCATTGTTAGTGCATAGAAATGCAACTGATTTCTATGCATTGAATTTATATCCTTTCACTTTGTTGAATTCCTGTAGAGTTCTAGCAATTGGAGTCTTTGGAGTTTTCCATATGGAGTATCATGTTTTCTGCAAAGAGTAAGAGTTTGACTTCTTCTTTGTTGATTCAGATGTATTTTATTTCTTTTTGTTGTCTGATTGCTGAGGCTGAGTCTTCTCATACTGTGTAGAACAACAGTGGTGAGAGTAGGTATCATTGTCCTGTTCCTGACCTTAGGGGAAAAAACTTCAGTTTTTCCTCATGGAGGATGATATTCACTGTGGGCTTTTCATAGATGGCTTTTATGATATTGAGGCATGTTCCTTCTATCCTTATGCTTTGAATGGTTTTAATCAAGAAAGGATGTTGTACTTTGTCAAATACTTTTTCTGTATCAATTAAGAGGATCATATGGTTCTTGTCATTTCTTTTAGTAATGTAGTGTATCATATTGGTTGATTTTTAAATGTCAAACAAACATTGGGAGATAGATGTGATATTGGTTATAAATTCTCAATGTGGGCTAGGAAGGTTATTTTGATTCTTCCTTGATGTATCTTGATATCTTTGTTAAAGGACTCAACTTTCCTAAGATAAAGGGGGATTAAAAATTGGTTTACCTATAGGGGTATCATTGATTGGGGAAAGAGGATTACCTTGAAGTTTAACTCTATATGAATATTAAAAATCAAAATTAAAAAAAGAATGAAATAAGAAATAAAAGTTTGAACCTTAAAAAAAAGAATGAACTAAACTCAACTAAAAAAAAATTTAAAAAAATAAAAAATAGAAAAGCAATAGAAAAACACGGATATATGTATCAAAAAGTTCAGGTTAAAAGTTTATTATGGAATTTGATGTACTGGATATCTCACTGTGATGGCACATAGGCTAAAAAAATATATTTTTTACAAAATTAAAAAAAATAACCAGAATTTTGGGAACAAATTTAAAATAAAAGTTGTATCTATGAAGTAGTGGTGGTTGTTCTCTTGTCGTCTTTTTTTTTTTTTTTTCCCTTGTTGGCTTTCTGAGGCAGGGGCCTGCCACATGGGTTTTCAGGTAATGTTCCCTGAGTTATGTCCTCCCAGCCCATTAAGGGACTGGGCTCTGAGGAAACCGGTTTTTCAGGCTTTTGTTCTCTGGAGGTTTTTATGTTTTTGTTCATTAGTTTTCTCTCCCTTTCGTGGCTCTTGATGGGTTTTGGAGGTTTAGAGGAAAGCATACTGCACCCAGACTTCCCTCTCAGAGAGAATCCTCAGTCTGTTCCCCTCTGGGTGTTGCAGAGCACATATATTCCTCCTTGGCCACTGGCAGAGCACTTTCCCAGGCACAGTCCCTGGGGACACAGGAACTCCTGCATGTACCCAAAACCACAACAGTGGTGACTGTCTGGTCAGCTCCAGACCACCAGAGAGGTTCCAAGAAGTGATCACACACTGAGATTTTCCTGCTGGCCCAGTCTGGGAGTGCCTGGTCTTTCCAGGTCCAAGAGTGCCTGGCTGGTGCCTGCATGCACCTCTCTCAGGGGAGTGTGCAAGATATGAATCAGACTCTGATAGCACGGTATGGCACTCACGTGGAGAATGCAAAAAGGCTTTGCTTCTGCCGACTAGCAATGCTTCCAGCCCCTCACGTGAGCCAAACCCCACATGCTCTTGGGCACACTGGCGACTCAGGGACCAAGACCTGTTTCTCCACTGCACTCTCTGGGTGTGGGGACTCAAGCCCCTGTCCCTAACCACCCCAATTCCCACAATTTCCCTTCATGATCCTTTACTCTTTTTGCATGCTTTCAACCAGACTCCAAGTTAATGGTGGTCTCCAGATGAAAGGCACTCTCGTACTGGAGTATTACTTTCCAGTGGATCGCCTCTGGTGGCTCCCTCCCCCTTTTGTTTATCTTCCAATATCAGTCCAAAATTTCCACTCCATTTTACCTGCCCACTGGTGTCTTCTGCGCCCGCAGAGATCCAGAAGTATATAATTTTGATCTCAGGCTGATTTTATGGGTGATTGGAGTTCTTTGGTAGGTAATGAGCTCACCTCAGGGTACAGGTTGAAACGGCGCCTCTCCTAGGTCCCCGCCATCTTGTCTCCCCCTCACATTTTAACAATATTAATTCTTCTATTCCGTGAGCATGGGGTACCTTTTCATTTTTTGTTTCTTCTTCTATTTCTTTCAGCAGGATTCTCTAGTTTTTAGCATATAGTTCTTCCAACTTCTTGGTTAAATTTACTTCTAAGTATTTTCTTATTTTTGGTGAAATTCTACATGAAATTGTTTGCTTAATTTTTTTAAACTGCTTTGTCATTAGTGCAGAGAGATGAAAGATTTATGTTTATTAGTTATGTATTCTGCAACAGTACTGAATGCATTTATTATTTCTAATAGTTTTATGGTGGGGTTTTCAGGGTTTTTTTATTTTGTTGTGTTGTGTTTTTTTTTTAATATGATTTCATCTGTAAATAGCGACAGTTTTACTTTTTCCATACCAATCTGGGTGCCTTTTACTTACTTCCCTTGTCTTATTGCTATTTGTGACATGGATGAACCTAGAAGGTATTATCCTAAGTTAAATTAGTCAGACAGAGAAAGATATATGTCATATACCATCACTTATATGTGGAGTCTAAAAAATAAAATAAAGGAAGAAACAAAAGAAAATAATAGAAACAGATCCATAAATACATATAACAAACTGGTCATGGATGGATGGGGGTAAGGGTGGCCGAAATGGGCAAAAATGGGTGAAGCGGAATGGAAGGCACAGGCTTCCAGGTACAGAATAAGGAATATAGTCAAAGGCATTGAAATAGCCCTGTACAATAATAGATGATAGCTAAACTTGTCGTGAGACTAAAATAACCTATCAAGTTGTACAATAAGTATGTTGTACATCTTAAGTTAATGTAATATCATCTAGCAAATATAATCCAATTAAAAATGAAAAACAAGATGTGTCCTTTCTCACCCTTCTTAAAGACATCGAATTTAAACTTGCTGCTTGTTGATTCTCTGAATACAGATGGTGAGGGGAGACTAAAAAAAAAACTTTCTACTGAACAGATAAATGTTATTGAGGCTTGAGTGTGTTGGAGCACTCAATGGTCCACATTCTGTAGGAACTTCAATGAGTTAAATAAATGATATTGGAGTTTCCCAGAATATAGTTTACTTCATGTGACACATTTAACCCATGTTACACCTGAATCACAAAAATATTTTATTAAAGCATCCCTATGGTATGCCAAAATTGCTTTACTGCAACCATTAATATAAAAAAAAAAAACTAAAACACATGTATGAATTTAAGAATCTTTTAGATTATTGAAAGAGGATAATTAAAGGTGAAGTAGAAACAGTAAATATAGAATGGGTTTAAGTACTGATGGGTTTAAGTCCTTGCTGTACTTAATTCCTGTCCTGTAACTTGAATATCTTTATGAAGGAAAATTATATTTTTAGTTACCCAAGAAACAGTTCAAATTATGCAGCCAATTACTGTATTGTATGGGTCTGCTTTATATACATGCATTATGAAAGTGTCCACTGTCTTTCAGGTGAAGCTGCTAAAGAGAAAATAGAGACAGGAAATGAGACATTAAGCACAGACTTCATTCTTCTGGGACTTTATCCTGTAATGACACATACAGTCCTCCTTGTCTTGGTTGTCCTCCTCATCTACACCATTGCTATCACAGGAAACACCACTTTGATTCTCCTCATCTGGGTGGATCCCCACCTCCACACCTCCAAGTATTTCCTGCTTAGGCAACTCTCTCTCATTGACCTGGATTTCATCTATAACATAGTGCCAAAAATGTTGGTTAACTTTTTCTCAGGAAACAGAGATTTCCCTGATTGGCTGTGGGACCCAGATCTTCTTCACTTTGACTATGGGGATTGCTAAGTGCCTACTTTGACACTCATGGCTTATGATCGCTGTATGGCCAACAGAAATCCTCTTAGTACCCAATTATTATCAGCCACCAGGTCTCCCAGAAAATGACCATTGGCTCCTGGGTGGGAGGAACTCTGGCATCCTTGGCCCACATAACCTATGCCATACAATTTCCCCTCTGTGGCCCCTGGGAACTCCACCACTTCTGTGAGGTCAAGGCCATCTTGAAGCTACCTTGTGAGGACATATAATCCTATGAGAAAAGAATAACAGTGGACAGCATTGTTTTTTATTCTTCCTATAAGCTTCCTCCTGACCTCCTACACCCTCATCTTCCTCACTCTCGTGAGGGAAGGAGCAAGGCCCTGGCTACCTGCTCCTCCCATCTGACTGTGGTCATCTTTTACTCTGGTGCAGTCATGCTGATATACTTGAGGCCTGGATCTTCCCATAACCCCATCTTGAACCAGGATTTCTTTATGTTTGACGCCATCCTCAATCCCATGCTGAACCCTCTCATATACAGTCTAATGAACAAGGAAGTTGTGGGCCCAATGAAGAAGGTACTGAGGAAGTGTCCCATTCAGAATGTTTCAGTGACTAGACAGAAAATTTCAAAGTTCATATATCCTGGGAGGCAGCAGGGTCTGAGAAAACAATAGGACTCTCTGTTTCCCCATTTCCTCTCATCAGTTTTACATAACCAAGCCAATAAATTCTCAGAGAAGAGAGGAAAACAACAACTACCATTTTGCAGAGGTCTAAATCACAACCAGTTCTCTATGTGAGTAAGAGATTTCACATAATCCCCTCATCTTATTCATTTGTTGTCACTTGGAATGGAAACTCCTCTTCCTTCTTTTAGATGTAGCAAAAAGCATAAGAAAATTGTAGTGTGCTTGGAAAGAAAATACAGAGCATTTTCTAAGAGCAGACTTCCCTCTAGATTTCATTGGTAACAAACCTCCAAATGTCTGTTAATTCCAGGTTTTTGAGCCAATGAATAACAATCATTACTTTTGCCCACCTGATAGCACAATAAGCCATATCCTTTAACCTTCCAAATATCATGGATATTTCTGTCCCCTCTAAGTTTCTTTCCCTAATCTCTAGCAATAATTGCATAAAAATGTTTAAGCTCTGGCCTTTTGTTTCATTATGATTTATCCACAGTCTTACTGTGTGATTTTTTTATGTGTATAGACACACATTCTCCTGATCAGGGATTCCTCACTCATCATTGGCTTCTCAAAACCTAGGGGGTTTAGGTTACGCATTCTCCTATGTGACATCAAGGCCTTGTATGACATGTCTTAGTGAGTATACCCACAAATTCCACCGTCTGCTTGATCTCCAGCAGTTCCCAGCAGCTTGTACCATCTCCAGGTGTCATGTTCTCTCCAAACTCTGCACCTTTACACAGGCTGTTACTTGTGCATAAAAAAGTCATTGTCTCCCTTCTCTTTGCCTGGATTCCCTTCACAGATCTTAATTCAATACCTCTTACCCTGTGCAACCTCTCCAGTTCCCTACAAGGATGACTACGTAGTAGTTATCTCTGTTCAGCACTAATGCCTCCTTCTGCATGTCCCAAACATTACAAAATGCTTGCAAGGTGTATTTGATTAGTGGATTCGTTGCTGAACTTGATTGGCAGAGCCAGTCTATGTCTCTTATCCCAGATTTCCTTCGTATTATTTTTAATTCTACTTTTTCTTCTCCTTTACATCTTTCTACATAAATTAACAGTGATAGGAGTCTAAATTATTTATTTTTACTCATTGAGTTATTGCACTTTTTATAATTTATTTTAAAAACAAGATGTCAGTATATTTTATATATATTTTATTTATTTATTTTATTTTATTTATATATTTTATTTATTTATATATTTTATATATATATTATTTATTTATTATATATTTTATTTTTTAATATTATTTTTTAATTTTTTATTTATTTTTAAATTTCTTTTCAGTGTTCCAGAATTCATTGGTTGTGCACCACACCCAGTGCTCCATGAAATATATGCCCTACACAATACCCACCACCAGGCTCACCCAACCTCCCACCCCCTTCCCCTCCAAAACCCTCAGCTAGTTCTTCAGAGTCCATAGTCTCTCATGGTTCATCTCCCCCTCCAACTGATATTTTAAAGCAAAATGATTAAAATGTTGTTACACTAACAAAAATAATTACAAAAAAGTACATGCTGATTGTTCTGTTTATTTATGCATCATTGTTCTCACAGAAAGTGGATTTTTCCTCTCAGGGGCAAAATAAATTTGTGTCACTTAACAAGGACATTAGACTTAACAAGAACAGGGCAGGTAAAGTGGAGTGGGACAATCAGACTGATATTGGAAGATAAACAAAAGGGGGAGAGAGGCATCAGAAGCAACCCATTGGAAATACCCCAATACGAGAGTGCTCTGTGATTAGGGACCAACATTAACTTGGAGTCTGGTTGAAAGCATGCAAAAAGAGCAAAGGATCATGGGGGGGAAATTGTGGGAATTGGACGGTTAGGGACAGGGGCTTAAGTCCCCCAAACCAGGACAGCCACTGCTGGTGCTGAGCCAGAAAGAGTGCAGGAAAGAAGCCAGGTATTGGTCCCTGAGCGGCCAGCACACCTGAGAACCTCTGGGTGGTGACTCCCCTGAGGATAAAGGAGACTCAATTGCTGTCAGAACCATAAACTTTTGCATCTTCCATGCACGCACCTCATGACCAGAGTCTGAGTTGATCCCCACACCTTCCCGTGAGAGAGGTGCATGCAGGTGCCAGCCAGCACTCTCTTGGACCCCGAAGAGTCTGAGCACTCCCAGCCCGGGGTAAATCTCAGTGCACTATCACTGCTTGGGACCTCTCTGGTGGTCTAGAGCTGACCAGACAGCATCGGCTATTGTGGGTTTGAGTACAAGGGGGAGTTTCTGTGACCCCAGAGACCATGACTGGGAATATGCTCTGCCAGTGGCCGAGGGGGAATTTATGTGCCCTGGAGCACTCAGAGTGGAACAGATGGAGGCCTCTCTCTGAGAGGGAGGTCTGGGTGCAGTTTTCTTTCCTCTAAACCTCCAAAAACCATCAAAAGCTGCCAAGGGGAGAGAAAACAAATGAACAAACAAACAAAAAAATCCTTCAGAGAATAAAAGCCTGAAAAACCGGTTTCCTCAGAGCCTACCACCTTGATGGGGGCAGGAGGACTTAACTCTAGCATGACTCCCTGATATCCCACGCAGGAGACCCCTCCAAAAGAAAGCCAACCAAAAAAAAAAAGGGGGGGGGAATAGGACAAGCACCACTACTTCATAGATACAACTTATTTTTAATTCATTCCCACTATTCTGGTTCATTTCTTTTATCTAAAAATTTTTGACCAAATTACCATCACAGTGAGATGTCTAGTAACTCAAAATCTATAATAACCTTTTAACCTGAACTTTTTTTTTTTGCCATTTTCTCATTTTATTTATTTTTTCAGCGTAACAGTATTCATTCTTTTTGCACAACACCCAGTGCTCCATGCAAAACGTGCCCTCCCCATTACCCACCACCTGTTCCCCCAACCTCCCACCCCTGACCCTTCAAAACCCTCAGGTTGCCCCAACCTCCCACCCCTGACCCTTCAAACTTTTTGATACATATGCCTGTTTTTCTTTTGCTTTTCTATTTTTTAATTTTTAAAATTTAATTTAATTTAATTTTACATTACTATTACTATTTTTAATATTCATATAGACTTAAGCTTCAAAGTAATCCCCTTTACTCAATCAATGCAACCCCTATAGGTAAAACAGTTCTTAATCCCCCTTTATCTTAGGAAAGTTGAGTCCTTTAACAAAGATATCAAGATACATCCAGAAAGAATCAAAATAACCTTTCTCGCCCACACTCAGAATTTATAGACACTCTCCCATCTTAATCTTCCGCCAGTGTTTCTGTGTATTTGAGTTTGTCCTGGTAGTATATAAATCTTAGACTTGGAGTTCTTTTTGATGAGGTTCTTTTTTTGTATTTATTTATTTATTTATTTATTTATTATTTTTTATTTTGTCATCTACTTTTGTCGGTCTTTTTGATTGTCTGTTTTTGTTTGTATACTTCATAAATCTTACCTTGGGGCCCATTTTGTCTGGGCCTTCTCTTTTCTTTTTCTTTTTTTTTTTTTTCCTGTTTCTCCCTCTCCTTTTTTTTTTTCTTTTTTCTTTCTTTTGGTGGGGACTACTGATTTCTCAGAAGCTTTCCAAAGTGTACCTTACCTGCACCATGGTCAATACATTCAGCTACATGGCCATTCAGCCATCTCTCAACAGAAGAAAAATTCAGAGACTGGGCCTTCTGCAACAGAACTATTGGATATGGACATAGACAATATGTTGGAAAGGGAATTCAAGCTAACAATTATACAGGCGATAGCTAGGTTGGAGAAAGCCATGGATGACAAAATGGAAATGAGTAGGGCAGAAGGGAAAGCCACCAGGGATGATGTTCACAATGTTCTCAATGAGTTCCAATCTAATATAAATTCTCTAAAAACTAGGGTAACTGAGGCAGAAGATGCAATTAGTTATATGGAAGACAAACATAGAGAAAAAGAATCACGAGGAAGCCTGGAACAAATAGGATAGAAGCCATTAAAACAGAATTAGGGAAATAAATTATACTATGAAATTTTCCAGTGTCAGAATTTTTTTCCAATAATTCTTTGAGAAGGAGGAGAAAGAAAGAAGACTAGAAGATATAGTCGAACAAATTCTCCATGAAATTTTCCCAATCCCTCCAATGGAACCAGCCTTCATGTACTAGAAGAATAAAGGTAACCCCCCCTCCAAGATCATAGAATCTAGAAAGACCTCAAGACACATAATTGTTTAAATGAAGAATCATAATTGTAGCAAGAGCTCTGTAATGCAGCTGGGGGAAGAAATTCCTTACATAAAGAGGAAAGCCCATCAAATAATATCAGACCTGTCCACAGAAATCTGGCAAACCAGAAAGGGCTGGCAAGACATATTCAGGGCACTAAATGAGAAGGACATGCATCCAAGAATACTTAATCCAGCAAGAATGACATTCAAAATGGATGGAGAGATAAGGAGCTTCCAAGATCAGCAAGATTTAATAGAATATATGGCCACCAAGCTGACATTGCAGGAAATATTAAGTGGGGTTCTATAAAACAGGAAAAATCCTAAGAATATTATAGAACAAAAATATATAGAGACAATCTATAGAAACAAAACTTCACAGGTAACACGATGTCCATAAAAACGTATCTCTCAATAATCACTCTCAACATGAATGGCCTAAATGCACCCATAAAATGACTCAGGGTTGGAGATTGGATAAAATGACAGGACCCATCCATATGTTGTCTACAAGAGACCCATTTCGAACCTAAGGATACACTCAGACTGAAACTGAAGGGATGGAGAAGCAACTTTCTTGCCAATGAGATTCAAAAGAAGGCTGGGGTAGCAATTCTCATACCAGATAAATTAGATTTTAAACTAAATACTGTAATCAGAGACACAGAAGGACACTACATAATTCTTAAAGTGACCATACACTAAGAAGATCTAAAAATTGTAAATATTTATGCCCTCAATATGGGAGCAACCAATTACATAAGAGAACTGTTAATCAAGAAAAAGAGTCATATTGATATGAACACATTAATAGTAGGAGATCTTCCACACCACTCTCAGTAATAGGTAGATCAACCAAACAAAAATCAATAAAGAAACAAGAATATTGAATGAAACATTGGACCAGATGAACCTCAAAGATAAATACAGAACATTCCACCCTAAAACAACAGAATACATATTCTTCTTGAGTGCACATGGAACCTTCTCCAGAATAGACAACATACTGGGTCAAAAATCAGGGCTCAATCGATACCAAAAGATTGAAATTATTCCCTGCATATTCTCAGATCACTATGCTTTGAAACTGGAACTCAAACACAAGGAAAAGTTTGGAAGGAATTCAGACACCTGGCTGCTAAAGACCACCTTGCTTAAGAATGCTTAGATCAACCAGGATATCAAAGAAGAACATAAATAACTCATGGAAACCAATAGGAATGAAGACACTTCACAAAACCTATGGGATACAGCAAAGGTAGTCCTAAAGGGGAAATACATAGCCATCCAAGCCTACCTCCAAAAAAAAAAAAAAAAAAAAAAAAACCTGAAAAATCCAGAATAAACAAGCTGTCTCTACACCTTAAGGAACTGGATAATCAACAACAGATTAAGCCAACTCCACACACAAGAAGGTAAATAATCATGATTACAACAGAGATCAATGAGATAGGAACTAGAAATATAGTAGAATGCATCAATGAAACTAGAAGCGTTTTTTTTTTTTTTGAAAGAATCACTAAGATCAATAAGCCATTGGCCAAACTAATCCAAAAGAAAAGAGAGAAGACCCAAATTAATAAAACTATGAATGAAAAGGGAGAGATCACAACTAACACCAAGGAAATAGAAACAATCCATCAGAAGTTATTATCAACAGTTATATGTCAATAAGCTAAGCAACCTAGATGAAATAGATGCATTCCTGGAAAACTATAAACTTTAAAATTGAACCAGGAATAAATTGGCAACCTGAATAGACCAATATCTGGTAACAAGATTGAAGCAGTGATCAAAAAACTCCCAAAGAATAATAGTCCAGGACCTGATGGATTCCCTGGGGAATTCTCCTAAAAGTTCAAAGAAGAAATAACACCTATTCTCCTGAAGCTGTTTCAAAAATTTGAGGAGAAAGCAAACTTCCATACTCTTTTTATGAAGCCATCATCAGCCTGATCCCAAACCAGGCAAAGGCTGCACCGAAAAGGAGAATTTCAAATCAATATCCATGAGGAATATGGATGCCAAGATTCTCAACATGATCCTAGCAAATAGGATCCAACAACACATTAAAAGTATTATCCAACATGGGGCACCTGGATGGATCAATGGGTTAAGCCTCTGCCTTCAGCTCAGGTCATGATCTCAGGGTCCTGGGATCAAGCCCCACATCAGGCTCTCTGCTCAGCGGGGAGCCTGCTTCCTCCTCTCTCTCGGCCTGCCTCTCTGCTTATTCGTGATCTCTCTCTGTCAAATAAATAAATAAATAAAGTATTATCCAACATGACCAGATGTTATTCATCCCTGGGTTGCAAGGGTGGTTCAAAATTCTCAAATCAATCAATGTGATAGAACAAATCAATAACAGAAGAGAGAACAAGCACATGGTCCACTCAATTGATGCAGAAGAAGCATTTGACAAAATCCAGCAACCGTTCCTGACTAAAATTTTTCAAAGTATAGGGATAGAGGGAACATTCCTCAACCTCATAAAATCTATCTATGAAAGACCCACATCAAATATCATCCTCAATGGGAAAAAGCTCACAGCCTTCCCATTGATATCAGGAACACGACAATGATGCCCACTCTCACCACTCTTGTTCAACATAGTATTAGAAGTCCTAGCAACAGCAATCAGACAACAAAGAAATACAAAGTATATCCAAATTGGCATTGAGGAAGTCCTACTCTGTCACTTCACAGATGACATGATACTTTATATGGAAAACACAAAAGACTCCACTCCCAAACTACTAGAACTCGTGCAGCAATTCAGTAATGTGGCAGGATACAAAGTCAATGCACAGGAATCAGTTGCTTTCTTATACACTAACAATGAAAGCACATAAAGGGAAATTAGAGAATCTAATCCATTTACTATACCACCAAGAACCATAAGATACCTGGGAATAAACCTAATCAAAGAAGTAAATGATCTGTACTCGAGGAACTACAGAACACTCATGAAAGAAACTGAAGAAGACACAAAAAGGTGGAAGACCATTTCATGCTCTTGTATCAGAAGAATAAACCTTGTTAAAATGTCTATACTGCCTAGAGCAAACTATACTTTTAATGACACTCTGATCAAAATCCCACTGGTATTTTGCAAAGAGCAGGAGTAAATCATCCTAAAATTTGCATGGTATCAGAAGAGACCACGAACTGCTAAGGAAATGTTGAAAAAGAAAACAAAACTGGGGCATCATGTTACCTGATTTCAAGCTTTACTACAAAGCTGTGATCACTAGGACTGCATGGTACTGGTATAAAATCAGAACGAAGTAGAAAGCCCAACTATGGATGCTCAACTCTATGGTCAAACAATCTTCGACAAACAGGAAAAAATATACAGTGGGCAAAAGACAGTCTCTTCAATAAATGGTGCTGGGAAAATTGGACAGCTATATGTAGAAAAATGAATCTCAATTATTCTCTTACACCATTGACAAAGATAACCTCAAAATGGATAAAAGACCTCAACATGAGATAGGAATCCATCAGAATCATAGAGGTGAAAATAGACAGTAACATCTTCGATATCAGCCACAGCAACTTCTTTCAAGATATGTCTCCAAAGACAAAGGAAACAAAAGTGAAAATGAACTTTTGGGACTTCATCAAGATCAAAAGCCTCTGCATAAGAAAGGAAATAGTCAACAGAACAAAGTGGCAACATATGGAATGGGAGAAGATACACTCAAATGACAGTACAGACAAAAGACTGATATTTAGGATCTATAAAGAACTTCTCAGATTCCACACACACAAAACAGATAATCATGTAAAAAAAATGGGCATAAGATATGAACAGACACTTCTCCAATGCAGACATACAAATGGCGAACAGACGCTTAAAAAAAAATGTTCATCATCACTAGCTATCAGGGAGATTCAAATTAAAACCATATTGAGATAATACCTTACACCAGTTAGAATGACCAATATTAGCAAGACAGGAAACAACATGTGTTGGAGAGGATGTGGAGAAAGTGGAATACTCTTACACGGTTGGTGGGAATGTATGTTGGTGCAGCCAATTTGGAGAACAGTGTAGAGATTCCTTAAGAAATTAAAAATAGAGCTTTTGGGGAGTCAAGATGGCAGGGAAGTAGGAGGAGGCACCTTTTCAACCTGTACCCTAAAGTGAGCTGATTACCTACCAAAGAACTCCGACCACCCACGAAATCAGCCTGAGATCAGAATTATACACGTCTGGATCTCTACAGGAGCAGAAGACGCCAGTGGCGGGTAAAGCAGACTGGGAGCGTCGGACTGATATCAGAAGATAAATAAAAGGGGGAGAGAGTCACCAGAGGTGACCAATTGGAAAGTAATACCCCAACACGAGAGTGTTCTGCATCTGGGGACCAGCATTAACTTGGAGTCTGGTTGAAAGCACTCAAAAAACAAAGATCAAAGGATAGAGGGGGGTAATAGTGGGAACCTGGGCGGTTAGGGTCAGGGACATAAGTCCCCGGACAAAGGACAGCCTCCCCTGGCACAGAGCCAGAGAGAGTGCTCAGAGAAATCAAGTCTCCTTCCCTGAGCAGCTAGTGTGCCTGAACACCAGCGCGCCTGAGAACAAGTGGGGTCTGGCTCCCATGAGGGGCTGGGAGCCTGGCCAGATGGAAATCCTGAAATGCGTGCATCCCACACCCTCCCTTGAGATAGGTGCTCATAGGCGATAGCCTGGAGCTCTGGCATCCAGAAAAACCAGACATTCCCAGCCCGGGACAGCGGGAAAATCTCAGTGTGCAATCTCTGCTCGGAACCTCTCTGGCGGTCTGGAGCTGCCTAGACAGCTACCGCTGCCCTGGTTTTGGGTACAACGAGGAGCTCCTGCATCCCCAGGGACAGAGACTCAGAATCGACTCTGCCAGCACCTTTTGCAAAACATTCTGAGGCTTCTCTCTGAGAGGGAGGTCGGGGTGCAGTTTGCTCTCCTCTAAACCTCCAAAAATCACCAAAAAGCTGTCAAGGCGAGAGAAAGCAGATGAAAGAACATAAAAACCCCCAGAGAACAAAAGGCTGAAAAAGAGAGTTTCCTCAGAGCTCACCCCCTTGAGGGGAGCGGGAGGACCTAACTTAGGGAACATCATTGTCTGAAAACCCACGTGGCAAGTCCCTCCCCCAGAAAACAACCAGGAAGGAAGAAAAAAAAAGACTATAAGAGAACAACCACCACAACTTCAAAGATACAACTTTTATTTTTAACTCTTTACCAATATTCTGGTTCTTTTTTTTTTTTATACGAACAGATAATTTTTTAACCTATTTACCACCACACTGAGATGTCCAGTACATCAAATTATTTAATAACCTTCTAACCTGAACATTTGATACGTACACCCGTGTTTTTCTTCTGCTTTTCTATTTTTAATTCTTTTTTAATTTTAACTTAATTTAGTCTAGTTTATTCTTTTTTAATTTTTATTTTCTACTATACATATAGAGTTAAACTTCAAGGTAATCCCTTTTCCCCAATCAATGCTACCCTTATAGGCAAACCAGTTTCTAATCCCCCTGTAACTTGGGAAAGTTGAGTCCCTTAACAAAAACATCAAGATACCTTCAGGAAGAAGCAAAATAAAATTCCTGACCCACACTGAGAATTTATAACCACTCTCCCAATTTTTCCTTCTGTCAGTGTTTCTGTGAATTTGTGTTTGTCCTGATAATATATAAATCTTATACTTGGGGTTCTTTCTGATGAGATTCTTCCCCTTTTTTTTGCTTATATATATATATATTTTTTTTCCTCTTGTCATATAGTTTTATCAGTCTGTTTGTTTGTCTGTTTTTGTTTGTGTTCCAGGGTGCACATTGACTGCACCACAATCGATAAGTCCAGCTGCATCTGTTCAGTCATCTCTTACCAAAATGACTAGGAGGAGGAATACCCAACAGAACAAAAATACAGGGGATGGGCCTTCTGCAACAGAGCTAATGGTTATCGACAGAGACAATATGTCAGAAAAGGAATTCATACTAACAATTACCCAGGCAATAGCTAGGTTGGCGAAAGCCATGGATGACTAAACAGAATCGATTAGGGCAGAACTGAAAGCCACCAGGGATGATGTTCACAATGTTAAGGCAGAACTGAAGGCCACCAGGGATGATGTTCAAAATGCTCTCAATGAGTTCCAATCTAATCTAAATTCTCTAAAAGTTGGGGTAACTGAGACAGAAGATAGAATTATTGATCTGGAGGACAAACAGATAAAGAGAAAGGATCAGGAGGAAACCTGGAACAAATAGCTCAGAAGCCTCAAAAAGAGAATCAGGGAAATAAATGATGCCATCAGACGTTCCAACGTCAGAATTATTGGAATCCCTGAAGGGGAGGAAAAAGAAAGAAGTCTAGAAGATATAGTGGAAGAAGTTGTCTATGAAAATTTTCACAATCTCACGAATGGAAACAACGTTCATGTACTAGAGGCAGAGAGATTTCCTCCCAAGATTTTAGATTCTTGAAAGTCCTCACGACAACTTGTAGTTAGAATGAGGAATTATGTTTCAAGAGAGACCCACTTAAAAGAAGCTAGGAAAAAAAGCTCCTTACATACAGGGGAAAGCCCATTAGAATATCGTCAGACCTTTCCACAGAGACCTGGCAAGCCAGGAAGGGCTGGCAAAATATATTCAGAGTATTAAATGAGAAGAACATGCAACCACGAATACCCTATTCAGCAAGACTGACATTTAAATTGGATGGAGAGATAAACAGTTTCCAAGACCGGCAAGGCTTAAAAGACTATGCACCCACCAAGCCGACACTGCAGGAAATATTAAGGGGGGATCCTATAAAAGAGAAAAAATCCTAAGAATATAATGAACAGAAATATAGAAACAATCTACAGACAGAAAGACTTCAAAGGCAACACAATGTCAATAAAAACCTATCTCTCAATAATAACTCTCAATGTGAATGGCCTAAATGTGCCCATAAAATGACACAGGGTTTCAGATTGGATAAAACGACAGGACCCATCCATATGTTGTCTCCAAGAGACCCAATTGTGAATATCTATGCCCCCAATATGGGAGCACCCAATTACGTAAGAAAACTATTAATCAAAATAAAGAGTCATATTGATATGAATACAATAATAGGAGATCTTAATACGCCTCTCTCAGAAATAGACAGATCATCGAAGCAGAAAATTAATAAAGAAACAAGAGCATTGAATGAAACTTTGGACCAGATGGACCTCATCGATGTATACAGAACATTCCACCCTAAATCAACAGAATACTCGTTCTTCTCCAGTGCACATGGAACCTTCTCCAGAATAGACCACATACTAGGTCACAAAGCAGGACTCAACCAATACCAAAAGACTGACATTATTCCCTGCATATTCTCAGATCACAATGCTTTGAAACTGGAACTCAATCACAAGGAAAAGTTCAGAAAGAACTCAAACACCTGGAAGCTAAAGACCACATTGCTTAAGAAGGCTTGGATCAACCAGGAGATCAAAGATGAACTTAACCAATTCATGGAAATCAGTGAGAATGAAGACACTTCAGTCCAAAGTGGGATACAGCAAAGGCAGTTCTAAGGGGGAAATACATAGCCATCCAAGCCTCCCTCAAAAACATTGAAAAATCCAGAATACACCAGCTGTCTCTACACCTTAAAGAACTGGAGAATCAACAACAAATCAAACCAACTCCACATGCAAGAAGGGAAATAATCAAGATTAGAGCAGAGATCAATGAGGTAGAAACGAGAGATACAGTAGAACGTATCAATGAAACTAGAAGCTGGTTTTTTGAAAGAATCAATAAGATCGATAAACCATTGGCCACACTAATCCAAAAGAAAAGAGAGAAAGCCCAAATTAATAAAATTATGAATGAAAAGGGAGAGATCACCACTAACACCAAGGAAATAGAAACAATCATCAGAAATTATTACCAAGAGTTATATGCCAATAAGCTAAGCAACCTAGATAAAATGGATGCATTCCTGGAAAACTACAAACTCCCAAAATTGAACCAGGAAGAAATTGACAACCTGAATAGACCAATATCTAGTAACGAGATTGAAGCAGTGATCAAAAACCTCCCAAAAAACAACAGCCCAGGACCTGACGGATTCCCTGGGGAATTCTACCAAACTTTCAAAGAAGAAATAACACCAATTCTCCTGAAGCTGTTCCAAAAAATTGAAGCGGATGGAAAACATCCAGACTCTTTTTATGAAGCCAGCATTACCCTGATCCCCAAACCAGGCAAAGAACCTACCAAAAAGGAGAATTTCAGACCAATATCACTGATAAATATGGATGCAAAGATTCTAAACAAGATCCTAGCAAACAGGATCCAGCAGCACATTAAAAAGATTATCCACCATGACCAGGTGGGATTCATCCCTGGGTTGCAAGGTTGGTTCAACATTCGCAAATCAATCAATGTGATAGAACAAAACAATAAGAGAAGAGAGAAAAACCACATGGTCCTCTCAATTGATGCAGAAAAAGCATTTGACAAAATCCAGCATCCGTTCCTGATGAAAACGCTTCAAAGTATAGGAATAGAGGGGACATTCCTGAACTTCATAAAATCTATCTATGAAAGACCCACAGCAAATATCATCCTCAATGGGAAAAAGCTTGCAGCCTTCCCATTGAGATCAGGAACACAAGGATGCCCACTCTCACCACTCTGGTTCAACATAGTATTAGAAGTTCTAGCAACGGCAATCAGACAACAAAGATAAATAAAAGGTATCCAAATTGGCAAGGAAGAAGTCAAACTCTCTCTCTTCACAGATGACATGATTCTTTTTATGGAAAACCCCAAAGACTCCACCCCCAAACTACTAGAACTCATAGAGCAATTCAGTAACGTGGCAGGATACAAAGTCGATGTACAGAAATCAGTGGCTTTCCTATACACTAACTATGAAAATACAGAAAGGCAAATTAGAGAATCAATTCCATTTACTATAGCACCAAGAACCATAAGATACATGGGAATAAACCTAACCAAAGAGGTAAAGGACCTGTACTCGAGGAACTACAGAACACTCATGAAAGAAATTGAAGAAGACACAAAAAGATGGAAGACCGTTCCATGCTTTTGGATTGGAAGAATAAACATTGTTAAAATGTCTATACTGCCTAGAGCAATCTATACTTTTAATGCCATTCCGATCAAAATTCCAGCCGTACTTTTAAAAGAGCTGGAGCAAATAATCCTAAAATTTGTATGGAGTCAGAAGAGACCCCGAATTGCTAAGAAAATGTTGAAAAACAAAAAAAAAAAACTGGCGGCATCACAATATCCGATTTCAAGCTTTAATACAAAGCTGTGATCACCTAGACAGCGTGGTACTGGCATAAAAACAGACACATAGACCAGTGGAATAGAGTGGAGAGCCCAGATATGGAATCTCAACTCTATGGTGAAATAATCTTCGACAAAACAGGAAAAAATATTCAATGGAAAAAAGACAGTCTCTTCAATCAATGGTGCTGGGAAAACTGGACAGCGATATGTAGAAGAATGAAACTCGACCATTCTCTTACACCGTACACAAAGATAAACTCAAAATGGATAAAAGACCTCAACGTGAGACAGGAATCCATCAGAATCCTAGAGGAGAACATAGGCAGTAACCTCCTCGATATCAGCAACAGCAACTTCTTTCAAGATATGTCTCCAAAGGCCAAGGAAAGAATAGCGAAAATGAACTTTTGGGACTTCCTCAAGATCAAAAGTTTCTGCACAGCAAAGGAAACAGTCAACAAAACAAAAAGGCAACCCACGGAATGGCAGAAGATATTTGCAAATGACAGTACAGACAAAAGGTTGATATCCAGCATCTATAAAGAACTTCTCAAACTCAACACACACAAAACAGATAATCATATCAAAACATGGGCAGAAGATATGAACAGACACTTCTCCAACGAAGACATACAAATGGCTATCAGACACATGAAAAAATGTTCATCATCACTAGCCATCAGGGAGATTTAAATTAAAACAACATTGAGATACCACCTGACACCAGTTAGAATGGCCAAAATTAGCAAGACAGGAAATAACGTGTGTTGGAGAGGATGTGGAGAAAGGGGAACCCTCTTACACTCTTGGTGGGAATGCAAGTTAGTGCAGCCACTTTGGAGAACAGTGTGGAGATTCCTGAGGAAATTAAGAATAGAGCTTCCCTATGACCCTGCAATTGCACTGCTGGGTATTTTCCCCAAAGATACAGATGTAGTGAAAAGAAGGGCCATCTGTACCCCAATGTTTATTGCAGCAATGGCTACGGTCGCCAAACTGTTGAAAGAACCAAGATGCCCTTCAACGGATAATGGATAAGGAAGATGTGGTACATATACACGATGGAGTATTATGCCTCCATCAGAAAGAATGAATACCCAACTTTTGTAGCAACATGGACGGGACTGGAGAAGATTATGCTGAGCACAGTAAGTCAAGCAGAGAGAGTCAAGTATCATATGGTTTCACTTATTTGTGGAGCATAACAAATAACACGGAGGACATGGGGAGATTGAGAGGAGAGGGAGTTGAGGGAAACTAGAAGGGGAGATGAACCATGAGAGACTATGGACTCTGAAAAACAACCAGAGGCTTTTGAAGGGGCGGGGGGGGGCGGGGGGAGGTTGAGGAACCAGGTGGTGGGTAATAGCGAGGGCACGTACTGCATGGAGCACTGGGTGTTATGCCAAAACAATGAACACTGTTATGCTGTAAATAAACAAATAAAAAAATTAAAATAAATAAATAAATAAATTGGATGGAGAGAGAAACAGTTTCCAAGACCGGCAAGGCTTAAAAGACTATGCAACCACCAAGCTGACACTGCAGGAAATATTAAGGGGGGTCCTATAAAAGAGAAAAAATCCTAAGAATATAATTGAACAGAAATATAGAAACAATCTACAGACAGAAAGACTTCAAAGGCAACACGATGTCAATAAAAACCTATCTCAATAATCATTCTCAATGTGAATGGCCTAAATGTGCCCATAAAATGACACAGGGTTTCAGATTGGATAAAACGACAGGACCCATCCATATGTTGTCTCCAAGAGACCCATTTTGAACCTAAGGATACACCCAGACTGAAAGTGAAGGGATGGAGAAGCATCTTCCATGCCAATGGGCCTCAAAAGAAGGCCAGGGTAGCAATTCTCATATCAGATAAATTCGATTTATAACTAAAAACTGTAGTCAGAGATACAGAAGGACACTACAAAATTCATAAAGGGACTATCCGCCAAGATGATTTAACAATTGTGAATATCTATGCCCCCAATATGGGAGAACCCCATTACATAAGAAAACTATTAATCAAGATAAAGAGTCATATTGATATGAATACAATAATAGTAGGAGATCTTAATACGCCTCTCTCAGAAATAGACAAAATCATCGAAGCAGAAAATTAATAAAGAAATAAGAGCATTGAATGAAACATTGGACCAGATGGACCTCATAGACATATACAGAACATTCCACCCTAAAACAACAGAATACTCATTCTTCTCAAGTGCACATGGAACCTTCTCCAGAATAGACCACATCCTGAGTCACAGAGCAGGACTCAACCGATACCAAAAGACTGACATTATTCCCTGCATATTCTCCAATCACAATGCTTTGAAACTGGAGCTCAATCACAAGGAAAAGTTCAGAAGGAACTCAAACACCTGGAAGCTGAAGACCACCTTGCTTAAGAAGGCTTGGATCAACCAGGAGATCAAAGATGAACTTAACCAATTCATGGATACCAGTGAGAATGAAGACACTTCAGTCAAAAGTGGGATACAGCAAAGGCAGTTCTAAGGGGGAAATACATAGCCATCCAAGCCTCCCTCAAAAACATTGAAAAATCCAGAATACACCAGCTGTCTCTACACCTTAAAGAACTGGAGAATCAACAACAAATCAAACCAACTCCACATGCAAGAAAGGAAATAAGATTAGAGCAGAGATCAATGAGGTAGAAACGAGAGATACAGTAGAACGTATCAATGAAACTAGAAGCTGTTTTTTTGAAAGAATCAATAAGATCAATAAACCATTGGCCACAATAATCCAAAAGAAAAGACAGAAAGCCCAAATTAATAAAATTATGAATGAAAAGGGAGAGATCACCACTAACACCAAGGAAATAGAAACAATCATCAGAAATTATTACCAACAGTTATATGCCAATAAGCTAAGCAACCTAGATGAAATGGATGCATTCCTGGAAAACTACAAACTCCCAAAATTGAATCAGGATGAAATTGACATCCTGAATAGACCGATATCTAGTAATGAGATTGAAGCCGTGATCAAAGACCTCCCAAAAAACAAGAGCCCAGAACCTGACGGATTCCCTGGGGAATTACCCCAAACTTTCAAAGAAGAAATAACAGCAATTCTCCTGAAGCTGTTCCAAAAAATTGAAGCAGAAGGAAAACTTCCAGACTCTTTTTATGAAGCCAGCATTACCCTGATCCCCAAACCAGGCAAAGACCACACCAAAAAGGAGAATTTCAGACCAATATCACTGATGAATATGGATGCAACGATTCTCAACAAGATCCTAGCAAACAGGATCCAGCAGCACATTCAAAAAATTATCCACCATGACCAGGTGGGATTCATCCCTGGGTTGCAAGGTTGGTTCAACATTCGCAAATCAATCAATGTGATAGAACAAATCAATAAGAGAAGAGAGAAGAACCACATGGTCCTATCAATTGGTGCAGAAAAAGCATTTGACAAAATCCAGCATCCGTTCCTGATGAAAACGCTTCAAAGTATAGGGATGGAGGGAACATTCCTGAACTTCATAAAATCTATCTATGAAAGACCCACAGCAAATATCATCCTCAATGGGAAAAAGCTTGCAGCCTTCCCGTTGAGATCAGGAACACGACAAGGATGCCCACTCTCACCACTCTTGTTCAACATATTATTAGAAGTTCTAGCAAACGCAATCAGAAAACAAAGAGAAATCAAAGGTATCCAAATTGGCAAGGAAGAAGTCAAACTCTCTCTCTTCACAGATGACATGATTCTTTATATGGAAAACCCCAAAGACTCCACCCCCAAACTACTAGAGCTCATACAGCAATTCAGTAACGTGGCAGGATACAAAGTCGATGTACAGAAATCAGTGGCTTTCTTATACATGTTAGTGTATATGAAAATACAGAAAGAGAATTTAGAGAATCTATTTCATTTACTGTAGCACCAAGAACCATAAGATACCTGGGAATAAACCTAACCAAAGAGGTAAAGGACCTGTACTCGAGGAACTACAGAACACTCATGAAAGAAATTGAAGAAGACACATAAAGATGGAAGACTGTCCCATACACTTGGATTGGGAGAATAAACATTGTTAAAATGTCTATACTGCCTAGAGCAATCTATACTTTTAATGCCATTCCGATCAAAATTCCACGGATATTTTTCAAAGAGCTGGAGAAAATAATCCTAAAATTTGTATGGAATCAGAAGAGACCCCGAATTGCTAAGGAAATGTTGAAAAACAAAAACAAAACTGGGGGCATCACGTTACCCAATTTCAAGCTTTACTACAAAGCTATAATCACCAAGACAGCGTGGTACTGGCATAAAAACAGAACATAGACCAGTGGAACAGAGTGGAGAGCCCAGATATGGACCGTCAACTCTATGGTGAAATAATCTTCGACAAAACACGAAAAAATATTCAATGGAAAATAGACAGTCTCTTCAATAAATGGTGCTGGGAAAACTGGACAGCGATATGTAGAAGAATGAAACTCGACCATTCTCTTACACCATACACAAAGGTAAACTCGAAGTCTATAAAAGACCTCAACATGAGATAGGACTCTATCAGAATCCTAGAGGAGAACATAGGCAGTAACCTCTTCGATATCAGCCACAGAAACTTCTTTCAAGATATGTCTCCAAAGGACATGGAAACCAAAGCAAAAATGAACTTTTGGGACTTCATCAAGATCAAAAGCTTCTGCACAGCAAATTAAACAGTCAACAAAACAAAAAGTCAACCCACGGAATGGCAGAAGATATTTACAAAGGACAGTACAGACAAAAGGTTGATATCCAGCATCTATAAAGAACTTCTCAAACTCAACACTCACAAAACAGAGAATCATATCAAAAAAATGGGCAGAAGATATGAACAGACACTTCTCCAATGAAGACATACAAATGGCTCTCAGACACGTGAAAAAATGTTCATCATCACTAGCCATCAGGGAGATTCAAATTAAAACAACATTGAGATACCACCTGACACCAGTTAGAATGGCCAAAATTAGCAAGACAGGAAACAACGTGTGTTGGAGAGGATGTGGAGAAAGGGGAACCCTCTTACACTGTTGGGGGGAATGCAAGTTAGTGCAGCCACTTTGGAGAACAGTGTGGAGATTCCTGAGGAAATTAAGAATAGAGCTTCCCTATGACCCTGCAATTGCACTGCTGGCTATTTACTCCAACGATACAGATGGATTGAAAAGAAGGGCCCTCTGTACCCCAATGTTTATTGCAGCAATTGCTACGGTCACCATACTGTGGAAAGAACCAAGATGCCCTTCAACGGATGAATGGATAAGGATGATGTGTTCCATATACACAATGGAGTATTATGCCTCTATTAGAAGGGATGAATACCCATCTTTTGTAGCAACATGGACGGGACTGGAAGAGATTATGCTGAGCGAAATAATCAAACAGAGATAGTCAAGTATCATATGGTCTCACTTATTTGTGGAGCATAACAAATAACATGGAGGACATGGGGAGATGGAGCGGAGAGGGAGTTGAGGGAAACTGGAAGGGGAGGTGAACCATGAGAGACTATGGACTCTGAAAAACAACCAGAGTGTTTTGAAGGGGCGGGGGTAGGAGGTTGAGGAACCAGGTGGTGGTTAATAGGGAATGCACGTACTACATGGAGCACTGGGTGTGATGCCAAAACAATGAACACTCTTATGCTGTAAATAAACAAATAAAAAATAAAATTAAAAAAAATAAAAATAAAAATAGAGCTTCCCTATGACCCTCCAATTGCAATACACGGTATACAGATGTAGTGAAAAGAAGGGCCATCTGTACCCCAATGTTCATAGCAGCAATGGCCATGGTCGCCAAACTGTGCAACGAACCAAGATACCCTTCAATAGATGAATAGATAAAGAAGATGTGGTTCATATGCACTATAGAATATTATGCCTCCATTGATAAGGATGAATACCCAACTTTTGTATCAACATGGACGGAACTGGAAGAGATTTTGCTGAGTGAATTTAGTCAAGGAGAGAGAGTCAATTATCATATGGTTTTGCTTCTTTGTGGGGCCTAAAAAATAACATGGAGGACATGGAGAGATGGAGAGGAGAAGGGAGTTGAGGGAAATTGCAGGGGAGACGAGCCATGAGAGACTATGTACTCTGAAAAACCACCTGAGGTTTTCGAAATGGCGGGTGGTGGATGGTGGTTTGAGCCTGGTCGTAGGTATTATGGAGGGCATGTATTGCATGGAGCACTGGGTGTGGTGCATAAACAATGAATTCTAGTACACTGAAAAGAAATTTTTAAAAAATCATTATGTCAAAATAAAAATATTATTTATTGGTTTAAGAAAAGTTTAGAAAGATTTAAAAATTACAGCTACTTTAAAATTTAAGGATTACATATAAGTACACTTGGTGGCCTTCTGGCCAAACAATAAGGTGTACAGAAATTTATTCATACAGTGTTAATTCACAGTCCTGATAACTGAATGGCTTGCATAAGAAAGTATGGCTAGATGTTTCTCACTGGCTGGAAGCAGACATTATATAACTAATCTTTTTAAATGTCAAAATACTGAACATCCACCCTGCTTGAAGCTCTTACTAGTTAGCAACTATCCTCAGCTGTATTCGTACTCAATTGTCAGTATGGCACAGATTACTGTATTAAAATATTCTTTTCGTCTTCATATTTACCTTCTGAGGTAATTTTTTAACTTAATGTGTTACTACAAAGATTTGCAGATCTTTAATCAAGCACTATGTTAATACTGTAATATCAAAATACTATGTTGCATTATTTAAAATGTTCAAATTGAATACATTAAAAGGAAGTTTTTTAAAAAAATATTATTTATTTAGAATATCTAAAAAATAAAACCTCATCAATTGCTAATGTCTTCAATACCAGTTCAACATTTCTAAATTAGTGTTCTACTAAACCCAAGAATATAGAGAACATTAATAGGGATATTTGGAGAGTAAAACAAGTTCAGTGTCAAAGTACAAAACATTTTTTAAAAAGCTGACAAATAGCTGAAAAGATTTATTTTTTAATGTAACATTGTCAGGTTCTCAAAATGCTAGTAAGAGCTTCTTAGGATAAGATAGTGTTAACAATGTTTCACCAACCATTTCGCAAAATGTCTTGCAGAACACTTTCTGGAATATTTGTGTCTAACTCCTACAGTTATGTTCTACCACCCTGATCACAGATAAAGCTGACTACTGCAGCTATAACACATGGGAGAGCTAAAGATATGAAGATATCAGCTAAAGAGATGAACATAATATTGTATCTATTTAGTATGTTAATAAAATATCCAGAATTTTGAATGAACAGTTTTATTGTTTTCATGATTATTTTCTAGTACCAGGATGTGCAGATATGTTGTCAAAAATGCTATTGATTAATATTTTTAAAAAGACACAATAAAAGAACACTGAGAAATTGCTTTTAAGTTTCTGTGAATTCATTCCTTCCTGATTCTACATCAAGACACTATTTGACCTTATCTTTTTTTTTTTTTTATGTTCTAGCAGCCTCACCTTGTCATGGAAGATGGCACAAAATTCCAATAACAGAATAGCAAAGACAATATTTTAGATGAGATGACATGGAATTTTATGGAAGGACTTGCAGAAGTGGATATATTTGTTCATAGGGAAAAAGTAATATAACATATCAAGTGTACAAAACTATTATAATACTCTTTTTTTAATATTTTATTTATTTATTTGACAGACAGAGATCACAAGTAGGCAGAGAGAGAGAGAGAGAGAGAGAGAGAGGAGGAAGCAGGCTCCCTGCCGAGCAGAGACCCCGATGCGGACTCGATCCCAGGACCCTGAGATAATGACCTGAGCTGAAGGCAGAGGAACCCACTGAGCCACCCAGGTGCCCCGATTATAATATTCTTTTATCAGTTTCTATTGACTGATAAATCACAAGGGCCATAAGGACAAGTCCAAGTCACTTTCAAGACATTCTAGGCCAGTCCCAATGATTAGAGCCGTAAGACGCCCCAACCCATTACAGATCAGGCTACCTGTGTAGTGATCTGTAAGAGCCCTAAGGGTAAATTTAGATATGGATGGTTAATCTAAAGCAATAGATTTGCAGAGATTCCAGTGTTTGTGCAATAGAAAACTTGTTAACTTTGGAAAGAGTGTATATCACATTACAAGGACAAAGGGACATTTTCATAGGAACTAAAAATTAAACTTGTAATCCTCAAGAAATGGTAGCAACACTATGTAAAGCAATGTAATATAATATGACCAAAATCAATATTCTCCATTAACATTGCTTGTCCTGCCAGACAGATTGCTAAATACTATATTTAAATAACAACGGATACAAACCCATTAATCTTTTATATTGCAAATATATTGCAATACATACAAGTTTCATAAGCAGATGTGAAACAGTGGTGCATTTATATGAAAAGAGCAATAACATTCTGTGTATTTTCTCCCATGACCTTTCATATCAAGCCAGTAGACTAAGACCTGGAGCAGCGAAATGGATCCTCTACCACATATTATGTTCTACTGGGCCTTTTCCTCTTACTTTCAGCATCCTGGCCTCTTCATCTCCATTGTCCTTATTATTCTTGGGGTGGTCAGGATGGGAAAATCCATAGTAGCTCTGCTGTTGTGGGGTGATTCTTGCCTCCACACCCCAATGTACTTCCCGCTCAGCCCTCTTTCCCTCATGGACCTAATTCTAATAATTTTCACCACTCTCCTCAAGATGGAAACCAAGTTCTCGACATAGATACATCTCTTGCAATAGCTGTAGAGTTCCAAACTTTCATCTGAAGCTAGGAGTGGCTGAGTGTGTTATCCTGGGAGTGGCTGAGTGTGTTCTCCTGACACTCCTGGTCTTTGACCACTCTCAGGGCATCTGTAGCCCACTCAGATATCTGGCCATCATGACACCTGAGTCTTTAAACAAATGGTCACTGGTTCGTGGACTAGGAGTGTGCTCCACTCCTTAATGTACACAATTTTTGCCATACATTTCTCTGCTTGTGGCACCAGAAATTTCACCATTTCTTATGTGAGTTCTTTTGTGAGAAAATAATCTACGAGAAAGTGGTACTACTGTCCAGCATTGTTTTTATTCTCATCCCTTTTAGACTCATTCTGACCTCCTTCATACTCATCTACCTTACTATCCTTCACATGAATTCCCCTCAGGGAAAAAACAAAGTTCTAGCTACCTGCTCCTTCCACCTTGGTGTGATAAGGCTCTACTTTGATCCAACAATGATTAGTTATGGGACTTCAGGTTCTCTCCACTCAGAGATGGAACAGCATCTCTGTGTTTGATGTAATCATTATCCCCATGCTTAATGCCCTCATCTACAGCCTGAAGAACAAGAAGATGTTGGGGCCCTGAGTAAGGTTCTATGGAGAAACTTGATACTTAAGCAGGGTGGATGATGTCACTTGTTCCTTAAAATACCCAGATTCTTTATTGTTATCCCACTTAATACTTAATGCTATTATGAAAAATGCTAATGCTATTATGAACTCCAAATTCCAATTTTCAACCCACATTAATTATACATCTTTGCTTCCATATTTTTAGTAACGTGCACTATACTACAATGGGGCAGGGAAGTTCCCATATAACAGTGTTACCTAAATGAAATGTAAGGAAAACATCTAGTTTCCCAAGACTTTATAAACCAATTTATGGTAAGTAATATAGGCACATATGTCCAACAATTTTTACATGATTCAAGATACGATGGTTCTAATGTACTTTTCTAAATCTTTCTGGTGCTTGTCCCAAACCCTTTCAATAGTGTGGCCACATATGATCATACCCACTATGCTATACTTTTCAACCACACCAGACTGGACAGCTATACCCTAATATGTCATGTTCTGTCTCTCTCTAATGCTATTGTTGGACTGATCTAGATTAACACTGAAAGTTGTAATTACCTAAAGCCTTGGAGTAACCTTCACGAGAAAGGCTCTTTAGGAAGAACAGGTGGAACCCAGATGGCAGGAATGTCTTGCCATGGTTTTACGTTGTTGTGTCAGACTCCCGGGGGGAAAATATAATTTGAGATATCCAATTCTTTAGGGTTTTAAGTAGAGACTCACTGAGATAGAAGAAAGTTATAATCTCTCCTTAAGTCATGGCAGTGCATGACGTCTTGAGAAAAGGGATTGTATTGGAACATGAATGGAACCTGTATCATGATTTGTGATAACTTTTTGAGTGTTCTAAACAAAATGGAACTAAATTTATTATCAATGTACTTCTCAGGTACTGACAAAGTATATTGAAGGTATTGCTTACTAATAATTATTTACATTTACTGAATGTTTACCTATTGCCATGCACTGTCTTAAGTGTTTTATATACATTACCTCATTTAGTCTTGAAGTACACCTATGAGGCATGAATTTGGGATTCGTTAAGCACATTGGGCTCTGAAGCCAAACTGCATGTTTTCAAATACTATCTCTGTAGCTAAGATCTCTATGTCATTGGGTAAGTGACTTAAACCATTTAAGCTTTTCTTTTCTTTAAATAGCATGGAAAATGAAAAAAAAATATGTGAATAACGAATGAGAAATTAGGGTCAAACATTGAGAACAAGACTAGCATGTGATCTGAGTCTAGTATTTTTTTTTCATTTATTCAAGAAACATTTATTGAGCTCTTATTATGTGCCAGGCCCAGTATTAAACCCTGAGTTCAAGGTCACAGGAGACATCATGCCCTCTCCCCAACCACCCATTTTTTTTTAATTTATTTTTTTAAATTTCTTTTCAGTGTTCCAGAATTCATTGTTTATGCACCATATCCAGTGCTCCATGCAATACTTGCTCTCCAAAATACCCACCACAGGCCCACCCAACCTCCCACCCCTCCAAAAACCTCAGAATCGTTTTCAGGGTCCACAGTCTCGCATGGTTCATCTCCTCCTCCAGTTACCCCCAACTCACTTCTCCTCTCCATCACTCCATGTCTCTGTGATATTTCTTATGCTCCACAAAGAAGCAAAACCATATGATAATTGACTCTCTCTTCTTGACTAATTTCACTCAGCATAATCTCTTCCAGTCCTGTCCATGTTGATAACAAAAGTTGGGTATTCATCCTTTCTGATAGAGGCATAATACTCCATACCATATGTGGACCACATATTCCTTACCCCTTCGTCTGTTGAAGGGCATCTTGGTTCTTTCCAGTTTGATGACTGTGGCTATTGTTGCAATGAACATTGGGGTACAGATGGCCCTTCTTTTCACTACATCTGTATCTTTGGGGGTAAATACACAGTAGTGCAATTTCAGGGTCATAGAGAACTCTATTCTTAATTTCTTAAGGAATCTCCACACTCTTTATCAGTGTGGCTGCAAAAACATGCATTCCCACCAACAGTGGAAGAGGGTTCCCCTTTCTTCACATCCTCTCCAACACACGTTGTTTCCTGTCTTTCTAATTTTGGTCATTTTAACTGGTATAAGGTGGTATCTCAACGTGGTTTTGATTTGAATCTCCCTGATGGTTAATGATGATGAACATTTTTCTCATGTGTCTGATAGCCATTCGTATGTCTTCACTGGGGAAGTGTCTGTTTATGTCTTTGCCCAGTTTTTGACATGATTATCTCTTCTGTTTGTGTTTGTTTGTTTGTTTGTGTTCAGTTTCAGGAGTATTTTATAGATCCTGGATATCAGCCCAATGTCTGTACTGTCATTTGAGAGTATCTTCTCTCATTCTGTGGGTTGTCTCTTTGCTTTGTTGACTGTTTCCTTTGCTGTGCAGAAAGTTTGGATCTTGATGAAGTCCCAAAATTTCATTTTTGCTTTTGTTTCCTTTGCCTTTGGAGACATATCTTGAAAGAACTTGCTGTGGCAGATGTCGAAGAGGTTACTGTCTATGTTCTCCTCTAAGATTCTCATAGATTGCTGTATCACACTGAGGTCTTTTATCCATTTTGAATTTATCTTTGCATACGGTGTAAGAAAATGGTCGAGTTTCATTCTTCTACACATAGCTGTCCAATTTTCCCAATACCATTATTGAAGAGACTGTGTTTTGTCCGCTGTATGTATATATATATATATATATATATATATATACATATATATATAGAGAGAGACTGTGTTTTGTCTGCTGTGTATATATACATATATACATATATATACATATATATACATATATATGTATGTGTATATATACATATATATATGTATACATATATATATACGTATATATATATACATATATATGTATATATAGAGAGAGAGAGACTGTGTGTGTATATATATATATTTTTTTTCCTACTTTGTCGAAGATCATTTGACCATAAATTTGAGGGTCCATATATGGGCTCTCTACTCTGTTCCATTGGTCTATGTGTCTATTTTGTGCCAGTACCATGCTGTCTTGGTGATCACAGGTTTGTAGTAAAGTTTGAAATCAGGCAACATGATGCCCCCGGTTTTGTTTTTCTTTTTAAACATTTCCTTAGCAATTCAAAGTTTCTTCTGATTCCATACAAAATTTAGGATTACTTGCTCCAACTCTTTGAAAAATGTCATGGAATTTTTAATGGAATAGCATTGAAAGTATAGATTGCTCTAAGAAGTATAGACATTTTAACAATGTTTATTCTTCAAATCCATGACATGGAATGGTTTTCCATTTTTTTGTTTCTTCTCTAATTTCTTCTGAGGACAGATCCTTTACCACCTTTCTTAGGTTTAATCCCAGGTATCTTATGGTTCTTTGTGCTATAGTAAATGGAATTGATTCAATAATTTCCCTTTCTGTGTTTTCATTGTTAGTGTATATGAAAGGAACTGATTTCTGTGCATTGACTTTGTATCCTGCCACATTACTGAATTGCTGTATGAGTTCTAGTAGTTTGGGGGTGGAGTCTTTTGGGTTTTCCATACAAAGAATTATGTCATCTTTGAAGAGACAGAGTTTGACTTCTTCATTGTCAATTTGTATACTTTTTATTTCTCTTTGTTACCTGATTGCTGTTGCTAGGACTTCTAATACTATGTTGAACAAAAGTGGTGAGAGTGGGCATCCTTGTCATGTTCCTGATTTCAAAGGGAAGGATGTCAGCTTTTCCCCATTGAGGAATATTCACTGTGGGTTTTTCATTGTTAGATTTTATGAAGTTGAAGAATGTTCCCTCTATCCCTATACTTTGAAGCGTTTTAGTCAAAAACAGATGCTGGATTTTGTCAAATGCTTTTTCTGCATCTCGCTCCTTCTCTCTTCTTCTCTTATTGATTTGTTCTTATTCATTTGTTCTATCACATTGATTGATTTGCGAATGTTGAACTACCCTTGCAACCTAGGGATAAATCTCATCTGGTCATGGTGGATAATACTTTTAATGTATTCTTGGATCCTATTAACTAGGATCTTGTTGAGAACCTTAGCATTCCTATTCATCATGGATATTGGTCTAGAATTCTCCTTTATGGTGGGGTCTTTGCCTGGTTTGGGGTAAGGGTAATTCTGGCTTCATAAAAAGAGTCTGGAAGTTTTCCTTCTGCTTCAAGTTTTTGGAACAGCTTCAGGAGAATTGGTGTTATTTCTTCTTTGAAAGTTTGGTAGAATTCCCCAGGGAATCTGTCAGGTCCTGGGCTCTTGCTTTTTGGGACGTTTTTGATCACTTCTTTAATATCCTTACTAGGTAACAGTCTATTCAGGTTGTCAATTTCTTCCTGGCTCAATTTTGTGAGTTTATAGTTTTCCAGGAATGCATCCATTTCATTTCATCTAGTTTGCTTAATGTATTGGCATATAAATGTTAATAATAATTTCTAATGATTGTTTCTATTTCCTAGGTGTTCTTTGTGATCTCTCACTTTTCATTCATTATTTTATTAATTTGGGCCCTCTTTCTTTTCTTTTGGATTGGTTTTGCTAATGGTTTATTGAACTTATTGATGCTTTCAAAAAACAACCTTCTAGTTTCATTGATGCATTCTTCTGTATCACTAGTTTCTATGTTATTGATCTCTGTTCTAATCTTGATTATTTCCCTTCATGTGTGTGGTGTTGGCTTAATTTGCTGTTGGTCCTCCATTTCTTCAAGGTGTACAGACAGCTGGTGTATTCTTAATTTTTCAGTTTTTTAGAGGGAGACTTGGATGGCTATGTATTTCTCCCTTAGGACCGCCTTTGCTGTATCCCATAGGTTTTGGGCCAAAGTGTCTTCATTCTCATTGGTTTCCATGAATTGTTTAAGTTTTCTTTGATCTCCTGGTTGATGCAAGCATTCTTATGCAAGGTGGTTTTTTTTTTTTTTTTTTTTTTTTTTTTTTTTTTTTAAAGATTTATTTATTTGACAGATAGAGATTACAAGTAGGCAGAGAGGCAGGCAGAGAGAGAGAGAGGAGGAAGCAGGCTCCCCGCTAAGCAGAGAGCCCGATGCGGGGCTCGATCCCAGGACCCTGGGATCATGACCTGAGCTGAAGGCAGAGGCTTTAACCCGCTGAGCCACCCAGGCGCCCCGCAAGGTGGTTTTTAGCTTCCACGTGTTTCAATTCCTTCTGAACTTTTTCTTGTGGTTGTGCTCCAGTTTCAAAGCATTGTGATCTGAGAATATGCAGGGAATAATCTCAGTCTTTTGGTACCAGGTGAGCCCTGATTTGTGACCAGGCAGGTGGTCTCTTCTGGAGGAAGTTCTATGTGTGATTCAAAATGAGTATTCTATTGTTTAGGGTAAAATGTTGTGTGTCTATCTTTGAGGTCCATGTGGTCCAGTGTGTCATTCAATGCTCCTGTTTCTTGATTGATTTTCTTCTTGGATGATATGTCTACTACTGAGAGTGGTGTGTTAAGATGTCCTACCATTAATGTATTCATATCTAGATGACTATCTTAATTAACAATTGTCTTATGTAGTCAGCCGCTCCTGTATTGGGGGCATACATCTTTACAATTGTTAGATCTTCTTGGCCGGATAGACACTTTAAGAATGATGTAGTGCCATTCTATATCTCTGACTACAGTCTTTAGTTTAAATCTAATTTATCTGATATGAGAATCACTATCCTAGACTTCTTTTGAGGCCCATTGTCATGAAAGATGCTTTTCCGTCCCTTTAAGTCTGGATGTATCCTTAGGTTCAAAATGGGTCTCTTATAGAAAACCTATGGACAGGTCCTGTCGTTTTATCCAATCTGCAACCCTCTTTCATTTTATGGGCACATTAGGCCATTCACATTGAGAGCGATTATTAAGAGATACATTTTTATTGATATCACGTTATCTGTGAAGTGTTTTTATATATAGATTGTCTCCATAAATTTATGTTTGAGATATTCTTCTTTTTTTTCCCCTCTTTTATAGAACTCCCTTTAACATTTCTTGTAGTGCTGGCTTGGTGGTCACATACTCTTTTAAACCTTGCTGGTCGTTAAAGCTCTATATCTCTTCCTCCATTTTGAATGTCAGCCTTGCTGGGTAAATTATTCTTGGCTGCATGTTCTTCTCATTTAGTGCCCTTAATATATCTTTCCAGCCCTTTCTGGCTTGCCAAGTTTTTGTGGACAGGTATGAAGTTATTCTGATGGGCCTTCCTCTGTTCTTAAGGAATATCTTCCTGCTAGCTGCTTTCAAAGCTCCTGTCTAAAATTGGGCCAATCATTCTCATTGATTCATCAGATTAGCAATCAGGTGCCTCATGATCTTTCTAGATTCTGGGATCTTGGGGGGATACCTTTCTGCCTCTAGGACAGGAAGTTTCCATTCACTAGATCGGAAAAATTTTCATGGAGAATTTGTTCAACTCTATAATCTAGTCTTCTTTCTTTCTCCTGCCCCTCCATGATTCTAATAATTCTGATCTTGGAAAGTTTCATGGTGTCATTTATTTCCCTAATTCTGCTTTCATTCCTTTTAAGCTGTTTGTTCCAGGCCTCCTCCTGATCCTTTTTCTCTATCAGATTTTCATCGAGATCACGAATTCTATTTTATGCTTCAGTTACCCTAACTGTTAGAGAATTTAGATTAGATTGGAACTCATTGATATCATTTTTAACTTCTTCTCTGGTGGCTTTTACTTCTGTCCTAATTGATTCCATGTTATTGTTAATGGTTTTCTTCAACCTAGCCATTGCCTGGATAATTGTTAGCCTGAATTCCCTTTCTGACATACTGTTTATGTCCATATCCAATAGTTTTGATGGAGAGGGCACAGTCTCTGAATTTTTCCTCTGTTGGGCATTCTTCCTCTTAGTCATTTTAGTGAGAGATGATGAAGGGATGTGTAGATGAATGTATCAACCGTGGTGCAGTCAAGGTGCACTCTGGAATGCTTCTGAGCAATTGGGAGTCCACAGAAAAAAATAAACAAAAAAGAAAGAGAGAGTGGGAGAGAGAGAACAAAAAATAAAGAAAAAATAAAGGAGAAGAGCCAGCCAGAATGGGCCCCAAAGGTAAGATTTATAAAGTATACAAACAAAACCAGACAATCAAAAAGAGCAACAAAATTAAATGAAAAGAAAAAAAAATAAAAAAGAACCCAGTCAAAATGAACCCCAAGTATAAGATTTAGATACTACCAGAACAAAAAAAAAAAAATAGAGAAATACTGACAGAACAAAAAGGTGGGAGGGTAGTTATAAATTCTCATTGTGGGCGAGGAAGTTTATTTTGATTCTTCCTGGATGTCTCTTGATATCCTCGTTAAAGGATTCAACTTTCCTGAGATAATGGGGGATTAAAACTGGATTATATATAGGGATAGCATTGATTTGGGAAAGGGGATTACCTTAAAGGTTATCTCTACATGAATATTTAAAAAAATAAAAAAATAAAATAAAAAAAACACAGGTATATGTATCAAAAAAGTTCAAGTTAAAAGGTTATTATGGAATTTGTTGTACTGTACATCTCATTGTGATGGTAAATAGGTTAAAAACTTATAAAAACATAAGAAGAGCAAGAACAGTGGCAACGAATTAAAAATAAAAGTTGTATCAAACACATTGTTCTGAAGGGGCACATGCTCCTGAATGTTTATAGCAGCAATATCCACAATAGCCAAACTATGGAAAGAACCTAGATGTCTGTCAACAGATAAATGGATAAAGATGAAGTGGTGTATATATATATATACATACATACATACATACATATATATGTACATACATACATAGTATATATAATACTATGCAGCCATCAAAAGAAATGAAATATTGCCATTTGCGATTTGTGACAACGTGGATGGAACTAGAGGGTATCATCCTTAGTGAAATAAGTCAATCAGAGAAAGACAACTATCATATGATCTCCCTGATATGAGGAAGTGGAGATTCAATGTGGGGGGTTTGGAGGGTAGAAAAAGAATAAATGAAACAATATGGGCTTGGGAGAAGACCATAAGAGACTCTTCATGTCAAAAAACAAACGGAGGGTGGCCAGGGGGAGGGGTATAGGGAGAGGGTGGTGGTGTTATGGACATTGGGGAGGATATGTGCTATGGTGAGTGCTGTGAAGTGTGTAAACCTGGCAATTCACATACCTGTACCCCTGGGGCTAATAATACACTATATTTTATAAGTTTATAAAAAAATTAAAAGTTGTATCTATGAAGTAGTGGTTGTTATCCTCTTTGGGGTGGGGATCTGGCTTTCCAGGAAAGGGGCCTGCCATGTGTTTTTTTCAGGGGGTCTTGCTAGAGTTGGGTGCTCCTGCCTCCTATTAAGGGGCTGGGCTCTGAGGAAACTAGTTTTTCCAGTTTTTGTTCTCTGGAGGGTTTTTTTTTTTTCTCTCTCCCCTTGGTGGCTTCTGGTGGTTATTTGGAGGTTTAGAGCAAAGCAAACTGCACCTAGACCTCTGTCTCAGAGAGAAACCTCAGTCCGTTCCCTTCTTGATGCTCCAGAGCACATAAATTCCCCCTCTGCTGCCAGCAGAGCATGTCTCCATTCACGATCTCGGGAATCGCAGGAGCTCCTGCTTGTGCCCCAATGTTACCAAATCCACAAGAAGCCCACAAAGCTGGTTTCCAGGAGCTGCCTCTGCCGTGGCTGTCCAGGCAGGTCCAGACTGCCAGACAGGTCCCAACCAGAGATAGCACATTGTGATTTTCATGCTGACCCAGGCTGGGGGTGTTCAGACTCTTGCTGGTACTAGATATTACTGGCTAGCGTCTGCAGGGACCTCTCTCAGAGGAGGGTGTAGAGCATGACTCAGACCCTGGTCATGCAGCATGCATGCAGAGTGAAAAAGGCTGTGGTTCTATAGAGTGCAGGGTGGCATCCACATCAGACTCTCATGTGCAGCACCACCCAGATGCTCTCAGGCATGCTGGTGGCTCAGGGACCAAGGCCTGGCTTCTTCATTGCACTCTCTCTGGCTCAGCGCCAGCGGTTGCTGTCCTGGGTCTGTGGACTTAAGCCCCTGTCCCTAACCACCCAATTCACCAAATTCCCCTTAAGACCTTTTGCTGTTTTTGAGTGCTTTCAACCGAACATCAACTTAATGCTGGTCCCCAATCACAGGGCATTCTCGTATTAGGGTATTACTTTTCAATGGGTTGCTTGTGGGGGCTCCCTCCTCTTTTTGTTTATCTTCCAATAACATTCAAATGATCCCATTCTGCTTTACCTGTCCACTTGTGATAACTGCCTGTGTAGAAATCCAGAAGTGTATAATTCAAATATCAGGCTGATTTCATTGGTGAAAGCAGATAATCAGCTCACTTTAGGGAACCACTTGAAATAGCACCTCCTACTTCTCTGCCATCTTGTCACCCCACCCATGAGTCTAGTGTTATTAACCATTATTACTTTTGTTATTTTTACTTCCCATATGAGGAAATATGGGTTTCAAAAACCTAATTAATAGGTTAATTAAATATTTCTGAACAGTGATGAAAATAATTCCTTCCTTTCACTTGACACAAGCCACAAGTGTCCTTCATTGGCACCATGGAGCTGCTCCTTTCTTCTGTCTGGAACACACACTACCATGCCTCTATATAGGAATACTATCCATTCCTCTTCTTCCTTTTGTATCCTCCAGTTCAAATGATTTCTAAGAAAGACTCCTGGTCTCTTCACATAAATCAGATGAATTTCTTTATCAGAAAACTTCAAATCTTTCCTTCATAGTACTTATCACCCTATAATGTGTTTGTATAGTTGCTTATTTTCTGTATGTAATGCTATAATAAAATCCCCCCAAGTGTGGTGATCAGTTTTCTCTTCATTATGGTGGTATCCTCAGATATGGTCAATGCATGGTACATATTTGACACTCAGAAAATATTTTCCTAGATACACCTAATGAAAATTTCAGTACAGACATAGGAAGCACTTGAGACTACTAGCCTATTAAACTGCATTATAAATCAGGCATAACAGTACAATCATGGTGACCACCTAGTACTTTCTCCTTGGTTTATTTTTCCTAAGTGAGTTTTGGAGTGTTGAAAACCTTGGTTTATTGTGCTTCATTTTGTTGCATTTCACAAACTGCATTTTCTACAAATTGAAGTTTGTGGAAATCTGTCATCAAGAAAGTCTATCAGCACTATTTTTCAAACAGTATTATCTCACTTTGTATCTTTGTGTCACAGATTGGTAATTATCACAGCATTTCAAATTTTTTCTTTATTGTATACAGTAATACAATAGTCTTTTCTATTACTATTATAATTATTTTGGTGTATGATAAATGACTCCTGCATAAGACAGTGAACTTAATTGATAAATATTGTGTTTGCTCTGACTACTCCAAAACTAGCTGTTCTCCTCTCTCTCTCTCTCTGAGCCTACTTATTCCATGAGGCACAATGATACTGAAATTAAGCGAATTAATAATCCTGTGATGGGCAATAAGTGCTCAAGTGAAAGGAAGTCACATGTTTCTCACATTAAATTAAGAGCTAGAAATGATTATGCTTAGTAAAGAAGGTGTATTAAAAGAGGCCAAAAGTTAGGCCTCTTGCACCAAACAACCAACCTGTAAATGCAAACAGAAAGTTCTTGAAAGAAATTAAAAATTCTATGCCAGTGAACCTGTGGATAGAGAATTAAAACAACCTTATTGCTGATACAGAGAAACTTCTGTTGGGGGTCTGTTTAGAAGAGCAAATGAGCCATACCATTTACTCAAGCCAAAGCCCAATCCAGAGCAAGGTCTTAACTCTCTTCAATTCTATGAATGCTGAGAGAGGTAAGGAAGACTTAGAAGAAAATATTTCAAACTAGCAGAGGCTAGTTTATGAAATTTAAGGAAAGAAGTCATCTCTGTAACATCAAAGTGCAAGATGAAGCAGCAAGTGCTTCAGCAAGTTCTTCAAAAGTTTTACCTAAGATAATTAATAAAGATGGCTACAAAAAACCAAGAACTAATAACAAACAAACAAACAAAACAAAAGGTTTTTCTATGTAAACAAAGCCTTTTATGGGAAGAAGATATCATGTAGGACTTTCATAGCTAGAGCAGATAAGTCAATGCCTGGCTTCAAAGTGTCAAAGAATAGGTTGACTCGATTGCTAGGAGATAATGCAGCTGGTGACTTTAAGCTGAAAAACCAAAGACAGGGAGAAGGGCAAGAGAACAGCAAGAGAAATGGTGACACAGTAGCAAAGGGAACCCTCAAATGGCAGTGGGGAGGGATAGTGATGTAGAACTGGAAATAGATTTATCTGTCCTTGGGCACAGGAAAAAAAAATGTCATCATTTAAAAGTGAAGGTAGCACAAAAAAGAGATAACACTAAGATTCCACCAAGCAGTGAAGGAGCTGCATGGTTAATCTCCAGATCAGAGGGACTGGAAGATAACATGATTATGTTCTAATCTCAAATTAAAAGCCTAGACTTGAGTAGGATCTGGATACCACTATGGTGGTTCCATCATCACAGGGAACTCATGGCCTCAGCAAGCCCAGGATCTGCAAGCACACCGCAGTCTCTCCACTGGGGCACAGATAATAAGCCACTTCTTTTTTTTAATTTCGATTTTTAAATTTTATTTAATTTGCCATGTTGTGTATTTATTTGTAATTCTGTTGGTTTTGTTTTTCTTTGATTTCTTTCCCTCTTATTTCTTTTTCTTCTTTTTCTCCTTTTTATATTTTTTAATTTTTTTTACTATTATTATTATGATTATTATTAATTATTTTCTTCCATCTGTAAAAAAAAAAGCCAAAGTATAAAAGAGTAGCAGTGGATCCTGGGTGGCTCATTTTGTTGAACATCTGACTTCAGCTCAAGTCATGATCTCAGCATCCTGGGATCAAGCCCCATGTCCCGGTCTGTGAACTGCAAGGAGTCTGCCTCTCCCTTTCCCTCTCCTCCCACCCTTCCCTCTGCTTGTGCACTCTCTCTTTCTCTCAAATAAATGAAATCTTTAAAAAATAAAGAGAAATTAGCATAAACACCCACTGTTCCAGCCACTCAGGAAAAGTCACTAAGCATGCACCATCTACATAGGGGACAGTATATACAACTCCATTCCTTAAAGCTTAGGAGAAGGAGCTGTGCCACCTAATCCATGGAAACAGACAAAGTGAAGCAAAATGGAGAGAGTGGAATATGCTCCTAAAGAAAGAAGAAGGATAAATGTCAGAAAAAGAACTAAATGAAACAGGGATAAAAATATGTTTGGTAAAGTAGTTAAAGTAATGATTATGAAGATACTCACTGGAATGTAGACAAGATTACATGAAGTCAGAGGAGTCAAGATGGGGAGGAAGTAGGAGGAGGCGCCGTTTCAACCTGAACCCTAAAGTGAGCTGGTTACCAACCAAAGAACTCTGATCACACATGAAATCAGCCTGAGATCAGAAATATACACGTCTGGATCTCTACAGTAGCAGAAGACACCAGTGGCAGGTAAAGCAGAGTGGGAATATCGGACTGATATCGGAAGATAAACAAAAAGGGGGAGGGAGCCACCAGAGGCGACACATTGGAAAGTAATACCCCAATACATGAGTGCCCTGTGACTGGGGACCAGCATTAACTTGGAGTCTGGTTTAAAGCACTCAAAAAAAAAAAAAGAGCAAAGGATCACGGGGGGATATTGTGGGAATCGGGGTGGTTAGGGACAGGGGCTTACGTCCCTGTACCCAGAACAGCCTCCCCTGGTGCTGAGCCAGAGAGAGTGCAGCGGAGAAACCAGGTCTTGGTCCATAAAGCGCCAGCGTGCCAGAGCAGCCAGCACACCCAAGAATGCGTGGGGTCCGGCTCTTGTAAGGGGCTGGGAGCCTGGACAGAGGGCATTCTCGAAATGCACTTGTCCCACACCCTCCCCTGGGAGAGGTGCACACAAGTGCCAACCTGGAGTTCTGGCATCCTGAAAAACCAGGTATTCCCAGGCCAGGCCAGCGGGAAAATCTCAGTGTACAATTGCTGCTTGGAACCTCTCTGGCGGTCTGGAGCTGCCCAGACAGCTGCTGCAGCCATGGTACTGGGGACAAAGAGGAGTTCCTGCATCCCCAGGGATCAGAACCTACTCTGCCAGCAGCTCTGCAGAGCATTCTGAGGCTTCTCTCTGAGAGGGAGGTCTGGGTGCAGTTTGCTCTCCCCTAAACCTCCAAAAACCATCAAAAACTGTCAAGGCAAGAGAAAACAGATGAAAGAACATAAAAACCTCCAGAGAACAAAAGCCTGAAAAAACCAGTTTCCTCAGAGCCCACCCACTTGAAGGGGGCAGGAAGACCTAACTCAGGGAACATCATTGTCTGAAAACCCACATGGCAGGCCCCTCCCCCAGAAAGCAACTAGGAAGGAAGAAAAAAAAAAAAACGATGACAAGAGAACAACCACCACTACTTCATAAATACTACTTTTATTTTTAACTCTTTACAACTATTCTGGTTCTTTTTTAAATACATATATATAATTTTTAACCTATTTCCCATAACATTGAGATGTCCAGTACATCAAATTCCTTAATAACCCACTAACCTGAAATTTTTGATACATACACCCGTGTTTTTCTTTTGCTTTTCTATTTTATTAATTTTTTTAATTTGAATTTAGTTTAGTCTGGTTTATTCTTTTTGAATTTTTATTTTCTAATATACATATAGAGTTAAACTTCAAGGTAATACCCTTTCCCCAATCAATGCTACCCCTATAGGCAAACCAATATTTAATCTCCCTTTATCGTAGGAAAGTTGAGTCCCTTAAAAAACATCAAGATATATCCAGGAAGAATCAAAATAACCTTCCTCGCCCACACTGAGAATTTACAACCACTCCCCATCTTTTCCTTCCACCAGTGTTTCTCTGTATTTGTGTTTGTCCTGATAGTATCTAAATCTTATATTTAGGGTTCTTTATGATGAGATTCTTCATTTTTTTGCTTAAATATGTATATTTTTTTCTCTTGTCATATACTTTTATCAGTCTATTTGTTTTTATACTTCATAAATCTTACCTTGGGGCCCATTTGGGCTGAGCCTTCTCTTTTACCTTCCCTTTTTATCCTCTCTCTCTCTCTTTCTTTTTCTTTTCTTTTTTTCTTTCTTCTCTATTTCTTTTTCTTTTCTTATTTTCTCTCATTTGGGTGAGGAATCCTGATTGCACATAAGCATTCCAGGGTACACCTTGACTGCACCACAATTGATACATCCAGCTACATCTGCTCAGTCATCTCTTACCAAAATGACTAGAGGAGGAATGCCCAGCAGAAGAAAAATACAGAGGATGGACCTTCTGCAACAGAGCTAATGGCTATCATCATAGACAATATGTTGGAAAGGGAATTTCAGCTAACAATTATCCAGGCAATAGCTAGGTTGGAGAAAGCCATGGATGAACAAATGGAATTGATTAGGGCAGAACTGAAAGCCACCAGGGATGATGTTCACAATGTTAGGGCAGAACTGAATGCCACCAGGGATGATGTTCAAAATGCCCTGAATGAATTCCAATCCAATCTAAATTCTCCAAAACCTAAGGTAACTGAGACAGATGGTAGAATTAGTGATCTGGAGGACAGATAGAGAGAAAGGATCAAGACGAAGCCTGGAAAAAACAGCTCAGAAGCCTCGAAAACAGAATCAGGGAAATAAATGATGACATGAAACGTTCCAACGTCAGAATTATTGGAATCACTGAAGTGGAGGAAAAAGAAAGAAGTCTAGAAAAATAGTGGAACAAGTTGTCTATGAAAATTTTCCCAATCTCACGAATGGAAACAACGTTCATGTGCTAGAGGCAGAGAGGTATCTCCCCAAGATTTTAAATTCTCAAAAGTCCTCATGAAACCTGATAGTTAGAATGAAGAATTATGATTCTAGACAGACCCTCTCAAAAGCAGCAAGGACAAAGAAGTTCCTTACATACAGAGGAAAACGCAATAGAATAACGTCAGAGAAGTCCACGGAGACCTGGCAAGCCAGGAATGGCTGGAAAAATATATTCAGAGTACTAAATGAGAAGAAAATGCAACCAAGAATACTTTATCCAGTAAGACTGACATTCAAAATGGATGGAGAGATAAAGAGTTTCAAAGACCGGCAAGGCTTAAAAGACTAAGCAACGACCAAGCTGACACTGCAGGAAATATTAAGGGGGGTCCTATGAAAGAGAAAAAATCCTAAGAATATCATTGAACAGAAATATAGAGAGAATCTACAGAAAGAAAGACTTCAAAGATAACACGATATCAATCAAAATCTATGTCTTAATAATCAATCTCATTGCAAACGGCCTAAATGAGCCCATAAAATGACACAGGGTTGCACAATGGATAAAACGACAGGACTCATCCATATGTTGTCTACAAGAGACCCATTTTGAACCAAAGGATACATCCAGACTGAAAGTGAAGGGATGGAGAAGCATCTATCATGACAATGGGCCTCAAAAGTAGGTCAGGGTAGTGATTCACATATCAGATAAATTAGATTTTAAACTAAAGACTGTAGTCAGAGATACAGAAGGACACTACATCATTGTTAAAGGGACTATCCACCAAGATGATCTAACAGTTGTAAATGTCTACGCCCCCTATATGGAAGCAGCCAATTACATAAGAAAACTATTAATCAAGATAGTGAATCATATTGATATGAATACATTAAAAGTAGGAGATCTTAATACACCTCTCTCAGTAATAGACATGTCATAGAAGAAGAAAATTAATAAAGAAATAAGAGCATTGAATGAAACATTGGACCAGATGGACCTCATAGACATAAAAGTACATTCCACCCTAAAACAACAGAATATTCATTCTTCTCGAGTTCACATGGAACCTTCTCCAGAACAGATCATGTACTGGGTCACAAAGCAGGACTCAACCAATACCAAAAGACTGACAATATTCCCTGCATATTCTCAGGGAATTCTCACAATGCTTTGAAACTGGAGCTCAATCACAAAGAAAAGTTCAGAAGGAACTCAAACACCTGGAAGCTAAAGACCACCTTGCTTAAGAATTCTTGGTTCAAAAAAAAAAAAAAAAAAAAAAAAAGAATGCCTGAATCAACCAGGAGATCAAAGATGAACTTAAACAATTCATGGACACCAATGAGAATGAAGACACTTCGGTCCAAAACCTATGGGATACAGAAAAGGCTGTTCTTTTTTTTTTTTTTTTTTTTTAGATTTTATTTATTCCTTTGACAGACAGAGATCACAAGTAGGCAGAGAGACAGGCAGACAGAGAGGAGGAAGCAGGCTCCCGGCCAAGCAGAAAGCCGGATGTGGGGCTCAATCCCAGGACGCTGGGATCATGACCTGAGCTGAAGGCAGAGGCTCTAACCCACTGAGCCACCAAGGCACCCCAGAAAAGGCTGTTCTAAGAGGGAAATATTTAGCCATTCAAGTATGCCTCAAAAAAAAATTTGAAAAATCCAGAATACACCAGCTGTCTCTACACCTTAAAGAACTGGAGAATCAACAACAAACCAAACCAATTCCACACACAAGAAGGGAAATAATCAAGATTAGAGCAGAAATCAATGAGGTAGAAACCAGTGATACAGTAGAACGTATCAATGAAACTAGAAGCTGTTTTTTTGAAAGAATCAATAAGATCAATAAACCATTGGCCACACTAATCCAGAAGAAAAGAGAGAAAGCCCAAAGTAACAAAAATATGAATGAAAAGGGAGAGATCACAACTAACACCAAGAAAATAGAAACAATCATCAGAAATTATTAACAGCAGTTAAATGCCAATAAGCTAAGCGACTTCGATAAAATGGATGCATTCCTGGAAAACTATAAACTCTCAAAATTGAACCAGGAAGAAATTGACAACCTGAATAGACCGAGATCTAGTAACGACATTGAAGCAATGATCAAAAACCTTCCAAAAAATAAAAGAGCCCAGGACCTGATGAATTCCCTGGGGAATTCTACCAAACATTCAAAGAAGAAATAACACCAATTCTCCTGAAGCTGTTCCAAAAATCGAAGCAGAAGGAAAACTTCCAGATTCTTTTTATGAAGCCAGCATTACCCTGATCCCCAAACCAGGCAAAGACCCTACCAAAAAGGAGTATTTCAGAAGAACATCCCTTTTGAATATGGATGCTAAGATTCTCAACAAGATCCTAGCAAACAGGATCCAGCAGCACATTAAAAAGATTATCCACCATGACCAGGTGGGATTCATCCCTGTGTTGCAACGATGGTTCAACATTTGCAAATCAATCAATGTGATAGAACAAATTAATAAGAGAAGAGAGAAGAACCACATGGTCCTCTCAATTGATGCAGAAAAAGCATTTGACAAAATCCAGTATCCATTCCTGATTAAAATGCTTCAAAGTATAGGGATAGAGGGAACATTCCTGAACTTCATAAAATCTACCTATGAAAGACCCACAGCAAATACCATCCTCAATGGGAAAAAGCTTGCAACCTTCCCGTTGAGATCAGGAACACGACAAGGATGCCCACTCTCACCACTCTTGCTCAACATAGTATTAGAAGTTCTAGCAACCGCAATCAGACAACAAAGAGAAAAATAGGTATCCAAATTGGCAATGAAGAAGTCAAACTCTCTCTCTTCGCAGATGACATGATATTTTATATGGAAAACCCCAAAAACTCCACTCGCAGACATCTAGAACTCATATAGCAATTCAGTAACGTGGCAGGATACAAAGTCAATGTACATAAATAAGTGTCTTTCTTACACACTAACAATGAAAATTCAGAAAGGGAATTTAGCGATTTGATTCCATTTACTATACCACCAAGAACCATAAGATACCTGGGAATAAACCTAACAAAAGTGATAAAGGATCTGTACTGGAGGAACTACAAAACACTCATGAATGAAATTGAAGAAGACACAAAAAGATGGAAGACCATTCCATGCACTTGGATTGGAAGAATAAACATTGTTAAAATGTCTAAACTGCCTAGGGGCGCCTGGGTCGCTCAGTGGGTTAAAACCTCTGCCTTTGGCTCAGGTCATGTTCCCAGGGTCCTGGGATTGAGCCCCACATCAGGCTCTCTGCTCCGCAGTGATCCTGCTTCCTCCTCTCTCTCTGCCTGCCTCTCTTCCTAGTTGTGATTTCTCTCTGTAAAATAAATAATATATTTAAAAATGTATATACTGCCTATAACAATCTATACTTTTAATGCCATTCTGATCAAAATTCCACCGGTATTTCTCAAAGATCTGGAGCAAATAATCCTAAAATTGCATGAAATCAGATGAGACCCAAAATTGCTAAGGAAATGTTGAAAAACAAAAACAAAACTGGCAGCATCACGTTACCTGATTCCAAGCTTTACTACAAAGCTGTGATCACCAAGACAGCATGGTACTGGCATAAAAACAGACACATAGACCAGTGGAACAGAGTAGAGAGCCCAGATAGGGACCCTCAACTCTATGGTCCAATAATCTTCGATAAATCAGGAAAAAAGTATACAATGGAAAAAAAAAAGTCTCTTCACTAAATGGTGCTCGGAAAACTGGAGAGCTATATGTAGAAGAATGAAACTCGACCATTCTCTTACACCGTACACAAAGATAAACTCGAAATGGATAAAAGACCTCAACGTGAGACAGGGATCCATCAGAATCCTAGAGGAGATCATAGGCAATAACTTCTTCCATATCAGCCACAGCAACTTCTTTCAAGATATGTCTCCAAAGGCGAAGGAAACAAAAGTGAAAATGAAGTTTTGGAACTTCATCAAGATCACAAGCTTCTGCACAGCAAAGGAAACAATCAACAAAACAAAAAGTCAACCTACGGAATGGGAGAAGATATTTGCAAATGACAGTACAGACAAAAGGTTGATATCCAGGATCAATAAAGAACTCCTCAAACTCAACACACACAAAACAGATAATCCTATGAAAAAATGGGGAGAAGATATGAACAGACACTTCTCCAATGAAGACATACAAAGGGCTATCAGACACATGCAAAAATGCTCATCATCACAGTCATCAGGGAGATTCAAATTAAAACCACATTGAGATATCACTTTACAAACGTTAGAATGACCAAAATTAGCAAGACAGGAAACAACATGTGTTGGAGAGGATGTGGAGAAAGGGGAACCCTCTTCCACTGTTGGTGGGAATGCAAGTTAGTACAGCCACTTTGGAGAACAGTGTGGAGATGCCTCAAGAAATTAGAAGTAGAGCTTCCCTATGACCCTGCAATTGCACTGCTGGGTATTTACCTCAAAGATATAGATGTAGTGAAAAAAAGAGCCATCTGTACCCCAATGTTCATAGCAGCAATGGCCACGGTCGCCAAACTGTGGAAAGAACCAAGATGCCCTTCAACGGACAAATGGATAACGAAGATGTGGTCCATACACACGATGAAGTGTTACGCCTCCATCAGAAATAATGAATACCCAACTTTTGTAGCAACATAGATGGGGCTGGAAGAGATTATGCTTAGCGAAATAAGTCAAGAAGAGAGAGTCAAGTATCATATGGTTTCACTTATTTGTGGAGCATAACAAATAACATGGAGGACATGGGGAGATGGAGAGAAGAAGGGAGTTGAGGCAAATTGAAAGGGGAGATGAACCATGAGAGACTATGGTCTCTGAAATATAACCTGAGGGTTTTGAAGGGTCGGGGGGGGGGGGGTGGGAGGTTGCAGAACCAGGTGAAGGGTAATAGAGAGGGCACGTATTTCATGGAGCAAGGGTGTGGTGCCAAAACAATGAGTCCTGTTACGCTGAAAATAAATAAATAAATACAATAAGTAAAATACAAAAAAAAAAGAGTACATGAAGTCAGTGATTATTTCAATAAGGAGAGAGAAAATATTAAAAAGAATCAATAAGAATCAAATAATACAATAAGAGAGGGGCGCCAGGGTGGCTCAAAATGTTAAAGCCTCTGCCTTTGGCTCTGGACATGATCCCAGGGTCCTGGGATCAAGCCCCGCATCGGGCTCTCTGCTCAGCTGGGAGCCTGCTTCCTCCTCTCTCTCTGCCTGCCTCTCTGCCTACTTGTGATCTCTGTCTAATAAATAAATAAAATCTTTAAAAAATAATACAAGAAGAGAAAAAAGCACGGTAGAGAAATATAACAGTAGATTAGAGGATGCAAATCACCAGAGAAATATAACAGTACACTAGAGGATGTAAAAGAACCTATTGACCTGGTAAACAGTCAAATGGAAATGCTGAGAATGGCCAAAAATCCTTAGAATGATAGATGGAATACTACTCCAAAGTTTGCTATGCAGGAGAGGAGAAGGCAATGGGGTCAACCCTCAGAGACGAAGATCCTTTGCTCTTCTTTGTTCCCACTTTCATTTCTCCTACAGGATAATCACAAATCTTTATCATTGTTTCTCAAGAACATGATATGTGACAGGGATCTTACTGGAACTAGGAGATTATGTCATATCATGTCATAGAACTCACTACTTGGTGTTTACTATGAGTCCTGATAAACATAGCCTAAGATACAGTGCATACATCTTAGATCATAGGGCAGCTGTTTGGGCTAAGAAAGCTTTGAGGAAGACAATTCCTCATGGTGTTCCAATGGCAGAGTGGTCATGGAGGCCTCAGCATTCCAAAGGCCAACACCATTCTCTGAAAGCTTCCATGCCCTCCACTACCTCCATGTTACATAGCAAATGAGGTGTTATGGCTGATTTCATTCTCTACATTAACCCCAACACAGAAATGTAATTTGAATAATAAAACGGGAATTTTTTTTTTTTTTTTTAGTGAGGATAGATTAAGAGATCTTTTGGAAAATATTAAGCAAACAAACAATCACATTATAGGGATCTCAAAAGAAGAAGACAGAGAGAAAGGGGTACAAAGCTTATTTGAATTAATATCTGGAAACACCCATAATCTAAGGTAGTAAATAGACATCCAAGTCCAAGAAGCATGGAGCATCTTCCAAACAAGATGAATCCAAGGTGATCCACATTATAACACATAAAAATTAAAATGTAAAATATTATAAAGATATATTTTAAAAAGCATTAATGAAGAAACAAAAGGAGTCTATAGGAGAAAACCTATAAGGGTATGAACGATGTTTCAGTAGAAATTTTGCAGGCCATATGAAAGTGATATTATATATTCAAAGTATAAAGAAAAAATAAATAAATCTACAAACAAATATATTTTCCCTATAATATTATCATTCAGATATGAAGGAGAGATAGTTTCACAAATGATAAATTAATTTATTACCACTAAGCCAGCCTTACAAGAAATATTAAAGGGACTTCTTTAATTGGAAAAGCAGGAGAAGGCAAGATGGGGAAGAGTAGGGGACTAATTTTTTGTTTTATCTTGTCCCTTAAATTTAGCTGCATATCTATCAAACCATTCTGAACACCCACAGATTCAGCCTGATATAAGGAAATATATCTGGAACTTTACAAGTAGAAAAGTTGTTGCTTTTTACAAGGTAGGATGTGTGAAGTCATGGATCTGCAGGGAGATATCAGAAAATAAATGGGGGGAAATAAGCTAGCTACTGGAAAGTGATATAGCCCAAGAGCACAAAATCAGAACCCTTAGAAATCTGTTCCAGTGAGAAACAACCCTTTCTGAATGAGGGTCAGGGGATGAAAAGGATAGAATTCTAGGTGGATCATTATGGTCTCAGGATCCCAGGAGACACCGAAGGAATGGGGATGCCTGAAATGGTAGAGTACCCAAGCATGGGAGTGGGGAAACTGGTTATGGTCACTGAGTCAAAGATGAGATTCTTAGTTGTGATCACCATAAATCATGAACCAGCCAAGCTGGTGACGGCTCTCTGCTGGAGCACCCAGAATAGGACTGGTACTTGCAGGCAATTTACAATCCCTCTGGAGGGGCAAAATGGCTGTATCCATGACCAGGCAACAGCTCTCAGTGTGGTGGCCCTAGAAAGGACAGTAAGGTGACAGTCAGCAATCCCCTAGAAACAGCAAAGCAGGTATGCCCAGGAACCTGTAACCACTCTCAGTTCCTGGGCACACAAAGGATAGTTACATGGTCTCTTGGACATCCCCTGGGAGGATTACAGTGTGCACACACCACAACAGTCTGCAGACTTTGGCACACACAAGAGAGAAGTCTTTCCCAGGTTTATTGAAGAGGGGGACCTCAATATTTTAGCTCTGGGGCCAGAGAACAAGGAATAACCATTTTATTTCCATTCCTCTAAAGAGCTACAGAAAGTCTCCAGGGAACAAAGGACACACAGAGGACCAGCTTACACTGAGTCCAGCCCCCCTGGAAAGGATGACACAACTCTGCCCATGCAAAAACATCTAAGAAGCAGCATAATAGATATCTTCCTGAGAAGATTGACTGGAAGAGCGGGAGGACAACCTTTTACAGATACAAGACTGTAAAATTCCAGTGCCAGGGAACAGCATATTGAGCTTGAGGGTTTTTCTTTCCCCTCCACGATGTGCTTATCCTTCAATCTAAAATATTCCATTTTTTATTTTTCCTATTTCAACTAGTTTTTTTTTAATTTTACCAACTTCTGTTTTTAAGTCATGTTTTAACATTTTTTACATCTAGATTTTATATATATATACTTCATTTTAGTCATTTTCTCACTCTATTTAATTTTATTTTTGTATAAATGTAAATTTTGCTTTCTTTGCAATTATGGAAGGTAGTGTCTTCTAAAACACAGGCCAAAACTCACTCAGGAACTAGTGGACCATGCTGCTTTGCCCACACTGATGTCTTATAGTCTCTTCCTACCCCTCCACACATTTTTGTTCTCCTTTTAAAATTTCTTTTGGTTTGTTCTGTTTTGATTTTCTGTTTTGCTTTATGGCTGGTTAGGATTTTTCTAGGGTAATTTTGTTCACGTTGCTGTTGATATTTTCCAGTCTGCTCACTTGCTCACCCATTCTTCTCTGGAAAAATGACTAGAAGGAGGGATTAACAACAAAAGAAAGTGTTCTCTGCCACAAAGATAATTAGTATAAATTATAAGTAAGATGTCAGAGATGGAACTCAGCACAGTACTTAAAAATTTAATAGCTTGGCTTCAAAAGAGTATAAAAGACAGAATAGAAATTAAAGGCAGAAAAGAGATATAATCAGGCCAAACTTGAAAATGCTAACCGAGTTACAGTCTAAATTGGATGTGCAAACAGCTAGGGTTAATGAGGCAGAAGAGAGAAAAACTGATCTAAAAGATAGACTGATGGAAAGGAAGGAGATTGAGAAAAGGGAGAAAGACAACTAGCAAACTACGAAGAAATACTTCAAGAAATTAATGATGCCCTGAGAAGGAAAAAAAAATGTCAAAGATATTGGGGTACCGAGGTGGAGGAGAGAGGAACAGAAGGTATATTTGAGCAAATTATAGCTGAGAACTTCCCTAATCTGGGGCAGGAAACAAGCATTCATATTCAAGAGTCAACAAGGACCACTCCCACTTTCCAAGACCGGCAAGGCTTAAAAGACTAGGCAACCACAAAACCGACACTGCAGGAAAGATTAAGGGGGGTTCTATAAGGGAGAAAAAATCCTAAGAATATCATTGAACAGAAATATAGAAACAATCTATAGAAAGAAAGACTTCAAAGGTAACACAATGTCAATAAAGTCTTATGTAACAATAATCACTCTCAATGTGAATGGCCTAATTGCACCCATAAAACCACACAGGGTTGCAGATTGTATTAAATGACAGGACAAATCCATACGTTGTCTACAAGAGACCTATTTTGAACCTAAGGATACACCCAGACTGAAAGTGAAGGGATGGAGAAGCATCATTCATGCCAATGGACCTCAAAAGAAGGCCGTGGTAGCGATTGTCATATCAGATAAATTAGATTTTAAACTAAAGACTGTAGTCAGAGATACAGAAGGACACTACATCATTCTTAAAGGGATTATCCACCAAGATGATCTAACAATTGTAAATATCTATTCCCCCAATATGGGAGCATCCAATTACATAAGAAAACTATTAATCAAGATAAAGAGTCATATGGATGTGAATACATTAATAGTAGGAGATCTTAATATGCCTCTCTCAGTAATAGATCATCGAAGCAGAAAATCAATAAGGAAACAAGAGCATTGCATGAAACATTGGATCAGATGGACTTCATAGATATATACAGAACATTCTATCCTAAAACAAGAGAATACTCATTCTTCTCAAGTGCCCGTGGAACCTTCTCCAGAATAGACCACATACTGGGTCACAAAGCAGGACTCAACCAATACCAGAAGACTGACATTATCCCCTGCATATTCTCAGATCATAATGCTTTGAAACTGGAACTCAATCACAAGGAAAAGTTCAGAAGGAACTCAAACACCTGGAAGCTAAAGACCACCTTGCTTAAGAATGCTTGGATCAACCAGGAGATCAAAGATGAACTTAAACAATTCATGGACACCAATGAGAATGAAGACAATTCGGTCCAAAACCTATGGGATACAGCAAAGGCGGATCTAAGGGGGAAATACATGGCCATCCAAACCTCCTTCAGAAATATTAAAAAATCCAGAATACACCAGCTGTCTCTACATTTTAAAGAACAGGAGAATCAACAAAAAATCAAACTAACTCCACACACAAGAAGGGAAATAATCAAGATTAGAGCAGATATCAATGAGGTAGAAATCAGTGATACAGTAGAACATATCAATGAACCTAGAAGCTGTGTTTTTGAAAGAATCAATAAGATTGATAAATGATTGGCCACACTAATCCAAAAGAAAAGAGAGAAAGCCAAAATTAATAAAATTATCAATGCAAAGAGAGAGATCACAACTAACACCAAGGATATAGGAGCAATCATCAGAAATTATTACCAGCAGTTAAATACCAATAAGCTAAGCAACTTAGATGAAATGGATGCATTCCTGGAAAACTACAAACTCCCAAAATTGAACCAGGAAGAAATTGACAACCTGAATAGACTGATATCTAGTAACGAGATTGAAGCAGTGATCAAAAACCTCCCAAAAAACAAGAGCCCAGGACCTGACGGATTCCCTGGGGAATTACACCACACTTTCAAAGAAGAAATAACACCAATTCTCCTGAAGCTGTTCCAAAAAATTGAAGCAGAAGGAAAACTTCCAGACTCTTTTTATGAAGCCAGCATTACCCTGATCCCCAAACCAGGCAAAGACCCTACCAAAAAGGAGAATTTCAGACCAATATCCCTGATGAATATGGATGCAAAGATTCTCAACAAGATCCTAGCAAACAGGATCCAGCAGCACATTAAAAAGATTATCCACCATGACTAGGTGGGATTTATCCCTGGGTTGCAAGGTTGGTTCAACATTCACAAATCAATCAATGTGATAGGAAAATCAATAAGAGAAGACAGAAGAAACACATGGTCCTCTCAATTGATGCAGAAAAAGGATTTGATAAAATCCATCATCCATTCCTGATTAAAACTCTTCAAAGTATAGCAATAGAGGGAACATTCATGAACTTCATAAAATCAATCTATGAAAGACCCACAGCAAATATCATCCTCAATGGGAAAAAGCTCACAGCCTTCCCGTTTAGATCAGCAACATGACAAGGATGCCCACTCTCACCACTATTGCTCAACATAGTATTAGTAGTCCTAGCAACAGCAATCAGAAAACAGAGAGAAATAAAATGTATCTAAATTGGCAATGAAGAAGTTCAACTCTCTCTTTTTGCAGACGACATGATTCTTTATATGGAAAACTCCAAATAGTCCCCTCCCAAACTACTAGAGCTCATACAGCAATTCAGTAACGTGGCAGGATACAAAGTCAATGTACCGAAATCAGTGGCTTTTTACACACTAACAATGAAAATACAGAAAGGGAAATTAGAGAATCGATTTCATTTACTATACCACCAAAAACCATAAGATATTTGGGAATAAACCTAACCAAAGAGGTAAAGGATCTGTACTCGAGGAACTACAGAACACTCATGAGAGAAATTGAGGAAGACACAAAAAAATGGAAGACCATTTTATGCTCTTGGATTGGAAAAATAAACATTGTTAAAATGTCTACACTGCCTAGAGCAATCTAGACTTTTAATGCCATTCTGGTCAAAATTCCACGGGTAATTTTCAAAGAGCTAGAGTAAATAATCCTAAAATTTGTATGGAATTAGAAGTGACCCCGAATTTTTATGGAGATATTGAAAAACGAAAACAAAACTGGTGGTATTACGTTACCTGATTCCAAGCTTTACTACAAAGCTGTGATCACCAAGACAGCATGGTACTGGCATAAAAACAGACACATGGACCAGTGGAACAGAGTGGAGAGCCCTGATATGGACCCTCAACTCTAGGGCCGAATAAACTTCGAAGAAACAGGAAAAAATATACAGTGGATACGAGTCTCTTCACTAAATGGTGCTTGGAAAACTGGACAGCTAAATGTAGAAGAATTAAACGTGACCAATTTCTTACACCATACACAAAGATAAACTCGAAATGGATAAAAGACCTCAATGTGAGACAGGAATCCATCAGAATCCTAGGTAGAACATGGCCAGTAAACTCTTCGATATCAGCCAGAACAACTTCTTTCAAGATATATCTCCAAAGGCAAAGGAAACAAAAGTGAAAATGAACTTTTGGGACTTCATCAAGATTGAAAGCTTCTGCACAGCAAAGGAAACAGTCAGAAAACAAAGAGGAAACCCACGGGATGGGAGAAGATATTTGCAAATGACAGTACACACGAAAGGTTGATATCCAGGATCGATAAAGAACTCCTCAAAGTCAACACACACAAAAGAGAAAATCATATCAAAAAATGGGCAGAAGATAGGAAAAGACACTTCTCCAAAGAAGACCTACAAATGGTTATCAGACACATGAAAAAATGTTCATCATCACTAGCCATCAGGGAGATTCAAATTAAAACCACATTGAGATACCACCTGACACCAGTTAGAATGGCCAAAATTAGCAAGACAGGAAACAACGAGTGTTGGAGAGGATGTGGAGAAATGGGAACCCTCTTCCACTGTTGGTGGGAATGCAAGGTAGTGCAGCCACTTTGGAGAACAGTGTGGAGATTCCTTAAGAAATTAAGAATCGAGGTTCCCTATGACCCTGCAATTGCACTGCTGGGTATTTACCCCAAAGATACAGATGTAGTGAAAAGAAGGGCCATCTGTACCGCAATGTTTATTGCAGCAATGGCCACGGTGGCCAAACTGTGGAAAGAACCAAGATGCCCTTCAACGGATGAATGGATAAGGAAGATGTGGTCCATATACACAATGGAATATTATGCCTCCATCAGAAAGGATGAATACCCAACTTTTGTAGCAACATGGCCGGAACTGGAAGAGATTATGCTGAGTGAAATAAGTCAAGCAGAGAGAGTCAAGTATCATATGGTCTCACTTATTTGTGGAGCATTACAAAGAACATGGAGGACATGGGTAGATGGATAGGAGAGGGAGTTGAGGGAAACTGGAAGGGGAGATGAACCATGAGAGACTATGGACTCTGAAAAACAACCAGAGGGTTTTGAAGGGGCGGGGGGTGGGAGGTTGAGGAACCAGGTGGTGAGTAATAGGGTCGGCACGTATTGCATGGAGCACTGGGTGTGATGCCAAAACAATGAACACTGTTATGCTGAAAATAAACAAACAAAAAAAAGAACCAATTCCTTGTTTCATCAATCTGTTTTATTTTTTGTTTGTTTTTAGTTTCTTTATCATTCATTTCTTATCCGATCTTTAATATTTCCTTCCTTTTTTTCTGGCTTTAGGTTTTATGTGTTGTAATTTTTCTAGCTCCATTAGTGTAAGGACAGGTTGTTTACTGGAAATTTTTCTTGTTCTGTGGGGTAGGACTGTTTTGCTCTATGCTTCACCTTTAAACCTTTTGCTGCATCCCAAAGGTTTTGGACTGTTTTCTTTCACTTTTTTCATGTATTTTTATTTGTTTGGAGATTTTTGATGACTGGTTCAATCTCCTTACTGGTTATGGGCCTGTTCAGGTTTTCTATTTCTTCCTGGTCCAGTTGTGGTAGGTTATATGTCTCTAGGAATGCATCCATTTCTTCCAGATTGTCAAATTTGTTGGCGTAGAGTTGCTCATAATATGTTCTTATAACTGTCTGTATTTCTTTGGTGTTAGTTGTGATCTCTCCTCTTTCATTCATGATTTTATTTATTTGGGTCCTTTCTCTTTTCTTTTTGATGAGTCTGGCCAGGGTTTTATCGATCTTATTGATTCTTTCAAAGAACCAGCTCCTAGTTTCGTTGATTTTTTCTATTGTTTTTTTTTGGTTTCTATTTCATTGATTTCTGCTCTGATCTTTATGATTTCTCTTCTCTTGCTGGGTTTAGGGTTTCTTTCTTGTTCTTTCTCCAGCTCCTTTACGCGTAGGGTTAGGTTGTGTACTTGAGACCTTTTTGTTTCTTAAGAAAGGCTTGTACCGCTATATATTTTCCTCTCAGGACTGCCTTTGCTGTGTCCCACAGATTTTGAACCGTTGTGTTTTCATTATCATTTGTTTCCATGAATTTTTTCAATTCTTCTTTAATTTCCTGGTTAACCCATTCATTCTTTAGAAGGATGCTGTTTAGTCTCCATGTATTTGGGTTCTTTCCAGCTTTCCTCTTGTGATTGAGTTCTAGCTTCAGAGCATTGTGGTCTGAAAATACGCAGGGAATAATCCTAATCTTTTGATACCTGTTGAGACCTGATTTGTGACCCAGGATGTGATCTATTCTGGAGAAGGTTCCATGTGCACTAGAGAAGAATGTGTATTCTGTTGCTTTGGGATGAAATGTTCTGAATATATCTGTGATGTCCATCTGGTCCAGTGTGTCATTTAAGGCCTTTATTTCCTTGTTGATCTTTTGCTTGGATGATCTGTCCATTTCAGTGAGGGGAATGTTCAAGTCCCCTACTATTATTGTATTATTATTGATGTGTTTCTTTGATTTTGTTATTAATTGGTTGATATAGTTGGCTGCTCCCACGTTAGGGGCATAGATATTTAAAATTGTTAGATCTTCTTTTGGACAGACCCTTTGAGTAGGATATAGTGTCCTTCCTCATCTCTTATTATAGTCTTTGGCTTAAAATCTAATTGATCTGATATAAGGATTGCCACCCCAGCTTTCTTCTGATGCCCATTAGCATGGTAAATTGTTTTCCATCCCCTCACTTTAAATCTGGAGGTGTCTTCGCGTCTAAAAAGCAGTTTCCTGTAGGCAACATACTGATGGGTTTTGTTTTTTATCCATTCTGATACCCTGTGTCTTTTGATTGGGGCATTTAGCCCATTAACATTCAGGGTAACTATTGAGACATATGAATTTAGTGCCATTATTAGCCTGTAAGGTGACTGTTACTGTATATTGTCTCTGTACCTTTCTGATCTACTACTTTTAGGCTCTCTCTTTGCTTAGAGGACCCCTTTCAATATTTCCTGTAGAGCTGGTTTGGTGTTTGCAAATTCTTTCAGTTTTTGTTTGTCCTGGAAGCTTTTTATCTCTCCTTCTATTTTCAATGATAGCCTAGCTGGATAGAGTATTCTTGGCTGCATGTTTTTCTCGTTTAGTGCTCTGAATATATCATGCCAGCTCTTTCTGGCCTGCCAGGTCTCTGTGGATAAGTCTGCCGCCAATCTAATATTTTTACCATTGTATGTTACAGACTTCTTTTCTCGGGCTGCTTTCAGGATTTTCTCTTTGTCACTAAGACTTGTAAATTTTACTATTAGGTGACGGGGTGTGGACCTATTCTTGTTGACTTTGAGGGGGGTTCTCTGCATCTCCTGAATTTTGATGCCTGTTCCCTTTGCCATATTAGGGAAATTCTCTCCAATGATTCTCTCCAATAGACCTTCTGCTCCCCTCTCTGTTTCTTCTTCTTCTGGAATCCCAATTATTCTAATGTTGTTTCGTCTTATGGTGTCACTTATCTCTCGAATTCTCCCCTCATTGTCCAGTAGCTGTTTGTCCCACTTTTTCTCAGCTTTCTTATTCTCTGTCATTTGGTCTTATATATCACTAATTCTTTCTTCTGCCTCGTTTTACTTTGACTTCCTTTTTGATCTATTCATTGCTTACTAGCAAGTTTTTTAACCACCAGTATTTGTGGTCTTTCAATTTTATTTTCCTTGTGGTTGACTTCAAGTTTCATAGTGTCATGGTCAAAAAATATACATGGTATGATCTAATATTTTTATACTTGTTAAGGCCTCATGCGAGTTACCATGTCATCTATCCTAGAGAATGTCTCATGGTCATTTAAAAATAATATATATTCTATTGCTATAGGATAAAATGTTCTTGATATCAGTTAACACCATCTGGTTCTGTGTATCATTCAAAGATATTGTTTCCTTGTTGATTTTCTGTTTAGGTGATCGCCTAATGATGTAAGTGAGAGGTTAACGTCTCCTGCGATTTTTGTATTATTATCAATGATTCCATTTCTGTTATTAATCATATTGTATATTTGGTTGCTCCCATGTTGGATGCATAAATATTTACAATTGTTAGATATTGTTGAAATTACCCTATTATTATCATATGGTGCCCTTCTTATTCTCTTATTACTTACTGTGTTTTAAAGTCTAATTTGTCCATTATAAGTGTTGTTACACTACATTCTTTTGACATCTGTTGGTATGGTAAATATTTGTTGATACCCTAACTTTCAATTTTTAGGTATCCTTATCTAAAATGAGGTCTTGTAGGCTGAATATGAATGGGTCATATTTTACAGCCATTCTGAAACTACATTTTTAGATTGGAGCATTTAGTTGATTTATATTCAAAGTAATTATTGATAATTATGTATTTATTGCCACTTTTAAAATTTTTATTAATTTTATTTCTTTTCAGTATTCCAGAATTCATTGTTTATGCACAATATCCAGTGTTTCATGCAATGCATGCCCTCCATAATTCCCGCAACCAGTTTCACCCAAACTCCCACCTTACTCTTTTCCAAAAGAATCAGTTTGTTTCTCAGAGTCCACATTCCCTCATGGTTCATCTTCCCTTCCAGTTTCCCCCAACTCACTTCTCTTCTCCATCTCCCCATATCCTCCATGTTATTCCATAAACATCACAAATAAGTAAAACCATATGATAATTGACTCTCTCTGCTTGACTTATTTCACTCAGCATAATCTCTTCCAGTCCCATCCTTGTTGATACAAAAGTTTTGTATTCATCTTTTCCGATGGAGGCATAATACTCCATTGTATATATGGACCATATCTTCTTTATCCATTCATCTGTTGAAGGCAGGGAACAAAAGCTCCCGGAAGCCAACCCAAGCAGATTACTTAGCCAACCCCTGGTAAGGGCGGTGCAATTCTGCCTCAGGCAAAGACACTTGAGAATCACTACAACAGGCCTCCTCCCCCAGAAGATAAACAAGAAATCCAGCCAGGAACAAGTTCACCTAAAGGAGAGCAGGTTCAATAACAAGGACATAAATGGAATTCCAGAGGGGGAGAAAGCAAAGCACGGAACTCATGGCTTTCTCCCCGTGATCTTTAGTCTTGCGGTTAATTTAAACTTTTTTCTTTCTCCTTCTGCTATTTTTTTTAAATTTTACCCTGTTCTTTTTAAATGTTTTTTAACTAGTTCATCTAATATATATATATATATATATATATATATATATATATATATATATTTCTTTTTTTATATTTTTACTTTATTTGTTTTCTTTTCTTAATTTTTCTTTTTTTTCTGAACCTCTTTTTATCCCCTTTCTCCCCCCCACAATTTGGGGTCTCTTCTGAATTGGTTAAAGCACATTTTCCTGGGGTCTTTGCCACCCTTTTAGCATTTTACTTGCACCGTCATATACTTTTATCTGGACAAAATGACAAGGTGGAAAAATTCACCACAAAAAAAGAACAAGAGGCAGTACCAAAGGCTAGGGACCTAATCAATACGGATATTGGTAATATGTCAGATCTAGAGTTCAGAATGATGATTCTCAAGGTTCTAGCCAGGCTCAAAAAAGGCATGGAAGATATTAGAAAAACACTCTCTGGAGAGATAAAAGCTCTTTCCGGAGAAACAAAAGAAATAAAATCTAACCAAGTTGAAATTTAAAAAAAGCTATTAAAGAGATTCAATCAAAAATGGAGGCTCTCACTGTTGGGATAAATGAGGCAGAAGAAAGAATTAGTGACATAGAAGACTAAATGACAGAGAATAAAGAAGCTGAGTAAAAGAGGGACAAACACATACTGGACCACAAGGGGAGAATTCGAGAGATAAGTGACACCATAAAACGAAACAACAATAGAATAATTGGGATCCCAGAAGAAGAAGAAAGAGAGAGGGTAACAGAAGGCATATTGGAGAGAATTATTGAAGAGAATTTCCCTAATATGGCAAAGGGAACAAGCCACAAAATCCAGGAGGTCCAGAGACCCACCCTCAAAATCAACAAGAATAAGTCCACACCCCATCACCTAATAGTAAAATTTACAAGTTTAGTGAAAAAGAGAAAATCCTGAAAGCAGCCCAGGGCAAGAAGTCTGTAACATACAATGGTAAAAATATTAGATTGGCAGTGGACTTAACCACAGAGTACTGGCAGGCCAGAAAGAGTTGGCATGATATATTCAGAGCACTAAATGAGAAAAACATGCAGCCAATAATACCATATCCACCTAGGTTATCACTGAAAATAGAAGGAGAGATAAAAAGCTTTCAGGAAAAACAAAAACTGAAAGAATTTGCAAACACCAAACCAGCTCTACAGGAAATATTGAAAGGGGTCCTCTAAGCAAAGATAGAGCCTAAAAGTAGTATATCAGAAAGGAACATAGACAATATACAGTAACAGTCACCTTACAGGAAATATAATGGCACAAAATTCATGTCTCTCAATAGTTACCTTGAAAGTTAATGGGCTAAATAACCCAATCAAAAGACACAGGGTAATAGAATAGATAAAAAAAAAAAAAAACAAAATGCATCAATATGTTGCCTACAAGAAACTCATTTTAGACGCGATGACACCTCCAGATTTAAAGTGAGGGGGTGGAAAACAATTTACCATGTTAATGGACATCAGAAGAAAGCTGGGATAGCAATCATTATATCAGATCAATTAGATTTTAAGCCAAAGACTATAATAAGAGATGAGGAAGGACACTATATCATACTCAAAGGGTCTGTCCAACAAGAAGATCTAAACGTTTTAAATATCTATGCCCCTAATGTGGGAGCAACCAAATAGATAATCCAATTAATAATAAAATCAAAGAAACACATCAATAATAATACAATAATAGTAGGGGTCTTTAACACTCCCCTCACTGAAATGGACAGATCAACCAAGCAAAAGATCGACAAGGGAATAAAGGTCTTAAATGACACACTGGACCAGATGGACATCACAGATATATTCAGAATATTTCATCCGAAAGCAACAGAATACAGATTCTTCTCTAGTGCAAATGGAACATTCTCCAGAATAGATCACATTCTGGGTCCTAAATCAGGTCTCAACTGGTATCAAAAGTTTAGAATCATTCTCTGCATAATCTTAGACCACAATGCTCTGATGCGAGAACTCAACCCCAAGAGGAAATTTGGAAAGAACCCAAATACCTGAAGACTAAACAGCATCCTTCTAAAGAATGAATGGGTCAACCAGGAAATTAAAGAAGAACTGAAAAAATTCATGGAAACAAATGATAATGAAAAAACAATGGCTCAAAATCTGTGGGACACATAAAGGCAGTCCTGAGAGGAAAATACATAGCGGTACAACACTTTCTCAAGAAACAAGAAAGGTCTCAAGTAAACAACCTAACTCCACACCTAAAGGAGCTGGAGAAAGAACTGGAAAGAAAGCCTAAACCCAGGAGAAGAAGAGAAATCATAAAATCAGAGCAGAAATCAATGAAATAGAAACCAAAAAAACAATTGAAAAAATCAATGAAACTAGGAGCTGGTTCTTTGAAAGAATTAATAAGATTGATAAACTCCTGGCCAGACTTATCAAAAAGAAAAGAGAAAAGACCCAAATAAGTAAAATCATGAAAGAAAGAGGAGAGATCACAACTAACACCAACGAAATACAGACAATTGTAAGAACATACTATGAGCAAATATACACCAACAAATTTGACAATCTGGAAGAAATGGATGCATTCCTAGAGACGTATGAACTACCACAACTGAACCAGGGCGAAATAGAACACCTGAACAGACCCATAACCAGTAAGGAGATTGAAACAGTCATCAAAAATCTCCAAACAAAAAAAAGCCCAGGGCCAGACGTCTTCCCAGGGGAATTCTAACAAACATTTAAAGAAGAACTAATTCCGATTCTCCTGAAACTGTTCCAAAAAAGAGAAATGGAAGGAAAACTTCCAAACTCATTTTATGAGGCCAGCATCACCTTGATCCCCAAACCAGACAAGGATCTCATCAAAAAAAGAGAACTACAGACCAATATCCTTGATGAACACAGATGTGAAAATTCTCACCAAAATACTAGCCCATTGGATTCAACAGTACATTAAAAGGATTATTCACCATGATCAAGTGGGATTTTTTCCATGGCTGAAAGGTTGGTTCAACATCCACTAATCAATCAATGTGATAAAACACATTAATAAAAAAAAGAAGAAGAACCATATGATACTCTCAATAGATGCTGAAAAAGCATTTGATAAAATACAGCATCCCTTCCTGATCAAAACTCTTCAAAGTGAAGGGATAGAGGGCATATACCTCAATATCATCAAAGCCTTCTATGAAAAACCCACCGCAAATATCATTCTAAATGGAGAAAAACTGAAAGCTTATTGGCTAAGGTCAGGAAGATGTTAGGGATGTCCATTATCACCACTGCTATTCAACTAGTACTAGAAGCCCTATCCTCAGCGATCAGACAACAAAAGGAAATTAAAGGCATACAAATTGGCAAAGAAGTAGTCAAACTATCACTCGTCATAGATGATATGATACTCTATGTGGAAAACCCAAAGGACTCTACTCCAAAACTGCTAGGATGTGTACACAAATTTAGTAATGTGTCTGGATATAAAATCAATGCACAGAAATCAGTTGCATTTCTCAACACCAATAACAAGACAGAAGAAAGAGAAATTAAGGAGTCAATCCCATTTACAATTGCACCCAAAACTGTAAGATACCCTGGAATAAACCTAACCAAAGAGGCTAAGAATCTATATGCAGAAAACTATAAACTACTCATGAAAGAAATTGAGGAAGACACAAAGAAATGGAAAAATGTTCCATGCTCCTGGATTGGAAGACTAAATATTGTGAAAATGTCTATGCTACCTAAAGCGATCTACATATTGAATGCAATCGCTATCAAAATCCCATCCATTTTTTTCAAAGAAATGGAACAAATAATCCTAAAATTTATATGGAACCAGAAAAGACCTCGAATAGCCAAACGAATATTGAAAAAGAAAGCTAAAGTTGGACACATCACAATTCCGGTCTTAAAGCTCTATTACAAAGCTGTCATCATCAAGACAGTGTAGTACTGGTACAAAAACAGACCCATAGATCAATGGAACATAATAGAGAGCCCAGAAATAGACCCTCAACTCTATGGTCAACTAATCTTGGACAAAGCAGGAATGAATGTCCAGTGGAAAAAAAAGACAGCCTTTTCAATAAATGGTGCTGGGAAAATTGGATAGCCACATTCAGAAAAATGAAATTGGACCATTTCCCTACAACCACACATGAAAATAGACTCCAATTGGATGAAGGACCTCAATGTGAGAAAGAAATCCATCCAAATCCTTGAGGAGAACAAAGTCACCAAACTCTTTTACCTCAGCCACAGCAACGTCTTCCTAGGAACATCGCCAAAGGCAAGGGAAGCAAGGGCAAAAATGAACTATTGGGATTTCATCAAGATCAAAAGCTTTTGCACAGCAAAGGAAACAGTTAACAAAACCAAAAGACAACTGACAGAATGGGAGAAGATATTTGCCAACGACATATCAGATAAAGGGCTAGTGCCCAAAATCTATAAGGAATTTAGCAAACGCAACACCTAAAGAACAAATAATCCAATCAAGAAATGGGCAGAGGACATGAACAGACATCTCTGCAAAGAAGACATCCAGATGGCCAACAGACACATGAAAAAGTGCTCCACGTCACTCGGCATGAGGGAAATACAAATCAAAACAACAATGAGATATCACCTCACACCGGTCAGAATGGCTAAAATTAAGAAGTCAGGAAATGACAGATCCTGGCGAGGATGCGGAGAAAGGGGAGTCCTCCTACACTGTTGGTGGGAATAAAAGCTGGTGCAACCACTCTGCAAAACAGCATGGAAGTTCCTCAAAATGTAGAAAATAGAACTACCCTATGACCCAGCAATTGCACTACTGGGTATTTACCCTAAAAATACAAACGTAGAAGAATGAAACTCGACCATTCTCTTACACCGTACACAAAGATAAACTCGCAATGGATAAAAAACCTCAACGTGAGACAGGAATCTATCAGAATCCTAGAGGAGAACATTGGCAAACTTCTTCAGTATCAGCCACAGCAACTTCTTTCAAGACATGTCTCCAAAGGGAAAGGAGACAAAAGTGAAAATGAACTTTTGGGACTTCATCAAGATCAATAGCTTCTGCACAGCAAAGGAAACAGTCAACAAAACAAAGAAGCAATGCATGGAATGAGAGAAGATGTTTGCAAATGACAGTACAGACAAAAAGTTGATATCCAGGATCTATAAAGAACTCCTCAAACTCAACACACAGAAAACAGATAATCCTATCAAAAATGGGCAGAAGATCCGAACAGACACTTCTCCAATGAAGACGTACAAATGGCTATCAGACTCATGAAAAAATGCTCATCATCACTAGCCATCAGTGAGATTCCAATTAAAACCACATTGAGATACCAACTTACACCAGTTAGAATGGCCAAAATTAGCAAGACAGGAAACTACGTATGTTGGGGAGGATGTGGAGAAAGGGGAACCCTCTTACACTGTTGGTGGGAATGCAAGTTGGTGCAGCCACTTTGGAGAACAGTGTGGAGATTCCTCAAGAAATTAAAAATTGTACTTCCCTATGACCCTGCAATTGTACTACTGGGCATTTACCCCAACGATACAGATGTAGTGAAATGAAGGGCCATCTGTACCCCAAAGTTTATTGCAGCAATGGCCACGGTCGCCCAACTGTGGAAAGAACCAAGATGCCCTTCAATGGACGAATGGATAAGGAAGATGTGGTCCATATACACGATGGAGTATTATGCCTCCATCAGAAAGGATGAGTACCCAACATTTGTAGCAACATGGACAGGACTGGAAGAGATTATGCTGAGTGAAATAAGTCCAGCAGAGAGAGCCATGTATCATATGGTTTCACTTATTTGTGGGGCATACAAATAACATGGACGACATGGGGAGATGGAGAGGAGAAGGGAGTTGAGGGAAATTGGAAGGGGAGATGAACCATGAGAGACTATGGACTCTGAAAATCAACCTGAGTGTTTTGAAGGGGCGGGAAGTGGGAGGTTGTGGGAAGCAAGTGGTGGGTAATAGGGAAGGCACGTATTGCATGGATCGCTGGGTGTGGTGCAAAAACAATGAATACTGTTATGCTAAAGAAATAAAAAAAAAAAGGAAAAGAAATGATTATCCACCATAATGTGGGATTTGTCCCTTGGATGAAAGGGTGGTTCAACTTTCGCAAAGCAAGAATGTGATAGAAGAAATCAATAAGAGAAGAGATAAAACACATATGTTCCTCTCAACTGATGCAGAAAAACATCTGACAAAATATATCATCTGTTCCTGATTAAAACTTTTCTAAGTATAGTGATGGCAGAAACATTCCTCAACTGCATAAAATCTAATGATGAATAACCCACAGCAAATATAATTCTCAATCAGGAATAGCTGACAGTCTTCCCTCTGATATCAGGAACATGATAATGATGCCCACCCTCACTACTTCTGTTCCACATAGTACTAGAATGCTATCCACTGCAGACAACAAAAAGAAGTGAAAGGTATTCATATTGCCAAAGTAGAGGTAAAACTCTCTCTCTTTGCAGATGACATGATGCATTCTATGGAAAACCCAAAATATTCTTCCCCCAACCTACTAGAATTCATAAAGCAATTCAGTAATGTGGCAGGATAGAAAATAAATGCACAGAAATCTGTTGCTTCCTTATACACTAACAATGAAACTATAGAAAGGGAAATTAGAGTATCTATTCCATTTAATATAGCACCAAGAAGCATAAAATACGTGGGAATAAACCTAACCTAAGAGGTAAAAGATGTATACTAGAGGACTACAGAATGCTTATGAAAGACATTGAAGAAGACACAAAAATATGGAAAAGCATTCCACGTTCATGGATTGGAAGAATAAACATTTGTAAAATGTGTATACTGGCCAGAGTAATTTGTACTTTCAATGTCATCCCTATCAAAATTCCGCCGGCATTTTTCATAGTGCTGGAAGAAGCAATCCTAAAATTTGTATGGATCTATAAAAGAGTCTGAATTTCTAAAAAAATGTTGAGAAAGAAAAGCAAAGCTCGGGGCATCATGTTGCCTCATTTAAAGCTTTACTACAAAGCTGTAATCACCAAGACAGCATGGTACAGGCACAAAAACAGATATATAGACCAATAGAACAGAGTAAAGAACCAAGATATGGACCCTCAACTTTATGGTCAAATAGTCTTTGACAAAGCAGGAAAAAATGTCCAGTGGGGAAGGGAACAGTCTCTTCAATAAATGGTGCTGGTAAAACTGAACACCTATATATAGAATAATGAAACTTAACCATTCTCTTACTTCATACAGAAAGGTAAACTCGAAATGGATAATGTACACCAACATGAGGCAGGAATCTGTCAAAATCCTAGAGAAGAACACAGGCAGTAACCTTTTTGACATCAACCACAGCAACTTCTTTCAAGACATGTCTCCAAAGGCAAAGGAAAGAAAAGCAAAAATGAACTTTTTGGACTTCACCAAGATCCAAAGCAAAGAGTCAACAAAACAAAGAAGCAACCCATGGAATGGGAGAAGATATTTACAAAGGACACTGCAGGCAATATCCAAGCTAATGCCCAAGGTCTATAAGATACAGCTAATTTCGAAGATCTAAAAAGATCTCCTCAAACTCAACACCCCCAAAACTGATAATCCTGTCAAAAAATGGGCAGAAGATATGTGCAGACACTTCTCCAAAGAAGACACACAAATGGCTAATAGACACATGAAAAGATGTTAATAATCATTAACCATCTGGGAGATTCAAATCAAAAACACATTGAGATACCACCTTACACCAGTTAGAATGTCCATAATTAATGAGACAAGAAAGAACAAGTTTTAGAGAGGATGTGGAGTCAGGGGAACCCTCTTATGCTGTTTGTGGGGAGGCACGTTGGTTCAGCCACTTTGGAAAACAGTGTGGAGATTCCTTAAGAAATTAAAAATAGAGCTACCCTATGACTCTGCAATTGCCCTACTGAGTATTTCACTACATACAGATGTAGTGAAGAGAAGGACCATCTGTACCACAATGTTCATAGCAGCAATGGTCACAGTCGCCAACCTGTGGAAAGACCCAAGGTGCCCTTCAATAGATGAATGGATAAAAAGTGCATGGTCCATATAAACAATGGAATATTACACCCCTTCAGAAAAATGAATATCCAACCTTTGTATCAACATTGACGGGACTGTAGGAGATTATGCTGAGTGAAAGAATTCAACCAGAGAAAGTCCTTAATCATATGGTTTCACTTAGTTGTGCAGCATAATGAAAAATATGGAGGATATTAGGAGAATGAAAGGAAAAGTGAGTTTCGGGGAAATTGGAGGGGAGATGAAGTATGAGAGACTGTGGACTCTGAGAAACTAACTGAGGCTTTTGGAAATGAGGGGGGAATGGGTGAGCCTGTTATTGGCTATTAAGGAGGGCATGTATTGCGTGGATCACTGGGTGTGGTGGAAAAACAATGAATCTTGGAACACTGAAAAAAAATAAAATATAATCAAATCTAAAAAAGTAAAAAAAAAATAGGCAAATGTTACTAATGAACACAGATACAAAAATCACCAAGAAAATATTGAGAATTCTCATTTAATAATATGTAGAAATGATCATTCACCAAGATCAAGAGGAATTTAAACCAGGGATAGAATTGTCTCGTATTTACAATTCAACCAACATTAGATACCACATCAACAAAACAAAAGTTAAACATTATGATCATTTCAGTATGTGTAGAAAACATATTTAACTAAATTCATTCATAATAAAAGCATCCATTCATGAGAGAAACTAAACAAATGTGCTTAGAGGGAACATGCCACAACATAACAAAGACATACACAGAAACAAATGATTAAATAATGACAACAGCAACAAAACTGGTAACATCATACTCACTTGTGAAAACCTGAGCTCTTTCTCAAAGATGTAGAACAAGACAAAGGTATTCTCTATGCTACTTCCTTGCATACACAATACTCAAAGCCCTAGACATAGCAATCAGACAAGAAAAAGAAACAAAAAGTTACCCAGATTGGTAGGGTAGGAGTTAAACTGCCACTAATAGCAGACAACAGAATACACAGAATAGAAAACACTAGAGAGTTGAAAAAAAAATCATTAGAAGTAGTAAATGAATTCATCCAGTTTCCAGGATGCAAAATTAACACACAGTAATTGTTTGTGCTTATGTACACTAACAGTGAAATAGCAGAGAAATTAAGAAAACAATTCTATTTACCATTGTCCCCAAATGAATAAAACACAGAGGGATAAGTTTAACCAAGGAGGTAAAAGAACTAGACTCTACACACTGTAACACAATGGTGAAAGTATTTGAAGACACACAAAAATGAAAAGGTATTTCCTCCTTATGCATTATTGTTAAAATAGTTATATTACCCAACACAATCTACAGACTTAAGGAAGTCCCCATGAAAATACCAAAGGCATTTTTCACAGAACAATAACAAAAATTTGGAAAATTGTGTTGCAATCACAAAAAAACCTTGAATAGCCAAAGCTATTGAGATCTTGAGAGAGAAGAACAAATATGGATATATCACAATCTTAGATTTCATGATATGCTACAAAGATGTAATATAAAAGAGTATTGTACACAAATAGACACATAAATCAATGGGCCCAAATAGAAAGCTCAAAAAGAAACCCATGCTTATATAGTCACTTCATCTATGACATAGGAGGCAAGAATATGTAATAGTGAAAAGACAGTCACTTCAGTAAATGGTGCTTGGGAAACTGAATAGTTACACTGAAAATAGTGAAACTAGAAAATTTTCTAACACAATACACGAAAATGAAATCAAAATAATTAAGGGCTTAAATGTGAGTTATACAACAAGAAAACTCCTAGAAGAGAACATAGGTTGTAATTTCTTTGAAATAAGTTTAGGAAAATAACCATTTTGGGACAGTGAAGAAAAATAGCAACCAAACCAAATGAAAAAAAAAAAAGCAGCCTATGAAAGGAAAGGGAGAACACTTTTCTAAATGATATGTGCTTAATGGGTTAATATTAAAAAATATTTAAAAATCTTATCCATACAAATCTACATGAAAACAACAAATAATCTGATTTAAAATGGGCAGAGAACCTGAATAGGGATTTTTTCAAGGAAGATATATAGATCATTCATACACATAATAAACAGATAAAGAAAACATGCTCAACATTATTAAATAAGGTATGTAGAAATTAAAACCACAGTGGTTCTCACCTTCCACCCATAAGAATGGCTAGAATCAAAAAGACAATTAATAATAAGTGTTGGCAAGGAAGTGGAAATAAAGGAAGTCTTCTACTCTGTTAATGGCAATGCAGCCATGCAGACACTGAGGAAAACACTATGGAGGTCACTAAAAAATTAAAAATAGAAATACCACATTATTCAATAATTCCACTACTGGACACTTATCCAAAGAAATGATAACGAAAATTTGAAAAGGTATACAGACTGTAATGTTTACTGTAGTAGTATTTGCCATATATATACTATATAGTATTTACTATAGCCAAGGTATAGACACAACCTATGAATCCATCAATAGATAGATGGCTAAAGAGGATGTAGTACACACAACACACATACACAGAAATGCACACATATAGCACAATTACTCAGACATAACAAAAGGATGAGTTCATGACATTTGATGCAATGTGGATGGATGTGGAGGATATTATGCTAAATGAAACAAATCAGACTGGGAAAGACAAATACCCTATCAGTCCAATCACAAGTAATCTAGAATAAGTGAATAAAAATAAATACAGAATAAGACCTATAAATGCAGAGAATACACTAATAGTTGCCAGGGGGAAAGTGTATTGGGGTTGGGCAAAATAAGTGAAGAGTGGGAGATACAGGCTTCTAGTTATGGAGTGAAGATGTCACAGAATGGAAGGCAGAGCACATGTAATGGTCAGTGATACTTTAATAGGTGTGTAATGGGGCTGATTAACATAGCATATTGTACAAACCAATCAAATCACTACGTTGTGCACCTGAAACAACTGCAACATGGTATGTCAATTATACTCAATTTTAAAAAGATAAACAAACAAATAAGTATGAATGGATTAATTACTGAATAAATAAATACTAACTTCATGACTTCTCTAAAGGCCTAATCTCTAAATACGATCATATTTGCTTTTAGATACGGATCATAGCAATTTGGGGGAACACAGTTTAATGATAGTATAGAACAGCAATACACTAGGGAAATCAAATCCTGAGATTTTTGAGAACTGTTGTTGCAGAGTCTGAGCTGACACTAGGGGACCCTCTTCTATAATGGAGTACCTTTCTCTTTACACTTGGTCCACATTGGAAATACGTGCTATCCATCAAATTTACCTTCGCTTTTGGGGCAGAATTCCAGGATCCCAGTTCAGGATTGATGTTTTCATCAGAGACATACTAACAGACCTGCCAGCAGATGTTTATGCTCCTTGTGGGGAAATGTCAAACTTCTCTATATCTTTACACCGAAAAGAAACTTTATATGTATTGAACTGGCCATTCTTCCTAGATGTTTTCTGTACGTTCTATCACATATTCCATATGCACTATGCTATAGGAAGCCAACCTGTGTGAATGGCATCCCATAGTCCCCTTCACTCTGACTTCTGAAGGAGTTAGCTCGTGTAGTGTACCTCACATGATTGTGTGCTCTTACATTCCCCTTCTCCTGACAGGCTGGTGTACTTCTTCCTGTTATTAGGAAGCATTAAAAATGGAACTTGATGTAATGAGGGCTGGGTGTTATGGCAACTGATGAATCACTAACCTCTACTTCTGAAGCTAATAGTATACTAATTGTGTATATTAATTAATTGAATTTAAATTTTAAAAAAGTTGCACGCATTGATCTTGGTTGAGGAAAACTCCCTAGCCTATGGTCATGACCCCTTCCTGGCAGCAGGCCACATTCAAAGAGTTCTTCTGTGGGGACCCTATTGCAGAAACACATGGAAGGGCCATCTCAGAACTCCACCCAGGATAGCAGAGAACTTGGGTTGGGTGTGCCTCCCAGTTCAACATTTCCCTGTGCCCATGTCTGCTTCTTTTCTTGCATGGGTGTTGATACTTAGAATACTCCCCAAAGAACTTCCTGCCTGTCAATATCTTTCTTGCAAGTGTGCTCCTTGGGGTTGGTTTTAAAAAAGGAGTGTTATTTATTTATTTTGCATCCATCCTGCTAGTTTGTGGTTTCCTGTATCTGCTATTTGGCTGGTTCTAAGCACCTATTATAAGGTGTTTTCTGCATAGCCTGTCTTTATGTCATTTGGAAACTTATCCATCCCTGTAGGCTTGCAAGAAAGAATGGTGGCAAAATTTTCACTGGCTCAAATGGAGGTCTGCTATAACCTCTTTATGATTTCTCACAATTATGTTCACACACTTATAAATAGTTCTAAATTAGTCTCAATTTAGATGCCAAGGTTCATTGTAACCTCATTATAATCTTTTAGTAGAATTCTCCGTGGTATGTGGTTTCCCTCCTCTGACATGAAGCTTATCTATTCCTCATTCTCCTGTGCTCTGGGCATCTGCAGAGTATTTGGTCTACATAGCACACAGTCTGTTTGTCCCATCAGAGAGTGGCACCCTGTTTTTACTAAAGCATTGTTTGACAGCCCTTTGGACTGAGACAAAGAAGAGTTCAAAACAGAAAAATTATTAACACTTACTAAAAAACCATATTTCCACTCTTGGTGAAAGTCTTACTTGAAACTACCTGTCTCAAATGTAATTCTCAGTCTTAGCTAGGAGCCTGTATTTTTTTTTTTTTACTAGAAAATAATATAGGTTGACTTAATGAAGTTTTCACTCACGTGGTCAATTATGTTCTAAATTAGAGTAGGATTTGCCAATTCAGAGTAGGATATGCCAACATCAAAAGGCAGAAGTTTAACTGAAATCTATAATGAGCTTCCCTCCTAAATAAATAAATGACACTTCTTCAGCTCACATGGATTAAACAATTATATTATCTCACATTTGAACAGAGGCAGTATTTCCCATTAATTACTCCATGATTTTTTTAAAATTTTATAATTAGGGAATGTGATCCTCATTTATCTTCTTTATTAATGTTGCCACATAAATTCCAGTTATTTAACGCACAGTATTATACTAGTTTATAATATAGTGATTCAACACTTCCATACAACACCTGGTGCACATCACAGTATGTGTACTGCTTAATGCCTATAGGTAAGCCAAGACAAATAGCATGGTAATATGTAGCCACAAACCCAGGTTTGCTTGGAAACTGAAAATATGCAGTACAAGTGATAACAAAATCTTTGAAAACAACCCATACGGAATGAAATTGCAAAGTGCTTAACACAATAAATGCCTTTTGCCTTGTTGTTATCATAGATTTTATAACTTACCTACAAATATAAAATAAAATAAAATTAAATCATAAAGATCCAAGCTAACAAACTTACAACACAGCAATCAAATTAAGTCTAATTGGAAACAAAATATCTAAACCTTACCATGGGCTTGATCATTTTAATTACTATATTTAACAAAAGTTCACATCTCACTAATGTATTCTACAATCTCTTGGATCAAAGGGTTTTTTTTAGGATTTTATTTATTCATTTGATACAGAGAGAGAGAGATCACAAGTAGGTGGGGGGGGAGCAGGCTTCCCCTGAGCAGAGAGCCCAATGTGGGGCTCGATCCCAGGACTCTGTGATCATGACCTGAGCTGAAGGCAGAGGATTACTTAACCCACTGAGCCACCAAGTGCTCCACCCCCATCAAAGTTTTAACAAGTAGTACCAGTATCACATTAATTTCATCCTTGATGCTTTTTTAAATTGATCCTTTTCATGGACATTTATTTACTTTTTACTTTTGCTTGTAGATGATTTTCTTTTACTTGAGTTTAATGAGTCACAGATTTCTGAGAGAATGTTGGAATCTAGGAATCTTTAAAATCTTTGAAAATTAAACATTTTTGAACATCCAAAGATTCAGATTTATTCAGTTCTGCCATCTTAATAAGGAATGTGTTATTGTTGTTGTTGTTGTTGTTTTTAGCAAAATATGTCCACATGCCACACCCCTTCATAGGACACTCTAGACACTGATATGAGTGAGTTCGGTGGTGCCAGACGATAATATCCTTCCACCTCCCAAACAGATGCATTAGGATGATTCTGCTCAGAGGGGATAGAGATCTAGCTTGTTGATGTCATTATCATTGACTATGTGAGTAAGCCACAATAATCTCTAACATTAGGTAATTAGTTTATCATTCTGAACTCCAGAAAATCCAAAGTCTCATTACTTTCTCTATGTAGTTTTACAAATCTTTTTTGTTGTTGTTGTTATTTATACCACAATGTGAAAAACTAAGGCATGCTAATTGACAGAATCATCAGGTTAAATCTCTTGCAGTAACTTGTCAATTCAGTCAAGTAAATGATTTCACTGTTCTTATTTTATTGTTAACAGAATAGATTGATTTTCCCACTATTATGAGGAAAAATACAGTTTTCAGTTTAAATTAGGGTAATGGAGATAAGAAAAATATGGAAGGAAAATTATGAGCATGCTCCAAATTTTCTGTGATTACACTGTGAGAGGAGGAAAAAAAGGAGTTTATATATATCTATCATCTATCTATCTATATTTTACATTTCTTTTTTCCTTTTTTTAAATTTTATTTTCAGTGTTCCAGAATTCATTGTTTATGCACCACCCGCCCAGTGTTCCATGCAATACATGCCCTCCATAATATCCCACCACCAGGCTTACCCAATCCCCCACTCCCCTCTCCTCTAAAACCCTCAGTTTGTTCTCAGTGTCCACAGGCTCTCATGGTTTGTCTCCCCCTCCAGTTTCCCCCAGCTACATTCTCTCCATCTCCCCATGTCTTCCATGTTATTATGTTCCACAAGTAAGCAAAACTATATGGTATTTTAAACTATATGATAATTGACTCTCTCTGTTTGACTTATTTCACTCAGCATAATCTCTTCAAGTCCTGTCCATGTTGATACAAAAGTTGGGTATTCATCCTTTCTGATGGAGACATAATACTCCATGGTAAATATGGACCATATATTCTTTATCCATTCATCCTCTGAAGGGAAAAAATGGAGTTTATACCCTTGCCTTCTATTCATTGAAAAATATATTATTTAATCATTTAAAGTAATGTTGTCACAATTTCAGCACGATTCTAAGTAAAAAAATAAAAACTGAAAACATAAGAAATGATAGCAGTTTAATAGAAAAGAGAAAAAAAAATCAGTCTACCAAACTTTCCACTTCCTTACAGTAGTCAGTATTGAACCTTCATTCTTCCACTTGATGACATTTTAGATATTTTATTTGCAGGATAAGTTAAATTCTCATTTTGATTTTCAACAGCTTTGTTTGCATAGTCAGTTTGTGAGGAGTTATGTTATAGAATCATCTTTTTGTAGGTTTAACAATAATTTGACTAGTAAAAAATGTTTTTATTTTATTTTATTTATTTGTTTGACATAGAGATCACAAGTAGGCAGAGAGGAAGGGAAGCAGGCTCCCTGCTGAGCAGAGAGCCCGATGCAGGGCTCGATCCCAGGACCCTGGGATCATGACCAGAGCTGAAGGCAGAGGATTTAATCCACTGAGCCACCCAGGTGCCCCTTGTTTTATATAATACTGAAAAATTGTTAAGAATTTTAATAAAAAATAATTTAACATTATTACTTCTTTTTTTAAAGATTTTATTTATTTATCTGACAGATAAAGATCACAAGTAGGCAGAGAGGCAGGCAGAGAGAGAGGAGGAAGCAGGCTCCTGGCTGAGCAGAGAGCCTGATGCGGGGCTCAATCCCAGGACTATGAGATCATGACCTGAGCCGAAGGCAGACGCTTTAACCCACTGAGCCACCCAGGTGCCCCTTAACATTTTTACTTCTTGAAAAAAAATAATTTCTTACCACTGATTTTATGTAGCTGACACCTTTAATTGACTTTACTAGTCATTACTATAAACTAGCATGTTGAATAGACAATTAGATTTATAGATCTGATGGAATTTTTAAACATATATTTTACCTTAAAATAATGCCTCCATACATAACCTGTCTCCACCCAAAAGCTAAGCACTAATAATTTCAAATTAAAAAGAAAACAAAAATTGTAAACTTGAACATAAAAAGTATTACAACAAAAATTATTTGATAAATATAGTAATTTTAGGTTTTGTAAAGATTCTCTAAATGAATGTCTCTTCCATGTGTGTAAAAGGGAAAAAAAGGAAATAAAATTGCTATATTATTAAGCTATATCTATTCACATTATAGAAAATTTAAAAATATTATTGGATCCCATTAAATTTTTTTAATAATTTTTTTTAAAGATTTTATTTATTTGACAGAGAGAGAGAGAGATCACAAGTAGGCAGAGAGGCAGGCAGAGAGAGAGAGAGGGGGAAGCAGGCTCCCTGCTGAGCAGAGAGCCTGATGCGGGGCTTGATCCCAGGACCCTGAGATCATGACCTGAGCCAAAGGCAGAGGCTTAACCCACTGAGCCACCCAGGCGCCCCCCATTAAATTTTCTTTAAATGTAGAAATGTAGTGAATGGTAGCAGCCTAAATGTCCATAGATGGAATAATTATTACAGAAAATATATTAATGTATTACATTAAGATGTACAAAAGGATACTATTCAACTTAGAAAACAAAGAAAATTCTGACACATGTTACAACATGAAAGTATGTTGATGACATGATGTTAAGTGAGATAAGCCAATCACAAAAAGACAAATTCTGTGTAATCCCACTAATCTAAATTCTTATAATAGTGAATTTTATACAGCCAGAATCACAGAATGGTCGTTGCCAGTTCCCTGGACAGGAAGAACCAGAAGATCATTATTTAGTGGCTACAGGGTTTCCATTTTAGATTATGAAGAGTACTGGGGATAGATAACTTGGTGATGGTTGCAGAAAAATGTGAATATACATATTGCTATTCTAGAGACAGTATATTTAAAAATGGGCAATAAGATAGTACAAGTTATTTTAATGAATTTACCCAGCACTTCGCCGTTATTAGCCTAAGGATTGACTTTTTTTTTTCATTTTATTTATTTTTTTCAGCGTAACAGTATTCATTCTTTTTGCACAACACCCAGTGCTCCATGCAAAACGTGCCCTCCCCATTACCCACCACCTGTTCCCCCAACCTCCCACCCCTGACCCTTCAAAACCCTCAGGTTGTTTTTCAGAGTCCATAGTCTCTTATGGTTCGCCTCCCCTTCCAAATTTTTTTTAATAAAAATATAATGTATTTTTATCCCCAGGGGTACAGGTCTGTGAATCGCCAGGTTTACACACTTCACAGCACTCATGATAGCACTTACCCTCCCCAATGTCCATAGCCTTTTAAGCAAGTTTTAAGTTTTATCATTTTCCAAAAATGAGAGTTTAGAATAATGGAAATAATAATTCTTCAAGTCAAAGAAATGAGTTACCAGGGTTTTGATATCCTTCATGAAGGCAACAAGAGATCCATAATTAGAGAATTCATACAGTTAATGAGTGTACAGAATGCAAGTGGTACAGATATGAATGTGTATGGATACCAAAGTTTTGGGAAATGCAGTGAGAAAGAAGTGTGTTTCTACAATGTTTAAAATTGAAACAACCATCTAAAATGCTAAAGTAGAATGCTGTCAGTACAATGATGATGCTCAAGAATGGAGCTAGAAACTGAGTGAACATTTTGCACTATCTTCTCTGTCTTGATTGGCTTTCCAGTAATAGAGGCATATGTGTAAATAGAAGAGGTGAACCCCTGTCAGGCAATTTCATTCAGTTAGAACACATCTTTGATATTAAATTAGCCTCTTCTTCACTTCAAGTATGATCCTATTCATTCAACAAGAGACAAAAGTTTCAGCACTAGCAGATCAGAGATGAAAATAACTTTAGATATTTAGCTTCTCTTGGGACTGAAGAAAAAATAAATTTACTGGGGCGCCTGGGTGAGTCAGTGGGTTAAAGCCTCTGCTTTCAGCTCAGGTCATGATCCCAGGGTCCTGGGATCGAGCCCCGCATCGGGCTCTCTGCTCAGTGGGGAGCCTGCTTCCTCCTCTCTCTCTCTGCCTCTCTGCCTACTTGTGATCTCTGTCTGTCAAATAAATAAATAAAATCTTAAAAAAATAAATTTACCTTTATATTGGATACTAATAAGCTTTATCTTCTCATTTTGCCAAAAAAGGATTGTGTCTCTGTGACTTTCACAAGAAACCATATCATTACACAAAATCCCTTCATACAGTTAATGAATTGTTGCATTTGGTATAATCTTGCATTGGGGAACATATTCTAAGATGGTAATTACTGTATTCAGTGTATAACTTAATAAAGTCAAACTAAATACACTAACGATTCCAAATTAAGTTATGCTTCTTTCTACAGATTAGTTCCTTCTAGTCCCTACATCTGAGAATATAAATTCTCTTCTTTGGAAAGTAAAAATTCCTGCCCAGATTGACCAATGTAAGGAAAATTATCTGATTTTAGTTGGTTTCAGTACATTATGATATATTAGAAGTGCATAGCTCTCATTAATAAGTACATAGCTTTTATATTGCTGAACACATTGATTTAATTCAGTTGCTAAGAATGTTGATTATGTGTGATAAAAGCACAAATTTAAATGACTGAGTGAATATTTTAATTCTTTTCCATTAATGTTGATATCGGTTAGCACAAGATGTGTTGATTACTTCAATTTATCAAGAAATTTTATTCAATAAACTAATTAAGCTAACTAAACCTGAGAAGTGCTTACTTTGAAAATTTTTAAAAAGGTGAAATTAATTTTATTCCTGGGTTAAAGAGATATTGGAAAACAAAGATGAAGGATTTGGAATAAGTTTCAACATTTTCACACAAATTATTTTCATGAAGAATGTATTTGTTTTTTTTTAAAGTTTTATTTATTTATTTGACAGAGAGAGATCACAAGTAGGCAGAGAGGCAGACAGGGGGTGGGGGTAGAGCAGGCTCTGTGATGAGCAGAGAGCCCAATGCAGGCTAAATTCCAGGACCCTGAGCCAAAGGCAGAGGCTTAACCCTCTGAGCCACCCAGGCACCCCACGAATAATGTATTTGAAGTAGAACATTGTAAATGATGAAAATTCTATCATCTATTTCTTCATTTGTAGGGTCACTCTTGTTTGAAATCATGAAGATCTGGAACACCACCTCAGATTTCATTCTCCTTGGACTCTTTAACCACACAGGAGCCCATCTATTTCTCTTTATAATGGTTCTGACAATTGCCTTCACCTCTCTAGTAGGCAATTCCCTCATGCTCTTCCTGATTCACCAGGATGTCCAGCTCCACACGTCCATGTACTTCCTCCTGAGCCAACTCTCCCTCATGGATATGATGCTGGTCTCCACCATTGTGCCCAAAATGGCAGCTGACTACTTGACTGACCAGAAGTCCATCTCCCCTTCTGGCTGTGGGTTGCAGATCTTCTTCTTCATGTCATTGGGAGGGGCTGAGTGCTTCCTCTAAGCATCCATGTCCTTCCATTTCCTTACTTTCTTGGGAAAGTTATCAAAGGAACGAGACTGAGAGAAAGTGAAAGTTATGCAAAGCCTTAATCTATGCCAAGCATTAGAAGTTAGACTGACCTGCCAGGGGAATGAGACTGAGACAAAGTGAAAGTTAAGTGAAACTTTATTCTGTGCCAAGCATTAGAAGTCAGACTGACTGGCCAGGGCAACCTCCGAAGAGAGTGACCCCCTCTCAATCTCACAGGCTGGTTTTATAGGGCACAACTGCAGACCCAAGGTACGTGGCTTCTGTTGTTAAGACTTTTACTCCCAGAATCAAAACCTGGAACCATACCAGGAACTACTGGGGCGTTTATTCCCGGAATGAAGTCCATGGATGTAAACAACAATATGGTTACTCAGGCAATATGGAGTTGCTCTGGCTAAGCACGCCCTAATAGTTAAACAGATTTTAACAATAAATTGGCCCTAACAGTGGACACCAACCAGCATTCTCTAGAACTACAGCCTTTTGCACTCTGCACACCCACTGTGCAACAGGCGTCTGAGTCACTCTCCACACCCTCCCCTGAGAGAGGTCCTTGGAGGTGCTAGCTGGTGTTCTCTAGGGTCCGTGGGAGTCTGAACACTCCCACCATGGGCAGGTGTGAGAAATCTCAGCGCATTATCTCTGGTTAGGATCTCTCTGGTGGTCTGGATATGCCCAGACAGCAGCCCTGCAAAGGCCAACTTTGGAAGTGGGATCTCTGGACTAATATTGCTCTCACTTTTAGTAGCACTGGATATAGAGAGAAGTTGGAGCTCCTCAAAACCCTAAGATGGTGGTCAGGGATGTGCTCTGCTGTTGGGAAGTGGCAGAGGGGGAGTCTATGTGCTCTGGACCAGCCAGAGGGGAACAGACTGAAGCGTCTCTGTCCTCTAAACCTCTGTCCTCTAAAGGTCTGGAGAACTGCCAAAAGCCACCAAGAGAAAACAAAACAAAACAAAAATACCCAACAACCTCCAGAGAACAAAAGCCTGAAAAACCAATTTCCTCAGAACCCAGCCCCTTGATAGGGGGCAAGAGGACTCACCTTTAGCAATACTGCCTGAAAAACCTCATGGCCAGTCCCTCCCTTAGAAAACCAGCCAAAAACATCCAAGAAGACAACCACCACAGGGTCCCCATAAAACTGTAAAACCCCCAAATCAGGGGAAAGAAGATGTTAAGCTCCCCCTATTGCCTTAAAACCTGTATACTTCATGGGTACAACATTCATTTTTAATTCGTCCCCACTATTCTCATTCGTTTTAATTTTTTAATAATTTTTTAAAGATTTTATTTATTTGACAGACAGAGATCACAAGTAGGCAGAGAGAGAGAGAGAGAGAGGAGGAAGCAGGCGCCCACAGAGCAGAGAGCCCGATGTGGGGCTCGATCCCAGGACCCTGGGATCATGACCTGAGCCGAAGGCAGAGGCTTTAACCCACTGAGCCACCCAGGTGCCCCAAATTTTAATAATTTTTAAACCTATTTACTATCACAATGAGAGTTTCAATACAACCAATTCCATAATAAACTTTTAACTTGAACTTTTTTTGATACATTACCTGTGTTTTTCTTTTGCTTTTCTATTTTTAAATATTCATATAGAGATAATCTTCAAGGTAATCCTCTTTCCACAATCAATAGTACCCCTATATATAAACCAGTATTAATCCCTCTTTGTCTCTGGAAAGTTGAGTCCTTTAACAAACATATCAAGATACACCCAGGAAGAATCAAAATAAACATCCTCACCCACACTGAGGATTTATAACCACACTCCCATCTTTCTCTTCTGTCAGTGTTTCTGTGTATTTATTTTTGTTCTGGTAGTAACTAAATCTTATACTTGGGTTTCATTTTAACTGGGTTCTTTTTTTTTTCTTTTTCTTTCCTGTCGCTTACTTTTGTTGGTCTTTTTGTTACTCCATTTTTGTTTGTATATTTCATAAATCTTACCCGTAGGGCCCATTCAGACTGGGTCTTCTCTTCCCTCACCCGGCTCTCTCTTTCTCTCTTTTTTTTTTCTTTTTTCTTTCCTTTTTGTGGGGACTCCCAATAGCTCAGAAGTGTTCCAGGGTGCATCTTGCCTGGATCATGGTTGATACATTCAGATACACATCTCCTCAGCCATCTCTCACCAACATGACTAAGAGGAGGAATGCCAACAGAGGAAAATTTCAGAGGCTGTGCCCTCTCATCAGAGCTAATGCATATGCACATAAACAGGATGTCAAAAAGGGAATTCAGGGAAACAATTATCCAGGCAATTACTAGGTTGGAGAAAACCATTAATGACAACACACAATCAATGAGGGAAGAAGTGAAAACCACCAGGGAAGAAGTTGAAAATGATATCAAAGAGTTCCAATCTAATCTAAATTCTCTAAAAGCTAGGGTAACTGAGGTAGACAATAGAATTAGTGATATACAGGACAAACTGATAGAGAAAAAAGGATCAGGAAGAGACCTGGAACAAACAGCTTAGAAGCCATGAAAACGGAATTAGGAAAACAAATGATGCCATGAAACATTCCAAAGTCAGCATTATTGAAATCCCTGAGGGAGAGGAGAAAGAAAGAAAACTAGAGAATATAGTTGAATAAACTCTCCATGAAAAATTTTCCAGTCTGGGGAATGGAACAAGCGTTCATGTCCTAGAGGTGGAAAGGTCTCACCCCAAGATCTCTGAATCTAGAAGATCATGAGGCACCTGATTGTGAATCTGATTAATCATAATTTTAGACAGGAGCACTTGAGAGAAGTTAGGGGGAAGAGATTCCTTACATACAGAGAAAGGCCCATTAGAATAACATCAGACCTCTCAAGAGAAACCTGGAAAGCCAGGAAGGTCTGGCAAGACATATTCAGAGCAGGTTGGAAGTCAAGATGGTGGAGCAGTAGCAGGCTGAGACTACATCGGTAGCAGGAGATCAGCTAGATAGCTAATCAAACCATCGCAAACACCTACAAATCCAATGGAAGATAGAAGAGAAGAACAGCAATTCTAGAAACAGAAAATCAACGACTTTCTGAAAGGTAGGACCGATAGAGAAGTGAATCCAAAGTGATGAGAAGATAGACCACAGGGGGAGGGGCCAGCTCCCGACAAGTGGCAGAGCAATGGAGCACAAAATCAGGACATTTAAAAGTTTTCTCCACTGAGGGACATCTCTCCAGAGGCTAAAGTGGGGTGAAGCCCACGTGGGGTCAGCATGGCCCCAGGTCCCGCAGGGTCACAGAAAGATCGGGTGTGTCTGAGTGTCGCAGAGCTCGCATGTATTAGACCGGGGAAGCTGGATACAGATGATGAAGTTCTAGAACCTAGGTGAGGTTCGGTGGGCTGAGGTCCCGAGCCAATGACCAAGAAAGAATTCTTGAGACATCTTTGGTGCAAAATGGTGGTTTATTAAAGCACAGGGACACAACACGTGGGCAGAAAGAGCTGCTGCCCTGTTATCCTAAGGAGTGGTTGATTATATACACAGAAGTTGGGTAGGTGAGAACAAAGGGGGTGATGTCAGTCTCCAAGGAATCTTAGAGGCAAGGTCTCCAGGACCTTGAGGGGCTAACTATTGTTGGGAGAAAGGTTATTTATTACTAGTAGTATATCAGTGGGACATATGCTTGGGAATATGCATCTTCTCAACACTATCTTGGAGGTTTAGAGATAAAGTTACCTACAGGAATTGTTGAAGTAGATTTAAAGGATTCTGGCCAGACCTGTCGGGGTAGGGGGTTGGTCAGGCTAGGATTGTCCTTAGCAAAACCTCAAGGTGAGGGCAGTTAAGTCCCCAGGGGAGAGCCACTCTGTCTGTTTCAAGGGCTTGAGGAACTGAGCTATTTGTTTCTGGAAATTGTGCTATTGTTAAAATAGCTTATTTGTTGTAAATCTTCAGGACATTGGTAAACCAAGGGAGACTCCTATCTTGCAGGATTGTAATCTCTGCAAGTTAACTATTTGTTTCTCTTTTATGGCGGTCAGGGGTGCCTGAGGAATGTCACACATATTACCAAGGGGAGCTGGTGGAGAGGGGGTGCAAGGTGCCAGCTTTTGCTTTGTCCTCAGCTAGCCTCCTGCTCCCTCATCACAGAGACAGAGCTGAGGAGTGAACTCTCAGCTTGGGGTTACCTTGAACTTGTCGCAGGCTGGGTGAGCTCTGAGCAAGGCTGGAGGCCAGGGAGACGGAAGTGATTGGGTGCTCTTCTCTGAGGGTGTACTGAGGAGAGGGACCCCGAGCTCTCAGCTCCTTCAGGCCAGAGATTGGGAGGTTGCCATTTTCATTCCCGTCCTCCAGAACTCTAATGAAAGCGTTCAGGGAAGAAAAGCTACCGAAAGAGAACCTGAGTGGATTACTTAGCCCAGCCCCTGGTAAGGGCAGTGCAATTCCGCCTCGGGAAAAGACACTAGAGAACCACTATGATAGGCTCCTCCCCCAGATGATCAACAAGAAATCCAGCCAAGACCAAGTTCACCTACCAAGGAGAGCAGGGGAATTCCAGAGGAAGAGAAAGCAAAGCAAAGAACTCATGGCTTTCTCCTCATGATTCTTTAGTCTTAGTGTTAATTTATTTTTTTTCTTCTCCTAAATTTTTTTAAACTTTTACCCTTTTTTAACATTATTAAACAAGTTTATCTAATATATAAATATACATTTTTTTATCTTTTTTAATATTTTTTATTTGTTGTCTTTTTTTAATTCTTTTTTTTTTTCTTTTCTGAACATCCTTTTATCCCCTTTCTCCCCCCTCCCCATCCCATTATTTAGGGTCCCTTCTGATTTGGTTAAGGCGCAACTTCCTGATGTCTTTGCCACCATTTTCATATTTTATTTGCCCCTTCATATACTCTTATCTGGACAAAATGACAAGGCGGAATGACTCACTACAGAAAGAAAGAACAAGAGGCAGTACTAAAGGCTAGGGACCTAATCAATACAGACATTGGTAATATGTCAGATCTAGAGTTCAGAATGACAATTCTCAAGGTTCTAGCCGGGCTCAAAAAGGCATGGAAGATATTAGAGAAACCCTCTCTGGAGATAAAACAGCCCTTTCTGGAGAAAAAAAAAAAGAACTAAAATCTAACCAAGTTGAAATCAAAAAAGCTATTAATGAGGTGCAATGAAAAATGGAGGCTCTCACTTCTAGGTTCAATGAGGCAGAAGAAAGAATTAGTGATATAGAAGACCAAATGATAGAGAATAAAGAAGCCAAGAAAAAGAGGGACAAACAGCTACTGGACCACGAGGGGAGAATTCGAGAGATAAGTGATACCATAAGATGAAACAACATTAGAATAATTGGGATTCCAGAAGAAGAAGAAAGAGAGAGGGGAGCAGAAGATATATTGGGGAGAATTATTGTAGAGAATTTCCCTAATATGGCAAAGGGAACAAACATCAAAATCCAGGAGGTGCAGAGAACCCCCCTCAAAATCAACAAGAATAGGTCCACACCTCATCACCTAATAATAAAATTTACAAGTCTTAGTGACAAAGAGAAAATACTGAAAGCAGCCTGAAAAAGAAGTCTGTAACATACAATGGTAAATATATTAGATTGGCAGGAGACTTATCGACAGAGATGTGCCAGGCCCGAAAGAACTGGCATGATATATTCAGAGCACTAAATGAGAAAAACATGCAGCCAAGAATACTATATCCAGCTAGGCTATCATTGAAAATAGAAGGAGAGATAAAAAGTTTCCAGGACAAACAAAAACTGAAAGAACTTGCAAATGTCAAACATGCTCTACAGGAAATATTGAAAGCGGCCCTCTAAGCAAAGAGAGAGCCTAAAAGTAGTAGATCAGAATGGATATGAGGACATGGAGAAGCAACATGGGGGGGTAGGGGGATAGGAGAAGAATAAATGAAACAAGATGGGATTGGGAGGGAGACAAACCATAAATGACTCTTAATCTCACAAAACAAACTGGGGGTTGCTGGGGGGAGGTGGGATTGGGAGAGGGGGAGCGGGCTATGGACATTGGGGAGGGGAGGCGAACCATAAGAGACTATGGACTCTGAAAAACAACCTGAGGGTTTTGAAGGGTCAGGGGTGGGAGGTTGGGGGAACAGGTGGTGGGTAATGGGGAGGGCACGTTTTGCATGGAGCACTGGGTGTTGTGCAAAAAGAATGAATACTGTTACGCTGAAAAAATAAATAAAATGGAAAAAAAAAGAAACGAAAAAAAAAAAAGAATGGAACAGAGACAATATACAGTTACAGTCACCTTACAGGCAATATAATGGCACAAAATTCATATCTCTCAATAGTTACCCTGAATGTTAATGGGCTAAATGCCCCCAATGAAAAGACACAGGGTATCAGAATGGATAAAAAAACAAAACCCATCAATATGTTGCTTACAAGAAACTCATTTTAGACCCGAAGACTCCTCCAGATTTAAAGTGAGGGGGTGGAAAACAATTTACCATGCTAATGGATATCAGAAGAAAGCAATCCTTATATCAGATCAATTAGACTTTAAGCCAAAGACTATAATAAGAGATGAGGAAGGACACTATGTCATACTCAAAGGGTCTGTCCAACAAGAAGACCTAACAGTTTTAAATATCTATCCCCCTAATGTGGGAGCAGCCATATATATATATATAAACCAATTAATAACAAAATCAAAGAAACACATTGACAATAATACAATAATAGTAGGGGACTTTAACACTCCCCTCACTGAAATGGACAGATCATCCAAGCAAAAGATCAACAAGGAAATAAAGGCCTTAAATGACACACTGGACCAGATGGACATCACATATATATACAGAACATTCCACCCAAAGCAACAGAATACACATTCTTCTCTAGTGCACATGGAACATTCTCCAGAATAGATAAAATCCTGGGTCATAAATCAGTTATCAACCAATATCAAAAGATTGGGATCATTCCCTACATATTTTCAGACCACAATGCTCTGAAGGTAGAACTCAATACCAAGAGGAAATTTGGAAAGAACCCAAATACATGGAGACTAAACAGCATCCTTCTAAAGAATGAATGGGTCAACCAGGAAATTAAAGAAGAACTGAATAAAATCATGGAAAAAAATGATAGTGAAAACACAATGGGTAAAAATCTGTGGGACAAGAGGAAAATATATAGTGGTACAAAGCTTTCTCAAGAAACAAGAAAGGTTTCAAATACACAACCTAACCCTACACCTAAAGGAACTAAAGAGAAAACAGGAAAGAAAGCCTAACCCAGCAGGAGAAGAGAAATCATAAATTTCAGAGCAGAAATCAATGAAATAGAAACGAAAAAACAAACAAACAAAAAATTAGCAAAACAATGAAACTAGGAGCTAGTTCTTTGAAAGAATTAATAAAATTGATAAACCCTTGGCCAGACTTATCAAAAAGAAAAGAGAAAGGACCCAAATAAATAAAATCATGAATGAAAGAGGAGAGATCACAACAGACAACAAAGAAATACAAACAGTTATAAAAACATACTATGAGCCACTCTATGCCAACTAATTTGACAATCTGGAAGAAGCAGATGCATTCCTAGAGACGTATGAACTACCTCAGCTGAACCAGCGAAAAATAGAACACATGAACAGACCCATAACCAGTAAGGAGATTGAAACAGTCATCAAAAAATCCCAAATAAGCAAAAGCCCATGGCCAAATGGCTTCCCAGGGGAATTCTATCAAACATTTAAAGTAGAATTAATTCCTATTCTCCCAAAACTGTTCCAAAAAAGAGAAATGAAAGGAAAACTTTCAAACTCAATTTATGAGGCTAGCATCACCTTGATTCCCAAACCAGGCAAGGATCCCATCAAAAAAGAGAACTACAGACCAATATCCTTGATGAACACAGATGCAAAAATTCTCACCAAAATACTAGCCAATAGGATTCAACAGTACATTAAAAGGATTATTCACCACAACCAAGTGGGATTTATTTCAGGGCTGCAAGGTTTGTTCAACATCCGCAAATCAATCAATGTGATACAACACATTAATAAAAGAAAGAACAAGAACCATATGATACTCTCTATAGATGCTGAAATAGCATTTGACAAAGTACAGCATCCCTTCCTGATCAAAACTCTTCAAAGTGTAGGGATAGAAGGCACATACCTCCATATCATCAAAGCCATCTATGAAAAACCCACCTCAAATATAATTCTCAATGGAGAAAAACTGAAATCTTTTCCGCTAAAGTCAGGAACATGACAGGGATGTCCTTTATAAGCACTGCTATTCAACATAGTACTAGAAGTCCTAGCCTCAGCAATCAGACAACAAAAAGAAATTAAAGGCATCCAAATCAGCAAAGAAGAAGTCAAACTATCACTCTTTGCTAATTATATGATACTGTATGTGGAAAATCCAAAAGACTCCACTCCAAAACTGCTAGAACTTGTACAGGAATTCAGTAAAGTGTGGGGATATAAAATCAATGCACAGAAATCAGTTGCATTTCTGTACACCAACAACAAGACAGAAGAAAGAGAAATTAAGGAGTCAATCCCATTTACAATTGCACCCAAAACCATAAGATACTTAGGAACAAACCTAACCAAAGAGATTAAGAATCTGTACTCAGAAAACTATAAAGTACTCATGAAAGAAATTGAGGAAGACACAAAGAAATGGAAAAATGTTCCATGCTCCTGGATTGGAAGAACAAATATTGCAAAAATGTCTATGCTGCCTAAAGCAATCTACATATTGAATGCAATCCCTATCAAAATCCCATCCATTTTTTTCAGAGAAATGGAAAAAAATAATCCTAAAATTTATATGGAACCAGAAAAGACCTCGAATAGCCAAAGGAATATTGAAAAAGAAAGCCAAAGTTGGTGGCATCACAATTCCGGACTTCAAACTTTATTACAAAGCTGTCATCATCAAGACAGCATGGTACTGGCACAAAAACAGACACATAGATCAATGGAACAGAATAGAGAGCCCAGAAATAGAACCTCAACTCTACGGTCAACGAATCTTTGACAAAGCAGGAAAGAATGTCAAGTGGAAAAACGACAGCCTCTTCAACAAATGGTGCTGGGAATATTGGACGGCCACAGGCAGAAAAATTAAATTGGACCATTTCCTTACACCACACATGAAAATAGACTCAAACTGGATGAAGGACCTCAATGTGAGAAAGGAATCCATCAAAATCCTTGAGGAGAACACAGGCAGCAACCTTTTTGACTTCAGCTGCAGCAACGTCCTCCTAGGAACATCGCCAAAGGCAAGGGAAGCAAGGGCAAAAATGAACTATTGGGATTTCATCAAGGTCAAAAGCTTTTGCACAGCAAAAGAAACAGTTAACAAAACCAAAAGATGACTGACAGAATGATAGAAGATATTTACAAATGACATATCAGATAAAGGGCTAGTATCCAAAATCTATAAAGAACTTAGCAAACTCAACACCCAAAGAACAAATAATCCAATGAAGATATGGGCAGAAGACATGAACAGACATTACTGCAAAGAAGATATCCAGATGTCCAACAGACACATGAAAAAGTGTTCCAAATCACCAGGCATCAGGGAATTACAAATCAAAACTACAATGAGATATCACTTCACACCAGTCAGCATGGCTAAAGTTAACAAGTCACGAAATGACAGATGCTGGCGAGGATGCAGAGAAAGGGGAACCCTCCTACACTGTTGGTGGGAATGCAAGCTGGTGCAACCACTCTGGAAAACAGCATGGAGATTCCTCAAAAAGTTGAAAATAGAACTACCCTATGACCCAGCAATTACACTACTTTGTATTTACCCTAAAGATACAAACATAGTGATCCAAAGGGGCACATGCACCTGAATGTTTATAGCAGCAATGTCTACAATAGCCAAACTATGGAAATAACCTAGATGTCCACAAACAGATGAATGGATAAAGAACAGTGGTATATATACACACTGGAATACTATGCATACATCAAAAGAAATGAAATCTTGCCATTTGTGACGATGTGGATGGAACTAGAGGATATCATGCTTAGTGAAATAATTCAATAGGAGAAAGGCAACTATCATATGATCTCCCTGATATGAGGAAGTGGAGATGCAACATGTCGGGTTAGGGTGGTAGGAGAAGAATAAAGGAAACAAGATGGTATTGGGAGAGAGAGAAACCATAAGTGACTCTTAATCTCACAAAACCAACTGAGAGTTGCTGGGGGAGGGGTATGTAGAAGGGGGTGCGGTTATGGACATTGGGGAGGGTATGTTCTATGGTGAATGCTGTGAAGTGTGTAAACCTGGCGATTCACAGACCTGTACCCCTGGGGATAAAAATACATTATATTTTTATAAAAAATTAAAAAAAAATAAAAAGACATATTTCAGGGCGCTGAAGGAAGTGAACGGGCAGCTAAGAATACTTTATTCCTCAAGGCTGACATTCAAAATAGATGGAGAGATAAAGATCTTCCAAGATCATCAAGGTTTAAAAGAATATGTGCAAACCAAGTTGGCACTACAAGAAATATTAAGGAGCATTCTATAAAAGAAGAAAGAACCCAAGAGTGTCATACAACAGAAATTTACAGAGACAATCTGCAGAAACAAGGACGTCACAGGCAACAGGATGTCAATTAATATGGATCTCTCAATAATCACTCTCAATGTGGACAGCCTAACCACTCCCATAAAACAACAGATTGGACAAAATGACAGGACCCATCCAAATGTTGTCTACAAGAGACCCATTTTGAACCTAAGGATATATCCAGCGTGAAAGTGAGGGGTTGGAGAAGCAACGTTCATGCCAGTGGGTGTCATATCAAGGTTGGGTAATGATTTTGATATCAGATAAATTAGATTTTAAACTAAAGACTATAGTCAGAGATAAAGAAGAACATTACATCTTTCTTAAAGAGTCTATCCGCCAAAAAGATCTAACAGTCATGAATACTTATGTCCCCAACATGGGAGCAGCCAAATGCAGAAGACAACTGTTAATCAAGGTAAAGAGTCATACTGGGGTGCCTGGGTGGCTCAGCATGTTAAGCCTCTGCCTTCAGCTCAGGTCATGATCTCAGGGTCCTGCAATCGATCCCCACATTGGGCTCTCTGCTCAGCAGGGAGCCTGTTTGCCCCCCTCCCACTTCCACTTGTGTCTCTGCCTACTTGTGATCTCTCTCTCTCTGTCAAATAAATAAAAAAATAAATAATATCTTTAAAAAACTTAAAAAGAGTAATATTTACATGAATACATGAATAATAGGAGATCTTAACATGACACTCTCAATAATAAACAGATTAACCAAGCAGAAAATCAAGCAAGAAAAAAGAGCACTGAATCACACACTGGACAAGATTGACCTCATAGAACATTCTACCCTAAAGCAACAGAATACTCATTCTTCTCAAGGACACATGGAACTTTCTCCAGAATAGACTACATAATGGGTCAAAAATCAGGGCTCAACTGATACCAAAAAACTGATGATTCCCTGCATGTTCTCAGATCACAATGCTTTGAAACTGGACCTCAACCATAAGAAAACGTTTGGAAGGAATTCAAATACCTGGGGAGTAAAGACCGCCTTGCTTAAGAATGCTTGGATCAGGGCACCTGGGTGGTTCACCTGGTTAATCAACTGCCTTTGGCTCAGGTCATGATCTCAGAGTCCTGGGATCAAGTCCCACATCAGGCTCCCTGCTCGGCGGGGAGCCTGATTCTCCCTTTGACCCTCCCCTCTCATGCTCTCTCTTGATCTCTCTCTCTCTCTCAAATAAATAAATAAAATCTTAAAAAAAAGAATGCTTGGATCAACCACAAAATCAAAGAAGAACTTAAAAAAGTCATGGAAACCAATGAGAATGAAGAGACATCAGTCTAAAAAAATGTGATCAGCAAAGAACAGCAAAGGCGGTTCTAAGGGAAAAATCCATAGCCATCAAAGACTTCCTGAAAAGAAAAATTAAAAAATCCAGAATACACCAGGTCGCTTTAATCCTTAAAGAATTGGAGAATCAACAACCAATTAAGCCAACCCAACACACAAGAAGGGAAATAATCAAATTAGAGCAGAGATCAATGAGATAGAATCTAGGGATACAGTAGAATACATCAAAAAACAGGAAGCTGAATTATTGAAAGAATCAATAAGAACAATAAACTATTGGCCAAACTAATCCAAAAGAAAAGAGAGAGTACTCAAATTAATAAAATTTTGAATGAAAATGGAGAGATCATAACTAATATAAAGGAAATAGAAGCAATCATCAAAGTTATTATCAACAGTTATATGCCAATAAGTTAAGCAACCTAGATGTAATGGATGCATTCTTGGAAAACTATAAACTTCCAAAACTGAAAGAGGAAGAAATTGACAACCTGAATAGACTGATATCTAGTAAAAAGATTGAGCAGTGATCAAAAACCTCCCAAAGAACAAGAGTCCAGGACTTGAAGGATTCCCTGGGAAATTCTACTAAACTTTCAAAGAAGAAATAATACCTATTGTCCTGAATCTGATTCAAAAAATTGAAGCAGAAGGAAAACTTCCAGACTCTTTTTATGAAGCCAGCATTACCCTGATCCCCAAAGCAGGAAAAGACCCCACCAAAAAAGAGAATTTCCGACCAATATCTCTGATGAATACAGATGCTAAGATTCTCAGCAAGATCCTAGCTAATAGGATCCAACAGTACATTAAAAAGATTATCCTCCATGACCAGGTGGGATTTATACTTAGGTTGCAAGGGTGGTTCAACATTCAAAAATCAATCAATGTGATAGAACAAATCAATAAGAGAAGAGAGAAGAACCACATGGTTCTCTCAATTGATGCAGAAAAATGTTTGACAAGAAAAAGCATCCATTCCTGATTAAAATGCTTCAAAGTATAGGGATAGAGGGAACATTACTCAACTTCAGAAAATCTATGTGAAAAACCCTCACCAAATATAATCCTCAATGGGTAAATGCTGACAGCCTTCCCTTTGAGATCAAGATCATGACAAGGATGTCCACTCTCGTCACTCTGGTTTAACATAGTATTAGAAGTCCTAGCAAGAGCAATCAGACAACAAAGGGAAATAGAAAGTATTCAAATTGGCAATGAAGAAGTCAAACACTCCCTTTTTGCAAATGACATGATATTTTGCATGGAAAACCCAAATGATTCCACCCCCAAGCTACTAGAACTCATACAACAATTGAGTAATGGGGCAGGATACAAAATCAATGCACAGAAATCAGTTGCTTTCTTATACACTAACAATGTAAATACAGAAAGGGAAATTAGAAAATTTATTCCATTTACTATAGCACCAAGAATCATAAGATACCAGGGAGTAAGCCTAACTAAAGAGGTAAAGGGTCTATTCTCAAGGCACTACAGAACTCTCATGAAAGAAACTGAAGAAGACACAAAAAGATGGAAGACCATTCCATGCTCATAGACCGTAAGAATTGTGGAGCATATCAAAGAACATGGAGGACATGGGGAGATGGAGAGGAGAGGGAGTTGAGGGAAACTGGAAGGGGAGATGAACCATGAGAGACTATGGACTCTGAAAAACAACCAGAGGGTTTTGAAGGGGCGGGGGGGTGGGAGGTTGAGGAACAAGGTGGTGGGTAATAGGGAGGGCACATATTGCATGGAGCACTGGGTGTGGTGCAAAAACAATGAACACTGTTATGCTGAAAATAAACAAATAAAAATTTAAAAAAAGAATAAATATTGTTAAAATGTCTATACTGACTAGAGCAATCTATAGTTTGAATGTCATTCTGATCAAAATTCCACTGGCATTTTTCAATGAACTAGAGCAAATATTTCCAAAATTTGTATGGAACCAGAAAAGACCAGGAATTGCTAAGGAAATGTTGAGAAAGAAAATCAAAGCTTGGGGCATCACGTTGCCTGATTTCAAACTTTACTACAAATTTGTGATCACAATACAGCACAATGCTGGCACAAAAATAGACACATAGACCAGTGGAACAGAATGCAGAGCCCAGATAGGGACCCTCAACTCTATGGTCAAATACTCTTCAACAAAGCAGGAAAACTATAGTCTCTTCAATAAATGGTGCCAGGAAAATTGGACAGTTATGTATGGAAGAATGAAACTCGGTAATTCTCTCACACCATACACAAAGATAAACTCAAAATGGATAAAAGGCCTCAACGTGAGGCACAAATCCATCAGAATCCTGGAGGAGAACATAGGCAGTAAACTCTTTGACGTCTGCTACATCAACTTCTTTCTAGATATGTCTCCAAAGGCAAAGGGAACAAAGGCAAAAATAATGTTTGGGACTTTGTCAAGATCAAAAGTTTCTGCACAGCAAAGGAACCAGTCCACAAAACAAAGAGGCAACCCACGGAATGGGAGAAGATATTCGCTAATGACACTACAGACAAAGGACTGATATCCAATATCTAAAAAGAACTCTTAAAACTCAACACATGAAGCTGATAATCATATTAAAAACTGGGCAGAAAACATGAACAGACACTTCTCCAAAGAAAACATACAAATGGCTAACAGACACATGAAAAAAGTGTTCATAATCCCTAGCCATCAGGGAGATTCAAATCAAAACCACATTGAGATATCACCTTACACCAGTTGGAATGGCCAAAATTAACAGCACAGCAAAGAACATGTGTTGGAGAGAATATGAAGAAAGAGGTACCCTCTTACACTGTTGGTGGGAATGAAAGTTGGTGTAGACACTTTGGAAAACAGTGTAGAGATGCCTTAAGAAATTAAAAATAGAGCTTTCCTATGACACTACAATTGCACTAATGGTTTTTTACCCCATAGATACAGATGTAATGAAAATAGGGCCTTCTGTACCCCAATGTTCATAGCAGCAATGGCCACAGTCGCCAAACAGTGGAAAGAGCCAAGATGCCCTTCAACAGATGAATGGATAAAGAAGATACAGTCCATATATACTATGAAGTAATAAGCCTCCATCAGAAAGGATGAATACCCAAATTTTGTATAAACATGGATGGGACTGGAAGAGAATATGCTGAGTGAAATAAAATCAAGCAGAGAGTCAATTATCATATGGTTTCACTTATTTGTGGAGCATAAGGAAATACATGGGGGACATGGGGAGATGGAGAAAAGAATTAAGTTTGGGTAAATTGGAGCAGGAGATGAACCATAAGAGATTGTGGACTTGGGGAAACAAACTGAGGGTTTTAGAGGGGAGAGGGGTGTGATATTGGGTGAGCTTGAAATTGGGTGGGTATTATGGAAGGCACATTTTGCATGGAGCACCGGGTGTGGTGCATAAACAATGAATTCTGGAACACTGAAAAGAAATTGAAAAAGAAATAAAAATTTAAAATAATATTCAACCTCTTTTTACCCATGTATCAGTCAAAGACATTTGGGCTGATTCCGTAATTTGAATGTTGTTGAAAACGCTGTTATAAACATTGGGGTGTTTATATCTCTTTGAATCAGTATTTTTTATCTTTGTGTAAATAATGAGTAGTGTAATTGCTGTTCTGTAGCATAGTTTTATTTTTATCTTTTTGAGGACCCTCCATACTGTTTTCCAGAGTGGCTGCATCAGCTTGTATTCCCACCAACATTATAAGAGTTTTCCCCTTTTCCCACATCCTTGCCAGCATCTGTTTCTTATGTGGTTAATTTTAGCGTTTCTGACTGTTTCGAGTTGATATCTCATTGCAGTTTTGATTCATATTTCCATGATGATAAGTGATGGTGAGCAAATTTTCATGTATTAGATGAGTTACTGTAAGTCCTCCTTGGATAAATGTTTAATCATGTATTTTGCCCATTTTTAATCTGTTGCTTTTTGGCTATTGAATGTCATTAGTTCTTTATAGGTTTTTGATATTAACCCCTTATCATATATGCCATTTACAAATGACTTATCCCATTCTGTAAGCTGACCTTATAGTCGCGGGTAAATTTCTGGATTTTGTCTTTGTTCCATTGATCTATGTGTCTGTTTTTGTGCCAGTATCATTCTGTCTTGATTATAGTTGTGTAATATAACTTGAGTAGGAATTGGGATGCCTCCAGCTTTTGTTTTCTTTTTCAGGATAGCTTTGGCTATCTGGAATATTTTCTGGTTCAATAAAAAATATAAAATCATTTCTTCTATCTCTGTGGAAAATTGCTGGTGGTAATTTGATAAGGATTACAATAAATGTGTAAATGTTTTGGGCAATAAAGATATTGTAACATTTTTTTCCTCAATCCATGTGCATGGAAAGTTTTCCATTGCTTTGTATCCTCTTTAATTTCTTTAGTAAGTGTTCTACATTTTTCTGAGTAAAGGTATTTTGCCTCTTTAATTAGATTGATTCCCAAGTATTCTGTTCTGTGTGCAATTGCAAATGGACTCAATTCATTTATTTCTTTTTCTGCTTCTTTATTTTTGGCATATAGAAATGCAACATACTCCTTTATATTGACTTATATCCTGTTACTTCACAGAATTCATATATTAATTCTAGTAAATTATGGATGGCATCTTTCAGATTGTCTGCACACAATAACATGTCATCTGCAAGTATTAGAAGCTTGACTTCTTCCCTGTAAAATTTTATGCCTTTTATTTCTTTTTGTTTTCTGGTTACTGAGGCTAAGTACCCTTAATTATAATTTAGTACCCATATTCCTCTCTTTTTACAGTCTTTCATTTAAAATCTCATTTGTATACTTCTCCAAAGAAGACATACAAATGGCTAGCAGACACATGGAAAAATGTTCATCATCATTAAATATCAGGGAAACTCTATCAAAACCATATTGAGATAGCACCTTACAACAGTTAGAATGGCCAAAATTAACAAGACAGTAAACAACAACTGTTGGAGAGGATGTAGAGAAAGGGAAACCCTCTTATGCTGTTGGTGGGAATGCAAGATGGTGCAGCCACTTCAGAAAGCAGTGTGGGGATTCTACAAAAATTTAAAAATAGAGCTACCCTATGATCATGCAATTGCACTACTGGATATTTTCTCCAAAGATACAGATGTAGTGAAAATAAGGGCCATCTCTACCCAGTGTTCATAGCCGCAATGGACACAGTCGCCAAACAGTGGAAAGAGCCAAGATACCCTTCAACAGATGAATGGATAGAGAAGATATGGTCCATATACAGAACAGAATATTACACCTCCATCAGAAAAGATGAATACTCAACTTTTGTAGCAACATGGACGGGACTGGAAGAGATTATGCTGAGTGAAATAAGTCAAGCAGAGAGAGTCAATTATCATATGGTTTCACTTATTTGTGGAGCATAAGGAATAACATGGAGGACATTAGGAGAAGGAAAGAAAAAATGAATTGGGGGAAATTGAAGGGGGAGATGAAGCCTGAGAGATTGTGGACTTTGAGAAACTAATTTAGGCTTTTGGAGAGGAGGATGTTGGGGGGATGGGTGAGCCTGATAGAACTGCCTTTGCTGCATCCCAAAGGTTTTGGGAAGTCATGTTTTCACTTTCATTTCCTTCCATGTATTTTTTAAAATTTCTTCTTTAATTTCCAGTTTAACACATTCATTAAGTAGCAGGATGTTCTTTTATGTATTAAGGGGGGGGGGCGCACGTATTGCATGGAGCACTGGGTATGGTGCATAACCAATGAATATTAGAACACTGAAAAAATAAAATAAAATAATTAAAAAATAAAATCTCATTTGTTTGATGTAAGTATGGCTTATCAGGTTTTATACTGATGTCCAGTCACATGATAGATCATACTCTATCCTCTGGCTTTCAATCTGAAGGGATCTTTACACCTAAAATTAGTCTTTTGTAAACAGCATATATACGGTTGTTTTTATATATGTCTTGTTTTTATCCATTCTCATACCGTATGTCTTTGAATCATTTAGTCCATTTATAGTCAAAGTGATCATTGATGGATATGACTCTAGTGCCATTGTATTATCTGTAAAGTTGGTGCTTCTGGTGATGTGTTCGTTCCTTTATAGTCTTTGTTACTTTTGGTCTTTCTTTCCCACTCAGAGTCCCCTTTAGTATTTCTTGCAGGGCTGGTTTGATGGTCAGAACTTTTATTTAGCTTCTGTTTGTGTGGGAAACTCTTTATCTCTGCTTCTATTGTGAATTACAGCTTTGAAGGTAGAAGTATTCTTGGCTGCATATTTTTGCCATTCAGCAAGTTGAATATATCCTGCCACTCTCTTCAGCCTGATAAATTTCTGTGGGCAGATCTGCTGATAGCCTGTTTTCCCTAGTAGGTTAAGGACTATTTCCTTGTCCATTTAGGATTCCTTCCTGGTCTGTGTATTTTGTGAATTTGACTACAATATGGATTGGTGTGGGCTGGCTTTTGTTGAATTTGATAGTAATTCTCTGTACCTCTAGGATTTTGATGTCTCTTGCCATCCCCAGATTAGGAATTTATCAGTTATAATTTGTTCAAACAAACCTTTTATTCCCTTTTCCCTCTCTTCTTCCTCTGGGACTCCTATGATATGAATGTTATTATGCTTTAAGGAGTCGTTCACTTTCCTAAGTCTACATTTGTGATCTAATTATTTTCATTCCCTCTCCTTTTTGGCTTCATTATTTTCCATAATTTTATCTTCTATATCTCTGATTCGTTGCTCTGCTTCACCATTTCCATTGTCATTGCATCCATCAGTTTTGCATATCAGTTGCAGAATGTGTGTGTGTGTGTGTGTGTGTGTGTGTGTGTGTGTGTGTGCCTGACTAGTTTTTAGTTCTTTTATCTTATAGTATGGAATTCTCTAGTGTCTTCCATTCTTTTTGTAAGCCCAGCAAAATCTCTATTACCTTTGTTTTAAATTCTGGTTCAGGCATCTTACTTTTTTTTTTTTTTAATAAATTTATTTTTTTTTCAGCGTAACAGTATTCATTGTTTTTGCAAAACACCCAGTGCTCCATGCAATACGTGACCTCCCTATTACCCACCACCTGGTTCCCCCAACCTCCCACCCACACCCTGTCAAAACCCTCAGGTAGTTTTTCAGAGTCCATAGACTCTTATGGTTCGCCTCCCCTTCCAATTTTTTTTTTATAAACATATAATGTATTTTTATCCCCAGGGGTGCAGGTCTGTGAATCGCCAGGTTTACATACTTCACAGCACTTATGATAGCACATACCCTCCCCAATGTCCATAACCCCCTCCCCCTCTCCCAACCCCACCTCCCCCCAGCAACCCCCAGTTTGTTTTGTGAGATTAAGAGTCATTTATGGTTTGTCTCCCTCCCAATCCCATCTTGTTTCATTTATTCTTCTCCTATCCCCCTAGCCCCCCATGGTGCATCTCCATGTCCTCATTAGGCATCTTACTTTTATCTGTTTTGAATAAATCCTTGGCTGTGACTCCTTGTTCTTTCTTTTGGGGCAAATTCCTAATTATGTCATTTTGTCTAGGTCATTGTTTTTTGTGTAAGTGAGTTTTATGAAAGTATACTATATTCTTGCTCCTTAGAGTAAAAGCTATAGTAAGAAGGTGTCCTATACTGTTTTATGCCTGCTGTTTCAGGAAGTGTTTCCAAGCGCACTCTGCTGTTTTTTTGGCTTCTCCATTTCTCGGGTCAGTTCTCTGCAGAGTTCCTCCTTCCTGTAGTGGGAAGTATTTTCATGTTATCCACTGTATGGCAAGTTTTAACTAGGTATGTTTTGGCTTGTGTGTTAATAGAAATCAGATCCTATTTCCACTGGACCTGAAGCTTTGCTTCACTCTATGATCAGTACAGTTGGTGAATCAGATAATTTTGTACTGCTTTTCTGGTATAGGGGCCTGCTGTGATTCTCACATCAATGTTCCCAAGGGGAGATGTACTTACAGGACACAGGAAGGCCAGGCTTGATGTAAGTGTCTACTATAACCACTGCAGGAAGGCACTTTGTTACTCACACACCCTAGTCAGTAATGGTTAGGGTAAAAATGGTATCACCCCTGTCTCTTTTCCCAGAGCAGGGATTTCATATCCATCATTCCTCAAGAAGCCTATACAGCAGAGTAGATAATGTCCTGTCTAGTATCTCACGCTTCCGTTAGATTCTTGCATAACCCTTTCTGTCTCTGAGCTGTCTGCCTGTCAGGTGGCAAAGTACTCCTGTGCTTTGTCTCAGGCATGTGCCTGGACTTCAAAAATCTAATTTTAGGAAATCACCACAGCACAGTCTCCTGCTGATCCTCTAGGGGAGAGTCTTGCCAGTTTGGCTACTGATGATTTGTCTCAGAAAGGTAGTCACAGGGCTGAACAGTAGTTTAAAGTTATAGGTAACATGCAACAAAATGCTGACACCAAGTTTTTTGCCCTTGGCAGGTGTCTCTGTTCCTATGCTAGTGAACAGAACAGTGTGTTGCTACCTACCAACTCTAGTCCCAAAAGACGCTATGCCACTACTGCCAAATGAACTCCAAGAAGGGGAACTGTTTCCTACCATGTGACCCAGGGAATCACCAGACTACTCTGCCTGCTCCCAGTCATCCACCATTCCTCTCCACAGAAGCATACCTAAGCCTGACAAACACAACTCTTGTAATGGTCCATACTCCTAAAACTATAGACTTTGAGCTGTGCTGATTATAAAAACATCTTTTTTTTTTTTTTTTTGCATCAATGGTTTGGGGAAGACTTTTCTTGTGCAATCGTTTATCTACTGCTCTCTCTCTCTCTCTCCTCTCTCTGTGATCAGGGATTCCTCTCTTAGTAGAACCCCCAGTTCTTTTCATCCCCACATAAATTTTCTGCAAATCCTGCCTTGCAGGATGTGGTTGTTTTTCTCCTTCTAGATGTATTGTTTGTTTTCTCAGTCCTCAGATGGATTTTTTGGGTGTTCAGAATGATTTGATATTTATCTAGGTGCATTCAAGGTACAAGGCAAGCTTAGGGTTCTTTTAAAATTCTGCCATCTTAACTCCTCCCCATTTACTGTCACTTTGATCTTGTTTCCTTCCTTATGTCAAATCTGGAGTGTTTGTTCCTTTTTTAGTTCCTTGACACATAAAATTAGATCATGTATTTGAGATCTTTCTTCTTTTTTCTTTTTTGTTTTGTTTTGTTTTTTGTTTTTAGATATTTCTTCTTTTTTAATGGAGGCATTTTTTCACTATAATCTTCACTGAGAACTACCTTTGCTGTATCTCATAAGTTGTGATGTGTTCCTTTCCCCCACATTTTTATTTGCTTTAAAAAATATTTGGTTCTCATGTTTATTTGATTTCTTGATTGAGCCATTATATGTTCAGGAGTGTGTTGTTTTATTTCTATAGATTTATGAATTTTTCATATTTCCTGTTTTTATTGATGTTTAATTTTATAAAATTATAATAAGAAAGAATATACTGGGTATGAATTCAATGTCTTTAAATTTGCAAAGACTTTTCTGTGACCTGTGATATTTCCATCCTAAAGAATGTTCTATGTACACTTGAGAAGTATATGCATTTTCCTCCTCTTGAATGGAATGTTCTTTATGTGTTTTTAGGTCCATTGTCTTTAATATATGATTCAAGACCAATGTTTCCTTATTTTCGTTCTGGATGTAGCATCTATTGTTAAAGTGAGGTATTAAGGTCCCCACTACTACTGTATTGTTTTCTGTTATTTTTTCCTCTCTCTTAATATTTGGTAATTGTATTTCAATGCTCCACAAAAACAGCATTCTTAAGTGTTCAAAACTATGCAACTTAATTGGAAACTATGTGAGGTGATTTATGTGTTAATAAGCTTGATTTTGGTAATCATTGCACAATATACCTCTATGTCAAATCATATGTTGTACATCTCAAATGTATATATTATTATTTGTCAGTTATACCTCTCTCTCTCTATATATATATAGATAGATAGATAGATAGATAGATAGTTACTTGTCAATTATACATAAAGGGAGAATTATTCTTCCTCCCTTTCAATTTTTCTTTTAATGTTTGAAGTAAAGAAGTCACTGTTTTTGTCACCATCACCTGCACAGACTGACAAATGATAGTGGCTTGATAATCCATGATCAACGTAATCAAAGTCAATGGATGAAGGTTCTCTTTATTAGTCATCTTAAGTGGGTATTTTCATCTAATGTTTTGCATGGAATATGATAATATGGTATTGACATATCATAATGAGTTATGATTAATAAACTCTTTGTAGGCCAAATAGTAAAGCAAAATGTAAAGAAAGAAGATACATATGAACAAAATAAAGAGGTGGATAAGTCATAATATATGGAATAATTTTAGAAGAAAATATTAAGCAAAACAACATGAATAATTGCAAAACAACATGAAGTAAAGATGAGTGTAATGAAAACTCTGAAATCAAATCAATAAATATTTTCTCTAAATTTATATTTTATGGTAAAATTGTCAAATATTGAGACACAAGGCAAATATCAAGGTAGATTAAATAAAACCTAAAATTTCACTTAATAAATTATATTCAAGCATAATCATATTAAAATTTTGTCCTTAATTCTATTTTAGGATATTATTTTTTTATTTCTATTTTTTCCATTCAGGAAATTACAGAAAGGTTTTTTAGGAAATAATTTTATAATTTATAAAACCTTTGTACTTACAATACTTATATTTACATCAAGGATAGCTTCTATAGGTAAACATATATGAGTGTAACCATACAAAACCTTTAATAGGGAAAATTTTATTTGGTTTTTTTTTTCAGTTTTTATTTAAATTCCAGCTAGTTAACACACAGTGCAATGTTAATTAATTTCAGGTGTACAATTTAGTAATTCAACACTTACCATACGTGGCACTCATCACAAGTGCATTACTTAAGGAGTTAATGTTTCTTCTCTTTGTAGATATGCAGACTTCAAAAACTGAACAAATATGATTATTACAAATGAATAAAAATATGTATTTTATATATTACATGAATAATAAGAACCCATTTATGGTATTTTTTATTTCAAATATATAAGCAATTTAATGTAAGGAAATGACAATTTTACATTTTATCTTTAGTTATAAGACTATGCACTTTTTTATATCCCTTATTTAACATATCTGATTTGTATAGGTAAACATACATGAGTATATCTACACACATATATACATTAATTTCATTTTTATGAAAATTCACATTTTAAAGGCTTCACATTCTTCATTTTCTGAGTGCTCTCCTGAGGCCCCTGGCAGCACTTCAGGATACACTTCACAGAGTGTATATGAATGGATTGATCATGGCCGTAAGAATGGAATAGAAGACAGAGACCACTTCCCCTGCTCAGGGGAGTGGTAGAACCTTGGTAGAAGGTGTTTGTTGATGGCAACCCCATGGAATAGGGGAACAGCAGTCATGTGAGAAGAGCAAGTAGTGAAAGTTTCCTGAACACCAGGCTTTTTGCATGCCTAGTATAGCACAGTATGCTTCCATAGCAGACCAGTATAGTTGAAGTTGGAGGGAGGAGACAAATACTACAAGGGAAAAAAAAAAGACCCATTCCTATTTTGAGGTATCAATATAGACAAGTTTTAATAGAGTTATCTCTCTCTCTTCCTCTTTCTCCCTCTTTTTCTTTCTCTCTCACACACATACCCAGACACATACACACCTTGGGTTCTCTGGAGGCAAAGTGAGGGAGAGTCAGAATATAGAGGACATGAATGAAGGCATTCAGAAGTGTCTCCCAGAACACTGGCACTGGAGACATGCCAACCACCAGATGCATGAGGTTGGGGTAATATAGTGAGTTGCAGATGGCCACATAGCAGTCATAAGTCATGACACCTAGTAGTAAGAACTCAGCTACCACCAGGGTAATGAAGAGGAATAGCTGAATATCACAAACAATGAAGGAAATGTGGTGGTCCCCATTCAGAAAATTCAGAGAATTGAACAGAACTGTAGAGAAACACAGGAGATCCATGAGCAGATAAAATATGGAGCTGTGAAGAGGATGAGCCTGAATAAGGATGATTATCATGGTGTTGCCAAACACGGCCTGGAGAAGTACCAGCATGATAAATAGGAGGAAGATCCAGGGATGCACAAAATAATTTTATAAAAGTGTAATTTGTATTATTCCATATTATTATTAATGCTAACTATATTTAGTTTCCAAAATTACTTTATTAAATAATATCAAAATGTAAATCATTTACTTAATAGAATAAATAAACAAACAAAATAAGTAAGTTACTCCTGTATGTATAGGTATATAGCTTTGTTAGCTTTTATAGTACCTTGTTTTGGGACACTTCATGGAATTCACAATCTGGAACATATAGTGTCAGGGATAGCATCTTTTGTGTTAGCATCTTTTGTGTGACAGGGATAGCATCTTTTGTGTTAGGGATAGCATCTGCACAGTTCATAGCAGAGAAACTGAAATGAAGATCAGTTGACAACATTGGTTGAATGAGAGATTAAATGTACTGGAGGATTCATGTGTAGATTCCATATAGTTCCTGGACTGTATCAGCGAGATTTCAGTATCATCATACATAAAATAGTACATGGAACCTTAGAAAACTTAAATAACTTTTCTAGTATTAAATATACCAGAGTGGCAGTGTCTTTTAAAATCCCTCAATTTTCTCTGAATAAATAAAATCTTTTTACACAAAAAGGGGGGGAGGGGCACTGGGTGGCTCATTTGGTTAATCATCTGTCTTCCACTCAGGTCCTAATCCCAGAATCCTAGGATTGAGCCCTACATCTGGCTCCCTGCTCAGTGGGGAGTCTGCTTCTCTCCTTGTCTTGTCCCTCCCCCCACTCATATTCTCTCTTGCTTGCTCTGCTCTCCCTCTTTCTCTCAAATAAATAAATAAAATCTTTTAAAAGATTAAAAAATTAAGAAAACTCACCTGGTTTTCTCAACCTTTTAACTCATTAGGCAAAGATAACTGTAGATATTGTATAATAAAACAAGAATTTCAAGATTTCTAGATTTTTTAATTTATTTTTTATTTTTTTAAAGATTTTATTTATTTATTTGATAGAGATCACAGGTAGGCAGAGAGGGAGGCAGAGAGAGAGGAGGAAGCAGGCTCCCTGCTGAGCAGAGAGCCCAATGTGAGGCTTGATCCCAGGACGCTGGGATCATGGCCTGAGCCGAAGGCAGAGGCTTTAACCTACTGAGCCACCCAGGCGCCCCTGATTTCTAGAATTAAAAAAAAATACTAGAAAGATCTCTAAAATGATCCTTTTAACAGGACATAACACTTATGTACATCTCATTTTGCACAGTGACCTAACAAATATTTTATTAGATCCATTGATGTATTTGATTTATTTATTTAAATAAATTTTAATAACATTTAAATATATTTTTTAAATTTTTAAATTTTAAATAAATTTGAATATATTTTACATATATTTAATATGCTATTTATTCTAAAATATCTATTACTGATTCCAAAGATTACTCACTAGATATTTTCTTAGTTTTCTCCTAAATATTACAAAATGTTCCAATGTAGCTATGATAAACTTGATCTTGATATTTTTATATGTAAAGATAAATAATCCATGATTGTTACAAATAGTTTGGAGAATATAAAATTATATATGTGTGTCCGCCAATATATTAACAACAAGGAAGGAAACATTAACTTGGAGACAATGTTTCAAATACCACCTTAAAATCTATCCATTTTACAGAAGGGAGATGAAAACCAATAAAATAAAACAACTGAAATTGTTTCATATATGCCTGAGGAAAAAATGATGCATATAATTACAGTTAAGAGATTGTTCACATATCATTAAAATAATTGTTTATAGATATCTACTGAACCTTATTACTTTCAGCTTTCAAAATTGTCTTCAGGGGGCACCTGGGTAGCTCAGTGGGTTAAAGCCTCTGCCTTCGGCTCAGGTCATGATCCCAGGGTCCTGGGATGGAGCCCACATCGGGCTCTCTGCTCCACAGGGAGCCTGCTTCCTCCTCTCTCACTGCCTGCCTCTCTGCCTAGTTGTGATTTCTCTCTGTCAAATAAATAAAATATTTTAAAAAATTGTCTTCAGGAAAGACTTTCAACTCTGAAGTTAGATTCCTGGAAAAATTTTATATTTAAAATATCATTCTTAAAAAATATAATTATTATATTACATTATTATTGTTAACATTCTTATGATAATATTTAACATATCATTCAATAATGATTGCTGTGCTTCATCTTGGATTTGGGGCACTGCAACTTTTTGAATAAAATAAAAATAGGTTATCAATCCAGGCATAAAAATCTCCCTTATTGGGGCGCCTGGGTGGCTCAGTGGGTTAAAGCCTCTGCCTTCGGCTCAGGTCATGATCCCAGGGTCCTGGGATCGAGCCCCACATCGGGCTCTCTGCTCAGCAGAGAGCCTGCTTCCCTTCCTTTCTCTCTGTCTGCCTCTCTGCCTACTTGTGATCTCTGTCTGTCAAATAAATAAAATTTTTAAAAAATCTCCTTTCTTATATGAAAAAAATTAAATAGACACCAGCTACCATCCAACAGACTATTTTTATAACTGAATAAAATATGTTAATAGTATTTTATAAATATATGTTATATTAGATAGATATGTGCATTTGAGATTTTCTTCTAGATGTAAGTTTAATCATCATATTTTTGGCAGAACATGAAATCATAACTGATTCATTCAAACTGATTTGAGAGAAAATACTCCTACTTACATAATAAAAATTGCCACTCTTCCATTTTTAGAAACTCACAGTCCTCCTAAGTAAACAAGGAAAAATACCTTTAAATCATTATGTCAATACTTTAGAGGAAATTTACTATTCTACATATAGTTCTCAGAGAAGATGACCCAGTCTGCACCTTTGATCCCTTAGGTTAAAATCTGCAAAAATTATCCTGCTGTTCTATATGATTCCAAAAAAAAGAAATATTTACAGATATGTCACATATATATGGGGAATCTATCCGGGATAATATTGGCTGTCAATTAATCTGTATTCAAAAACTTATGTGAATTATAATAATTTTTATTTGTTTATTTACAGCATAACAGTTTTCATTGTTTTGGCATCACACCAAGGGCTCCATGCAGTACGTGCCCTCCCTATTACCCACCACCTGGTTCCTCAATCTCCCACCACCCCGTCCCTTCAAAACACTCTGTTTTTTTTTTTTCAGAGTACATAATCTCTCCTGGTTCACCTCCCCTTCCAGTTTCCCTCAACTCCCTCTCCTCTCCATCTCCCCATGTCCTCCATGTTATTTGTTATGCTCCACAAATAAGTGAGACCATATGATACTTGACTCTCTCTGCTTGACTTATTTCGCTCAGCATAATCTCTTCCAGTCCCGTCCATGTTGCAACAAAAGTTGGGTATTCATTCTTTCTGATGGAGGCATGATACTCCATTGTGTATATGGACCACATCTTCCTTATCCATTCATCCGTTGAAGGGCATCTTGGTTCTTTCCACAGTTTGGCGACCATGGCCATTGCTGCAATAACCATTGGGGTACAGATGGCTCTTCTTTTCACTACATCTGTATCTTTGGGGTAAATACCCAGCAGTGCAATTGTAGAGTCATAGGGAAGCTCTATTCTTAATTTCTTCAGGAATCTCCACACTGTTCTACAGAGTGGCTGCACTAACTTGTATTCCCACCAACAGTGTAATAGGGTTCCCCTTTCTCCACATCCTCTCCAACACCAGTTGTTTCCTGTCTTGCTAATTTTGGCCATTCTAACAGGTGTCAGGTGGTATCTCAATGTGGTTTTAATTTGAATCTCCCTGATGGCTAGGGAGGCTTGGATGGCTATATATTTCCCCCTTAGAACCGCCTTTGCTGTATTCCATAGGTTTTGGACCAAAGTATCTTCATTCTCATTGGTTTCCATGAATTGTTTAAGTTCATCCTTGATTTCCTGGTTGATCCAAGCATTCTTAAGCAAGGTGGTTTTCCAAGCCTCCCTCAAAAACATTGAAAAATCCAGAATACACCAGCCGTCTCTACACCTTAAAGAACTGGAGAATCAACAACAAATCAAACCAACTCCACATGCAAAAAGGGAAATAATAATGATTACAGCAGAGATCAATCAGATAGGAACTAGAAATATAGTAGAATGCATCAATGAAACTAGAAGCGGTTTTTTTTTTGAAAGAATCACTAAGATCAATAAGCCATTGGCCAAACTAATCCAAAAGAAAAGAGAGAAAGCCCAAATTAATAAAATTATGAATGAAAAGGGAGAGATCACAACTAACACCAAGGAAATAGAAACAATCATCAGAAATTATTACCAAGAGTTATATGCCAATAAGCTAAGCAACCTAGATGAAATGGATGCATTCCTGGAAAACTATAAACTCCCAATATTGAACCAGGAAGAAATTCACAACCTGAATAAACCGATATCTAGTAACGAGATTGAAGCAGTGATCAAAAACCTCCCAAAAAACAAGAGCCCAGGACCTGACGGATTCCCTGGGGAATTCTACCAAACTTTCAAAGAAGAAATAACACCAATTCTCCTGAAGCTGTTCCAAAAAATTGAAGCAGAATGAAAACTTCCAGACTCTTTTTATGAAGCCAGCATTACCTTGATCCCCAAACCAGGCAAAGACCCTACCAAAAAGGAGAATTTCAGACCAATATCCCTGATGAATATGGATGCAAAGATTCTCAACAAGATCCTAGCAAAAAGGATCCAGCAGCACATTAAAAAGATTGTCCACCATGCCCAGGTGGGATTCCTCCCTGGGTTGCAAGGTTGGTTCAACATTCGCAAATCAATCAATGTGATAGAACAAATCAATAAGAGAAGAAAAGAACCACATGGTCCTCTCAATTGATGCAGAAAAAGCATTTGACAAAATCCAGCATCCGTTCCTGATGAAAACGCTTCAAAGTATAGGGATGGAGGGAACATTCCTGAACTTCATAAAATCTATCTATGAAAGACCCACAGCAAATATCATCCTCAATGGGAAAAAGCTTGCAGCCTTCCCGTTGAGATCAGGAACACGACAAGGATGCCCACTCTCACCACTCTTGTTCAAAATAGTATTAGAAGTTAGAGCAACAGCAATCAGACAACAAAGAGAAATAAAAGGTATCCAAATTGGCAAGAAAGATGTCAAACTCTCTCTCTTCGCAGATGACATGATTCTTTAAATGGAAAAACCCAAAGACTCCACCACCAAACTACTAGAACTCATACAGCAATTCAGTAACATGGCAGGATACAAAGTCAATGTATACAAATCGGTGGCTTTTTTATACACTAACAATGAAAATACAGAAAGGGAAATTAGAGAATCGATTCAATTTACTATAGCACCAAGAACCATAAGATACCAGGGAATAAACATAACCAAAGAGGTAAAGGACCTGTACTCGAGGAACTGCAGAACAGTCATGAAAGAAATCGAAGAAGACACAAAAAGATGGAAGAATGTTCCATGCTCTTGGATTGGAAGAATAAATATTGTTAAACTGTCTATACTGCCTAAAGCAATCTATACTTTTAATGCCATTGTGATCAAAATTCCACCGGTATTTTTCAAAGAGCTGGAGCAAATAATCGTAAAATTTGTATGGAATCAGAAGAGACCCCGAATTGCTAAGGAAATGTTGAAAAACAAAAACAAAACTGGCGGCATCACGTTACCCGATTTCAAGCTTTACTACAAAGCTGTGATCACCAAGACAGCATGGTATTGGCATAAAAACAGACACATAGACCAGTGGAACAGAGTGGAGAGCCAGATATGGAACGTCAACTCTATGGTGAAATAATCTTCGACAAAACAGGAAAAAATATTCAATGGAAAATAGACAGTCTCTTCAATAAATGGTGCTGGAAAAACTGGACAGCGATATGTAGAAGAATGAAACTAGATGATTCTCTTACACTGTACACAAAGATAAACTCGAAATGGATAAAAGACCTCAACATGAGACAGGAATCCATCAGAATCCTAGAGGAGAACATAGGCAATAACCTCTTCGATATCAGCCACAGCAACTTCTTTCAAGATATGTCTCCAAAGGCCAAGGAAACAAAAGGGAAAATGAACTTTTGGGACTTCATCAAGATCAAAAGCTTCTGCGCAGCAAAGGAAACAGTCAACAAAACAAAAAGACAACCCACGGAATGGGAGAAGATATTTTCAAATGACAGTACAGACAAAATGTTGATATCCAGGATCTATAAAGAACTTCTCAAACTCAACACACACAAAACAGATAATCATATCAAAACATGGGCAGAAGATATGAACAGACATTTCTGCAACGAAGACATACAAATGGCTATCAGACACATGAAAAGATCTTCATCATCACTAGCCATCAGGGAGATTCAAATTAAAACCACATTGAGATACCACCTGACACCAGTTAGAATGGCCAAAATTAGCAAGACAGGAAACAACGTGTGTTGGAGAGGATGTGGAGAAAGGGGAACCCTCTTACAATGTTGGTGGGAATGCAAGTTAGTGCAGCCACTTTGGAGAACAGTGTGGAGATTCCTGAAGAAATTAAGAATAGAGCTTCCCTATGACCCTGCAATTGCACTGCTGGGTATTTACCCCAAAGATACTGATGTAGTGAAAATAAGAGCCATCTGTACCCCAATGTTTATTGCAGCAATGGCCAGAGTTGCCAAACTGTGGAAAGAAACAAGATGCCCTTCAACGGATGAATGGATAAGGAAGATGTGGTCCATATACACAATGGAGTATTATGCCTCCATCAGAAAGGATGAATACCCAACTTTTATAGCAACATGGACAGGACTGGAAGAGATTTTGCTGAGCGAAATAAGTCAAGCAGAGAGAGTCAAGTATCACATGGTCTCACTTATTTGTGGAGCATAACAAATAACATGGAGGACATGGGGAGATGGAGAGGAGAGGGAGTTGAGGGAAACTGGAAGGGGAGATGAACCATGAGAGACTATGGACTCTGAAAAACAACCAGAGGGTTTTGAAGGGGCGGGGGGTGGGAGGTTGAGGAACCAGGTGGTGGGTAATAGGGAGGGCACGTACTGCATGGAGCACTGGGTGTGATGCCAAAACAATGAACACTGTTATGCTGTAAATAAACAAATAAAAAAAAGGTCAAAAAATTTATATTTTCAAAATGCAAAAATTTTTAGAAGAAAAAACAAGTGTAGAACTTCATGACCTTGGGTTTAAACACTGGTTTTATGCACAAGCGACAGAAAAAAATAAAAAAAAATAAATTTGACTTAAAAAAAAAAAGAATTATGTAGTGTCCTTCTGTATTTCTGACTACGGTCTTTAGTTTAAAATCTAATTTATCTGATATGAAAATCGCTATCCCGGCCTTCTTTGAGGCCCATTTTCATGAAAGATTCTTCTCCATCCCTTCACTTTCAATCTGCGTGTATCCTCAGGTTCAAAATGGGTCTCTTGTAGACAACATATGGATGGGTCCTGTCGTTTTATCCAATCTGCAACCCTGTGTCGTTTTATGGGCGCATTTAGGCCATTCACATTGAGAGTGATTATTGAGAGATACGTTTTTATTGACATCGTGTTGCCTTTGAAGTCTTTCTGTCTGTAGATTGTTTCTATATTTCTGTTCAATGATATTCTTAGAATTTTTTCTCTTTTATAGGACCCCCCCTTAATATTTCCTGCAGTGTCGGCTTGGTGGTAGCATAGACTTTTAAGCCTTGCCGGTCTTGGAAACTCTTTATCTCTCCATCCATTTTATTTTATTTTATTTTTTTTTTGGGGGGGGGGGATTAGCTGCATTTATTTATTTATTTTTTTTCCATTTTATTTATTTTTTCAGAGTAACAGTATTCATTCTTTTTGCACAACACCCAGTGCTCCATGCAAAACGTGCCCACCCCATTACCCACCACCTGTTCCCCCAACCTCCCACCCCTGACCCTTCAAAACCCTCAGGTTGTTTTTCAGAGTCCATAGTCTCTTATGGTTCGCCTCCCCTCCCCAATGTCCATAGCCCGCTCCCCCTCTCCCAATCCCACCTCCCCCCAGCAACCCCCAGTTTGTTTTGTGAGATTAAGAGTCATTTATGGTTTGTCTCCCTCCCAATCCCATCTCGTTTCATTTATTCTTCTCCATTTTAAATGTCAGTCTTGCTGGATAGAGTATTCTTGGTTGCATGTTCTTCTCATTTAGTACTCTGAATATATTTTGCCAGCCCTTCCTGGCTTGCCAGGTCTCTGTGGAAAGGTCTGACGTTATTCTAATGGGTTTTCCTCTGTATGTAAGGAGGCTCTTTGTCCTAGCTGCTTTTAAGAGGGTCTCTCTTGAAACATAATTCCTCATTCTAACTATAAGGTGTCGTGAGGACTTTCGAGAATCTAATATCTTGGGAGGAAATCTTTCTGCCTCTAGTACATGAATGTTGTTTCCATTCGTGAGATTGGGAAAATTTTTCATAGACAACTTCTTCCACTATATCTTCTAGACTTCTTTCTTTTTCCTCCCCTTCAGGGATTCCAATACTTCTGACGTTGGAACGTTTCATGGCATCGTTTATTTCCCTGATTCTGTTTTCGTGGCTTCTGAGCTGTTTGTTCCAGGCTTCCTCCTGATCCTTTCTCTCTGTTTGTCCTCCAGATCACTAATTCTATCTTCTGTCTCAGTTACCCTAGCTTTTAGAGAATTTAAATTAGATTGGAACTCATTGAGAGCATTCTGAACATCATCCCTGGTGGCTTTCAGTTCTGCCCTAATCAATTATGTTTGGTCATCCATGGCTTTCTCCAACCTAGCTATTGCCTGGATAATTGTTAGTCTGAATTCTTTTTCTGACATATTGTCTATGTCGATAGCCATTAGCTCTGTTGCAGAAGGTCCATTCTCTGTATTTTTCTTCTGTTGGGTATTCCTCCTCCTATTCATTTTGGTAAGAGATGACTGAACAGATGAATTTGGACTTATCGATTGTGGTGCAGTCGATGTGCAACCTGGAATGCTTCTGTGCAATCAGGATTCCCCACCCAAATGAGAGAAAAAAGAAAAGAAAAAGAAATAGAGAAGAAGAAAGGGAAGAAAAGGGAAAAGAAAAAAGAAAAAAAAAGAGAGAAAGAGAGAGAGATAGGAAAAAAAAAGGGAAGATAAAAGAGAAGGCTCAGCCCAAATCACTCACAAGGTAAGATTTGTGATGTATACAAACAAAAACAGACAAACAAAAAGACTGATAAAAGTATATGAAATGAGAAAAATATATATATATATATAAAAAGGAAGAACCTCATAGAAAGAACCCCAAATATAAGATTTATATATTATCAGGACAAACACAAATTCACAGAAACACTGACAGAAGGAAAAATTGGGAGAGTGGTTATAAATTCTCAGTGTGGGTGAGGAAGTTTATTTTGATTCTTCCTGAAGGTATCTTAATGTTTTTGTTAAGTGACTCAACTTTCCTAAGTTACATGGGGATTAGAAACTGGTTTGCCTATAGGGGTAGCATTGATTGGGGAAAGGGGATTACCTTGAAGTTTAACTCTATATGTATAGTAGAAAATAAAAATTAAAAAAGAATAAACTAGACTAAACTAAGTTAACATTTAAAAAGAATTAAAAAAATAGAAAAGCAAAAGAAAAACACGGGTGTATGTATCAAAAAGTTCAGGTTAGAAGGTTATTAAAGAAGTTGATGTACTGGACATCTCATTGTGATGGTAAATAGGTTAAAAAATTATCTGTATGTATAAAAAAAAAGAACCAGAATATTGGTAAAGAGTTAAAAATAGAAGTTCTATTTATGAAATAGTGGTTGTTGTTCTCTTGTAGTCTTTTTTTTTTTTCTTCCTTCCTGGTTGGTTTTCTGGGGGAGGGGCCTGCCACGTGGGTTTTCAGACAATGATGTTCCCTGAGTTAGGTCCTCCCGCTCCCCTCAAGGGGGTGAGCTCTGAGGAAACTGTTTTTTTCAGGATTTTGTTCTCTGGGGGTTTTTATGTTCTTTCATCTGTTTTCTCTCCCCTTGACAGCTTTTGTTGGTTTTTGGAGGTTTAGAGGAGAGCAAACTGCACCCAGACCTCCCTCTCAGAGAGAAGCCTCAGAATGTTTTGCAAGAGCTGCTGGCAGAGTCGGTTCTGAATCACTGTCCCTGGGGATGCAGGAGCTCCTCATTGTACCCAAAACCAGGGCAGCGGTGGCTGTCTAGGCCGCTCCAGACAGCCAGAGAGGTTCTGAGCAGAGATTGCACACTGAGATTTTCCTGTTGTCCCAGGCTGGGAATGTCTGGTTTTTTCGGATGCCAGAGCTCCAGGCTAGCGCCTATGAGCACCTCTCCCAAGGGAGGGTGTGGGACACGTGCGTTCAGGATTGCCTTCTGGCCAGGTTCCCAGCACCTCATGGGAGCCAGACCCCACTCGTTCTTGGGTGAGCTGGCGGTTCAGGTGCCCTGGTGGCTCAGGGATGGAGACCTGATTTCTCCGCTGCACTCTCTCTGGCTCAGCGCCAGGGGAGGCTGTCCTGGGTCCGGGGACTTAGGTCCCTGACCCTAACCGCCCAGGTTCCCACTATTACCTCCCGCGATCCTTTGCTCTTTGTTTTTTTGAGTGCTTTCAACCAGACTCCAAGTTAATACTGGTCCCCAGACGCAGGGCACTCTCGTATTGGGGTATTACATTCCAATCCGTCACCTCTGGTGGCTCCCTCCCCCTTTTGTTTATCTTCTGATATCAGTCTGAGGCTCCCAGTCGGCTTTACCTGCCATGGCGTCTTCTGCTCTTGTAGAGATCCAGACGTGTATAATTCTGATCTCAGGCTGACTTCATGGTTGGTCGGAGTTCTTTGGTAGGTAATCAGCTCACTTTAGGGTACAGGTTGAAACGGTGCCTCCTCCTACTTCCCCGCCATCTTGACTCCCCCCATGAATTATAATTTTTAACATTTGTATTTTAGCAGATAATTGAAAATATGAACTTCTTGAAAATATTTAATATAGTAAGAAATTAGTAATAGTAATATTAATTAATAAGGCGTGTTTTCAGATTCCAAATGAAAACAGTTGAAAGTGATTACTCTAGTGCTTACCAGAAGGAAAATGCTAAATACAGTGAAAGTTATTGACTTTGCTTTAAAGCATCAGAAAATTGAGGTCTCAGTACAAACACTACCCTATATCTTGAAACACAGGCAGTCTAACACATCACAGTTATGAATCACTTACCCAAAGAGAAGTTTGTAGAGCCATAAACTAGGAGGGGCATTTAAAAAAAAAATGGAAAACTGGTAGTAGCTGAGACTAGACCACCTTGGAAATCGAAAACTCCTGAGGACCTCAATCTTAGATTGGAAGGTTCTTGTTTGGTGGAGGGAAGCACATTTCATATTAACTTCCTATCAGGTTTTCATGGTGAAGGCAAAAAAAGATACCCACCTGATTTTGCCGGGGTTGTAATAACAATTATGAAATAAACTTAGAGCATTCTTCACCACAAAATGCAACTCTTTGAAGAGAAATTTTTTTACAGAGCTGAAATTCAGGGGAGAGAAAAATTTTCACCCAACTCCAGCCACTGCTAGTATTTCTCCCTCATCTATCAGGAGTAGAAAAGTTACTAAAACACCTGTGAATGTCATGACTCATGAACACAAACCCAATGAAGAACTTAAAATGAATCATAAAATTATAGGATGCAGTTCCACAAAGAGCTTTTCCACCACATCAGCAAACATCTAGTAAATGCTTGATTATAACTGAAAACTATGCCAGACAGAGATTTTAAGTAGGAGTTCTTACGGAATGCCAATGAAAAAAGAGATGACCAATACATGGCCACTGGAATAATGTAAAATCCCTGGAATATGAAGCTATCCCACACTTTAAATATTTTACCTGTAACTAGATTACCATAAAACCTCACACAAATTATATTAAACTCAGTTTCCCTTATCCAATACAACATGCCTGACTTTCAAATTTTAAAAAGATTTTATTTACTTATTCGAGAGAGAGAGAGAGAGTGAGAAATGGAGAGGGTCAGAGAGAAAGTGAGAGAGAGGATCAGACTCCCTACTGATCAGGGAGCTCCATCCCAGAACCCAGAGATCTTAACCCAAGCTGAAGGCAGATCCTTGATCATACACTCAACATGGAGGGATGAATCAGTAAGCTTAAGGTAATGGCAATAAAAAAAAAATGTCCAAAATCAATGCTGCAGGAAAAACAAACAAAATCCCTACTAAAAGTTAACAAAAAGAAAAATGTTTCAAGGAGAAAATAGCAAAGAACTCCAGGACAATATCAAAAGGCATGGCATTGCAATTGCCCTACTGGATATTTACTCCAAAGATACAGATGTAGTGAAAAGAAGGACCATATGTACCCCAATGTTCATAGCAGCAATGGCCACAGTTGCCAAACCATGGAAAGAGCAAAGATGCCCTTCAACAGATGAATGGATAAAGAAGATACAGTCCATATATACTATGGGATATTATGCCTCCATCAGAAAGGATGAATACCCAACTTTTGGATGAGACTCGATGAGATTATGTTGGGTGAAATACATCAAGCAGAGAAAGTAAATTATCATATGCTTTCACTTACTTGTGGAACATAAGGAATAACATGGAGGACATTAGGAAAAGTGAATTGGGGGAAATCTGAGGGGGAAATGAAACATGAGAGATTGTGGACTGTGAGAATCAAACTGATCAAACTGAGGTTATGGGAGGCCTAGTGAGGGTTAAGTGGGCCTGGAGTTGGGTATTAAGGAGGGCACTTATTGGATGGAGCACTGAGTGTGGTGCATAAACAATGAATCTTGGAATACTGAAAAAATAAAACTATATTAAAACCTAATAAAAAAGTAAGGCATTACCATAATGGTAATACTAGAAGAGAAAGGAGACAATGGAGCAGAAGAAATCCTTGAAGTACTTGAAAAAAAAATCCCTTAAAATCTGAGCTTCCTAGATGTCACTAAACCAGACATCTAGAAAGTTCAGAGAAGAGAATAGAAGATCAATGCCAAAAGGTGTAATGTAGGCAAATTATATAAAAGTGGCATAAATCACTACAAGGAAATAATCCTGAAAGGAGTTACAAAAAAAGATGAATCAATCAATCAATCAATCTTGGCACTAAAGAACAAGGACAAAATTTATAGCAGACATGTTACCAGAAAACAGGCAAATAAGAAAGGAGTGTGTAGAAAATTTTAAGGTGATTAAAATATATGCTAGACTTGTACATCAGGTGAGTTATCTGGAAAAAAACGTAAGAAACAAAAGAAAACCTTATCAGGGAAAACACACACCAAATTTTTTTTTAAAAGTGTGGAAAAACAAAATAGTAATGTGTAGAAAGAAATCTTCTCTACACCTGAAATAATAAAGTTATTTGATGACTGGATTTTTGTTCAGAAATATTTAGGCTTTCATTATGTAGTTTTAAATAATTATAAATTTTAAGGAACTACTAGTATTTTTAAACATGAGTCATATGTTAAGACAGGAAATGAAAAACGAAAGCATGCACCCATATCAGAGCACGTAAGTACACTATAGTACAATAGTTCTAATAGAAATAAAGAGAAATATACAAGGACATAATAATAGCAAGGAAATTCACTACCCTACTTTCAAACAATAAACACATCATCTAGAAAGAAAGCCAATAGTAAACATCAAACATAAAGTACCCCTTCAACCAGGTGAGGGAAATAGACATAGAACATGCAATCCAGTATCAGTAAAATTTACATCCTTCTCAAGTGCACATGCTACATTCTCTAGGATATTTTATATATTAAGTCTCAAAAAAGTTCTCAACAATTTTAATTAGATTGAAATCATACCAAGCAGTTGTTTCAGCCAAAACACTATGAAATTAGTTATCAATTACAAGAGGAAAATCCAAAAATTCACAAATGTGTGGAGATTTAAAACCATGTTCCCCACAGCAATGGTTCAGAAATAAAAATGGAAGGGAGACAAGCAAAAAAGAAATCTCAACAAAAATAGAAATGAAAACAGAATGTATCACAACTTAAGAGATTCAGTTGAGAAGTATCAGGAGGAAAGATTATACAGACAAAGGTCTGAATTAAGAAAAAAATAAGATCTCACATAACAAATTTAACTTTCAACCCACTGAATCTGAAGAAAAAGAAGAAACTAACCCCAAATTGTTAGAAGAACAGAAATCACAATGAACTGAGAGGAAATAAACTAAATATAGATTGGAAGTACAATAGAAAAGATCAATGAATCTAAGATTGGTTGTATTTTTTGAAGAAATAAACAACATTTACAGACTCTTCCCTAGTCCAAATTGCAAAGAAAGTGAGAAGACTCAAATAACTTATCAGAAATAGGAGATATTAAAACTGGTATCATTAAAATATAAATGACCATGGAAAAGTACTAGAAACAATTGTAGGGAAAAATGCCAAAAAATTGGATAGCCTAGAAGAAATAAACATATTCCTAGAAACATACAGTCAATAAAAAACAAATCATGAAGAAAAAAATGAGCAGTCTAATAAAATGATGTAAGGAAATTAAATCTGTAATTAAAAATAAACAGCAACAAAACAAACCATCAAAACAAAAAAGCCCAGGAATAATTGATTTCACTTTTGAATTCTCCCATTTAAAGAATTACCACCAATTCTATAAGTCCTCAGAAACCTGAAGATGAGGAGACACTCTCAAAATCATTTTATTAGGCCAACATTGCACTGTTAACAAATTTAGATAGAAACAAGCAAAAAAGAAAACTGCAAACAAATATCCCTATTGGATAAAGGTGCAAAAATTCTCAATGAAACACTATTAAACCAAATTCGACAGCACATTAAAATTACCATAAACATGATCAAAAATAATTTATCCATCAAAATTGAAATGATTTGACATAGGAAATCAATATATGTAATAATATGTATTAATTAATAGAAAGAAAAATGAAACCATGTAACCTCAATAAAGAAAAGCATTCTCAAATTGCAAAATCCTTTCTAAGGGAAAACCTTCAACAAATTGGGTATAAAAGGGAATGAATCAACATAATGAAAGCCATATACAACAAAGCCACACCTAACATTATGTTATCATATAAATACACACACACACACACACACACACACACACACACAAAGATTTATGTGTCTTTTAAGATCAGGAACAAAACAAGTTTGCCCATATTCCCCATTCTTACTCAATAATAGAGGTGAAGTCCTGGTTAGAGCATTTAGGCAAGATAAAGAAACAAAAGACAACCAAATTTTAAAGTAAGAAGTAAATTACTTCTTGATGAAATGATGGTGTACAGAGTAAATCCTAAAGACTCAATAACAAACTGAGGATTTTAGAGGGGAGGGCTTGGGGGGATGGGTGAGCCTGGTGGTGGGTATTAAGGAGGACAGGCATTGCATGGAGCACTGGGTGTGGTACCTAAATAATGAATCTTGGAACACTGAAAAAATAAAATTAAATTAAAATGAAACATGCTGGAAGTAATCAATCATTTCACTAAGTGTACAGGATAAAATAAAAATGCAGAAATCAGGTATGTTTCTCAACATTAACAATGAAAAGTTTGTAAAATAAATAAAGTGATAAGTAAAATAATAGAAAGCCTTATTCACAATGTTTTCAAAAAGCAAAATAAAACATTTAGAAATCAATTTAACAAAGATGATAGGAAAATTAGTCAAACAAAACTATAAGACTTTGAATAAATAAATTGGGAAAGATACAGTCAAATGAAGATATCCCATGTTTATGGATTAGAAGAGTAAATACTTAAAAAGTACCTATTACCGGGGCACCTGGTTGTCTTGGGGGTTAAACCTCTGCCTTCAGCTCAGGTCATGATCTCAGGGTCCTGGGATTGAGCCCCATGTTGGGCTCTCTACTCAGTGGGTAGCCTGCTTCCCCCTATCTCTCTGCCTGCCTCTCTGCCTACTTGTGATCACTCTCTGTGTCAAATAAATAAATAACATATATTTTTTAAAGATTTTATTTATTTATTTGACAGAGAGAGAGATCACAAGTAGGCAGAGAGGCAGGCAGAGAGAGAGAGGGGGAAGCAGGCTCCCCGCTGAGCAGAGAGCCCGATGCGGGGCTCCATCCCAGGACCCTGAGATCATGACCTGAGCCGAAGGCAGTGGCTTAATCCACTGAGCCACCCAGGTGCCCCAATAAATAAAATATTTTTAAAAGCACTTATTACCTAAACCATCAATAGATTCAAAACAAGTTCTATTAAAATGTAAATGGAATTTTCACTGAAATTTTTAAAAATCCATCTTAAAATTTGTATGAATCTACAAAAGACCCTGAATACCCAAAGCAGTACTGAGAATGAATGAATGAATGAATGACTAAAAAAAAACTGGAGACACCAAACTTCATTTTATCAAACTATACTACAAAGCTATAGTAACAAATAGATTATAGCAGTGGAATAAATATGTACACATAGATCAATGTGCCAGATAGCAGTTTTTCCAGCTGTCAGGAATGCAAGCATTGATCTTGGTTGAGGAAAACTGCCTAGCCTAAGGTCATGATCCCTTCATAGTGGCAGACCCCATTCAATGAATACATCTATGGGGGCCCTATTGTAGGAACACAGAAAGGGCCATCTCAGAACACCACCCAGAGTAGCTGAGAACTTGGTTGGATCTGACTCACAGTTCAACATCTCCCTGTGCCTAGTTCTGCTTCTGTTATTGCATGGGTGTTGATCCTTAGAATACTCCCCAATGAACTCCCTACATGCCATATCATTCTTGCAAGTGTGCCTCTTGTGGTTGGTTAAAAAATAAACAAACAAACAAACAAACAAAAGTGATATTTCTTTCTTATTCTTCCTACTGCTGGTTTGTGGCTTCTTGTATCTACTATTTGGATGGGTCAAAGCACCTGTTGTAAGGTGTTTTCCATGCAGCTTGTCAACATGTAGCCTGGAATCTACTTCATCCCTACATGCTTCCAGGGGGAGAGTGGTGGCATAACTCACTCTTGCTAAAATGGAGGTTTGTTACAACCTTCTTGTGGTTTCCCACAGTTATGCTCACACACCTGTAAATAGCTGGAAATTAATCTCAATTTAAATGTTCAGGTTCATTGTAATTTCACTGTCATTTTCTTATAGAATTCTGAATGATATATGCCTTTACTCCTCTGACATGAAGCTGATCTGTTCCTCATCCTCCTGTCCTCTGAACCAAAATGCTGTTCAACGGATGAATGGATAAGGAAGATGTGGTCTGTATATATGATGCAGTATTATGCCTCCATCAGAAAGGATGAATACCCAACTTTTGTAGCAATATGGACGGGACTGGAAGAGATTATGCTGAGTGAAATAAGTGAAGCAGAGAGAGTCAAGTATCATATGGTCTCACTTATTTGTGGAGCATAACAAAGAACATGGAGGACATTGGGAGATGGAGGGGAGAAGAGAGTTGAGGGAAATTGGAAGGGGAGGTGAACCATGAGAGGCTGTGGACTCTGAAAAAGAACCTGAGGGTTTTGAAGGGGCGGGAGGTGGGAGGTTGGGGGAACCAGGTGATGAGTAATAGGGAGGGCATGTATTGCATGGAGCACTGGGTGTCGTGCAAAAACAATAAATAGTTTTACGCTGAAAAAAAAATACAGTCTATTTGCGCTGTTTTATTTAAGATTTATTTGTTTATTTGACAGACAGAGATCACAAGTAGGCAGAGAGGCAGGCAAAGAGAGTGGAGGAAGCAGCCTCCCTGCTGAGCAGAGAGCCCAATGTGGGGCTCGATCCCAGGACCCTGGGATCATGACCTGAGCCGAAGGCAGAGGTTTTAACTCACTGAGCCACCCAGGAGTCCCAAAATATTCTTATTTTTTAAAGATTTTATTTATTAATTTGACAGACAGTGATCACAAATAGGCATAGAGGCAGGCAGAGAGAGAGAGGAGGAAGCAGGCTCCCTACTGTGCAGAGAGCCCGATGTGGGGCTTGATCCCAAGACCCTGAGATCATGACATGAGCTGAATGCCGAGGCTCAACCCACTGAGCCACCCAGGTGCCCCCAAAATATTCTTATTTTTAATCCTTAGGTAAAGAAAACCTGGAGTCATGGTTGCTGCAGAGTCTTCCTAAATTACCTACGATCTCAAGTGCAGTGGTAAGAGATGAATATATACATACATTTGAAAAGTATTCAAAGAATTTTTGCAGAAAAATGACTTGTTCCTATGGTGACTATAGGACCATGTCTGGTATTCAATCCAGTTAAGTTAAATTGGGAGAATACAAAAGGTACATGTCCTAATTTTTATTTTAATTTATTACATAAGAGATGAAACTCCTCTAAAAGTGCTTAAAATAATTTTATTAGAATTAATTAAGAACTGCTGTATTTAAACTATTAAAGTGTGAAATTGTTACATTAAGGTATCTCACAACCAGGGGATTTAAAAAGAAAAAAATCCTTCAGTGTAAATAGTTTAAAAAGATCATCTGTGTGTGACAATTAAAATTGAATCAATTGTTTAAATACGTGTATACTTAAAAAAATGAACACCTCTTTAAATCTAAAATATATATCAGTATACAATTCTGAAAAGAATTGGTGTTTCTCCTAAAAATTTATTATTAATTAGCATTGAAGGAGTTAAAATGATAATATAGTCAATGGCTGATATTATGTATGAGCTTCTTTCCTGGATGTATGCTGAACAAGACTAAGGTCTGTACTAAATGATGTCATGTTCATTAAAATACAGTCACTTTAAAAGTAAAAATTCTGTGTCACAAAATATATACTAAATATTTTTATGGATGGAAAGGAACTTCAAATGTGATAAAAATATATCTGTCTCAGAAGTAAACCAACATATTTTGAAAACAAAAAATGTATTTGAAATATAAATCATATTTATCATGGAAGGGAATATGCATTGTGCCATATCCTATGATGAATCGACTGGAAATGGAAAAAAAATTATAGCTAAGTGGGAAATGCTTTATTATGCTGTGTGTAACATGAATTATACTCTCCTGGAGTAGAGCTACTTTCATGCAAGCATGTGATGTGCTCATATAAATGTTGATTCCATTGCATTAATCTTTCTGACAGTTTGGATTACTGTCTGGATTAAAATCATTAGAATGGAGATGCTTAGGTGCATCAGTCAGCTAAAGAAGTCTGCCTTCAGCTGATGTCATGATCCCAGGATCCTGGGATGAGTCCTGCATTGGGGAAAAAAATCCCAACTCAGCGGGGAGACTGCTTCTCCCTCTGCCTTCTGCTCACTCAGCTTGTTCTCTCTTTATTTCTCTCTGACAAATGAGTAAGTAAATTTTTTATAAAGGACCATTAGAATGTTAAGGTGATCATTTTAATAAATTAGTGACTTACTCTATGTTAGAGTTGGTCAAGTCCAGAATTAGAAGATTTTAACTGGAGTTTGCATGGAAATATTTGTATTTTTACAATAGAAGTGATTTCATAGTTCATAAATAAATGGAAAAGTAAGTGAGTCTTTGTAAAATATAGGATTGAGTCATATTGGCATGGGTTTTCAATGGGCTTATGTGAATTTTGAGGAACAAAACTAACATGTCAAGTCCAAAAACTCAATGACAATAGAAGATAATAGATTTTCCTTTTTCTTTCTTGAAATTTTGTGTAAAAATATAGAAAAACAAATTTTACAAGGTAAAAAATGTATTTTTTATTTGAGTATGCTTGACACAAAATATTGAATTAGTTTTTGTGTACAACATAGTGATTTGACAAGTTTATATATATGCTACAATCATCATAAGTGTAGTTACTATCTAGCAGCATACAAGACCATTATAATATCATTGATCATATATTTATGCTGTACTCTTTATTCCTATGATTTATTCATTTAATAACCAGCAGCCTGTATCTCCTTTCCTTGTTCTTTCTGGTGACATTTTGTCAATGAGCACAGTGGTTACATGGTTGTCAGAGAAAAATTATTATTGCTCATATACTGTTTTATTTTGGGGGGTTGAAATTATTTTTAATTAATAATTTATTTATTTAATTTCAGTGTAACAGTATTCGTTGTTTTGGCACCACATCCAGTACTCCATGCAGTACATGCCCTCCCTATTACCCACCACCTGGTTCCACAACCTCTCACCCCTCGCACCTTCAAAACCCTCAGGTTGTTTGTCAGAGTCCATAGTCTCTCATGGTTCATCTCCCCTTCCAATTTCCTTAAATTCCTTCTCTCCATCTCCCCATGTCCTCCATGTTCTTCTTTATGCTCCACAAATAAGTGAGACTATATGATACCTGACTCTCTCTGCTTGACTTATTTTGCTCAGCAAAATCTCTTCCAGTCCCATCCATGTTGCTACAAAATTGGGTATTCATCCTTTCTGATGGAGGCATAATACTCCATCGTGTATATGGACCACATCTTCCTTATCCATTCATCCGTTGAGGGGCATCATGGTTCTTTCCACAGTTTGGCGACCATGGCCATTGCTGCAATAAACATTGGGGTACAGATGGCTCTTCTTTTCACTACATCTGTATCTTTGGGGAAAATACCCAGTAGTGCAATTGCAGGGTCATAGGGAAGCTCTATTTTTAATTTCTTGAGGAATCTCCACACGGTTCTCCAAAGTGGCTGCAGCAACTTGCATTCCCACCAACAGTGTAAGAGGGTTCCCTTTGCTCCACATCCTCTCCAACACACATTGTTTCCTGTCTTGTTAATTTTGGCCATTCTAACTGGTGTCAGGTGGTATCTCAATGTTGTTTTAATTTGAATCTCCCTGATGGCTATTGATGATGAACATTGTTTCATGTGTCTGATAGCCATTTGTATGTCTTCATTACAGAAATGTCTGTTCATACCTTCTGCCCATTTTTTGATTTGATTATCTGTTTTGTGTGTGTTGAGTTTGAGGAGTTCTTTATAGATCCTGGGTATCAACCTTTTGTCTGTACTGATATTTGCAATTATTTTCTCCCATTCCGTGAGTTGCTTCTTTGTTTTGTTGACTCTTTCCTTTGCTTGCGGAAGATTTTATTCTTGATGAAGTCCCAAAAGTTGATTTTCATTTTTGTTTCCTTTGCCTTTGGAGACATATCTTGAAAGAAGTTCCTGTGGCTGATATCGAAGAGTTACTGCCTAATGTTCTATTCTAGGATTCCAATGGATTCCTGTCTCATGTTGAAGTCTTTTATCCATTTCGAGTTTATCTTTGTATATGGTGTAAGAGAATGGTCGAATTTCATTCTTCTACTTATAGCTCTCCAGTTTCCCCAGCACCATTTATTGAAGAGACTGTCTTTTCTCTATTGTATATTTTTTCCTGTTTTGTTAAAGATTATTTGACCATAGAGTTGAGGGTCCATATCTGGGCTCTCCACTCTGTTCCACTGGTCTATGTGTCTGTTTTTATGCCAGTACCATTCTGTTTTGGTGATCACAGCTTTGTAGTAAAGCTTGAAATCGGGTAACGGGATGCCGCCAGTTTTGTTTTTGTTTTTCAACATTTCCTTAGCAATTCGGGGTCTCTTCTGATTCCTTACAAATTTAAGGATTATTTGCTCCAGCTCTTTGAAAATTACCGCTGGAATTTTGATCAGAATGGCATTAAAAGTATATATTGGGATGCCTGGGTGGCTCAGTTGGTTGGGCAGCTGCCTTCGGCTCAGGTCATGATCCTAGCGTCCTGGGATGGAGTCCCACATCGGGCTCCTTGCTCAGCATGGAGCCTGCTTTGCCCTCTGCCTTTGCCTGCCACTCTGTCTGCCCGTGCTCTCTCTCTCTCTCTCTCTGACTAATAAATAAATAAAATCTTTTTTAAAAAAAGTATATATTGCTCCAGGAAGTCTTCATTTATTTGACAGGGACCACAAGTAGTCAGTGAGGCAGGCAGAGAGAGAGTGGGAAGCAAGCTCCTACTGAGCAGAAAGCCCAATGCAGGGTTTGATCCCAGGACCCTGAGATCATGACATAAGCTACCCAGGCGTCCATGAATCAGTTATTTCTATTTAAATGATTCCTTGTTTCAGTTTTATTCAAAGGAGATAACTGAACTTAAAAGAATGATAGAATAATAAAAGCATAATTTCTCTGTTTCCGGGCAATTATATATTTTCTAAATTTCAAGGACATCTAGAAAGAATTAAAGAATCCATATATATATAGTGGATATATTAGTTATCTAGTTCTTTTTCCACACAGAAATTGTGACTACTTTTACTTCTTTTTTTTTTCGCCTCCCCTTCCAAATTTTTTTTTTTAATAAACATATAATGTATTTTTATCCCCAGGGGTACAGGTCTGTGAATCGCCAGGTTTACACACTTCACAGCACTCACGATAGCACTTACCCTCCCCAACGTCCATAGCCCTCTCCCCCTCTCCCAATCCCACCTCCCCCCAGCAACTCCCAGTTTGTTTTGTGAGATTAAGAGTCATTTATGGTTTGTCTCCCTCCCAATCCCATCTTGTTTCATTTATTCTTCTCCTATCTGTATTTAACTTTTGTATTTTATCTTTCACCTTAGTGTATGTATAACTGAACTTCAAGTGAAATAATTATATCTATATTAGAAATTTGGATACTTTGTGAAAATCAGATGGAAATAGTACACAGCTAATTTGGGAACTATATTTATGACGAATCTAGGAATATTAGATGTATAGATGAAAATACTTTAATGATACATTTCTTGATGTTCTGGATGATGAAAATAAAGATAGTAAGTGCCACAGCTAGGGCTCAGTGCTGACTTACACGAAGCATATTTTAAGTAACCCAGATATATTATCTTAGGCAATCCTCTAAAATTCTTATTTTTCTTCAAGCTTAATTGATGTTTACTTGTTAAATAAAAATTATATGTTTATAAAATGTACAACTTGATGCTTTAATGTATATGCACATTGTGAAATAATCACGACAATCAAGCCAATTAATATATTCAGCAAGTTACATGGTTACTTTTTTATCTTTCTTTTCTGTTTGCTGCTGAGGTCACTTATGATTGACTTTCCTAGAAATTTTGACTATAAAATACAGTATTGTTAGTTATATTCACTTAGCTGTACATGAGATCTCCAAAATGTACTCATCTTGCATGATGGAAATTTTAGAGCATTTAACCCAATCTTACTAACATCTCCCTCCCTTCAGCTTTTGGCAACAGTCATTTGACTTCCTATTTCTAAGAGTTTACCATTTTAGATTCCACATGCAAGTGTAATTGAGCAATGTTTATATTTCAGTATCTGGCTTATTCTACTTAACATAATGTCCTCCACTTTCATCTATATGTTTGCAAATAGAAGTATTTCCTTTTTCAAGGCATGTTGCTGTCCAGTTTCCCCAACACCATTTGTTGAAGACACTGTCTTCTTTCCATTGAATATTTTTCCTGCTTTCTTGAAGATTATTTGACCATATAGTTATGGGTTCATTTCTGGGTTTTCTTTTCTGTTTAGTGGTCTATGTGTCCATTTTTATATCAGTACCATATGTCTTGACTGCTAGAGCTTTGTAATATATCTTGAAGTCTAATACTGTGATGCCTTCATCTTTGCTTTTTTTTCCCCCCAACGTTGTTTTGGCTATTTGTTTCAGTTCTGTGAAAAATACTGTTGGTAGTTTGACAGGGGTTGAATTAAATATGTAGACTGTTTTGGGTAGTAAAGATATTTAATAATATTTAAAAAGATATCTGTTCTTCCAATCCATCACCATGGACTGTCTTTCCCTTTCTTTGTGTTCTCTTGAATGCTTTTCATCAGTGCTTACTAATTTTCAGAGTACAGGTCTTTTACCTCTTTGCTTAAGTTTATCCCCAGGTATCTTATTACTTTGATGTAATTGTAAAAAAGTTTGATTTCTTAATTTTTTTTTCTGGTGCTTCATTATTGGTGTATAGAAATGCAATTGATTCTGTCCTTTTTTTAAAAAAATCCTGATCATTTATGCATTCATTTATCGGTTTTAGCAGTCTCTTGATGGAATTTTGGGTTTAATATATATATATATATATTTCACATTTTATCCATTCATTTGTTGATGAACACTTAGCTTTATTTACATATCTTGGTTATTGGAAATAATGTTGCAATAATCATAAGAGTGCAGATATTGCTTCAAGATACAAATTTTAGGGACCCCTGGGTGGCTCAGTTGGTTGAGAAGCTGCCTTTGTCTTGGGTCATGATTCCAGTGTCCTGGGATTGAGCCCCACATCAGGCTCCCTGCTTAACAGAGAGCCTGCTTCTCTCTCTCCCTCTGCCTGCTGCTCTGCTTACTTGTGCTCTGTCTCTCTGTCAAATAAATAAAATTATAAAATATTTTAAAGAAAGACATAAATTTTAAGTCCTTTGTATATATGGGACTGCAGGATCATGTGGTATTTTTATTTTTAATTATTTGAGGAACTCCCATATACTTTTACATAGTGGCTATACCAATTTGCATTCCCAAGAACAGTGCAAAAGGATTCCCTTTTCTCTGTATTCTGGCCAAAACTTATCTCTTTGATAATAGTCACTTTAACAGATATGAGTTCATGTTTCATTGTGTTTTTTTTTAGTATTATTTAAATTCAATTAGCCAATGTATAGTACTATATATATATAGTACTATAGATCTCTCTCTATATCTATATATCTATATATCTATATAGATATATATAGTACTATACCTTGGCTAATTGAAATATATATATTTGATGAGAGTGTATATATATATATATATAAACACACACTCTCTCTCTCTCCATATATATTAGTGGAATATATCACCTGGTGTTCATCATATCACATGCTCTCTTTAATGTCCATCATTCACTTATCCCATCCCCCTATTCACCTCGCTTTCCACAACCCTCAGGTTTTGTTTTTTTTTTAACCAGTGTCAGGAGTCTCATATGGTTTCTCTCACTCTCTGATTTCTTCCCATTTATTTCCCCACCACCACCTTGTTCTCTGCACTAATTCTTATGTTCCACATGTGAGTAAAACCTTATGATAACTGTTTCTCTGATTTTATTTCACTTATCATAATGCCCCCTAATTCCATCCCTTTTAATTTGCTCATCAATAGATGAGCCTCACAGAGTCAAATTTACTATTAAGTCAAGTTTTTATTTCCAAGTTGCAAAATTAGAGCTAAGTCTAATTTGGATGCCATATTATCTGTAATGTGCTTTTGCAATAAAACAGTACAAACCCAACTTGAATGTAAATTCAAACTCCAAGTATATCCACAAGTAATTATTTTCTTTTCATCTCTCAAAATATCTGTCAGATTTTTCCTATTTACCTACAAATGCTTGTTCATTGCATGAAATTTTAGAAAAGAAACCGTATTATTTAGAGGTGCTCAAATATATATGTGTACAACCACTGTGTTTTCTAGATCTCTCTACACTAAAATAATTATGGTTCTGAAGTTGCATACTCTTTTAAACAATCAAATCACATGTTTTATATATATATAATATGATTATTAGTTCTTAGTAACTAAAGTACACAAACATAGTCTTTGTCTTTTTTTTTTTTTTGTAGTAGAATTAGTGGAAACACATGAAAGGATGTGTAAACTTATGTAAGATTCCATGAAAGAATATTGTGTAGAACTATGCTCGCCAATACCCCAGAGGACAGTTTTTGGGTTATCTGATTTGGAATCTCTGAAAGTCACCTCACAATGGTATAAATTCTAGGTGACTGATATCAATGTAAAGTAATTATTACCTAGGGATGTGCAAATACAAATGATGAAACATTTCAAAGAACTAAGGTAGACTTTGTGAAACCAATGGTTTCAAACTTCTCCTGAGAATCTGGTCTCATACCTCTTTTATAGGATTCTTCCCTTTATGATGAATAATAAATTTCTCTCTTGGGAAAGATAAACATTTTAGACTATTTCAAAGATCTTGAGAAGAGTGACCCAAGTTGATGGAAATATACTGGAGGGTTTTTACAATTAGATTATTTTTAAAGCCTAATCTGTTATTTCTTATAAAACTTCCAAGAAATCTTATTTAAGGCTCTTTTGGTAATCTTATATTTTTGCTGTATGTATGTGAATGATCATAGCAAATGAGATCAAATTACTTAATGGTCAGAAATGTCTTTCTTTGAAATTGAAGGCAAGGTGATATAGAAAACAATTTCTGCTTCAGGAGAAAAGTCTGCACCATCTAGGATCTAGAGATGACTCCACAGGATTTGCCACTATAACACTATATGGTATTAAACAGTTTAGTTTAAATCAGTAGAAATCAGTTTTTCATCCTTATAATAATGAAACTATTTTAAAAAATATATTCCTTCTATAAATATATAGAGCACTAATGTGAGACTTTTTAGTTTTGTTTTTAATACAAACACCTAAATATATATATCTATGCAAGAATATTATGGATATTGAATTCATGTGATGGTAATTTTTCATTATTTTGAAAGTTGTGGTGCAATTGGAAAATTTTCCTCATCATGATGTAGGAAACTCAATATGTCTTGCATATGCATATCTATAACTTGATTTAGAGAGGAGATAATATGTGTACTTTTTTTGTGATCAGAGTAACCTGGGAACACTTCGGTACTGGGAGTGAGACATTAACTGAAGTTCTTTTGGAGGATCTGGAAATTATGTCTACATTCTTTGCACCATTCCTTAAAGTGGAATATTTTCAGGGAACAAGTGACAATGTGGTAATTATAGCAGAAGAGGAAATAGAAAAAGATCTTAAAATGAGCAAAACTTAAACACTAAACCAGCTTATTTGGGCATGAAGGAACTTGTCATATATATTAGTGAACCTCTTCTATCTGTAGTAAATTTCTATTTTAAAAACATGAATGTTTTAAAAACATTCATTCATATATATATATATGAATGAATGTTTTTAAAATAGAAATTTATTTTATTATTTATTATTTATTTATATTTATATTATTTATTATTTATTTATATGTACATATATATGTATGTATATATATATGTATATATGTATGTATATATGTATGTATATACATATGTATATATGTATATATGTATATATGTATATATATACATATATATATATATTTAGTTTGAACAAGTAAAAAGATATCTACTAATGTCAGAATCACTTTTTGAGGATGTCAGTTTATCAATTTAAATACTCTCTCTCTCTCTCTCTATATATATATATATATACACATATATATGCATTTTCTTTTATATATATATTCATCAAGAAGATAACTTGCAAGCAGAAAAATCATGGAAAGTCACTTAAAATCTGAATTTTGGTTTATCATGTGTAAAATTTTGAGGTTACACCTACCTCAAGAGCTACTGTTCAGGACTAAATAAACTTTAATTCTAGCACAAATATTGACACAAGTCAGATTCCATCCAATGGAGATGTCCAATAAAAGTTGATAGCTCAGGGGTGCCTGGGTGGCTCAGTGGGTTAAAGCCTCTGCCTTCAGCTCAGGTCATGATCCCAGGGTCCTGGGATCGAGCCCCACATCAGGCTCTCTGCTCGGCAGGGAGCCTGCTTCCTCCTCTCTCTCTGCTTGCCTCTCTGCCTAGTTGTGATTTCGCTCTGTCAAATAAATAAAATATTAAAAAAAAAGTTGATAGCTCTGTATTCTCCATGTACAAGTCTTGCTTAGGTTCAAGACTGGATTCTCCAACTCAATAAGAACACAATCTGATTGCTTTTCACCTATGTATATTCAGCAGAATTGAAAAAAATCGGGATGTGAATATCTTTTGTAAATGGTTTGTAAATAGATTACTCATTGTCATTTCCTTGGACAGAAGCAACATGGGAGGGAATATATCTGATTTTTTTTTTCATTTTATTTATTTTTTCAGTGTAACAGTATTCATTCTTTTTGCACAACACCCAGTGCTCCATGCAAAACGTGCCCTCCCCATTACCCACCACCTGTTCCCCCAACCTCCCACCCCTGACCCTTCAAAACCCTCAGGTTGCTAGGAGAAGAGTAAATGATTTATTTTTTATAAAAGAAAAAAATATTATTTTAGACTTCAAAACAGATATTCAATGGCTGAAGTTGCTTCCATTTCAGATGCAATATTTCTTTAAATGATATCACATGTATGTTATTAGCACAAAACAAAAAAGGGAACATGGGGCCCCTAGGTAGCTCAGCCTGTGAAGCACCTGTCTTCGGCTCAGGTTTTGATCTCTGGGTCCTGTGGTCCGGACCTGTGTCAGGCTTCCTGTTCAGCAGGGAGTCTCCTTCTTTTTCTGTCCCTCATTCCTGCTTGTGAGCTAGCTCTGTCTCTCTCTCTCTAAAAAAAGAAAAAAGAAAGAAAAGAAAAGAAAAGAAGAACAGGGGAAACAGGTAATTCAAAATGACTTTGCATTGGTAGCTATCTGACAATGACATCAAAGATGAAATTTGTCTTTCTTTTTATTATTTTGGTTTTGTGGTTTTTTTTCGTCATAATTAATCTGGATAATATTAACTACCTAATAGAATATGTGTCATATCACCCCATAGAGACTACAATTAAGAATACTAACAATATTGGGCACCTGGGTGGCTAAGTGGGTTAAGCCTCTGCCTTTGGCTCAGGTAATGATCTCAGGGTCCTGGGATCTAGCCCTGCATTGGGCTCTGTGCTCAGCAGGGAGCCTGCTTCCCCCCCACCCTCTGCCTGCCTCTCTGCCTACTTGTGACCTCTGTATGTCATATAAATAAATAAAATCTTAAAAAAAAAGAATATTAACAATGTTAATTCCATTGGTAATTATAAATATTACATTTCCATCTTATCAATAATTGAAGTTATGAATATAAATTATAACAATGTGTTTGGAGATTCTCATATGCAATTATTTGAGCATATGGAAATTATTAACTGTGAAATAATTTGTATATGACTTTAATACTTTATTTAAATAATGCATGGGCATGACATCAACAAATCACAGAGAAAAAAGATGGTCTTAGAACCCACTCCTCCTGACACCCAAGGTGAATGATTAAATTATTTGTTCCAATACTCTCCTGATATTTTAAACAGTATGTTTGTCTTCTATTACTTGATTTTTAAATCCCAAATACCAGACTGTGGTTTGTAAATGAGGCCACTATGAAGGAGATGCTGCTCCTTCTCTACATCACCACCTTCACCCTCTTTCTCTCCTCCCCTGCTCTCTCACAGTTACATCCTATTTTATGTTTGGGGGCATGCATTGACGGCATTATTTCATTTCCTGGAAATTACTGGCTTTATATAAAAATATAGCATTATTGCAAAACCTGATACTATTTTATTGGTTACTGCTGATTATATATCTTCTAAATATATCATTATAATTTCTCTAAAGAAGTTTAAGAACATAAATTTTTGGCTGATACTAAGAATTGTCAAGAAATTGTTTACAAGAAGATAGAATTTTCCAAAAAAATCTTTAATAAATAATTTATCATTAATGCTTCTGTGTTTTTTGTACTGTTTAAATAGTATACCTCATAAATAACAGTTCTAAGAGAAGTTTTATTTTAATATTCACTCTTTAATTATTATGCCACATGCATTTTTAAGAATACTTGTATCTATGTGTGTATACATATGTTGAATTAGTTTATATCTAAATATGTATATCAATTAGTTTATATCTCTACATATGTATATAACATATATGTTGAATTAGTTTATATTAATTCTATAATTATCTATTATTTTAAGAGTTTATTTGACAGAGAGAGGGACAGACAGAGAGGGAACACAAGCAAGGGGAATAAGAGAGGGAGAAGCAAGCTTCCCACAGAGTAGGGAGCCTGATTCAGGGCTCAATCCCAGGACACCAGATCATGACCTGAACAAAAGGCAGAGGGTGAACCAACTGAGCCACACGGGGGCCCCTATTATTATCTTTCTTAAATGTCAAAATTTTATGTTTCATTTTTGTTCTTGTTTTCTTATTGATCAATTTTCTCCAACTTCTCTTTTGAAACTTTAAATGAATAAATTTATATATATATATATAAACTTATTTATATATATGTAACATATATTCTGATATATATGTCAGAACGAACAGAATATATATTCTGACATATATGTCAGAAGTATCTGACACCTTATTGTTATCTGACACTTCTTTTTATATAAAACATAATATATGAACTGTATATTTAGCAACTTCTAATAGTATCCTGAGCTTGCTTGCTGATAGTATCCCCTCTTCAGGAGAATGGCTCCACTCATTCTCATTAAAAAGATTCTCAAGTTTACATTTCTCTTCTCCTTTTATATAAAGTTTTCTTAAAATTCCTTCTTCCTAAAGGTCCTGAACTATTTCTTCTCTTGTCCATTCACACCACCACCTTCTCCAATTTTTATTAAATTTATAATGTATTTATTTCTTTATTATCATGTCATTTAGATTTTATGACAGAGAAATGATAAACATATGTGCTTATAGTCCACAGTTATCTAGAGGTAGAAAGAGTTTTAGAAAGATAAAAAAGGAATAAAGAGGGCACATGATATGATGAGCACTGGGGGATATAGACAACTGTGAATTATTGATAATGTAAAAAACTAATTATGCATTATACTTTGGATAATTGAATTTAAATAAAAAGAGGAATAAGTACAAAAAGATATCATAAAACAATGTTATGTAAATATTGAGAAACAGATGGACAGAACAGACATCTTTCAGGAGAGCTTGAGTATACAGGGAAGCAGCAATGAAATTGGATTATAAATTCCCAGAGAAAGGGTCTAATTTAATTTGAGCATTCAAAAGTTGGGTAAGGATGCAGAAGAAAATGCTTTTGCATAAATTGTATTTGACAATACAGATTTATTATAGATTTCTGAAACAAGCAAATAATGACATTTGACATCCAAGGAGCCATTGTGATAAAATTTTAAGAACACAAAAATGTAATCTAGATCTTCACATGATCTAATAGGCTACTACAGACTCAGAGAGAGTAGGGTATAAATATAAAAGAAAAATACCCTAAGGGTAAAAAAAAGTACGGATATGGGCCTATAATCTATGAATTTAAATTGATTTACTATGTATTCATTTAATTTCTAAATTCTGCTTTCAAGATAAGTGAATTTATGTAAGGAAATACAATATTAAAATTTAATTTAATACAATATTAAATCCTAATGATATTATTATTATTATTAAAAGAAATATATTATTCTCACAAAGTCATAGATTTTTAGAAAGTATTTTGGCCTCACATATTTGCCTCATCAAAGTTTTATCTATGAAGCAAAACTAAGGATTTTTTTTTCAAAAAAATCATTTAAAACCTGCAATATTCAATGAATAAATCATGGTGTGACTAAAATAATGAGATAAAAATAGTGTTCTGTATTTTATTAACTCACTACTATTATTTACTAATATTATTACTATTGTGTCTGTTTTTAGAAAAACTGAATTAATGTCAAATGGAAAATTACAATAAAACTTCTATTGATTTCATATTATTGGAGTTGTTCCCACCTTCAAGAATTGGCCTGTTCTTCATTCTCATTGTTCTCATTTTCTTAATGGCTCTTTTTGGCAACCTGTCCATGATCATCCTCATCCTATTTGGAACAAGATGGGATTGGGAGGGAGACAAACCATAAATGACTCTTAATCTCACAAAACAAACTGGGGGTTGCTGGGGGGAGGTGGGATTGGGAGAGGGGGAGCGGGCTATGGACATTGGGGAGGGGAGGCGAACCATAAGAGACTATGTACTCTGAAAAACAACCTGAGGGTTTTGAAGGGTCAGGGGTGGGAGGTTGGGGCAACCTGAGGGTTTTGAAGGGTCAGGGGTGGGAGGTTGGGGGAACAGGTGGTGGGTAATGGGGAGGGCACGTTTTGCATGGAGCACTGGGTGTTGTGCAAAAAGAATGAATACTGTTACACTGAAAAAATAAATAAAATGAAAAGAATTAAAAAAAAAAAAAAGAATTGGCCTGTTCTTCATTCTCATTGTTCTCATTTTCTTAATGGCTCTTTTTGGCAACCTGTCCATGATCATCCTCATCCTATTTGGACACCCATATCCACACACCCATGTATTTTATACTTAGTCAACTCTCCCTCATGGACCTGAACTACATATCCACAATTGTCCACAAAATGGCATCCAATTATCTCCTTGGAAACAGTTTATTTCTTGTATTGGGTGTGGGGTTCAGAGCTTCTTCTTCTTGACTTTAGCTGGTGGAGAAGGATTACTATTGGCATCTATGGCCTATGATCATTACGTGGCTTTTGCTTTCCTCTCCACTATGACATTTGTATGAACAAAAGAGTATGAGTGCTGATGATAACAGGATCTTGGATAATGGGCTCAGTCAACTCCTGTGTTCACACTTCATATATTCTACATATCCCTATGCCAGTCTAGAGAGATCAACCACTTCTTCTGTGATGTTCTAGCCAGGGTAAATGTGACCTGCATGGATACCTGGGTTTATGAGTACCCAGTGTTTGTGAGCACCACACTCTACCTTATGTTTCCTTTCATTGGTATTGCATGTTCCTATGGCTGGGTCCTCGAAGCCATCTGCCAAATGCAATGAACAAAGGGGAGGAAGAAGTCCTATTCAATCTGCAGAACCCACCTCACTGTGGTCACTTTCTGCTACTCATCCTTTGTTTAAACTTATCTACACCCTAGAGCCCTCGAGTCACCAACAGAGAACAAGATTGTTGCTGTCTTCTACACCATACTGACCCCAGTGCTGAACCCTATCATTTATAGCTTGAGAAACAAGGAAGTGATGGGGGCTCTGAGAAGATTGATTCAGAGAATCCAAACTGAAAATGTAGACAATATACATTAGTTCCAAAGCTTCAGTTACATGTCAACTCAACTGTGTGCCATTGTAAAGAAAAAAAATATATATATATATGTATGTATGTGTGTATATATATATATATATATATATATATATATATATAATATGCCTCGAGTGAAAGAACTTAATATAGAGGTTTAAATAAATTGAGGTTGTCCATATACATATATATATATATATATATATATATATATATATATATATTTTAATTCTAAGGCCTACTTGTGTTTTCTTTCTGGTATTTTTTCTACATCTATAAAAAGGAATGCATTTTCCACTTACTTGTGGGCAGAAATATTTCACTAAGGTTTCATTTCTTTGGATATATACCCAGAAGTGGGAGTGCTGGATCATATGGTAGTTCTATTTTCAATTATTTTTTGAGGCGCATCCATACCATTTTCCATAATGATTGTGCCGATTAACATTCCATCAATAGTGGGAAAGACTTAAAAATACGTAAATTTGGATATTTTGCAAATATGTCAATTAAGAATTTTGTTTTCACTCAAGTAGTTGCTAATTAAAAGCTTGACTTATAGAATGATATTTGGTTATAACTTTCTTCTCCCCAAATTCAAATTAAGTGGAATTTTCTCAACACAAGTAACTTAGTGATGTCAAATTAGTATAGGAAAACATAATAGTTGCTTCTTGTTGAAAGACTAGTCTCATTTAACTACAGGACTCTGAAATTTGAAGAAATGTGAAAAATGTAAAAGAAAATATTAAAAAGGACAAAAAAGACAAATGTGGGTCACCTGGGTGGCTCAGTCATTAAGCACCTGACTTTGGCTCATGTCAGGATCCCAGGATACTGGGATCGAGCCATGCATCAGGCTTCCTGCTTGGCAGGGAGTCTGTTTTTTCCTTCCCCACTCCCACTGTTTATGCTCCCTCTCTCACTGTCTCTCTCTGTCAAATAAATAAATAAACTCCTAAAAAAAAAAAAAGAAAAAAAAAAGAGAAAAATTCACTACGATGACCAAATACTTAAAACGAATTTCAAATATTGTGAGGGACACGTAGAAACATTTCAGAAAAAATGGTGAGCCAATTAGACAATTACAAGCGAATATAAGCATTTTGTTCTTTCAGTGTTGTGAACTAATCGATTTTATTTAATTCTCAATATTTTTTTTCCTCTTGAGTACTTTATAATCTCTTTCCTTCAGTCACTGAATTATTGCCTTACTCCAGATCCTCATCCTCTCTCTTTCTCTCTATTTTTAAAGTATTTAAGTATTTATTTGAGAGTGAGTGAGAGCACACATGGGGGAGGGGCAGAAGGAGAGGGAGAGAGACTCTCCAGCAGACTCCCTTCTGAGCACAGAGCCCCACATAGTCTTGATCCCAGAAAGCCAAGGTCATGACCTGAGCCAGAACCAAGAGTGGGACACTTAACCCATTGAGCCATTCAGGAAGAATCATCCTCATCCTCTCTTTATTCGAGTATTTTCTAGCAATATTTCCCAACTGAATAAAAACAGGATTTGGAATCTTATATTATCAGCTAGAGTTCCTAAATGGAAAGAGACTTATATTTATTTAGCCTAATTTTAACAAATAATGTAATTTTTTAAATGTTTAAAAGACTTATAGAGTCTCTAAATATGGAAGTAAATCATGTCTGAAAACTGTGCAACAGAAAAAAAAAGAAAGAAAAAAATGTCCAACAAGAACCTGAAAATGAGTCCTGTAATGATACTACCATTTCCTGTTTTGGGTGCCATTTGAGACTCAGAACTATGTGATGGATTTCCCTAAAAATTTTATGAATTTATTTTCATTTCATTCATTTTCATTTAGAGGTTGTGCACCTTTTATCTCTCTCTCTCTCTCTCTCGCTTTTTTGAGTGACCCATTTCCAAGATAAAGTGTTCAAAAAGAGAATCTAATATACAGTGTAGATATATGTCTTGGCTATAGCTATAAGACCAGTAGAGAAGTTAATATTTGAGTTCTACTATGGATATTGAAAAGGTTGCTCCTTAAAAAATTTCAAAAGATAATTCAGAAAAAATATAATTATAAACGGGGTTGTAGACTTTCTGCTTAACACTTAAGGAGTCATGTGACCCTTTATCTATTCACAGGGGCCATTATGTATGAGATATAGGTATTTGTGATAAATTTGTTTTAGGTTTGATGTGTGGAAAGTAGACTTGAGGATTGAAAAAAGTAAATATTTGGATTCTTAGAGTCAAGATGTCAGAGAAGTAGCAGGATGAGCTGATATCAGGTAGCAGGAGATCAGCTATACAGCTTATCAAGCCATTGTGAACACCTAAAAATCAAACAGGAGATTGAGGAACAATTCTAGAAATAGAAAATCGACCACTTTCTGAAAGTTAGGACCAGTGGAGAAGCGAATCCAAAGTGATGGGAAGATAGACTGCGGGCAGAGGGGCTGGATCCAGGCAAGTGGTGGAACAATGGAGCACAAAATCAGGACTTTTAAAAATCTGCTCCACTGAGGGACAACACTGCAGAGGCTAAACTGGGGTGAAGCCCACACAGGGTCAGAGTGGCCCCAGGTCCCACGGTTTCACAGAAGGATCAGGGGTGTCTAGGTGTCACAGAGCTCACAGGTATTAGAGCAGGGAAGCCAGCTTCAGAGGCAGAGCCAAGAAGTGAGCTCACAACTCGGGGTTACCTTGAACTGGTCACAGGCTGGGTGATCTCGGAGCGGGGCCAAAGGCCAGGGAGACAGGAGTAATTAAGAGCTTTTCTCTGAGGGCACACTGAGGAGTGGGGCCCTGAGCTCTCTGGTCCTCTGGGTCGGAGATTGGGAGGCCGCCATTTTCATTTGCATCCTCCAAAACTCTATGGAAAGAGTTTAGGGTACAAAATCTCTTGAAAGTGAACCCCATTGGATTACTTAGAAGGGCCCCTGGTAAGGGCGGTGCAATTCGCCTTGGGCAAAGACACTTGAGAATCACTACAACAGGCCCCTCCCCCCAGAAGGTCAATAAGAAATCCAGTCAAGACCAAGTTCACTTACCAAGGAGAACAGCAGAATTCCAGAGGAGGAGAAAACAATGCATGGAATTCATGGCTCTCTCCCCATGATTCTTTAGTCTTGCAGTTAATTAATTTTTTTTTATTTTTCTTTCTTCTGCTAATTTTTTAAACTTTTACCCGTCCCTCTTTTAACGTTTTTTAACTAGTTTATCTAACAATACCCTTCATAAAAAAATAATAATAATCTTTTTTTTTTCCCTTTTTATTTATTTATTTTTTTTTTCAGCGTAACAGTATTCATTCTTTTTGCACAACACCCAGTGCTCCATGCAAAACGTGCCCTCCCCATCACCCACCACCTGTTCCCCCAACCTCCCACCCCTGACCCTTCAAAACCCTCAGGTTGCTTTTCAGAGTCCACAGTCTCCCATGGTTCGCCTCCCCTCCCCAATGTCCATAGCCCGCTCCCCCTCTCCCAATCCCACCTCCCCCCAGCAACCCCCAGTTTGTTTTGTGAGATTAAGAGTCATTTATGGTTTGTCTCCCTCCCAATCCCATCTTGTTTCATTTATTCTTCTCCTATCCCCCTACCCCCCCATGTTGCTTCTCCATGTCCTCATATCAGGGAGATCATATGATAGTTGTCTTTCTCCGATTGACTTATTTCACTAAGCATGATACGCTCTAGTTCCATCCATGTCATCGCACATGGCAAGATTTCATTTCTTTTGATGGCTGCATAGTATTCCATTGTGTATATATACCACATCTTCTTGATCCATTCATCTGTTGATGGACATCTAGGTTCTTTCCATAGTCTGGCTATTGTAGACATTGCTGCTATAAACATTCGGGTACACGTGCCCCTTTGGATCACTATGTTTGTATCTTTAGGGTAAATAATCTTTTTTGAACATTCATTATTATAGTCACATTTTATCCTTCGTGGTATGTAACTTTATTTTTTCTATATACACAGGGTTTTTTCATCTAAAAAATTTGGGGTACAACTTCTTTTAATAGATCAAAATATACCCTAAATCTTGCTCAAGGCTTGTTCTAGTCTCCAGCCCGAGTAAATTCTCTCCATTTTCTTTTTCTTTATTCTCCCTACCAACTTACCTTACCAACTCCTTTTTTAGAAATTAAAATTTTTTTTCATCATTATAGGCATATTCTACTCCTTCATTGTGTTTACCCTGATATATATTTTGTATTCTTTAAAATTTTGGAGTGTAGTTTCTTCTAAGAGACCAAAATACTCCCAAAATTAAGTGGGTGACCCTATTCTAGTCACCAGTCAAATATATACTCTTCTTTATATTTTTTCTTTATTTGTTTACTTTTTAAATTTTTTTCTAATTTTCTGAACTTCTTTTTATCCCCTTTCTCCCTCCCACGAATTGGTTAAAGCACATTTTCCTGGGGTCTTTGCCACCATTTTAGTATTTTATTTGCTCCTTCATATATTCTTATCTGGACAAAATGATGAGGCAGAAAACTCAACACACACACACACACACACACAAAATGAACAAGAGACAGTACAAAGGCTAGGGAGCTGATCAATACAGACATTGGTAATATGTGAGATTGAGAGTTAAGAATGACGATTCTCAAGGTTCTAGCCAAGCTCAAAAAAGGCATGGAAGATACAGAGAGAAACCCTCTACGGAGAGATTAATGACCTTTCTGAACAAATAAAAGAACAAAAATCTCACTAATTTGAAATAAAAATGCTATTAATGTTGTGCAATAAAATATGGAGGCTCTTACTGCTAGGATGAATGAGGGAGAAGAAAGAATTAATGATATAGAAGACCAAGTGACAGAGAATAAATAAACCGAGCAAAAGAGAGAAAAACAACTACTGGACCATGAGGGGAGAATTCGAGAGATAAGTGACACATAAGATGAAACAACATTAAAATAATTGGGATTCCAGAAGAAGAAAGAGAGAGGGCAGCAGAAGGTATACTGGAGAGAATTACTATAGAGAATTTCCTAATATGGCAAAGATAACAAGCATCAAAATCCAGGAGCTGCAGAGAACCCCCCTAAAAATCAATAAGAATAGGTCCACACCTCGTCACCTAATAGGAAAATTTGCAAGTCTTAGCGACAGACAGAAAATCCTGAAAGAAGTCTGGGAAAGAAGTCTGTAACATACAATGGTAAAAATATTAGATTGAGAAAGATTTATCCACAGAGACAACACAGGCCAGAAAGAATTGGCATGATATATTCAGATCAGAAATTGAGAAAAATATGCATCCAATAATACTATATCCAGCTAGGATATCATTGAAAATAGAAGGAGAGATAAAAAGCTCCCAGGACAAACAAAAACTGAAAGAATTTGTAAACACCAAACCAGCTCTACAGAAAATATTGAAAGGGGTGCTCTAAGCAAAGAGAGAGCCTAAAAGTAGTAGATCAGAGAGAAACAGAGACAATATACAGTAGCAGTCATCTTACAGGAAATACAATGGCACTAAATTCACTAAACTCTCTCTCAATAATTACCCTGAATGTAAATGCGCTAAACGCCCCAATCAAAAATCAAAATGGATAAAAGAAGCAAAACCCATTAATAGGCTGCCTACAAGAGACTCTTTTTAGACCAAAAGACACCTCCAGATTTAAAGTGAGGGGGTGGAAACAATGTACCATCTAATGGACATCAGAAGAAGGCTGAGGTGGCAATCCTAATATCAGATCAATTCAATTTTAAGCTAAAGACAATAACAAGAGACGAGGAAGGACACTATATCATACTCAAAGGGTCTGTCCAACAAGAAGATCTAATAATTGTAAGTATCTGCACCTAACATGGGAGGAGCTAACTAACTAAATAAACCAAATAATAACAAAATCAAAGAAACTGGTCGACAATAATACAATAATAGTAAGGGACTTTAACACTCCCCTCACTGAAATGGACAGATCATCCAAGAAAAAGATCAAAAGGAAATAAAGGCCTTCAATGACACACTGGACCAGATGGACATCACAAATATATACAGAACATTCCACCCAAAGCAACAGAATACACATTCTTCTCTAGTGCACAAGGAACATTCTCCAGAATAGATCACATCCTGGGTCATAAATCAGATCTCAACTGGTACCAAAAGATTGGAATCATTCCCTGCATATTTTCAGACTACAATGCTCTGAAGCTAGAACTCAACCACAAGAGGAAATTTGGAAAGGACCCAAATACATGGAGACTAAACAGCATCCTTCTAAAGAATGAGTGTTTCAACCAGGAAATTAAAGAAGAATTGAAAAAAATCATGGAAACAAATGATAATGAAGACACGACAGTTCAAAATCTGTGGGACACAGCAAAAGCAGTCCTGAGAGGAAAATATATAGCGGTAAAAGCTTTTCTCAAGAAACAAGAAAGGTCTCAAATACCCAACCTAACCCTACACCTAAATGAGCTGGAGAAAGAATAGGAAAGAAAGCCTGAACCCAGCAGGAGAAGAGAAATCACAAAGATCAGAGCAGAAATCAATGAAATAGAAACCAGAAAAACAAGAGAAAAAAAAATCAATGAAACTAGGAGCTTGTTCTTTGAAAGAATTAATAAGAGAGATAAACCCCTGGCCAGAATTAACAAAAAGAAAAGAGAAAGGGCCCAAATAAATAAAATCATGAATGAAAGAGGAGAGATCACAACCAACACCAAAGAAATACAAACAATGATAAGAACATACTATGAGCACCTCTACACCAGCAAATTTGACAATCTGGAAGAAACGGATGCATTCCTAAAGACATACAAACTACCACAACTGAACCAGGAAGAAATAGAACACCTGAACAGACCCAAAACCAGTAAGGAGATTGAAACAGTCATCAAAAATCTCCAAACAAACAAAAGCTCAGGGCCAGACAGCTTCCCAGGGGAATTCTACCAAACACTTAAAGAAGAATTAATTCCCATTCTCCTGAAACTGTTCCAAAAAAGTGAAATGGAAGGAAAACTTCCAAACTCATTTTATGAGACCAGCATCACCTTGATCCCAAAATCAGACAAGGATCCCATCAAAAATAATTACAGACCAATAGCCTTGATGAACACAGATGCAAAAATTCTCACCAAAATACTAGCCAATAGGATCCAACAGTACATTAAAAGGATGACTCACCATGACCAAGTGGGATTTTTTCCAGGGTTGCAAGGTCGGCTCAACATCCGCAAATCAATCAATGTGATAGAACACATTAATAAAAGAAAGAACAAGAACCATATGATACTCTCAATAGATGCTGAAAAGCATTTGACAAAGTACAGCATCCCTTCCTGATCAAAACTCTTCAAAGTGTAGGGATAGAGGGCATATACCTCCATATCATCAAAGCCATCTTTGAAAAACCCACTGCAAATATCATTCCCAATGGAGAAAAACTGAGAGCTTTTCCACTAAGGTCAGGAACACGGCAGGGATGTTCATTATCACCACTGCTATTCAACCTAGTACTGGACGGCCTAGCCTCAGCAATCACACAGCAAAAAGAAATTAAAGGCATCTAAATCAGCAAAGAAGAAGTCAAACTATCACTCATTGCAGATGATATGATACTGTATGTGGAAAATCCAAAAGACTCCACTCCAAAACTGCTAGAACTTGTACAGGAATTCAGTAAAGTGTCAGGATATAAAATCAATGCACAGAAATCAGTTTCATTTCTCTACACCAACAACAAGACAGAAGAAAGAGAAATTAAGGAGTCAATCCCATTTACAATTGCACCCAAAACCATAAGATACTTAGGAATAAACCTAACCAAAGAGGTAGAATCTGTACTCAGAAAACTACAAAGTACTCATGAAAGAAATTGAGGAAGACAAAAAGAAATGGAAAAATGTTCCATGCTCCTGGATTGGAAGAACAAATGTTGTGAAAACGTCTATGCTACCTAAAGCAATCTACACATTTAATGCAATCCCTATCAAAACCCCATCCATTTTTTTTAACGAAATGGAACAAATAATCCTAAAATTTATATGGAACCAGAAAAGACCTCGAATAGCCAAAGGAATAGTGAAAATGAAAGCCAGAGTTGGTGGCATCACAATTCCGGACTTCACGCTCTATTACAAAGCTGTCATCATCAAGACAGCTGAAATGTATGTACTGGCATAAAAACAGACACATAGATCAATGGGACAGAATAGAGAGCCCAGAAATAGACCCTCAACTCTATGGCCAACGAATCTTCAACAAAGCAGGGAAGAATGTCCAGTGGAAAAACGACAGCCTCTTCAACAAATGGTGCTGGGAAAATTGGACAGCCACATGCAGAAAAATGAAATTGGGCCATTTACTTACACCACACATGAAAATAGACTCAAACTGGATGAGGGACCTCAATGTGAGAAAGGAATCCATCCAAATCCTTGAGGAGAACACAGGCAGCAACCTCTTTGACCTCAGCTGCAGCAATTTCTTCCTAGGAACATCACCAAAGGCAAGGGAAGCAAGGGCAAAAATGAACTATTGGGACTTCATCAAGATCAAAAGCTTTTGCACAGCAAAGTAAACAGTCAACAAATCCAAAAGACAACTGACAGAATGGGAGAAGATATTTGCAAATCACATATCAGATAAAGGGCTAGTATCCAAAATCTATAAAGAGCTTAGCAAACTCAATACCCAAAGAACAAATAATCCAATCAAGAAATGGGCAGAGGACATGAACAGACATTTCTGCAAAGAAGACATCCAGATGGCCAACAGACACATGAAAAAGTGCTCCACATCACTCGGCATCAGGGAAATACAGATCAAAACCACAATGAGATATCACCTCACACCAGTCAGAATGGCTAAAATTAACAAGTCAGGAAATGACAGATGCTGGCGAGGATGCGGAGAAAGGGGAACCCTCCTGCACTGTTGGTGGGAATGCAAGCTGGTGCAACCACTCTGGAAAACAGCATGGAGGTTCCTCAAAAAGTTGAAAATAGAACTAACCTATGACCCAGCAATGGCACTACTCTGTATTTACCCTAAAGATACAAAAGTAGTGATCCGAAGGGGCACGTGCACCCGAATGTTTATAGCGGCAATGTCTACAATAGCCAAACTATGGAAAGAACCTAGATGTCCATCCACAGATGAATGGATAAAGAAGAAGTGGTATATATGTACAATGGAATACTATGCAGCCATCAAAAGAAACGGAATCTTGCCATTTGCAAAGACGTGAATGGAACTAGAGGGTATTTTGCTTAGCGAAATAAGTCAATTGGAGAAAGACAACTCTCGTATGATCTCCCTGATATTAGGAAGTGGAGATGCAACGTGGGTGGTTTAAGGAGTAGGAAAAGAATAAATGAAACAAATGGGCTTGGGAGGGAGACTAACCATAAGAAACTCTTAATCTCACAAAACAAACAGGGTAGCTGGGGGGAGGGGTTTCAGGAAAGGTTGGTGGGGTTATGGACATTGGGGAGGGTATGTGCTATGGTGAATGCTTTGAAGTGTGTAAACCTGGTGATTTACAGACCTGTACCCCTGGGGATAAAAATACATTATATGTTTATAAAAAAATTAAAAATTTAATAAAATAATTTAAGAACTCAAAATAAGAAATAATTAAACAAACAAAAAAAACAATGGCATGCCAGTTTCAATATCCCTTTCCAACTTTTCACAGTGTAATCTCTTTTGGATATGATTCATAAGCTTATTTCTTTTCTTTGCAACTAGATAAATATAAGAACATTTCCTCTTGAATAATAAGGAATAAAAATGCATGACTTAGTTAACTAAATATATATTCATATGCATATATGTATATATATGTATATATATATATGTAAATAAGCTGGGACATTTTACCTTTTCACAAGTAAAAAGCATAATTAAATCAGGTACTGTTAGGCAGGAAAAATGTAAAAACATTTAGTGTATTATCTACAATAAATTTGCATTGTTGAACTTTTTTTTGATTGCACTAAGGTGAGTAATATAATTACTTTTATTTTTTTAGTTTTGTAAGTGAAAATTGTCTTATAGTTTATTGCTTTTCTAACAGAACATAATGGAAAATTTTGAAAATATTTCATACCTAAAATAAATTAATGATAATTCTCATATTTTTGATATTTTAAATATTTGTGATTTTTGTTTTTATTGAACTAGTTGCATGCCATTAGTTTGTAATTAATTTTTATATTTTTATTTTGTAAATTATTTTTATATTTATTCATATTTGTATTTTTTACTTTTATTTCTATTTTTTATTCTAATTTTTTTTTCAAATTTTTGTTTAAATTCTCATGAATTAACACACAGTGTAATATTAGTTTCAAGTGTAGAATTTAATGATTAAACACTTAAAACTCCCAGAGCTCATCACAACAAGTGCACTATTAAATTTCTTGGCAGTATAATCAAAATTGGGACATAAATTAGTATATGCAGACACATCATTATTGTGTATTTGCTGAACACAATATACAAAATACATGATCCATAAAACTTTAGAGAAACAGTAACATTAGAAGAATTTAAATAAATACATGTGTTTCTTTCCCACTGAATTGACTGACCCTTAACATACATGTGAAAGTATCTGAAGAAATTATTTGAACTCCTTCCGAACTTTGGCTTAGGTCCATCCTGGGATTTTCGTTAACTTAACCCATGTTGTTCAAGTCTGCATGGACTTTTCCACGTGAACACAAAAGAAATATTAAATAGATCACATTATTGGCATAGAATCATTGCTGCTGCTCCATTTCTTAGAGGTATCTAAAATGTCAATGTAGAAATGAAAGATTACTATGTACAGTTTTTGGATTTATTCAAGAATGTTTAATGATAAAATGGCTTTTTTCATATGATGGTGACTGAATTTCAATTAACAAAGCCTGTGCGTTTATGACAGTGCAGAGGTAATATAAGATACTCCAGTAATCTTAATTATTTTCTTATTTTTAATAATCATACAAGAAGTGAGACTCATCAGTAAGCACTTATAAGACCTATATAATTTAGTATTTTTGTGTTTAAAAGCAATAGATACATTTGAACATCCCATTAACAAGGAAAATTCCTTTTTTTTTTACTGAAGTAGGTTTAAATACTATATAAATAATTTGTATTAGAGTATACATCCTTAAAAATTAAAAAAATGAACTTGCTCCTTGAAAACTCATTTATCTTTTTAACACATTAATCTCTTCCTAAATCCGAAATGTGTTATTACACATTTCTGAGAATTGTGGCTGTGAATTATTGTGAAATGATATTGAAACATAGTAAAATTTATAATAAAGGCTACTGCTCATATTGTCCATGAACTTTTGCTTTATATTAATTATGAGTACTACCAGAGTCTCTTGATTTATTATGAATACTACATGAATTATACCATTAACTGTGGTATAGTTAAATACCATATCCTGGAATATAATTGATAAATAATACTACATGATAAAATATGTAAGAAATGTTTATATCAATTAAAATGGTATTTCAAATATGAGAGTAATTTTTTTGGTGATAATTGAACCGAGACATTTACAGAAAAAAAAAAAAAGAAGTTAAAGGATAAACAATGTTCATTAGAGAATGGAGGTTTCTTTTTTTTTTTTTTTTTTTTTTTTGAGGTTTCTTTTTATCCAGAGCCTGCGATGAATATTCTGGCGTTGGGAAGACTGCATTCCACTGAAGAATGCCTTAAACAACATAGGTAACATGAATTATTTTCTTCAGAAGTAAAGATGTTTTTATATAACAGAATGATGTGATCATATAGGTGTCGATTCTATTGTATTAGTTTTTTTGGTAGTACTGGTTACTGTTGGGTTGAAGTTACTCAGAAGTTAAGGTGGTTAGTTTAGGAAATAAATGGTTGTGATCTTTGTAAGAGTTGATTAAGATATAGATGCTTTGAAATGAAGTTTGAGGCTGAGTGAGTAGCTCCACATTGTACAGTACTATTCAGCAGAAGTTGTAGAATCTAAAATAGGCACTATGTGTGTTTTTGGATCTCATTTATAACTGTGCCTCTGAAAGGGAAATATCTTAAGGCTAATATTGGAATGTGTTTAGGATATGTTATTTTTAAAGAATAAACCTAACATTTAAGGGTTAAAATCCTCAATAAGTTTCATGGAGGAAAGTTATATTTTCTACTAATTTTTTTTCATGAATACAGATTGTTTATATGGAACCTATAGTAAACTTAATGGTGCTTCCTTCTTGCTTTTGACTCCATATAATATAGTATAATATATTGTAGTCCAATGACATTTATGAAATTCTCATTATTGTATAACCGTTATCATAATCACCCCAGAAACTTTTCACCTTACTCAATTTTAACTCTATGCTCATTAAGTACTCATATCTCCCTCATCCCAGCCCCTGGAAACCCCCATTCCACTTTCATCTCTATGAATTTGATTACTGTGGGTATCCTCTATCTGAAGAATCATATATATGGCTTGTTTCAATTGCTTTATTTTACTTAGTGTAATACCTGCAAACTTTATTGTTGTAGAATATAGAAGAATTTACTAATTTGCTTCCTTTTTAAAACTGAAAGACATTATATATATTGTATATATTTCATATTTTGTTTTACCATTACTCTGTCAATGGACAGTTTTATTGCTTCTATACTTCAGTTCCTGTGAATAAAGCTGTTATAAACATGGTTATAAAACATCTATTCTGGACACTGGTTTCATTTTTCTTGGAAGTGTACTCAGAACTGGAATTGCTGGATCATATGGTGATTCTAAGTTTATTACTTTTTTATTTTGAGAAATTGTTATGCATTTTCCACACTACTTGTGCATTTCTGAATTCATAATAGCACTGCACATGTATTTTTTTTCACATTATCACCCATGTTGTTTTCTTCTATTTTTTTAGTAGTAGTAGCCATGCTAATGGTAAGTCGTGGCATCTCATTGTAGACTTAGTTCAAATTTCTCTAATAATTATTGATTTTTAACATATTATACTGTGCATATAGGTCATATCTATATCTTTGGAGAAATATTATTCTAGTATTTTTTAATTTATTTTTAAGTGTTCCAAGATTCATTGCTTATGCACCACACCCAGTGCTCCACACAATATGTGCCCTCCTTAATACCTACCACCAGGTTCACCCAACTCCCCACCTCCATCCCCTACAAAACGCTGTTTGTTTCACAGTGTTCACAGTCTCTCATGGTTTGTCTCCTCTGATTTCCCCCAACTCATGTCTCCTCTCCTTTTCCAAATGTCCTCCATGTTATTCCTTATGCTCCACAAGTATGTAAAACAATATGAATTTACTCTCTCTGCTTCAATTTATTCATTCAGCATAATCTCCTCCAGTACAGTCCATGTTGATACAAAAATTGGATATTCATCCTTTGTGATGGAGGCATAATACTCTATTGTATATATGGACCATATCCTATTTATCCACTACTCTGTTGAAGGGCATCTTGGAGCTTTCCATAGTTTGGCAACTCTGGCCATTCCTGCTATGAATGTTGGGGTACGTATGACCTTTATTTTTGCTACATCAGTATCCTTGGGTTAAATACCCAGTAGTGCAGTTGCAGGGTAATAGGGAAGCTCTATTCTTAATTTCTTCAGGAATCTCCACACTGTTCTCCAAAGTGGCTGCACTAACTTGCATTCCCACCAACAGTGGAAGAGGGTTCCCCTTTCTCCACATCCTCTCCAACACACGTTGTTTCCTGTCTTGCTAATTTTGGCCATTCTAACTGGCGTCAGGTGGTATCTCAATGTGGTTTTAATTTGAATCTCCCTGATGGCTAGTGATGATGAAGATCTTTTCATGTGTCTGATAGCCATTTGTATGTCTTCGTTGGAGAAGTGTCTGTTCATATCTTCTGCCTATGTTTTGATATGATTCTCTGTTTTGTGTGTGTTGAGTTTGAGTTCTTTATAGATCCTTGATATCAACCTTTTGTCTGTACTGTCATTTGCAAATATCTTCTCCCATTCCATAGGTTGCCTTTTTGTTTTGTTGACTGTTTCCTTTGCAGTGCAGAAGCTTTTGATCTTGAAGTCCCAAAAGTTCATTTTCGCTTTTGTTTCCTTGGCCTTTGGAGACATATCTTGAAAGATGTTGCTGTGGCTGATATCGAAGAGGTTACTGCCTATGTTCTCCTCTAGGATTCTGATAGATTCCTGTCTCACGTTGAGGTCTTTTATCCATTTCGAGTTTATCTTTGTGTATGGTCGAGTTTCATTCTTCTACATATCGCTGTCCAGTTTTCCAAGCACCATTTATTGAAGAGACTGTCTTTTTTCCATTGAATATTTTTTCCTGTTATGATGAACTTATTTTCATGTGTCTGTTAGCCATTTGTATGTCTTCTTTGGAGAAGTGTCTGTTCATGTCTTCTGACCATTTTTTGACGTAATTTTCTGTTTTTTGAGAGTTGGCTTTGAGGAGTTCTTTATAGATCCTGGATATCAGCCCCTTGTCTGTAGCATCATTTTTGAATATCTTCTCCCATTACGTGGGTTGCCTTACTTTTATTGACTGTTTCCTTTGCTGTGCAGAAGCTTGTGATCTTGATGAATTTCCAGAAGTTCGTTTTGTTGTTGTTGTTGTTGTTGTTGTTGTTGTTTGTTTTTGTTTCCTTTGCCTTTGGAGACACATCTTGAAAGAAGTTCCTGTGGCCTAAGTCAAAGAGGTTACTGTCTAAGTTCTTCTCTAGGATTTTGATAGATTCCTGCCTCACATTGAAGTCTTTTATCCATTTCATGTTTATATTTGTGTGTGGTGTAAGAGAATGGTCAAGTTTCATTCTTCTATACATAGCTCTCCAATTTTCCCAGAACCACTTATTGAAGAGACCTTTTCCCACTGGATATTTTTTCCGCTTTTTCAAAGATTATTTGACCATAGAATTGAGGGTTCATGTCTGGGCTTTCTAGTCTGTTCCACTGGTCTATGTGCCTGTTTTTGTGCCAGTACCATGCTGTCTTAGTGATCACAGCTTTGTAGTAAAGCTTGAAATCAGGTAACATGATGCCTCCAGTTTTGTTTTTCTTTTTCAATATTTCCTTAGCAATTCGGGGCCACTTCTCATTCCATACAAATTTTAGAATAGTTTGTTCCAGCACTTTGAAAAATGTCCTGGAATTTTGATGGGGATGGCATTGAAAGTCTATATTGTTCTAGGCAGTATTGACATTTTAACAATGTTCATTCTTCCGATCTATGAGCATGCAATTGTCTTTCAACTTTTAGTATCTTCTTCAATTTCTTTCCTGAATGTTCTGTTTTTCCTCAAGTGCAGATCCTTTACCTCTTTGGTTAGGTTTCTTCCCAGGTATCTTGAGGGTTTTAGTGCTATAGTAAATAGAATGATTTTCTAATTTCCCTTCCTGTATTTTCATTGTTAGTGTATAAGAAAGTAACTGATTTCTGTACATTGTTTTTATCCTTCCACATTACTGAATTGCTGTATGAGTTCTAGCAGTTTGGGGTGCAGTGTTTTGGGTTTTCCATGTAAAGTATGATGTCATCTGTGAAGAGAGTGAGTTTGGTTTCTTCTTTGCCAATTTGAATAACTTTCATTTCTTTTTGTTGTCTGATTGCTGTTGCTAGGACTTCTAGTACTGTATCTAACAACAGTGGGAAGTATAGGTATCCTTGTCATGTTAGTGATCCCAAAGGAAAGGTGTCAACTTTACCGCATTGAGAATGATATTCACTGTGGGTTTTTCCTAGATTTTATGAATTTGAGGAATATTCCCTCTATCTCTATAATTAAAGAGTTTTAATAAGGTATGGATGCTCTATCTTATCAAATGCTTTTTCTGCATCAATTGAGAAGACAATGTGGTTCTTCTCTCTTCTCTTATTGATTTGTTCTATCACACTGATTGATTTCCAAATGTTAAACCACTCTTGCATCCCATGGATAAATCCCACCTTGTTATGGTGGATAAACCTTTTAATGTACCATTGGATCTTGTTAGCTAGGATCTTGTTGAGAATATTGACAACCATATTCATTAGGGATATTGGTATGAAATTCTCCTTTTTGTTGAGGTCTTTGCCTGTATTGGGAAGCAAGGTAATGCTGGTTTAAGAGAAAGAGTATGGAAGTTTTCTTCTGTTTCTATTTTTTGAAACAGCTGCGGAAGAGTAAGTATTATTTCTTCTTTGAATGTTTGCTAGGATACCCTAGGGAATCTGTCAGGTCCTGGGCACTTCTTTTTTGGGATGTTTTTGGTCACTGCTTCAATCTCATTACTACATATTGGTCTATTCAGGTTGCTAATTTCTTCCTGTATCAGTCTTGGAAATTTATAGGTTTCTAGGAAAGCAACCAGTTCTTCTAGGTTGCTTAACTTACTGGCATAGAACTGTTGATAATAATTTCGGATGATTGTTTCTATTACCTTGGTGTTAATCATGATCTCTCCCTTTTCATTTATAATTTTATTACTTTGGGGCTTCTCTCTTTTCGTTTGGATTAGTTTGGCCAATGGTTGACCAATCATGTTGATTCCTTCAATAAAACAGCTTATAGTTTCATTGATGTGTTTTACTATATCTCTAGTTTCTAACTCATTGATCTCTGCTCTCACCTTAATTATTTCCCTTCTTGTGCATGGGTTTGGCTTAATTTGTTGTTAATTATCCAGTTCTTGAAGGTGTAAAGAGAGTTTTACACCTTAAATGTGTATTCAGGATTTTTTTTTTTTTTTTTTTTTTTAGTGAAGCTTGGGTTGCTATATATTTCTCCCTCAGGACCAGCTTTGCTGTATCCCGTAGGTTTTGGAACAATGTGCTTCATTCTCATTGGTTTCCATGAATTGTTTAAGTTCTTCTTTGATTTCCTGGTTGATCCAAACATTCTTGAGTAAGGATGGTCTTTAGCTTCCAAGTGTTTGAATTCCTTCCAAACTTTTTCTTGTATTTGAGTTCCAGGTTCAAAGAATTGTGGTCTGAGAATATGCAGGGAATAACCTCAATATTTTGGTATCAGTTAAAACATGATTTTGACCCAGTATGTGGTCTATTCTAGAGAAGGTTGCATTTGCACTTGAGAATAATGAGTATTCTGTTGTTTTAGGGTGGAATGTTCTGTATATACCTATGAGATCCATCTGGTCCAATGTGTCATTCAAAGCTCTTGTTTCTTTACTGATTTTCTGCTTGGATGATCTGTCTATTACTGAGGGTGGCATGTTAAGATCCCCTACTATTTGTGTATTCATATCAATATGACTCTTTATCTTGATAAACAGTTGTCTTATGTAGTTGGTTGCTCCCATATTGGGGGCATAAATATTTACAATTGTTAAATCTTCTCGGAGGATAAGCCATTTAAGAATGATGTAGTGTACTTCTGCATCTCAGACAACAGTCTTTAGTTTAAAATCTCATTGATCTCGGGGCACCTAGGTGGCTCAGTGGGTTAAAGCCTCTGCCTGTGGCTCAGGTCATAATCCAAGGGTCCTGGGATCGCGTCCCACATGGAGCTCTCTGCTCAGTGGGGAGCCTGCTTCCCCCTCTCTCTCTGCCTCTCTGCCTACTTGTGTTCTGTCTCTCTGTCAAATAAATAAATAAATAAAATCTTGAAAATATAAAATTAAATCTGATTGATCTCATATGAGAATTGCTACCCAGGTTGCTTTTGTAGCTCTTTGGCATGAAAGCTGCTACTCCACTCCTTCACTTTTAGTCTGGATGTATCTTTAGGTACCAAGTTGATCTCTTGTAGACAGCATAGGATTGGTACAGGCATTTTATCCAATATGCAACCCTATGCCTTCTTATGAGAGCATTTAGACCATTAAAGTTGAGGTTGAGTATTGAAACGTAAGTTTTTATTGACATCATGTTGTCTGTGAAGTCCTTGTTTCTATAGATTATCCATGGAATGCAAGGGTAGTTCAACATTTGCAGATCAATGAATGTTATAGAAGTCAATAAGAGAAGAGAGAAGAACCACATGGTCCTCTCAACCAATGCAGAAATGATGCAGATGTATTTGACAAGATATAGCATCTGTTCCTGATTTTAAAAATTCAAAATATAGGGATAGAGAGAACATTCCTCAACTTCATAAAATCTATCTATGAAAAACCACCAGGGAATATCATCTTCAATGGGGAAAAGCTGACAGCCTCCCTTTGAGATCAGCAACACGACAAGGATGCCCACCCTCACCACTCTTGTACAACATAGTACTAGAAATCCTAACAACAGCAATAAGAAAACAAAAAGAAATAAAAGGTATTAATATTGGCAATGAATAAGTCAAACTCTCTCTTTGCAGATGACATGACACTTTATATGGAAAACCCAAAAGACTCCACCCCCAAACTACTAAAACTGATACAGCAATTCAGTAATGTGGAAGAATAAAAAAATCAATGTACAGAAATCAGTTACTTTCCATTACACTAAAAATGAAAATATACAAAGGGAAATTATAGAATTGATTTCATTTAGTATAGCACCAAGAACCTAAGATACCTGGGAATAAACCTAACCAAAGGGGTAAAGGATCTGTACTTGAGGAACTACAGAACACTCATGAAAGACGTTGAAGAAGAGAGAGGAAGAAGGAAGACCATTCCATGTCATGCACTGGAAGAATAAACATTGTTAAAATATCTATACTGCTCAGATCAAGCTGTACTTTCAATGCATCCCTGTTCTAAATTCTACTGGAATTTTTCGAAGTGCTGGAGCAAACAGTCCTAAAATTTGTATGGAATCAGAATAGACCCCGAATTGATAAAGAAATGTGGGTAAAGAAAAACAAAACTGGGGGTATCACATTGCCTGATTTTAAGCTTTACTACAAAGCTGTGATCACCAAGACTGCACGGTACTGGCACAAAAACAGGAACATAGACCAGTGGAACAGAGTAGAGAGCCCAGATATGGACCCTCAAATATATGGTCAAATAATCTTTGACAAAACAGGAAAAAAACCAGTAGATAAAAGACAATCTCTTTAATAAATGGTGCTGGGAAAAGTGGACAGCTACACATAGAAGACTGAAATTTGACCCTTCTCTTACACCATACACATAGATAAACTCGAAATGGTAAAAGACCTCAATGTGAGGCAGGAATCCATCAGAATCCTAGAGGAGAACATAAGAAGTTATCTCTTTGACATCAGTCACAACAACTTCTTTCCAGATATGTCTCCAAAGGCAAAGGAAACAAAAGCAAAAATGGACTTTTGGGACTTCATCAAGATTAAATGCTACTAAAAAGAAAACTGTCAACAAAACAAAGGGAACAGTTAAAAAAATAAAGAAGACTTCTTGATGGAGGTATAATACCCCATAATATATATGGATCATATCTTATTTATCCATTCCTCCATTAAAGGGCATCTTTGTTCTTTCCAGTTTGGTGACTGTGGGCATTGCAGCTATGAACATTAGGGTACACACTGCCCTTCTTTACACTACATCTGTATCTTTCAGGTGAATACCCAGTAGTTAAACTGCAGGGTCATAGGGAAGCTCTATTGTTAATCTCTTAAGGAATCTCCACGCTGTTTTCACAGTGGCAGCACCAATTTGCATTTCCCACCAACAGTGGAAGAGGGTTCCCCTTTCGCCACATCCTCTCCAACACACGTTGATTCCTGTCTTGCTAATTTTGGCCATTCTAACTGGTGTCAGGTGGTATCTCAATGTGGTTTTGCTTTGAATCTCCCTGATGGCTAGTTATGATGAACATTTTTTCATGTGTCTGTTAACCAATTTTTAGATATTTTACTCATTTATTTGACAGAGATCACAAGTAGGCAGAGAGGCAGGCAGAGAGAGAGAGACGGAGATGCAGGCTCCCTGTGGAGCAGAGAGCCCAATGTGGGGCTTGATCCCAGGACCCTGAGATCATGACCTGACCCGAGGGCAGAGGCTTAACCCACTGAGCTACCCAGGAGCCCCTCTATTAACCATTTTTATGTCTTCTTTGGAGAAGTGTCTGTCCATGTCTTCTGCCCATTTTTTTTTTTTTGACATGATTATCTGTTTTGTGTGTGTTGAGTTTGAAGAGTTCATTATAGGTCTTGGATATCAGCCCTTTGTCTGTGGGGTCATTTGTGAATATCTTCTCCCATTCTGTGGGTTTCCTTCTTTGGTTTGTTGACTGTTTCTTTTGCTGTGCAGAAGCTTTTGATCTTGATGAATTCCCAAAAGTTCATATTTGCTTTTGTTTCCTTTGCTTTTGGAGACATATCTCGAAAGAAGTTGTTGTGGCCGATGTCAAAGAGGTTACTGCCTATGTTCTCCTATAGTATTCTGATGGATTCCTGCCTCACATTGAGGTATTTTATCCATTTTGAGTTTATCTTTGTGTGTGGTGTAAAAGAATGCTCATGTTTCATTCTTCGACACATAGTCCAATTTTCCCAGCACCACTTATTGAAGAGACTGTCTTTGATCCACTGTATATTTTTTCCTGCTTAATCGAAGAGTATTTGACCATGGAAGCCGAGCAGCTGGGAAATCCTGGCCTGCTCAGGGTGGAATCCACCTGCTTCATTTTTCCGTTATCTCTTCTTTCCTCCCAGAGAGCACCTGTGGCTAATCAGGTAAGTCCTTTGAATGTGCTTGTTCAACTATAAACTTTATACTGCTTGTTCAGACATATTTTGCCTTCCTTCTTGTTTATCTACAAGGAATATGACTAATGTTTGGCCTTCTTTGGCTCTTCTCTTGGTTACTGTTTCTATCTAATAAAAGTGGGACTGAGGAGTTGTTTGGGGCAACAGTCTTTTCTACTGTTGTCCCCTCCTCCCTTTCTCTTGCCGCTGACTTGTTTGTGCCTCATTCTTCTCCCATTCGCTGACAGCAAGCGGCAACAATGTGCACCCTGGAACACTTTTGAGCAATTGGGAGTCCTCACCTAAAAGAAAGAAGAAAGAGAAAAGGGAAAAGTGAGAGAAAGGAGAAAAAATGACAAAGAAAAAAAAAACAGAGAGAAAAAACCCAGGCAAAATGAGCCCCAATGGCAAGATTTATAAAATATGCAAACACAAATGGAAAACAAAAAGACTGACAAAAGTAAATGACAAGGAAAAAAAAAACAGAACCGAGCAGAAATGAATCCCAAGTATAAGACTTACATACTACCAGAAAAAATAAATGCAGAAACACTGACAGAAGAAAAAAAGGTGGGAGGGTGGTTATAAATCCTCAGGGTGGGCATGGAAGGTTATTTTGATTCTTCATGGGTGTGTCTTGATATCTTAGCTAAAGGACTCAACTTTCCCAAGATAAAGGGGGATTAAAACTGATTTATATATAGGGATAGGAGATAGTACTGATTGGGGAAAGAGGAGAAAGAGGATTATCTTGAAGGTTATCTCTATATGAATATTAAAAAAATAGAAATGCAAAAGTAAAACACAGGTATATGTATCAAAAAAGTTCAAATTAAAAGGTTATTATGAAATTTGTTGTATGGAACCTCTCGTTGTGATGGTAAATAGGTTAAAAATTTTAAAAGAATTAGAATAATGGGAACGAATTAAAAATAAAAGTTGTATCTATGAAGTATACAGGTTTTAGGGCAGTACTTGGAGGTTAATATCTTCTTTTCCCCTGATATTGGGGTTTTACAGTTTTATGGGGACCCTGTGGTGGTTGTCCTCTTGTTTTTTATTATTATTTTTTAGGTGGCTGGGTTTCTGGGGGAGGGCCCTGCTGCATTGTTTTTCAGGCAATCTTGCTAGAGTTGAGTCGTCCTGCCTCCTATAATGGGACTGGACTCAAGAAACAAGTTTTTCAGGCTTTTGTTCTCTGAAGTGTTCCCACCCGCCCCCCCCCCAGTGGCTTTTATAGTATTTTCAGAGGTTTGGAGAAACAAACTGCATCCAGACCTCCTTCTCAGAGAGAAGCCTCAGTCTGTTCCCCTCTGGGTTGTCCAGAGCCCACAGACTCCCCCTCTGCCACCTCCCACAGGCAGAGCACATCCCCACCCAACTTCTCAGGGGTTGCAAGAGCTCAGGATTGTCTCTGCACTCTGGTGCTACTAAAACCACAATAATGGTCCAGGGAGCTTGCTTCTACTGACTGCCTTTGCTGGGTTGCTGTCTGGGCAGGTCCAGACCACCAGATATATCCCAAACAGAGACAGTGTGCTGAGATTTTCATGCCCACCCAGGTTGGGAATGTTTAGAGTCTAGGCCGGTTCTAGTGCCTACTGGCTAGCACCCGCATGGACCCCTCTCAAGAGAGGGTGTGGAGTGCGGCTCAGGCTCTCGTCAGCGCACATGTAGAGTGTTAAAGGCTGTGGTTCTAGAGAGCACAGGCTGGCATCCACCCAGAATCTCTCATGTGTGCCAGCTGCTCAGGGACCATGGCCTGGAGGCTTCCATGCACTCTCTATGGCAGGGTTTGTCGCTGGCAGTGGCTGTACTGGGTCTGTGGGTTTAAGCCTCTGCCTCTGACAACCTGATTCCACCAGTTGCCCATTAAGATCTCTTGCTCTTTTCGAGTGCTTTTAACCAGACTCCAAGTTAATGCTGGTTCCCAATCACAAGGCACTCTCATATTAGGGTATTATTCTCCAACAGGTAACTTCTGGTGGCTAGCTCCCCGTTTTCTTGGTTCCCTCACCTTTCTGTTTATCTTCCAATATCAGTCCAAGCATTGCCACTCCCTTTTACCTGTCCACTGGTGCCTTCTGCCTCTTCTGGATCTAGAGATCCAGATGTGTATAATCCTACATCTCAGGATGATTTCATGGGTGTACGGAGTGTTCTGGTAGACAATCAACTGACTCTAGGGGACTTGTTGAAACAGCACCTCCTACATCTCTGCCATCATGCCGTCCTCCTCTTATGGGAATCTTTTCATTTCCCCAAACTTGTTTTTCTCAAAACTAATTTAGAAAGCCATGACTCCAGGTTTTGTTTTGTTTTTGTTTTATTTTCATTATTTAACTGAATGAGATGCCTGTTTTAGTCTATATCTTCAGACTTGCAAATGTTTTCAGGATTCTAAAATCACCACATTATAAAACACCATTTCTAAATTGACTTGCAAACAACTGTAGGAAGACAAAAAAAAAAACAAAAACAAAAACAAAAACAAAAACAACTTTTGAGGGCTCTTCCCCCCTCCTGCATTCTCTTTGTCTCAGGTCCCAACTCAGGAGCCCCCCCCCCCCCCGCCCGCCGTCTGTCTCTGGGCATTCAGTATGACCTATACAAGCTTTCAGCATGAAGCACTGTCTTCTTTTTCCCTCCTCTGCCAGCTACACATTCTTTATACCCTGTACTTTTTCACTAAATTTCCCCGAATCTCTCCTCCCTTCCTTCTCTCACATAAATATTAAAACCTGACCCTGTCAGATCTCCTGAGGATCCAAAGGCTAAACCTCTACTTTACTATATGTTGTAATCAAAGGTCAAAGAAGTTTCTTTTATTTCCATTTTTTTTCTTTTTCTCTTTTCTTTTTTTTAATTAAAATATAATATATTATTAGTCCCAGGGGTACAGGTCTGAGAATCGCCAGAGTTAAACACTTCACAACACTCAAAATAGCACATACCCTCCCCAATGTCCATAACCCCACCAACCTTTCCTGAAACCCCTCCCCCCAGCTACCCTCAGTTTGTTTTGTGAGATTAAGAGTTTCTTATGGTTAGTCTCCCTCCCAAGCCCATTTGTTTCATTTATTCTTTTCCTACTCCTTAAACCACCCACGTTGCATCTCCACTTCCTAATATCAGGGAGATCATACGAGAGTTGTCTTTCTCCAATTGACTTATTTCGCTAAGCAAAATACCCTCTAGTTCCATTCACGTCTTTGCAAATGGCAAGATTCCGTTTCTTTTGATGGCTGCATAGTATTCCATTGTACATATATACCACTTCTTCTTTATCCATTCATCTGTGGATGGACATCTAGGTTCTTTCCATAGTTTGGCTATTGTAGACATTGCCGCTATAAACATTCGGGTGCACGTGCCCCTTCGGATCACTACTTTTGTATCTTTAGGGTAAATACAGAGTAGTGCCATTGCTGGGTCATAGGTTAGTTCTATTTTCAACTTTTTGAGGAACCTCCATGCTGTTTTCCAGAGTGGTTGCACCAGCTTGCATTCCCACCAACAGTGCAGGAGGGTTCCCCTTTCTCCGCATCCTCGCCAGCATCTGTCATTTCCTGACTTGTTAATTTTAGCCATTCTGACTGGTGTGAGGTGATATCTCATTGTGGTTTTGATCTGTATTTCCCTGATGCCGAGTGATGTGGAGCACTTTTTCATGTGTCTGTTGGCCATCTGGATGTCTTCTTTGCAGAAATGTCTGTTCATGTCCTCTGCCCATTTCTTGATTGGATTATTTGTTCTTTGGGTATTGAGTTTGCTAAGCTCTTTATAGATTTTGGATACTAGCCCTTTATCTGATATGTGATTTGCAAATATCTTCTCCCATTCTGTCAGTTGTCTTTTGGATTTGTTGACTGTTTACTTTGCTGTGCAAAAGCTTTTGATCTTGATGAAGTCCCAATAGTTCATTTTTGCCCTTGCTTCCCTTGCCTTTGGTGATGTTCCTAGGAAGAAATTGCTGCAGCTGAGGTCAAAGAGGTTGCTGCCTGTGTTCTCCTCAAGGATTTGGATGGATTCCTTTCTCACATTGAGGTCCCTCATCCAGTTTGAGTCTATTTTCATGTGTGGTGTAAGTAAATGGCCCAATTTCATTTTTCTGCATGTGGCTGTCCAATTTTCCCAGCACCATTTGTTGAAGAGGCTGTCGTTTTTCCACTGGACATTCTTCCCTGCTTTGTTGAAGATTCGTTGGCCATAGAGTTGAGGGTCTATTTCTGGGCTCTCTATTCTGTCCCATTGATCTATGTGTCTGTTTTTATGCCAGTACATACATTTCAGCTGTCTTGATGATGACAGCTTTGTAATAGAGCGTGAAGTCCGGAATTGTGATGCCACCAACTCTGGCTTTCATTTTCACTATTCCTTTGGCTATTCGAGGTCTTTTCTGGTTCCATATAAATTTTAGGATTATTTGTTCCATTTCGTTAAAAAAAATGGATGGGGTTTTGATAGGGATTGCATTAAATGTGTAGATTGCTTTAGGTAGCATAGACGTTTTCACAACATTTGTTCTTCCAATTCAGGAGCATGGAACATTTTTCCATTTCTTTTTGTCTTCCTCAATTTCTTTCATGAGTACTTTGTAGTTTTCTGAGTACAGATTCTACCTCTTTGGTTAGGTTTATTCCTAAGTATCTTATGGTTTTGGGTGCAATTGTAAATGGGATTGACTCCTTAATTTCTCTTTCTTCTGTCTTGTTGTTGGTGTAGAGAAATGAAACTGATTTCTGTGCATTGATTTTATATCCTGACACTTTACTGAATTCCTGTACAAGTTCTAGCAGTTTTGGAGTGGAGTCTTTTGGATTTTCCACATACAGTATCATATCATCTGCAATGAGTGATAGTTTGACTTCTTCTTTGCTGATTTAGATGCCTTTAATTTCTTTTTGCTGTGTGATTGCTGAGGCTAGGCCGTCCAGTACTAGGTTGAATAGCAGTGGTGATAATGAACATCCCTGCCGTGTTCCTGACCTTAGTGGAAAAGCTCTCAGTTTTTCTCCATTGGGAATGATATTTGCAGTGGGTTTTTCAAAGATGGCTTTGATGATATGGAGGTATATGCCCTCTATCCCTACACTTTGAAGAGTTTTGATCAGGAAGGGATGCTGTACTTTGTCAAATGCTTTTCAGCATCTATTGAGAGTATCATATGGTTCTTGTTCTTTCTTTTATTAATGTGTTCTATCACATTGATTGATTTGCGGATGTTGAGCCGACCTTGCAACCCTGGAAAAAATCCCACTTGGTCATGGTGAGTCATCCTTTTAATGTACTGTTGGATCCTATTGGCTAGTATTTTGGTGAGAATTTTTGCATCTGTGTTCATCAAGGCTATTGGTCTGTAATTATTTTTGATGGGATCCTTGTCTGATTTTGGGATCAAGGTGATGCTGGTCTCATAAAATGAGTTTGGAAGTTTTCCTTCCATTTCACTTTTTTGGAACAGTTTCAGGAGAATGGGAATTAATTCTTCTTTAAGTGTTTGGTAGAATTCCCCTGGGAAGCTGTCTGGCCCTGAGCTTTTGTTTGTTTGGAGATTTTTGATGACTGTTTCAATCTCCTTACTGGTTTTGGGTCTGTTCAGGTGTTCTATTTCTTCCTGGTTCAGTTGTGGTAGTTTGTATGTCTTTAGGAATGCATCCGTTTCTTCCAGATTGTCAAATTTGCTGGTGTAGAGGTGCTCATAGTATGTTCTTATCATTGTTTGTATTTCTTTGGTGTTGGTTGTGATCTCTCCTCTTTCATTCATGATTTTATTTATTTGGGTCCTTTCTCTTTTCTTTTTGTTAATTCTGGCCAGGGGTTTATCTCTCTTATTAATTCTTTCAAAGAACAAGCTCCTAGTTTCATTGATTTTTTTTTCTCTTGTTTTTCTGGTTTCTATTTCATTGATTTCTGCTCTGATCTTTGTGATTTCTCTTCTCCTGCTGGGTTCAGGCTTTCTTTCCTATTCTTTCTCCAGCTCATTTAGGTGTAGGGTTAGGTTGGGTATTTGAGACCTTTCTTGTTTCTTGAGAAAAGCTTTTACCGCTATATATTTTCCTCTCAGGACTGCTTTTGCTGTGTCCCACAGATTTTGAACTGTCGTGTCTTCATTATCATTTGTTTCCATGATTTTTTTCAATTCTTCTTTAATTTCCTGGTTGAAACACTCATTCTTTAGAAGGATGCTGTTTAGTCTCCATGTATTTGGGTCCTTTCCAAATTTCCTCTTGTGGTTGAGTTCTAGCTTCAGAGCATTGTAGTCTGAAAATATGCAGGGAATGATTCCAATCTTTTGGTACCAGTTGAGATCTGATTTATGACCCAGGATGTGATCTATTCTGGAGAATGTTCCTTGTGCACTAGAGAAGAATGTGTATTCTGTTGCTTTGGGTGGAATGTTCTGTATATATTTGTGATGTCCATCTGGTCCAGTGTGTCATTGAAGGCCTTTATTTCCTTTTGATCTTTTTCTTGGATGATCTGTCCATTTCAGTGAAGGGAGTGTTAAAGTCCCTTACTATTATTGTATTATTGTCGACCAGTTTCTTTGATTTTGTTATTATTTGGTTTATTTAGTTAGTTAGCTCCTCCCATGTTAGGTGCAGATACTTACAATTATTAGATCTTCTTGTTGGACAGACCCTTTGAGTATGATATAGTGTCCTTCCTCGTCTCTTGTTATTGTCTTTAGCTTAAAATTGAATTGATCTGATATTAGGATTGCCACCTCAGCCTTCTTCTGATGTCCATTAGATGGTACATTGTTTCCACCCCCTCACTTTAAATCTGGAGGTGTCTTTTGGTCTAAAAAGAGTCTCTTGTAGGCAGCCTATTAATGGGTTTTGCTTCTTTTATCCATTTTGATTTTTGATTGGGGCATTTAGCGCATTTACATTCAGGGTAATTATTGAGAGAGAGTTTAGTGAATTTAGTGCCATTGTATTTCCTGTAAGATGACTGCTACTGTATATTGTCTCTGTTTCTCTCTGATCTACTACTTTTAGGCTCTCTCTTTGCTTAGAGCACCCCTTTCAATATTTTCTGTAGAGCTGGTTTGGTGTTTACAAATTCTTTCAGTTTTTGTTTGTCCTGGGAGCTTTTTATCTCTCCTTCTATTTTCAATGATATCCTAGCTGGATATAGTATTATTGGATGCATATTTTTCTCAATTTCTGATCTGAATATATCATGCCAATTCTTTCTGGCCTGTGTTGTCTCTGTGGATAAATCTTTCTCAATCTAATATTTTTACCATTGTATGTTACAGACTTCTTTTTCCGGGTTGTTTTCAGGATTTTCTTTTTGTTGCTAAGACTTGTAAATTTTCCTATTATGTGACGAGGTGTGGACCTATTCTTGTTGATTTTGAGGGTGGTTCTCTGCAGCTCCTGGATTTTGATGCTTGTTCTCTTTGCCATATTAGGGAAATTCTCTCCAATAATTCTCTCCAATATATCTTCCGCTCCCCTCTCTGTTTCTTCTTCTTCTGGAATCCCAATTATTCTAATGCTGTTTCGTCTTATGGTGTCACTTATCTCTTGAATTCTCCCCTCATGGTCCAGTAGCTGTTTGTCCCTCTTTTGTTCGGCTTCTTTATTCTCTGTCATTTTGTCTTCTATATCACTAATTCTCTCTTTTTTCTAATTTATCCTAGCAGTAAGATCCTGCATTTTTTATCGCACCTCATTAATAGCTTTTTTTTTTTTAATTTCAACTTGGTTAGATTTTTCTTCTCTTATTTCTCCAGAAAGGGCTTTTATTTCTCTGGACAGTGTATCTCCGATATCTTCCATGCCTTTTTTGAGCATGGCTAGCACCTTGAGAATCATCATTCTGATCTCTCGATCTGACATATTACCAATGTCCGTATTGTTTAGGCCCCTAGCCTTCAGTACTGTCTCTTGTTCTTGTTCTTTTTTTGTCTGTGTGGTGAGTTTTTCCACCTTGTTATTTTATGCAGATAAGCATATATGAAGATAAGAATATATGATATATTTTATGCAGATAAGAATATATGAAGGAGCAAATAAAATACTAAAATGGTGGAAAAGACCCCAGTAAAATCTGCTCTAACCAATTAGAGGAGACCCCAAATAGTTGGGGGAAGAAGGGAGTAAAAGAAGTTATACACACACACACACACACACACACACACACACACATATATATATATATATATATATTCTTTTTTGTATTTTTTCTTTGTTTTTTTCTCTTTTTATTTTTTTTCTGAACTTTTTCTATATATACGTATATATGTACGTATATATATATATATATGTATGTACATATATATGTATATATACGTATATATATGTGAACCTGTTCTATTCACCAGTGTAATACACACACACACACACACACACACACACACATATACACGTATATACAATATATACACACACATATACGTGTATATTAGATTGGTGAATAGAACAGATTCACCCACTTTATTTTTGAAATATTTGGTCTCTTAGAAGAAACTACCTCCCAAAATTTTAAAGAATGAAAAACATATATAAGGGTAAACATGATGAAGGGATGGAATATGACTATAAAGAAGAAATTTTTTTTTAAATTTTTTTTAATTCTAAAAATGAAGTTGATTAGATAAGTTGGTTTGGAGAATAAGGAAAAAGAAAGTGGAGAAAATTTGCTCAAGCCAGAGACTAGAACAAAGACCTGTGCTGGATTTAGGCTACATTTTGATGTATTACAAGAAGTAGTACCCCAAATTATTTTAGAAGAAAAAAAAAACCCTATGTGTATACAACAAATAAATTTAGATACAATGAAGGATAAAATGTGACTATAATAATGAAGTTTCAAAAAATATTTTTTGAAAGGCATTGTTAAGATAAACTAGTTAAGAAACGTTAAAAGAAATAACATGGAGGACGTGGGGAAATGGAGAAAAGAAGGGAGTTGAGGGTAAATGGATGGGGAGATGAACCATGAGAGACTGTGGACTCTGAAAAACAATCTGAGGGTTTTGAAAGCACACGGGGTGGGAAGTTGGGCCAGACTGGTGGTGGGTAATATGGTGGGCACATATTGCATGGATCACTGGGTGTGGTGTATGAACAATAAATTCTAGTACACTGAAAAGTAATTTAAAAAATAAAAGTAATAATTAAAAGTTAAAAGAGGAAAGGGTAAAAGTTAAAAATAAATTAGCAGAAGAAAAAAATTAAAGTTAAAAAAATTAATTAACTTTGCAAGACTAAGGATTCATGGGAGAGAAAGCCATGAATTCCATGCTTTGCTTTCTCCTCCTCTGGAATTCTTCTGTTTTCCTCGGTAAGTGAATTTGGTCGTGGCTGGATCTTATTGGGGAGGGGCCTGTTGTAATGATTGTCAAGTGTCTTTGCCCAAGGCGGAATTGCACCACCCTTACCAGGGGCCAGGCTAAGTAATCTGCTCGGGTTAGCTTTCTGGAGTTTTGTTCCCTGATTGCTTTCTGCAGAGTTTGGGAGGATAAGAATGAAAATGGCAACTTCCCAATACCTCACCCAGAGTAGCCAAGAGTTCAGGGCCCCACTCCTCAGTGCCCCCTCAGAGAAAAGCGCTCAATAAGTCCTGTCTCCCTGGCCTCTGGCTGTGCTCTGAGCTCATGCAGCCTGTGACCAAATGTCTCTGTCTCTGGCACACAGCCTCAGCTGGGGTCTCCAAACCCTACAGATCCCCGAGCTCTTCCATGGGAGTCCCCCCGTGTCTTGTGGGGTCCCCACTCACAGAGCAGTGACCTGTGCCACAGATCATGATAACATAACCCCAAGTTTAGAGCTCACTCCTCAGCTCTATCTCTGTAGCCAGCTTCCCTGCTCTAATACCTGTGGGCTCTGTGACACTCAGACACACACCCCTGATCCTTCTGTGACACCACAGGACCTGAGACCACGCTATCCCCACGTGGGCTTCACCCCTGTTTAGCCTCTGGAGCGATGTACCTCAGTGAAGTGGACTTTTAAAAGTTCTGACTTTGTGCTCCCTTGCTCCACTGCTTGCTGGGAGGCAGCCCCTCCCTCCGTGGTCTATCTTCCCATCGCTTTGGATTCACTTCACCACTGGTCCTAATTTTCAGAAAGTGGTCGATTTTCTGTTTCTAGAATTGCTGCTCCTCTTCTCTTTGATCTCCTGTTGGATTTGTAGGTGTTCAGAATGGTTTGATAAACCATCTAGCCGATCTCCTGCTACCCGATGTTGTCTCAGCCTGCTACTTCTCCACCATCTTGACACCTCTCTCCAAAGACTTTTCTAATGTGACTTAGGATCCTAATAAATTTGCTGATAAATCTAATATAGTTTTTCAAACCCATCAGCCTAGTATCCCAGATTTATATCAGTTAGTTCACATGTTTTCATTGATAGTCTGACCCAACACCGGATAAACACTGGCAATTAGGATAATCCTGAAGGAGTTCTACAATTACAAATGGGTATCTATTTCCCTGCCTTGTTACATAGCCAAGTTTGTGTCATCACTATCCAATATTAATACCAACCAATCCCTTGGGCTTTCCCCAAAACTGTCAAATAAAATAGGATTTTGGTTTGTACCCAGGAGCCCAATAAGCCCATTCATGATTATTATAGCCAGCTCCAGATTGTCTTGAAATAAAACTCTGATCTTTTAAATGCTGAATCCACTATTCTCTGATGGGTTAAACCAGGATGTTTTTCTTTCACTAAAAGTAACAGGATGGAATGGGAAACTGTTCGCTTTTAGTTAATCTGACATATCAGCTCACTTACACCCTATGCGATTCAACTAGAATAAAGACCACTAAAATTCTAAATTTCCGAATGCAGCAAATGGATGCCTTCAAGCAAAGTTAAAAAAAAAAATCTCAGGGTCTCTATTATTGAAAGGAGCCAGAAAACAGAATTACAATGCTAAGTGCTCCAGGTGCATTTAGCCCTCTCTCCAGGTTTTCCAAATCCTCCAATTTTCAAAGATGGGGTTCCAAGAACTGTGGAGGATTTTCCCAATTCTCCTTCTTACTTGGCTTGAAGAAACAAACTGGGGATGAATCTTTCTCTGTTTCTGTTAACTCTAGAGATACACTCAGGGCTCTACCCCAGTGTTATAAAGTAGCTTTTACTTTAGAGTATTAAAATGGTTTAGATACTGGAGTCTCTAATAAGCCTCAAAAGATTCTTTTTTCTAAACTTATTCCTTTATGTTTAGACCTTTTTAGAGATACCCACCTTTCTTTTTTAAGTTCCTCTTCTCCTATTCATCAACTGGGCCAAGATTTCTTTTAAAAATATTATGCTGGGTTATCTTTCTCTGTGAGTCAAAACATAATTCTAGAATTTGATGGTAATCAAAATAGCCAACAGGCTAATTAAATGACTCATCATCTCTACTCACTTTGTCTCTAATGGCCTTTAGCTGAGTCAGGGAATATTGATCATTTGTTCCTCTTGGATTGGCTACCAAATTCATTATGGGCAAAAGTCTTCAATTGATATTGTGAGGATTCATGTGCACTTCCCATCGATATTCAAATAGATTTCTCAAAACCTCTCTACAGAATTGTAACCTGTAAATAAAGAAGCCCTTCAAGGTATCAAGCCCATAACAGAAGATTGTAAGACTCAAGGTCTTATTATCCCCTGCACTATTCCCTATAATACACTTATTTTACCTCTGATAGAACACAGTGATTGAGGCTGGAGCTTTATTAGAACCTCAGAACAATAAGTTACTTTATTATCTCATAGCACTATTTTGTCCCTAACACCCAAATACTACTGACATCCACTCTCACTAAAAATATTTGTTCACTGCAATTAACCTATGCAGTGCATTTTTTAGTATTCCAGTTGATGAAAATGGCCAATATTTGTTCACTTCCATTTGGTAGGAATAGAAGTACAAATGGATAGTGATGTTCCAGGATATCACATAGAGTCATTCTCACTTTTCATGAACAGTAAAGGTGGATTTTGATGATACAAAGTTTTCTACATGCTCTACTTTGTTAGGATACACAGATGATTTGCTTCTCTGATCCCCTTCTTACTTCTCTTCATAGGAAGACAGCATCCACTTTTACAACTTTTAAACTTAAAAGGACACAGTCTATAGGAGCAAAGGGGGAAATCAGTTTTCTGAAACCACCGTTCAATGTTTCAAGGTTCAAGGGCACCTGATTTCAGAAATGGAGTATATTTGATTCAGATAGGTTTGATATCATCCTAAACTTCCCCAAATCCCAAACTAAGTGCCAATTATGAGGCATTCTCAGGCTAGCTGATTACTGTCAAAAATTGGATTCCAAACATCATTTTTATATCCCAGTTTCTATATGCTTTACTAAAATGTTACAAACTGGACCCTATTATTTGCCAAAATCAGGATGACCTAACTGCTGAAACTTTAAAGAAAAGCCTAATAGACTTCCTAATGATCAACTTCCCCTTTTCCTCTTTCTATGTATGAAGGAAGGGAATGCCCTTGGAGTACTCACCAAAAATCATCACAACATAGAGCCAAAAACTAGACCTTGAGGCACAGGCATACCCCTCCTGCCTCAGATCCACTCCTGGTTTCCCTTGCACAGCAAGAAACCCAGGGTATAAGAATATGCCACATCTCGGCCTGTGAGGAGCCATCACCATCCTGCATGCTCACTTTCCTCCAAAGGACTCTGATCTAAAGAATCCCCTGACATCTTCCTCCTATTTTCTCTTAAGTACCATGTCTTTCCTTTGGTCTTCATACTCGTCTATGCTTTACTGTGACAATTGCATTTCTTCTTTCATTCCTGAATAAATCCATTTTGCTGGTAAAATAATTATCTGTTTTACTTTTATTGTAGTCACAAGTGACCATGGCACTAACTTTGTGGATTGAGTTGTAGAAACAGGTAAGAAGGACACGATATACAATTAAGAAGCTCTTGAATATGAATATAAGATTTGCAATTTTTGTGTGTCCAGTAGGAAATCAAAATTGTGCAATGATAGCATCATACTTATGTTTTAGGAAAATAACCTGGGTAATAATGTATAAGGATAGATTTTATATTTGGAAAAGACTCAAGTCATGACAATATTTAAGAAGAAATTCGAAAAGGCCAGAGAGAGATATTGGGATATTGATGTTGGGCTATGAATCAAAAGTTGGGGGATGGACTCCTAAAAACTAACATTTTCTACCAAAATTAATATTCCTATATAACCCCTTTAGGGACAGACTTGAAAAAATTTAAGTGTATTAAACCTTGTGAAATATAAGTTCATGTATATTAGCATATAAATTCATATTAGCAAGGTCATATTTATATTTTAGATGTAGCAGAAACCTTAAATTTCTGGTTCATACAGTGCCTACCTAATTTTTTATTTCCATGACTCTAAATAAATAAGTTCTTTAAGTACTAACAACTTATTAAGTTCATTTAAATATATATATTTATTTGAATGTACACAAATTGTCAAATTTTCTCATACGTGTACCCAGATCACTTAATTTTAGTATTTTTACTGAAAATTTTAAGAATTATATATAAAAATAAGCCTCCTTAAATAATTTTTATTAAAGGATTTAGGATAAGATGAATTCAAGATGCCAATTATAATTAGGATGAAGGAAGACATAAGGTAAGCAAATTTATAAACATCACATTCTTATGTTTGTCTTGCTTGTTACTTCACATCCTACTACCCATATTTTATACATCACAAATATATTTTTATATACCATATATACTTTTTTGAAGGATTTTATTTATTTATTTGACAGAGAGAGAGAGCGATCACAAATAGGCAGAGAGGCAGGCAGAGAGAGAGGGGGAAGCAGGCTCCCTGCCAAACAGAGAACCTGATGCAGGGCTCCATCTCAGGACCCTGAGATCATGACCTGAGCTGAAGGCAGAGGCTTAATACACTGAACCACTCAGGCGCCCCTACCATATATACTTTTAAACATTTTTTGAATGCCTAGGCTTGTGCTAACATAGCAACCATTGGCCTCATCTGACTATTAGGCACTTAAGATGCGTATAGTCAAAATTGCAATGTGTTCTAATTACAAAATACACAAAAGATTATGAAAACTTAAACTGAAAACAAAATAAAAGATCTCATTAATAAATTTATGTTGATTAAATATAAAAAATCATATCATGTCCATATAAGTAGAAATATGCACAAACATAGCATATAATATAGTATATGTCATTAATATCATTGTTAATTTCAGTGTTAATTTTAATTTTTCAAATTAAATCAATATATTACTTAAACCAATTTCACTTATCAAATGTGGCTGCTACAAATGTTTAAATTACTTGTAGCTCACATTATATTTCTATTAGGTAGTGCTGCTCTGGGGTGTTCTAATTAACCTGGAAAATGAAAATAAGAGAAAGGACAGCCATGATTATTCTTTCTTGGTAGAGAATATTCCAAACTCTCTTGTCATGGCCCCTAGGACTTCCTTATTCCTCAGACTGTAGATAAGGGGATTGAGCATAGGGGTGAGTATGGTGTAGAAGACTGCCAGAATCTTATCTTCTGCTGGTGACCGAAAATTCCTGGGCCGAAGGTAGGTGTAGACAAAAGGTGCATAGTAAAATGTCACTACAGTTAAATGTGTTGAACAGGTGGTGAAGGCCTTTTTTCTTCCTTCCTTTGAGCGCATGTGGTAAATAGCAAAAAGAACCCGTCCATAGGAAGCAGTAATGCCAAGGAAAGGAAAGAGGAGAAACAGATTTGTACTCACAAAAACCATGTACTCATAGACCCAGGTGTCTATACAGGCCAAAGACAACATAGCTGGTACATCACAGAAGAAGTGATCAATGGCCCTGGACTGGCAGTAAGGAATATGGAGGGCATAGACAGTGTGTGCCAAGGAGTTGATAGACCCCAAAATCCAAGATCCTATGATCATTTTCTCACACATCATTTTACTCATACGGATGGGATAATGGAGGGGATGGCAGATGGCCACATAACGGTCATAGGCCATGGACAACAAGAGTAAACCTTCAGAACATGCCATGGTCAGGAAGAAGAAGCTTTGCACCCCACATTCCAGGAAGGAGATACGTTTCTGGCCGGACAGGAAGTTGAATGCCATCTTTGGGACAGTGGTGGTGATATACATTAGGTCCATGAGGGACAGCTGGCTGAGGAGAAAGTACATTGGTGTGTGAAGCCGGGGATCTAAGCGTATGAGGTGAATCATGGTTGAGTTACCCACTGAGGCAAGAATGAATATGAAGAGGATAAGAAACAAGAGAAGCAGGCCAGTTTTATTGGAGGGAAACAACCCCAACAAAATGAAATCATCTGAAGTTTGGTTCCATTTCTCCATGAAACTGTACTGTTTTAATTCCTTTGAAAGAAAAAGACAAAAACAAAGCACAAAACAAAAAATAGACAAAAGAGGGTTAGAAAAGGGAACTCTTATTTTGCGAATGTTTGTTTAGAATGAATTGTCTTGTTTTCAATACTGCAGCTTCCATAGAATCAAGTTTAATATCTGAATTGAACGCTCCCTTCCAATTTTCTTTGGTAAGCACTACAACAAGTGATCTTAAGTATAAAATCTAGTATTACAGCCAACAAAAAATAAACCGCATAACTAAAATCTTATTCTCTCTATAACTCTTGGCTATGCACATCTCTCAGAATTTACACAATGTCATAGGAATCTCTGTTTCCTAGTGTCTCTCAACTTAACACAGCATATTTACGGTAATAACTGGATTATGTGACTCAAAATCTTTGCATATGCTAAATTCTAAGTCCTCTATTATGTAGCTCTCTACTACATCATTAATTCCTGGTCTTTTCCAAATGACACTACTGCAGCCAGGAAAATGTTCATACTCTACCTCTGATATTCTTTTTATTTCTGTGCCTTCCTTAAAAAGATGTCCACCACCTAAAGTCGCTAGCCTTGAACTATAAAGATTTTGTAGACTTTGTGAGATGCACACTAATTGTAAAGTTTTTGAATATTCTCTCTTCTGTTAATGATCTTTACATTTTTCAAAGCTCTACAGAATCCAAAGTCAAATGCACAGATTTTCATTCCTAATTTTCTTTTCTTGAATAATTATTACTCTTTTATAAAAGACCTGTCTTAATTCCAGATCTTGGACTAGGTCAAGGCATTGTAGTATTAGAGAAGATACTTTTTCCCTTTTTCTGTACTTTAGTTTCTATACAGTAGATGGAAGCATAGCCAATCAATTGAAAAGCTCTTCCAGAGACACAGGTAGAAGCAGGAAAATACTCTTGAATTGTAGTTTAAACATTTGTAATTACCCTCATTGGGCTTAGAAGTGGCAATATTAGCCTGCTGATGGGTATTAAGGAGGGCACATATTGCATGGAGCACTGGGTGTTATATGCAAACAATGAATTATGTAACACTACATCAAAAACTAATGATGTACTGTATGGTGATAGCATATTTTAATATTATATTATTTATACTTAATATTTTAATGACATACATTTTTGGGGTGTTTAATTCCATCTTAAAATCTGGGAACAGTTTTAGTACCTTAAAACATTACTGTGGAAATTAAAAATACTGTAAAATCACAACTCTGTGAACACAAATCCACAAAGAAAACAAAAGGGTTTGAACTAAGGAAAAAAAAAAGAATGGCAATATTAATATCCTGTATTAATTATTTAGACCAATCAAGAAAACATTTCTTTTTTAACTTTTTTTAAAGATTTTTTTTATTTATTTGACAGACAGAAATCACAGGTAGGCAGAGAGGCAGCCAGAGAGAAAGGAATGGAAGCAGACTCCTTGCTGAGCAGAGAGCCCGACACGGAGCTCGATCCCAGGACCCTGGGATCATGACCTGAGCCGAAGGAAGAGGTTTTAACCCACTGAGCCACCCAGGCGCCCCAAGAAAACATTTCTTTTCTGGAAAATTTTTCTAGCTTCTAATGTCCACTCCTCTCATTGAAAATTTTTATGTGTAACTCAATATTTTATAAGTTTTTATATTCTCTTTGTCAACTAAATTCTGGGAGTTTATTCTATTTTTTTTAAATTTAATTTAGTGTAATTAATGTTTTATTTACATATAATGTGTTATTTGCTTCAGGGTACAGTTTTTTTTTTTCCTTTTCTTCATTCATTCTCCCAAACATTGCATAAACTATGATTGTGGCTCTTATACTTCCTATATATGTTTTTATTTCTTCCTTTATCTAGATTTGATGTGATAGGGGACTTTCTGCTCTCTGTGAGTTCCTTTTTCTGAGGGAGACACCTGATGCCCTGTTACATACAAGAGTGGAGTAATATTGAGTTACAGATTTTTCAACAGTAAAGAAAATGAATTAATAATTTGCTATAATTATTTGCATCTTATGAACTTAAGTCAAATGTCACCTTATATAGTATTGGTTAATCATGAGTAAAAGTGTGAAAAAAACTTGTAATAGAGAAATGGGAACACATTTTTATAGTTCAATTGTTGACACAGGCTAACAAGTTATACATAGTAACATAAGAGGTGAAACTTATCATTGGACATGGGTGTTAGATGGAATCATTGATGTCCTTTGCTTTTTATAACTTTCTAAAAATAAAAACTGATGACCCAACATATAAGTCTAAAAAAGTACAGCCACCATAATTATAAAACATGCATTCTCTCCAACAACGTTCACTAAGTTGTTTTTTTTTAATTTATTTTCAGCATAAAAGTATTCATTGTTTTTGAAACACACCTAGAGCTCCATGCAATATGTACCCTCCCTATTACCCACCACCTGGTTCCCCAACCTCCCACCCCCCGCCCCTTCAAAATCCTCAGGTTGTTTTTCAGAGTCCATAGTCTCTCATGGTTCACCTCCCCTTCCAATTTCCCTCAACTCCCTTCTCCTCTCCATCTCCTCATGTCGTCCATGTTCTCTGTTATGCTCCACAAATAAGTGAAACCATATGATAATTGACTCTCTCTGCTTGACCTCTTTCACTCAGCATAATCTCTTCCAGTCACATCCATGTTGCTGCAAAAGATGAGTATTCATCCTTTCTGATGGAGGCATAATACTCCATCGTGTATATGAACCACATCTTCCTTATCCATTCATCCATTTAAGGGCATCTTGGTTCTTTCCACATTTTGGCGACCGTGGCCATTAGTGCTGACACCAGGTTTTTGAAGTACAGGGTATTAGGACATTTGTATAGGAAATATCAGACCATCGAAGGACTTAGATTTTGTTCTGGGTGACATGAGAAGTCAGTGAGAGTAGTGTAATTTTATCTACATTTCTAAAAGTAATGCAAGATGCTCTGGGTGAGTGGGGATTTGCAAGGAGTGCAGGAGACTAGCGATAAAGGAAACAACATTTCCAGAAGTAGAATATGGTAGCATTTCCATATGGTGGTATTGGTTATTCACAGGGGTTAGACTCTACCTATTTAATGTTGATGCTTCTTCTAGTGACAGTTAAATTCAATGATAAATGCACATACACTGAGATATACCATGGTTTTGAGTGCAGGATGCCTAGCAAACATTTACCTGTTATGACCTGTTATGTCTAACCTGTTATGACCTTCAACAGGGTGCTGATACAGAAACATCAGTAAAATGGTTGCATATTCAATAATTTGTTCATGTCCATCTCCATCACCTGACCTTTGAGCTTGTACCTTTATGCTGGTGATTATTTTAATTTTAAATAGAAACTCATAAGGCCTGGACAAATCAGGAGCATTGATCACCCATTTGGGGGATAGTATTTGATGAACATTCTTTCTTTATGGTCTCATACTGCAACTACTTCATAATGCCTCAAAACATGTTATTTGCCTGATGAAATGAACCAAAATTTGTCTTAGATCTCAATTAGTATAATCTTTCATACTTTGAAAAGGTGACCAGATCACTTCACAAATCAACCTTTAGAATATGTGGCCTGAAAATAAGGAGAAAATAGGCTTTGAGGTACTTTCCTCCTTTCTTTGTTTAGTTAAAATTTAGGGAAGAAATGCATCAACCAGTTCTCCCAGGAGGTGTGTTTCCAATAACAAGTACTGAACAGGTAGAGCAGATGTTTATGTATTCCACCAGTCAATTTGTAAGGAGATATGTATGCATTTTGATTTTCTGTTGCATAGAGTTCAGAATGTCATAAAGATTCTTTAATGATCGCTGCAATCATTATTATGTATCCCAATTGACAATGGGCATCTTGTCAGGCAATGGAAACCTATAGTTACTTTCAGGATCCTGTACATCTGGGACTTAAAGATTTCAGCACATGGCACATAGAAGCTAGAGTCCAGCTATTTTCATTGAGACCAAACAGATTTCTTTGCTGGGCTTGGGAGCATACTTAATTCACTGGAATCACATGAAACACCACTCCATTTACATTATGGCTTAAAGAGTATTGTTCTTATAGCTACAAATTGAGTCTACCTTGAATGTTTCCCATGATCATCTTAAGAAGTACATTGCTGGCTTTTATATAGTTAAAAGGAAAAAAAATCCTCAACTTACAGGACTTCTATATGTAAATGTGCCTATCCCCAATCCTAAATTCACTTACAAAAGTTACACTCCAAGCACACTTTAAAAGTTTTGTAGACAATCAGCCCAAGACCAATAATCAAATTGTTAATTCGAGCCTCAGTTAATTCAGTCCCATCAATGTTATAGGATGCCTATGAAGATGGAATTAAGTGAGTTCTGTGTGTTTGACACATAGTCACTTTTCAATAGGTGCCTATCTCCTTTGTCTATTTCATATCTGAACCATTGAGAAGCTTCAGCTCCAGATAAGTCAAATGACTTAATTAAGATCACAAACACCACTCCAGGGCTACATATTGCATAATTATATCAGGGTCTCCTTATCTTTCTCTTTCCCCTCTCCTCTTCTCTCCCCCACTCTCTCTTTACATTTTAAGTTCACTCTTAGCTTTTCCAGTTGTTTATTGAACTTCCTTTTCTTTACACAGTAAAAATTGTTTCTCTAATCTCCAAAATATTTCCCTGGGTATATGTAACACAAATCAACTTGATTCAGTAGTATTACTATGACTCACCTTGTCTGACGTTCTGGAGTTCGTATTTTGGCAGAGGATATCTTTATATTGAAACGAGTGCCTGTTAACAGTCCACTGAGTCATTAAAAATATTTAAGCACCAAACTTTGCTGATATGGTCACTCAGACTATGCCACAAGATCATGTTCCTGATCACTAGGTTCTGCATCAGATCAAAATTCTCTAACAGTGAAGGACTTTTCTACATCTGCTAAAATTAAGAGAGGGAAATTACCAAGGACACTTTGTAACATCAGTCACTCACTTCCATTGCTCATCAGTCTCTTTGGTGTAAAACCAATAGCCAGCCACATTTACAGTCCTGTTGCACAGATCTTGTTGGAATCAGAAATTAACTTACACTTCCCTAGTGAAACTTCCCCCGCCTTTCACATGTAATAATTAATTAAAACATCTTCCTGTCCTATTACCTTGTCCAGTGAAAGCAGACTAAGACATTTCACACCTAAACCTCGCAGGTTCTACTGTTGGAAGATGGAAGGATGAGTTGCTATATTTTATATGCAAAGCCTTACATCACCAAGCCTCAGATATTCCTCATTCTCCTGTAATTGATCCCCAATGTCCAAGTCCACAAGGGCCAAAATCTTAGGAAATTCACATGACTTTGCTTATTTAGAGATCCACTCAGTTCTGCATATAGATAGAATGAAGTAATCAACACAATCAATGCAGTTGCATTCTGCTGATCAGAATTAGACTGAAAAGGGATGCATTTGATTATTCTATAACATTATTTGAGAACTATAAGAGAGGCCAGATAATGCTTTCTGAACTTTTGTAAGTAGGAGAACTAAGTATTAAAGAGATGCAGGAAGTGGGGTACCTGGGTGGCATAGTAGGTTAAGCATCTGCCTTTGACTCAGGTCATGTTCTCAGAGTCCTGGGATGGAGACTCTTGTCCAGCTCCCTGCTTAACAGGGAGTCTGCTTCTTCCTCTCCATCTGTCCCTCCTCCAGTCATTCTCTCTTTCTCTCCCCCCATCTCTCTCAAATGAATAAATAAAATAATTTAATAATGAATGTATAATTGCTGAGATAAATAATAACAGAACTAGTATAAGGACAGTCTCTTACCCTCTGTTTGCTGAGATGCAGAATTATGGGTGAACATGAATAAATGAAATAATGCTTTTCAAAACACTTTCTTCTGTTTGTAGAGGTATAAGACAGTTGATCCATGAACACATTAATCTGGCCAGGTGTCTACTGAAGTGGCAAGTTATTTCTTAGAGACATTGCAATAAAATAAGCACTTATACACAGAGAGAAAAGTTTATCCTAGAAGACACCACTGATTAGAAATTGGACTGGTGAAAATCACTTAAAATTCTAGTTTGTTGTGAAGTTTTAAATTGGTTCTAGTCGATATTCTAATAAATAAGCAGGGAATATATGTTAAATGTTTAAAAGTACCTGCTGCAAAGGATAGGTACAATAGATTTTAGGACCTCATATTCTATTCAATTCACAGATTTATAACTCAAAGAAGTGTGGACTAAAAGTAATTTTGAACTCTTGCTTTTATTTAAAATGGGGCAAATCGCCTAGTAAAAGGTGGAAGTGTTTTTTAGCAAGATATTAGTAAATAAATATCAGTATCCATATTTTTTTAAAAAAATATTTATTTTTTAATATATTTTCAGTGTTCCAGAATTCACTGTTTATGCAGCACACCCAGTACTCCATGTAATACGTGCCCTACGCAATACCCACCACCAGGCTCACACCCCCTGACCCTCCCAAACCCAAAGATTGTTTTTAAGTGTCCATAGTCTCTCATGGTTTGTCTCCCCCTCCAGTTTGCCACAACTCACCTCTCTCCATCTCCCCATGTCCTCCGTGTTATTTCTTATGCTCCACAAATAAGCAAACATATGATTGATGCTCTCTGCTTGACTTATTTCACTCAGCATAATCTCTTTCAGTCCCATCAATTTTGATACAAAATTTGGGTATTCATTCTTTCTGATAGAGGCATAATACTCCATAGTGTATATGGACCACGTCCATTCATCCATTGAAGGGCATCATGGTTCTTTCCACTGTTTGGCGACTGTGGCCATTGCTGCTATGAACACTGGGGTACAGATGGCCCTTCTTTTCACTACATCTGTATCTTTGGGGTAAATGCCCAGTGCTGCAGTTGCCAGATCATAGGGAAGCTCTTTTTTTTTTTTTTTTTTTAATTTCTTAAGGAAACTCCACAATGTTTTCCAAAGTGGTTGCACCAACTTGCATTCCCACCAACAGTGGAAGAGGGTTCCCCTTTCAGCACATCCTCTCCCACACACGTTTTTTCCTGTCTTGTTAATTTTGTCCATTCTAACTGGTATAAGGTGATATCTCAATGTGGTTTTGATTTGAAACTCCCTGGTGGCTAGTGATGATGAACTTTTATTCATGTGTCTGTTAGCCATTTGTATATCTTCATTGGAGAAGTGTCTGTTCATATCTTCTGCCCAGATTTCGACATGATCACCTGTTTTTTGGGTGTTGTGTTGGAGAAGTTCTTTATAGATCCTGGATATCAGCCCTTTGTCTGTGTTGTCATTTGTGAATATCTTCTCCCATTCCATGGGTTGCTTCTCTGTTTTGTTGCCTGTTTCCTTTGCTGTGCAGAAGTTTTTTATCTTGATGAAATCCCAAAAATTCATTTTTGTTTTTGTTTCCTTTGTCTTTGGCGACATACCTTGAAAGAAGTTACTATGGGTGATGTCGAGGTGGTTACTACCTATGTTCTCTTCTAGGATTCTGATGGCTTGATACCTCATGCTGAGGTCTTTGATCCATTTCAAGTTTATCTTTAAAGTATGGTGTAAGAGAATGATTGAGTTTCTTTCTTCTACACATAGCTGTCCAATTTTCCCAGCACCATTTACTGAAGAGACTGGCTTTTTTGCACTGCATATTTTTTCCTGCTTTGTCAAAGATTATTTGACCATAGAGTTGATGGTCCATATCTGGGCTCTCTACTCCGTTCCACTGGCCTATGTGTCTGTTTTTGCTCAAGTACCATGCTGTCTTGGTGATCATACCTTTGCAGTAAAACTTGAAATCAGGCAACGTGATACCCCCAGTTTTGTTTTTCTTTTTCAAGATTTCCTTAGCAATTCGGGGTCTCTTCTGATTCCATACAAATTTTACGATTGTTTTCCCCAGCTCTTTGAAAATGTTCTATGTGTGTGTGTGTGTATGTGTGTGTGTGTGTGTGTGTGTGTGTGTGCTTGTATGTGTGTGTGTGTGTGAGAGAGAGACAGAGAGAGAGAGATGGCAAATATGATGAAATACAAAAGTGGAGAAATTAATTACACTGCTTTATATTTGATGATGGGATAAGTTATAGACACATACATTTTGGTTGTTACCTTCTTTTATTAAAATATTAATGTTCCCCTCTCTTTTGTTGTTGTGCTCTTTGTTTCTTTCTGGCTGAAACTGCAAATCAGATAAGCCCCACTCTCAAACTGTTATAAGACACACAAAAATCAATTTAAATAAATTAAACATGGCTGGAGAAATGTCAGAACCTTGCTGACAAAACTTACTTTTCATTTATGAACATATTTTTTAAGTTGGTTCCTCTGCAATATCACAATGTAGACATATTTTCTGCAGGATTACACCAAACTGTTAATACATATTGCATATTCTCGAACTTAGATAGGAAAAGGAAATAAATATACTAAGAGAACACAATCAGAATTGAAATTACCCTGCCACTAACTGTATTAGTGTTCCCTACTACTGATGCATATAATTAGTTTTTTTTTTTCCTTTGACAATGCATGAAATGAAACTGCTCTTCCCCAAATCCACTCCTTCTTTGTGCACAGGACTCATTCCTTCTCACCACATCTTCTTTCCATTTCCATCTTTGCTGTGTCACTGTCATGTGTAATGACAGTAAAGATTTGGATCTTGCCCTTCAAACTCATAAAAACTGGAAACACTGAGCAGATATTTTTTTTTAATTTCTTTTCAGCATAAGAGAATTCATTGGTTTTGCACCACAGCGAGTGCTCCATGCAATATATGCCCTCCCTATTAGCCTCCACCTGGTTCGCCAACCTCCCACCCCTTGCCCCTTCAAAACCCTCAGGTTAGTTTTCAGAGTCCATAGTCTCTCATGATTCATCCCCCCTTCCAATTTCCCTCAACTCCCTTCTCCTCTCCATCTCCCCATGTCCTCCATGTTCTTCGTTATGCTCCACAAATAAGTGAGACCATATGATACTTGACTCTCTCTGCTTGACTAATTTCGCTCAGCATAATCTCTTCCAGTCCCGTCCATGTTGCTACAAAAGTTGGGTATTCAGCCTTTCTGATGGAGGCATAATATTCCATTTAGTATATGGACCACATCTTCCTTATCCATTCATCCGTTGAAGGGCATCTAGGCTCTTTCCACAGTTTGGCGACTGTGGCCATTACTGCAATAAACATTGGGGTACAGATGGCTCTTCATTTCACTACATCTGCATCTTTGGGGTAAATACCCAGCAGTGCTGTTGTTGGATCATATGGAAGCTCTATTTTTAATTTCTTGAGGAATCTCCACATTGTTATCCAAAGTGGCTGCATCAACTTGCATTCCCATCAAGAGTGTAAGAGGGTTCCCCTTTCTCCACATCCTCTCCAACACACGTTGTTTCCTGTCTTGCTAATTTTGGCCATTCTAACTGGTGTCATGTGGTATCTCAATTTGCTTATAATTTGAATCTCACTGATGGCTAGTGATGATGAAAATTTTTTCATGTGGCTGATAGCCATTTGTGTGTATTCATTGTAGAAGTGTTTGTTCATATCTTCTGCCCATTTTTTGATAGGGTTATCTGTTTTTTGTGTGTTGAGTTTGAGGAGTTCTTTATAGATCCTGGGTATCAACCTTTTGTCTGTACTGTCATTTGCAAATATCTTCTCCCATTCCGTGGGTTGCCTCTTCATTTTGTTGACTGTTTCCTTTGCTGTGCAGAAGCTTTTGAACTTGATGAAGTCCCAAAAGTTCATTTTCACTTTTGTTTCCTTTGCCTTCAGAGACATATCTTAAAAGAAGTTGCTATGGCTGATGTGGAAGAGGTTACTACCTATGTTCTCCTCTAGGATTCAGATGTATTCCTTTCACGTTGAGGTCTTTTACCCATTTCGAGTAGATCTTTGTGTACAGTGTAAGAGAATGGTCGAGTTTCATTCTTCTACATATCGCTGTCCACTTTTCCCAGCAACATTTATTGAAGAGACTGTCTTTTTTCCATTGTATATTTTTTCCTGTTTTGTCAAAGATTATTTGACCATAGAGTTGAGGGTCCATATCTGGGCTCTCTACTCTGTTCCACTGGTCTATGTGTCTGTTTTTATGCCAGTACCACACTGTCTTGGTGATCACAGCTTTGTAATAAAACTTGAAATCAGGTAACGTGATGCCGCCATTTTGTTTTTGTTTTTCAACATTTCCTTTGCAATTTGGGGTCTCTTCTGATTCCATACAAATTTTAGGATTATTTGCTCGAGCTCTTTGAAAAATACCAGTGGAATTTTGATCGAAATGGCATTAAAAGTCTAGATTGCTCTAGGCAGTATAGACATTTTAACAATGTTTATTCTTCTGATCCAAGAGGATGGAACGGTCTTCCATCTTTTTGTGTCTTCTTCAATTCCTTTCATGAGTGTTCTGTAGTTACTCGTTTAGTTCCTTTACCTCTTTGGTTAGGTTTATTCCCAGGTATCTTATGGTTCTTGGTGCTATAGTAAATGGAACCCATTCTCTAATTTCCCATTTCTGTGTTTTCATTGTTAGTGTATAGAGAGCCACTGATTTCTGTACATTGACTTTGTATCCTTCCATGTTACTGAATTGCTGTATGAGTTCTAGTATTTTGGGGGTGGAGTCTTTGGAATTTTCCATATAAAGAATCATGTCATCTATGAAGAGAGAGAGTTTGGCTTCTTCATTGCCAATTTGGATACCTTTTATTTCTCTTTGTTGTCTGATTGCCCTTGCTAGGACTTCTAATACTATGTTGAACAAGAGTGGTGAATGTGGGCAACCTTGTTGTGTTCCTGATCTGAACGGGATGGCTGCAGTCTTTTTCCCATTGAGGATTATATTTGCTGTGGGTCTTTCATAGACAGATTTTATGAAGTTCAGGAATGTTCTCTCTATCCCTATACTTTGAATCATTTTAATCAGGAACGGATGCTGGATTTTTTCAAATGCTTTTTCTGCATCAATTGAGAGGACCATTTGGTTCTTCTCTCTTCTCTTAGTGGTTTGTTCTGTCACATTGATTGATTTGCGAATGTTGAACCATCCTTGCAACCCAGTGATGAATCCCACCTGGTCATGGTGGATAATCTTTTTAATGTGCTGCTGGATCCTGCTTGCTAGGACCTTGTTGAGAATCTTACCATCCATATTCATCCGTGATATTGGTCTGAAATTCTCGATTTTTTTAGTGTCTTTGCCTGGTTTGGGGATCAGGGTAATGCAGTCTTCATAAAAAGAGTCTGGAAGTTTTCCATCTGCTTCAATTTTTTGAAATAGCTTCAGAGAATTGGTGTTATTTCTTCTTTGAAAGTTTGGTAGAAATCCCTAAGGAATCCTTCATGTCATGGGCTTTTGTTTTTTGGGAGGTTTTTGATCACTGCTTCAATGTCGTTAGTAGATATTGGAATATTCATGTTGTCAATTTTGTCCTCGTTCAATTTTGGGAGTTTATAGTATTCCAGGAATGCCTCCATTTCATCTAGGTTGCTTAGCTTTTTGGCATATAACTGTTGGTAATAATTTCTGATGATTGTTTCTATTTCCTTGGTGTTCGTTGTGATCTCTCCCTTTTCATTCATAATTTTATTAATTTGGGCTTTCTCTCTTTTCTTTTGGATTAGCGTGGGCAATGGTTAATCGATCTTTTTGATTCTCTCAAAAAAAAAAAAGCTTCTAGTTTCATTGATACGTTCTACTGTATCTCTGGTGTCTACCTCATTGATCTCTGCTCTAATCTTGATGATTTCCCTTCTTGCGTGTGGAATTGAGTTGATTTGTTGTTGATTCTCCAATTCTCTAGGGTATAGAGACAGCCTGTGTATTTTGGATTTTTCAATGTTTTTGAGGGAGATTTGGATGGCTATTTATTTCTCCATTATAAATGCCTTTTTTGTATCCCATAGGTTTTGGACCGAAGTGTCTTCATTTTCATTGGTTTCCATGAATTGTTTAAGTTCATCTTTGATCTCCTGGTTGATCCAAGCATTCTAAAGCAAGGTGGTCTTTAGCTTCCAGGTGTTTGAGTTCCTTCCAAACTTTTCATTGTGATTGAGTTCCAGTTCCAAACCTTGTGATCTGAGAATATGCAGGGAATAATGTCAGTCTTTTGGTATCGGTTGTGTCCTGTTTGTGAGCCAGTATATGGTCTATTCTGGAGAAGGTTCCATGTGCACTTGGGAAGAATGAGTATTCTGTTGGTTTAGCGTGGAATGTTCTGTATATATCTATGTGGTCCATCTGGTCTAATGTTTCATTGAAATCTCTTATTTCTTTATTAATTTTCTGCTTCAATGATCTGTCTATTACTGAGAGAGGCATATTAAAATCTCCTACTATTAATGTATTCATATCAATATAACTCTTTATCTTGATTAATAGTATTTTTATGTAATTGGCTGCTCCCATATTGGGGGTGTAGATATTTACAATTGTTAGATCGTATTGGTGGATAGTCCCTTTAAGAATGATGTAGTGTGCAATTGCAGGTTCATAGGGAAGCTCTATTCTTAATTTCTTCAGGAATCTCCACACTGTTCTCCAAAGTGGCTGCACTACCTTGCATTCCCACCAACAGTGGAAGAGGGTTCCCCTTTCTCCACATCCTCTCCAACATACGTTGTTTCCTGTCTTGTTAATTTTGGCCATTCTAACTGGTGTCAGGTGGTATATCAATGTGGTTTTAATTTGAATCTCCCTGATGGCTAGTGATGATGAACATACGATACAGATGTAGTGAAAAAAAGGGCCATCTGTACCCCAATGTTTATTGCAGCAATGGCTACGGTCGCCAAACTGTGGAAAGAACCAAGATGCCCTTCAACCGATGAATGGATAAGGAAGATGTGGTCCATATACACAATGGAGTATTATGCCTCCATCAGAAAGGATGAATACCCAACTTTTGTAGCAACATGGACGAGACTGGAAGAAATTATGCTGAGCGAAATAAGTCAAGCAGAGAGAGTCAAGTATCATATGGTCTCACTTATTTGTGGAGCATAACAAATAACATGGAGGACATGGGGAGATGGAGATGAGAGGGAGTTGAGGTAAATTGGAAGGGGAGAGGAACCATGAGAGACTATGGACTCTGAAAAACAACCAGAGGGTTTTGAAGGGGCGGGGGGGGTGGGAGGTTGAGGAACCAGGTGGTGGGTAATAGGGAGGGCACGTACTGCATGGCGCACTGGGTGCATTGCCAAAACAATGAACACTGTCATGCTGTAAATAAACAAATAAAATAAAATAAAATAAAAAGTAAAGAGCTTGAGAAAAAAATAATAATGTCATCCTAAAATCTCTGAAATACTTTGCATTGCCAAGACAAATCATACAAATATCAAGCCTTCTACAAAAGTATGTTAATTATTCCTTCCTATCTTTACAAGAAAATACCCAGAAACTAAAGAAAGACAATTATGAAACAGCAAGAAGGCAGGAAAAAAGCTGCAGACCATTAAAGAATGCTGAATCCTCTCTGAGTGTTCTGTGTTTGCATTCCTGGGTGCCATGGGGAGGCCCATGGTGAGAAGAAGCAGGAGCTTAAACAATATTTCATATTGATGAAAACAACCTTTCTTAATGTTGCTGGATGGTAGTATTAAAGACAGTAAATGCCACACCTATTGCTCAGTAGCAATTTATGCAAAGCACATTGTAAGTTACCCATTTACATTATCTTATACAATCTTATAATAACTCTTGTTTTTTTTTCTTCCAGCTTTATTGAAGTATTTTTGCTAAATGCATATTGTATTTATTTAAAATGTACAACTTGATGTTTTAGTACGTGTACACATTGTGAAACAATCACCATAATCAAGCCAACTGATACATCTATCAATTTACATAGTTTCTTCCTTTTGTCTTTTTTCTTTGCTAGTGTCACCACTTAAGATTAATGCTTCTAGATAATCCAACGATAAAGTATGGAATTGTTAATTATATTATATATATAATTTATATATTATAATATATATAATATATTATATAGTATACATGTTATTATATATTGTATACATATTATATATGTATACATATTATATATTATATACATATTATTATATATTATACATATATATAGTCTATATGGAATGCCTTTCCATTTCTTTGTGTCCTCTACAAGTTCTTTCATCAGAGTTTTGTAACTTTCAAAGTACAGCTCTTCCATCTCTTCAGTTAGGTTTATTCCTAGGTATCTTATTGTCTTGAGTGAATTATAAATGGCATAGATTCCTTAATTTATTTTTCTGGTGTTTCATTACCAGTGTATATAAATGCAACAGATTTCTGTGATTTGATTTTGTATCCTGAGACATCACTGAATTGGTTACCAGTTATAGTGGTCTTTTGGTGGTGTCTTTTGGGCTTAATACATATTACACACATTTTTTATCCACTCATTATTTGATGAACACTTAGTTGTGTGTGTGTGTGTGTGTGTGTGTGTGTGTGTGTGTGTACATGTACTTTACATATTTTAACTTTTGGAAATAATGCTGACAACCTCATAAGAATGCAGATAATGCTTCAAGATATATATTTTAGGGGTGCCTGGGTGGCTCAGTGGGTTAAGCCACTGCCTTCGGCACAGGTCATGATCTCAGGGTCCTGGAATCTAGCCCCACATCCAGCTCTTTCTCAGCGGGGATCCCATTTCCCCCTCCCTCTCTCTGCCTGCCTCTCTGTCTACTGGTGATCTCTCTGTGTCAAGTACATAAATAAAATTTTTAAAATAAAACATATACATTTTAATTCTTTTGGATATATAGCCATAAGTGGGACTGTAGGATCATTTGTTATTTCTTTTTTTTATTGTTTATTTTCAGCGTAAGAGTATTCATTGTTTTTGCACCACACCCAGTGCTCCATGCAGTACGTGCCCTCCCTATTGCCCACCACCTGGTTCCTCAACCTCCCAACCCCCGCCCCTTCAAAACCCTCTGGTTGCTTTTCAGAGTCCATAGTCTCTCTTGGTTAATCTCCCCTTCCAGTTTCCTTCAACTCCCTTCTCCTCTCCATCTCCCCATGTACTCCATGTTCTTTGTTATACTCCACAAATAAGTGAGACCATATGATACTTGACTATCTCTGCTTGACTTATTTCGCCCAGCATAATCTCTTCCAGTTTCATCCATGTTGCTACAAAAGTTGGGTATTCATCCTTTCTGATGGAGGCATAATACTCCATCGTGTATATGGACCACATCTTCCTTATCCATTTATCCGTTGAAGGGCATCTTGGTTCTTTCCATATTTTGGGGACCGTAGCCATTGCTGCAATAAACATTGAGGAACAGATGGCTCTTCTTTTCACTACATCTGTATCTTTGGACTAAATACCCAGCAGTGCAATTGCAGGGTCATAGGGAAACTCTATTCTTAATTCTTTGAGGAATTTCCACACTGTTCTCCATAGTGGCTACACCAACTTCCATTCCCACCAACAGTGGAAGAGAGTTCCTCTTTCTCCTCATCCTCTCCAACAAACGTTGTTTCCTGTCTTGCTAATTTTGGCCATTCTAACTGGTGTCAGGTGGTATATCAATGTGGTGTTAATTTGAATCTCCTGATGGCTAGTGATGATGAACATTTTTCATGTGTCTGATAGCCATTTGTATGTCTTCATTGGAGAAGTGTCTGTTCATATCTTCTGCCCATTTTTTGATATGATTATCTGTTTTGTGTGTGTTGAGTTTGGGGAGTTTTTATAGATCCTGGATATCAACCTTTTGTCTGTACTGTGCTTTGCAAATATCTTCTCCCATTCCATGGGTTGCCTTTTTGTTTTGTTGACTCTTTCCTTTGCTGAAAAGATCTTTGATCTTGAGGAAGTTCCAAAAGTTCATTTTCACTTTTGTTTCCTTTGCCTTTGGAGACATATCTTGAAAGAAGTTGCTGTGGCTGATATCGAAGAGGTTACTGCCTATGATCTCCTCTAGTATTCTGATGGATTCCTGTCTCACATTGAGGTCTTTTATCCATTTAGAGTTTATCTTTGTGTAGAGGGTAAGAGAATTTTCGAGTTTCATTCTTCTACATATAACTATCCAGTTTCCCAGCACCATTTATTGAAGAGACTGTCTTTTTTTCCACTGTATATTTTTTCCTGTTTTGTCGAAGATTATTTGACCATAGAGTTGAGGGTCCATATCTGGGCTCTCCACTCTGTTCCACTGGTCTATGTGTCTGTTTTTATGCCAGTACCATGCTGTCTTGGTGATCACAGCTTTGTAGTAAAGCTTGAAATCAGGTAACATGATGCCGCCAATTTTGTATCTTTTTCAATTTTTTCATGAGTGTTCTGCAGTTCCTCAAGTACAGGTCCTTTACTTCTTTTGTTAGGTTTCTTCTCAGGTATCTTATGGTTCTTGCTGCTATAGTAAATGGAATCGATTCTCTAATTTCACTTTCTGTATTTTCATTGTTAGTGTATAAGAAAGCCACTGATTTATGTACATTGACTTTGTATCCTCCCACATTACTGAATTGTTGTATGAGTTCTAGTAGTTTGGGGGTGGAGTATTTGGGATTTTCCATATAAAGAATCATGTCATCTGCGAAGAGAGAGTGTTTGATTTCTTCCTTGCCAATTTGGATACATTTTATTTCTCTTTGTTGTCTGATTGCCGTTGCTAGGACTACTAATACTATGTTGAACAAGAGTGGTGAGAGTGGACATCCTTATTGTGTTCCTGATCTCAACGGGAAGACTGTAAGCTTCTTCCATTGAGGATGATATTTGCTGTGGGTCTTTCATAGATAGATTTTATGAAGTTCAGGAATGTTCCCTCTATCCCTATACTTTTAAGCATTTTAATCAGGAACGGATGATGGATTTTGTCAAATGCTTTTTCTGCATCAATCGAGAGGACCATGTGGTTCTTCGCTCTTCTCTTATTGATTTGTTCTATCACATTGATTGATATGCGAATGTTCTACCCACCCTGTAACCCAGGGAATAATCCCACCTGGTCCTGTTGTATAAGTTTTAATGTGCTCCTGGATCCTGTTTGTTAGGATCTTGTTGAGAATCTAGTATCCATATTCATCAGTGATATGGTCTGAAATTTTCCTTTTTGGTAGGGTCTTTGCCTGGTTTGGGGATCAGGATAATGATGGCTTCATAAAATGAGTCTATAAGTTTTCCTTCTGCTTCAATTTTTTAGAACAGCTTCAGATGAATTGATGTTATTTCTTGTTTGAAAGTTTGGTAGAATTCCCCAGGGAATCCGTCAGGTCTTGGGGTCTTTTTTTTGGGAGGTTTTTGATCACTGCTTCAATCTTGTTACTAGATATCGGTCTATTCAGATTGTGAATTTCCTCCTGGTTCAGTTTTGGGTGTTTATCGTTTTCCAGGAATACATCCATTTCATCTAGGTTGCTTAGCTTATTGGCATATAACAGTTGGTAATAATTTCTGATGATTGTATCTACTTCCTTGGTGTTAGTTGTGATATCTCCCTTTCCATTCATAATTTTATTAATTTTGGCTTTCTCTCTTTTCTTTTGGATTAGTGTTGCCAATGGTTTATCAGTCGTATTGATTCTTTCAAAAAACCAGCTTCAAGTTTAATTGATATGTTCTACTGTATCTCTGGTTTCTACCTCATTGATCTCTGCTCTAATCTTGATTATTTCCCTTCTTGCATGTGGAGTTGGTTTGATTTGTTGTTGATTCTCCAGTTCTTTAAGGTGTCGAGACAGATGGTGTATTCTGGATTTTTCAATGTTTTTGAGGGAGGCTTGGATGGCTATGTATTTCCCCCTTAGAACCGCCTTTGCTGTATCCCATAGGTTTTGGACCAAAGTGTCTTCATTCTCATTGGTTTCCATGAATTGTTTAAGTTCATCTTTGATCTCCTGGTTGATCCAAGCCTTCTTAAGCAAGGTGGTCTTTAGCTTCCAGGTGTTTGAGTTCCTTCTGAACTTTTCCTTGTGATTGAGTTCCAGTTTCAAAGCATTGTGATCTGAGAATATGCAGGGAATAATGTCAGTTTTTGGTATCGGTTGAGTCCTGCTTTGTGACCCAGTATGTGGTCTATTCTGGAGAAGGTTCCATGTGCACTTGAGAAGAATGAGTATTCTGTTGTTTTAGGGTGGAATGTTCTGTATATGTCTATGAGGTCCATCTGGTCCAATGTTTCATTCAATGCTCTTATTTCTTTATTAATTTTCTGTTTCAATGATCTGTCTATTGCTGAGAGAGGCATAATAAGATCTTCACCTATTACTGTGTTCATATCAATGTGACTCTTTATCTTGATTAATAGTTTTCTTATGTAATTGGCTGCTTCCATATTATGGGCGTAGATATTTACAATTGTTAGATCATCTTGGTGGACAGTTCCTTTTAGTATTATGTAGTGTCTTCTGTATCTCTGACTACAGTCTTTAGTTTAAAATCTACTTTATCTGATGTGAGAATCACTACCCCAGCCTTCTTTTGAGGCCCATTTGCATGAAAGTTGCTTCTCCATCCCTTCACTTTAAGTCTGGGTGTGTCCTTAGGTTCAAAATGGGTGTCTTGTAGACAACATATGGATAGGTCCTCCTGTTTTATCCAATCTGCAACACTTTGTTGTTTTATGGCCGCATTTAGGCCATTCACATTGAGAATGATTATTGATAGAAACGTTTTGTTTGACATTGTGTTAACTTTGAAGTCTTTCTGTCGTAGATTGTTCCTATATTTCTGTTCAGTGATATTCTTAGGATTTTTTCTCTTTTATAAGACCCCCCCCCTTAGTATTTCCTGCAGTGTCAGATGGTGGTTCCATAGTCTTTTAAGCATTGCCGGTCTTGGAAACTCTTTATCTCTCCATTCATTTTGAATGTCAGTCTTGCTGGATAGAGTATTCTTTGCTGCATGTTCTTCTCATTTAGTACTCTGAATATATTTTGCCAGCCCTTTCTGGATTGCCAGGTCTCTGTGGACAGGTCTGATGTTATTCTAATGGGCTTTCCTCTGTATATAAGAAGCTTCTTTGTCCTAGCAGCTTAAGAGGGTCTGTCTTGAAACATAATTCCTAATTTTAACTATAAGGTGTCATGAGTACTCTCGAGAATCTAAAATATGGGGGGAAACCTCTCTGCCTCTAGTACATGAACGTTGTTTCCATTCGTGAGATTGGGAAAATTTTTGTAGACAACTTCTTCCACTCTATCTTCTAGACTTCTTTCTGTCTCCTCCCCTTCAAGGATTCCAATAATTCTGATGTTGGAATGTTTCATGGCATCGTTTATTTCCCTGATTCTGTTTTTGTGGCTCCTGAGCTGTTTGTTCCAGGCTTCCTCCTGATCCTTTCTCTCTATCTGTTTGTCCTCCTGATCACTAATTCTATCTTCTGTCTCAGTTACCCTAACTTTTAGAGAATTTAGATTAGATTGGAACTCATTGAGAGCATTTTAAACATCATCCCTGGTGGCTTTCATTTCTGCCCGACGATTGTGAACATCATCCCTGGTGGCTTTCAGTTCTGCCCTGATCAATTCTGTTTGGTCATCCATGGCTTTCTCCAACCTAGCTATTGCCTGGATAATTGCTAGTCTGAATTCCTTTTCCGACATATTGTCTAGGTAGATAGGCATTAGCTCTGTTGCAGAAGGTCCATCCTCTGTATTTTTCTTCTGTTGGGTATTCCTCCTTCTAGTCATTTTGGTAATAGATGACTGAATGGATGCAGCTGAATTTATCGATTGTGGTGCAGTCAAAGTGCACTCTGGAACGCTTCTGTGCAATCAGGGTTCCCCACCCAAATGAGAGTAAAAAGAAAAGAAAAAGGAATAATGAAGAAGAAAGAAAAAAAAAGAAAAAAAATGCAAGAGAGAGAGAGACAGGAAAAAAAAGGAGAAGATAAAAGAGAAGGCTCAGCCCAAATGGGCCCCAAGGTAAGATTTTGAAGTATACAAACAAAAACAGACAAACAGAAAGACTGATAAAAATATATGACAAGGGAAATATATATATATATATATATATATATATATATAAAAGCAAAAAAAGTAAGGCCCTCATCAGAAAGAACCCCAAGTATAATATTTATATACTATCAGGACAAACACAAATACACAGAAACACTGGCAGAAGAAAAAGTTGGGAGAGTGGTTATAAATTCTCAGTGTGGGCGAGGAAGGTTATTTTGATTCTTCCTGGATGTATCTTGATGTTTTTGTTAAGGGACTCAACTTTCATAGGATACAGGGGGATTAAAAATTGGTTTGCCTATAGGGGTAGCATTGATTGGGGAAAGGGGATTACCTTGAAGTTTAACTCTATATGTATAGTAGAAAATAAAATTTAAAAAGAATAAACTAGATTAAACTAAGTTAAAATTTAAAAAATTTAAAAAAATAGAAAAGCCAAAAAAAAAAAAAAAAAAAAGAAACCCACGGGTGTATCTATCAAAAAGTTTGGTTTAAAATGTTATTATGGAATTTGATGTAATGAACATCTACATGATGTACAGTGTGAGGGTAAATAGGTTAAAAATTATCTGCATGTACAAAAAAAAGAACAACAATATTGGGAAAGAGTTATAAATAAAAGTTATATTCATGAAGTAGTTGTGTAGTCTTCTTTTTTATTTTTTTCTTCCTTCCTGGTTGGTTTTCTGGGGGAGGGGCCTGCCACATGGGTTTTCAGACAATGATGTTCCCTGAGTTAAGTCCTCCTGCTCCCCTCAAGGGGATGGGCTCTGAGGAAACCGTTTTTTTTCAGGCTTTTGTTCTCTGGAGCTTTTTATGTTCTTTCAACTGTTTTCTGTCACCTTGACAGCTTTTGATGGTTTTTGGAGATTTAGAGGACAGCAAACTGCACCCCAACCTCCCTCTCAGAGAGAAGCCTCAGAATCTCTGCAGAGCTGCTGGCAGAGTAGTTTCTGAGTCATGGTCCCTGGGGATGCAGAATCTCCTGGTTGTACCCAATACCTGGGCAGCGTGGGCTGTCTGGGCAGCTCCAGACTGCCAGAGATATTCCAAGCAGCGCTCACACACTGAGATTTTCCCACTGTCCTGGGTCACGGATGTCTGTTTTTTCCAGTTGCCAGAGCTCCAGGCTAGCACCTATGAGCACCTTTCCCAGGGGAGGGTGTGGGTCTCGTGCGTTTCAGGATTGCCATCTGGTCAGGCTCTCAGCCCCTCAGTGGAGCCGGACCCCACTTGTTCTTGGGTACGCTGGCGGCTCAGGCACGCTGGAGGCTCAGGCGCGCTGGCAGCTAAGAGACCAAGACCTGTTTTCTCCACTGCACTCTCTCTGGCTCAGTGCTAGGGGAAGCTGTCCTGGGTCCAGGGACATAGGTCCCTGTCCCTAACCGCCCCTATTCCCACTATTTCCCCCCACGATCCTTTGCTCTTTTTTTTTTTTTTTCAGTGCTTTCAACCAGACTCCAAGTTAATGCTGGTCCCCAGACACAGGGCACTCTCGTATTGGGGTATTACTGCCTAATCGGTCACCTCTGGTGGCTCCCTCTCCCTTTTGTTTATCTTCTGATATCAGTCCGACATTCCCACTCTGCTTTACCTGCCACTGGTGTCTTCTGCTCCTATAGAGATCCAGACGTGTATAATTTTGATCTCAGGCTGATTTCATGGGTGATCAGAGTTCCTTGGTGGGTAATCAGCTCACTTTAGGGTACAGGTTGAAACAGCACCTCCTCCTACTTCCCGGCCATCTTGACTCCTTCCCCATATGTTATTTCTATTTTTTAATTATTTGTGGAACTCCCATATACTTTCACATATTGACTATACCAATTTACATACCCAAGAATAATGCAAAAGTATTCCCTTTTCTCTACATTATGGCCAATACTTATTAACTTTTTTTAAATTTCTTTTTTTTTAATTTTATTTTATTTTTTCAGTGTTCCAAGATTCATTGTTAATGCACCACACCCAATGCTGCATGCAATATGTGCTCTTCTTAATACCCATCACAAGGCTCACCTTTCTCCCCTCCCCTCTAAAATCTTCAGTTTGTTTCTCAGAGTCCACAGTGTCTCGTGGTTCAGCTTTCCCTCTGATTCCCCCCTTTCACTTTTCCTTTCCTTTTCTTAATGTCCTCCATGTTTTTCCTTATGTTACACAATGGAGTGAAACCATACAATAATTGACTCTCTCTGCTTGACTTACTGAACTCAGCATAATCTCCTCCAGTCCTGTCCATGTTGATACAAAAGTTGGTTATCTATCTTTTCTGATGGAGGCATAATATTCCATTGTATATATGGACCATATCTTCTTTGGCAGGTTTCAGTGGATATCTTTGTAGTTTTGATTTGATCATCTATAGATGATACTCATAATGTTAAATTTACTCACCTGCGTCTATATTGCTAAGATTCAAAACTAGAGCTAGATATTGTTTGTACTCAAAAGGATCTTTAATTATAACTTGCTTGTGCAATAAAACAGAACAGGCACATTTTCAGTCTGAATCCAAACTCAAAGTACTTCAGTAGTAATTATTTCATTTTCAGCTCTCAAATTATCTGTCTACCTATTTTTTCTATTTATTTACCTATTAATGCTGATTCATTACATGAGATTTCATAAAAGCATATAATTTGAAGTACACAAATATGTGCATGTACCAATACTGTGTATTCTAGATCTCTTTATCTTTCATTAAGGCATGAAGCTGTATATCCTTTTAAGCAATTAAATCACACGTTTCTTAACGATGTAATAAGAGGGACGCCTGGGTGGCTCAGTGGGTTAAAGCCTCTGCCTTCGGCTCAGGTCATGATCCCAGGGTCCTGGGATCGAGCCCCACATCAGGCTCTCTGCTCTGTGGGGAGCCTGCTCCCTCCTCTCTCTCTGCCTGCCTCTCTACCTAGTTGTGATTTCTCTCTGTCAAATAAATAGAATGAAAAAAAGATGTAATAAGACTATGAATTCTAAGTACAGTACACAAACTATATATTATTTTCTCTTTTTTAATAGTAGAACCTAGTGGAAACACTTGAAAGAATGTGTAATCATATGTAAGAATCTATTTTTTTCACTTTTTTAAAATTTCTTTTCAGTGTAACAGTATTCATTGTTTTGATTCTATGAAAGGATACTGTGTAGAATTATTCTTGGCAACACCCTAGAAGACACTCATGGGTTATCTGATTTGGACTCTCTTAAAGGCATCTCACAAATTCCACTGTAGGCTGTAAATTCCACGTGGCTGATGTCAATGCAAAGTAATTATTATCTAGGGATGTGTAAATGCAAGTATGGTGAAACATTTCAAGTAAATGAGGTAGACCTTATGAACCCAGTGAATTCAAAGTTCTCCTGGGAACCTGATCTCGTACCTGTTTTATAGGATTCCTCCCTTATTGGTGAATAAGAAAATTTCCCTTTGGGAAACTTAAGCACTTTAGGATCTTGAGAAGGGAGGGAGTGACCCAAATTGATGTGAAATCCAATGGAGAGTTTTTACAATTAAATGATTTTTAAAGTCTGATCTGATAAAACATCCAAGAAATACAACTTAAGTCTCCTTTGGTAACTTTAAATTCTTGCTATATCAATTTAAGTGATAAGACCAAATGTGACCAAATTTATTTAGCAACCAATAAGATATTTCTTTGGAATTGATTTTGATCAAAGGCAAGAGGGTGTAGAAAAAAAAAATGCTTCATGATAAAACTCTCCATTATCTAGCTTCTAGAGGTCACCCAACCATATCTGTCACTGTATCACTACAGTCTTAAATAATTCACTTTCACATGGGAATCAGACTTTCATCCTCATAATGAGGCTATTTTAAAAACATGTTTCTTCTATAAATGTATAACATTGATCTGTGGCTATTTTTGTTTTCATTTTTTTTTGTTTGTTGTTTGTTTTTTTGTTTTCATTTTTAACTAAATACAAGCATATAAAAATATATCTATGCAAGCAATATAATGACTATTGGATTCATGTGATGGTAATTGCCCATAACTTTGAAACTTAGGCAGCAGTTAGGAAATTTTCCTCATTATGATATAGGAGTAAACTGAATATGTCTTGAATATGTACACTTACAACTTGATTTACAGGGGAAATAATATGGGTGCCTCTTTGTTTTTGTTCTTGTTTTTTTGTAATCAAAGTCGCCTAGGATACTTTGGTATTGGGGGCAAGGAATGAATTGCAGTTCATCTGGAGGATCTGGAAATGATGTCTGCATTTACTACACCATTCATTAAAGCTGTATATCTGTAAGGAACAAGTAGCAATGTGATAACAACAACAGAGGAGACAGAATATCTTAAAATGAGCAAAAATTAAAAACTAAAGTAATGTATTTGGGAATAAAGGACATACATATTCATGACCCTATTTAATCTATACTGAATTTCTATTTTAAGATCATTCTTTTTTTTCTTTTTTTTTTTTTTTTAGTTTTGACAAGTTAAAATGATATCCACTAATGTCAGAATTACTGTTTGAAGGATAAGAGAGTTTATCAATTTAAATACAATCTTCATCAGTAAATAACTCTATCTATTTTCTAGAAGGTAAATTAGTAGAAGGGGAATCAGGAAAAGTCACATAAAATCTGAATCTTGGTTTATCTTCTATAAATTTTTTAGGTTACATCTACCTCAAGAACCACTGGTCAGAATTAAATAAAATTTAATTATGGCACAAATATTGACACAACTCAGAGTATGTCCAGTGGAGATGGCCAATAAAAGCTGATACTTTTGTATTCTCTGTATATAAGCCTTGTTTATGTTCAAGATTTCTTTCTCTAACTCAATAAGAGAACACCTGATTGATTTTCACCTATGTATACTTAGTAGAACTACAAGAATCAAGACATATGAAAATCTTTTATAAATGGTTTATAAATATATTGCTCATTATATTTAATTGGACAAAAAGAAAATGAAAGGGGAAATATATAATTTAGTCAATTAACATATCTATCACCCTCCATAGTTATTTGTGTGTGTGAGAAGAGTTAAGAATTTTTTGGTGGAGTCTGGGTGGCTCAGTCAATTAAGAGTCTGCCTTTGGCTCAGGTCATGATCCCAGGGTCCTGGGATCGAGTCCCACATTGGGATCCTTACTCGGGTGGGGGGGCTGCTTTTCTCTCAACCTCTGCCTGTGTGTGCACTCTCTCTCTCTTTCTGACAAATAAATAAATACATAAAATCTTTAAAAAAGAACTTTTTTGTTGGCAAACTTCAAGTATGTGATATAATACTGTTAAGTATAGTCATTTTTATTGTATATTAAGGCTCCAGAATTTTTACATGCTGCATACCTGAACCTTCATATTATTTGAGTAAACTTTACCTATTCACTCATCAGCTGGACCATGGTAAGCAGGATTAAGAGTTTTATTATTCTATAATAAACTTTATTCTATAAAGTTCTGTTGAGAGTTTTATTTCTTTCACAAAAAATGAGATCGTGAAATACTTCTCTTTCTGTTTCTGGCTTACATTAGTAAGCATGATGTTTTCTAGATTCATCCATTTTGTCACAGTGATGAAGTTTTTGTTTTGTTTTGTTTTGTTTTATCCAGCTTAAATCATATTGAAGTGCATATATATTTATGACTCTTGTAAATCTACTCATCCACTGATGGATATTTAGGTTCTTCCCATGTCTTGGTTGTTGTGCATAAGACCACAATATACATGGGAGTAGAAATACTCCTTTGAAATAGGGATTTCATTTTCTTTGCATACATACACAGAAACAAGAGTGTTAGAACATGAGGTAGTTCTATTTTTAATGTTTTGAGAAAACCCATACTATTTCCTATAATGACTGTGCCAATTTACATCCCATCAACAATAGGAAAGACTTAAAAAGATCATGTAAATTTGGACATTTTAAACACTATATTAATTAAGCATTTAACATTTAGTAGAGAAGTAACAGATTAAAACTTTGACATATAGAATGATAGTTGGTTATAAGTCACGTCTCTCCAAATTTAAATTAAGTGGAATTTTTTCAACACATGTAACTGAATAATAATAATAATATCCCAATAGTGTGGGAAAACATAATCGTTGTTTCCTGTTGAAAGATTTAACTCATCTCTTAAATTTGGCTTCAGAATTATGAACTTTGAAGAAATCTGAGAAAAATGTAAAAAAAAGATATTAAAAGCATAAAAACCCACAAATGTTCCACAGTGACCAAATACCTACCAAGGACTTCATACATTGTGAGGAACACACAGACGCATTTCACACAAAATGGTGAGTCAATAATATAATTAAAAGTGAACATAAGCATTTTGTTCTTTCACTGCAATAAACTAATCAATGAAAAATTTCCTTACTTTTTTTCTACTACAGTATTTTATGATATTTTTCAATCATTTTAATCACTGCCTTACACCAGGTCCTCAAGCTCTCTTTACTGGGTATTTTTTTTAAAGAATCTATTTATTTATTTGACAAACAGAGAACACAAGTAGGCAGAGTGGCAGGCAGAAAGAGAGGGAAACAGGCTCCCTACTGAGCAGAGAACCCAATGTGGGACTCAATCCCAGGACTCTGAGATCATGACCTGAACTGAAGGCAGAGGCTTTAACCCACTGAGCCACCCAGAAGCCCCTACTAGAGTATTTTCTAAAAAGATTTTCCAACTGAATCAAAAATGGCATTTGGACTCTTTATATCATCAGCTAGTGTTCTTAATTGAAGAAAGATATGAATTTAGCCCAATTTTAACTAATAATGTATTGCTAAAAATGCTTTAAAGACTTATAGACTCTCCAAATATGGAACTGAATATTATCTGAAACTCTACAACCATTAAAAAAATGTCCAAAAGCAGGCTGAAAATGAATCCTGTGACGATACCATAATTGCCCCTTTGGGTTCAATTTACAGCCTCAGAACCATGTGATGGACTCCATGAAAAGTTCAAGAATTTATTTCTTTTGATTAGTGTTCATTTAGAGCTTGTGTACTTGCTCCTTTTTTTTTCTTTTTTCTTTTCTCTTTTTTCTCCCCCCACCCCAGTGGCCCATTCCCAAGTTAAAATCTGCAAATAAAGAATCTAAAGTAAAGTATAGATATATATTTTTGCCATAGCCATGTCAAGCCCTTAAGTGAACATTAGAGTTCTACCATAGATATTGAAATATTTGCTCTTGGGGCACCTGGGTGGCTCAGCGGATTAAAGCCTCTGCCTTTCACTCAAGTCATGATCCCAGGGTCCTGAGATTGAACCCTACATATGGTTCTCTGCTCAGCAGGGAGCCTGTTTCCTCCTCTCTCTCTCTCTGCCTGCCTCTCTGCTGACTTGTGATTTCTGTATGTCAAATAAATAAATACAATATTTTTTAAAAAAGAAACATTTGCTCTAAAAGGAATGTCAGAAGACAGTCCACATAGAAAATAATGAAAAATGGGTTGTGGACTTTATGTTTAATTTGGAAGATGCTTTATCTACTCACAGGAGTCTTTATGTGTGAGATAAAGAATATGGAATAATTTTTTTTAGATACAATGTCTGGGAAAATAGACATGAGAAATGAAAAAAAGTGGAAAATATTTAATCTCTGTTCTCTGTTTAAATCATGAAAAATGCCTATTACCTTTAAAGGATAGACACAGTGAAAGTAAGTGGGGGGAGAGAGAGAGAGAGACAGAGAAAGAGAGAGGGAATAAGAAAACATTATCATAAAGTTTTAAAATCAGTGTGCAAACATTGGTGCCTTTAGGGCCTGATTATATAATGTGGACAAGAGCTGTGTATAATGGCCAACTCTACAATCCAATAATAAATACAATGTGGTGACAACAATGCACAAAAGGCATTCTTTTGTCTATCTTCTTTGTCTTTTAAAAGGCATCTTTCAAATTTTCTGGAACAGTGGCTTCCTGGGGAGGATCCTAACTAGTCAATCTTACTTACTCTCACAAGTTATGGGAATCTGAAGATCATCATGTTAGCTGTAGTCTCCCCGCACAAGTCTCTGTTTCTCCCCAATCTCTAAATCCAGAATGAATTGAAATTGTTCTGGAGTTATCTAAATAAAATACATATTGTTGATGTTAGTTTCCTTAGTATTATAAACAATTATCTCCTGTACAACCCTACATCTGCAGGGTCACACAGAACAACTACTACCTAACTTTATGTTATATTCACATTAAAGTGAATGAAGTTCTCTGAAGAAGTTTAAACATTACAATTAAAGTATACAATTGCCTTTATCTTTAATTTATGATGCATTATTCTCACATAAAATTCTTTGATGGAATAATTCATAGTTTTCACTGTTCTCGAGTTTTAGATCTGGTGTCATTTACATAAGGAAGGTATATCCTTCCTCTTTGTTCTCAGAAATTTCAGTATACCTATTAATAATACAAGTCATCGTGATATTGCTACCATAGATTTTGTGGTCACTCCATGGACAATTAATGCTTACATCATTTTAAAAGGACCATTTGCTTGCACCCTTTTAAAATACTTTTGAAATATGTTTATCTGTACCCCAACATTTATAGCAACAATGGCCACAGTCGCCAAACTGGGGAAAGAACAAAGATGCCCTTCAATGGATGAATGGATAAGGAAGATGTGGTCCATATACACTATGGAGTATCATGTCTCCATCAGAAAGGGTGAATGCCCAACTTTTGTGTCAACATGGACAGGACTGGAAGAGATGCTGAGTGAAATAAATCAAGCAGAAAGAGTCAATTATCATATGGTTTCACTTATTTGTGGAGCATAAGAAGTAACACGGAGGACATTAGGAGATGGAGAGGAGAAGGGAGTTGGGGAAAATTGGAGGGGGAGACAAACCATGAGAGAGTATGGACTCTGAAAAACAACGTGATGGTTTTGAAGGGGTTGGGGGTGGGGGTGGGAAGTTGGGTGAGCCTGCTGGTGGGTATTATGGAGGGCACATATTGCTTGGAGCACTGGGTGTGGTGCATAAACAATGAATTCTGGTATACTGAAAAGAAATTAAAAAATAAATTAATTTAAAAAAAGATATATGCTATCCAAACCCTTGATATATTTTCATACATTAATAAAGAAATGGCAAGAGCCCTTACTCTAAATGAATGCAGAAAAAGAATTTGGCAAAACACAACATTCTTTCTTGATTAAAATTCTGCAGTGTAGCGATAGAAGGTATATGCCTCAATATCATAAAGGCCATCTATGAAAAACACACTGAATATAATTCTCAGTGGAGAAAAACTTTTCCCCTAAGGTCAGGAAAATATCAACTATGTCACTACCACCAATTCTGTTCAACACAGTACTAGAAGTCTTGGCCTCAGCAATCAGACAAGAGACAAAAGAAATAAAAGGCATATGAATCTCAACGGGAAGGCTGCAAGCTTTTTCCCATTGAGGATGATATTTGCTGTGGGTCTTTCATAGATAGATTTTATGAAGTTCAGGAATGTTCCCTCTATCCCTATACTTTGAAGCATTTTCATCAGGAACGGATGCTGGATTTTGTCAAATGCTTTTTCTGCGTCAATTGAGAGGACCATGTGGTTCTTCTCTCTTCTCTTATTGATGTGTTCTATCACACTGATTGATTTGCGAATGTTGAACCAACCTTGCAACCCAGGGATGAATCCCACCTGGTCATGGTGGATAATATTTTTAATGTGCTGCTGGATCCTGTTTGCTAGGATCTTGTTGAGAATCTTTGCATCCATATTCATCAGTGATATTGGTCTGAAATTCTCCTTTTTGGTAGGGTCTTTGCCTGGTTTGGGGATCAGGGTAATGCTGGCTTCATAAAAAATGTCTGGAAGTTTTCCTTCTGCTTCAATTTTTTGGAACAGCTTCAGGAGAATTGGTATTATTTCTTCTTTGAAAGTTTGGTAGAATTCCACAGGGACTCCGTCAGGTCCTGGGCTCTTGTTTTTTGGGAGGTTTTTGATCACTGCTTCAATCTCATTACTAGATATCGGTCTATAGCAGCCTTCCCGTTGAGATCAGGAACACGACAAGGATGCCCACTCTCACCACTCTTGTTCAACATAGTATTAGAAGTTCTAGCAACGGCAATCAGACAACAAAGAGAAATAGAAAGTATCCAAATTGGCAAGGAAGAAGTCAAACTCTCTCTCTTCGCAGATGACATGATTCTTTATATGGAAAACCCCAAAGACTCCACCCCCAAACTACTAGAACTCACACAGCAATTCAGTAACGTGGCAGGATACAAAGTCAATGTACAGAAATCAGTGGCTTTCTTATACACTAACAATGAAAATACAGAAAGGGAAATTAGAGAATCGATTCCATTTACTATAGCACCAAAAACCATAAGATACCTGGGCATAAACCTAACCAAAGAAGTAAAGGACCTGTACTCGAGGAACTACAGAACACTCATGAAAGAAATTGAAGAAGACACAAAAAGATGGAAGACTGTTACATGCTCTTGGATTGGAAGAATAAACATTGTTAAAATGTCTATACTCCCTAGAGCAATCTATACTTTTAATGCCATTCCAATCAAAATTCCACCGATATTTTTCAAAGAGCTGGAGCAAATAATCCTAAAATTTGTATGGAGTCAGAAGAGACCCCGAATTGCTAAGGAAATGTTGAAAAACAAAAACAAAACTGGCGGCATCACGTTACCCGATTTCAAGCTTTACTACAAAGCTGTGATCACGAAGACAGCGTGGTACTGGCATAAAAACAGACACATAGACCAGTGGAACAGAGTAGAGAGCCCAGATATGGACCCTCAACTCTATGGTCAAATAATCTTCGACAAAACAGGAAAAAATATTCAATGGAAAAAAGACAGTCTCTTCAATAAATGGTGCTGGGAAAACTGGACAGCGATATGTAGAAGAATGAAACTCGACCATTCTCTTACACCGTTCACAACGATAAACTCGAAATGGATAAAAGACCTCAACGTGAGACAGGAATCTATCAGAATCCTAGAGGAGAACATAGGCAGTAACCTCTTCGATATCAGCCACAGCAACTTCTTTCAAGATAAGTCTCCAAAGGCCAAGGAAACAAAAGCAAAAATGAACTTTTGGGACTTCATCAAGATCAAAAGCTTCTGCACAGCAAAGGAAACAGTCAACAAAACAAAGAGGCAACCCACGGAATGGGAGAAGATATTTGTAAATGACAGTACAGACAAAAGGTTGATATCCAGGATCTACAAAGAACTTCTCAAACTCAACACACACAAAACAGATAATCATATCAAAAAATGGGCAGAAGATACGAACAGACACTTCTCCAATGAAGACATACAAATGGCTATCAGACACATGAAAAAATGTTCATCATCACTAGCCATCAGGGAGATTCAAATTAAAACAACATTGAGATACCACCTAACACCAGTTAGAATGGCCAAAATTAGCAAGACAGGAAACAACGTGTGCTGGAGAGGATGTGGAGAAAGGGGAACCCTCTTACACTGTTGGTGGGAATGCAAGTTAGTGCAGCCACTTTGGAGAACAGTGTGGAGATTCCTCAAGAAATTAAAAATAGAGCTTCCCTATGACCCTGCAATTGCACTGCTGGGTATTTACCCCAAAGATACAGATGTAGTGAAAAGAAGGGCCATTTGTACCCCAATGTTTATTGCAGCAATGGCTACGGTTGCCAAACTGTGGAAAGAACCAAGATGCCCTTCAACGGATGAATGGATAAGGAAGATGTGGTCCATATACACAATGGAGTATTATGCCTCCATCAGAAAGGACGAATACCCAACTTTTGTAGCAACATGGACAGGACTGGAAGAAATTATGCTGAGCGAAATAAGTCAAGCAGAGAGAGTCAAGTATCATATGGTCTCACTTATTTGTGGAGCATAACAAATAACATGGAGGACATGGGGAGATGGAGAGGAGAGGGAGTTGAGGGAAACTGGAAGGGGAGATGAACTATGAGAGACTATGGACTCTGAAAAACAACCAGAGGGTTATGAAGGGGCGGCGGGAGGGGGTGGCGTGGGGTGGGAGGTTGAGGAACCAGGTGGTGGGTAATAGGGAGGGCACGTACTGCATGGAGCACTGGGTGTGATGCCAAAACAATGAACACTGTTATGCTGTAAATAAGCAAATAAAAATAAATAAATAAATTAAAAAAAAAGAAAAAAAAGGCATATGAATTAGCAAAGCAGTCCAACTCTAACCCGTTGCAGATGATATGATACTCCTATTGAAAAAGCCAAATGACCAAAAGACCAAAACTTCTAGAACTCATAAAGGAATTCAGTAAATTAGAAGGATATAAAATCAATGCCCAGAAATCTGTTGCATTTCTATACACCAACAAAATAGAAGAAACAGAAATTAAGGAGTTAACCCCATTTAAAATTGCACGCCAAACCATACGATACATGGGGTCCCTGTGTGGCTCAGTGGATTAAATCCTCTGCCTTCAGCTTGGTCATGATCCTGGGGTCTTGGGATCAAGCCCTCTGTCAGGGTCTCTGCTCAGCAGAGAGCCTGCTTCCTCCTCTTTCTCTACTTGCCTCCTTCCCTACTTGTGATCTCTATATGTCAAATAAATAAATAAAATCATAAATAAATAAGTAAATAAATAAATAAATAAAGGTGTAACTAGATTTCAGTACATTAAAAAAAAAAAAAAGGATGAATCTATCCAAACAGGCAAAGGATCTATACCCAGAAATCTATAGCATACTCAAGGAAGAAGTTGAGAAAGACACAAAGAAATGGAAAATTATCCCATGCTCACAGATTGGAAGAAAAATTATTGCTAAAATGTCTATGCTACCTAGAAGAGTCAATACATTCAATGCAATTCCTATCAAAATACCATCAACTATTTTCAAAGAAATGGAAAAAATAACCCTAGATTTTTTTATGAAACCAGAAAAGATCCTTAATAGCCCGAGGAATGTTTAAAAAGAAAACTAAATCTGGTGACATCACAGTTCTGGACCTCAAACTCTATTACAAAGCTATAATTATCAAGACAGTATGGTACTGGCACAAAAACAGACACAGACCAAGGAACAGAATAAAGAATACAGAAATGGTCCTCTATGGTCAACCAATCTTCAAAAAAGCAAGAAAGAATAACTGATGGAAAAAAAGAGAATCTTTTCAGGGTGTCTAGGTGGCTCAGTTGGCTAAGCATCTGCCTTCAGCTTCGGTCATGATCCTGGAGTCCTGGGATCGAATCCCACTTCAGGCTCCCTTCTCCTTCTCACTCTGCTGCTCCCCCTGCTAGTTCATTCTCTCTCTCTCTCTCTCTCTCTGTGTGTCAAATAAGTGAATATTTTTTTTTAAAAAGACAATCTTTTCAACAGATGCTGCTGGGAAAATTGGACAGCCACATGCAGAAGAATGAAATTGGACCATTTCCTTACATTATACACAAAAATAGACTCAACATAGATGAAAATCCACTTTTTCTTTCCTTCTCCTAATGTCCTCCATGTTATTCCTTATGCTCCACATTTAAGTGAAACCATATGATAATTGACACTCTCTGCTTGACTTATTTCATTCAAGATAATCTCTTCCAGTCCCATCCATGTTGATACGAAAGTCGTGTATTCATCTTTTCTGATACAGGCATAATATTCCATTGTATAAATGGACCATATTTTATTTATCAATTCATCTGGTGAAGGGCATCTTGGATGCCCTTGGATGGGGTATTAGGTGAGCCTGGTGGTGGGTATTAAGGAGGGCACGTATTGCATGGAGCACTGTGTGTGGTGTATAAACACTGAATCTTGGAACACTGAAAAAAATAAGATTAAATTAATTTAAAAATAGATAAAAATCCTAAATGTGAGACAGGAATCCATCAAAATCCTTGATAACACAGGTAGCAACCTCTTTGACCTTGGCCACAGAAACTTCTTCCAAGACTCATTGCCTAAATGAAGGGAAGCAAGGGTAAAAATTAACATTGGGAATTCACCAAGATAAAAAGCTGTTGCACAGCAAAGGAAACAGTCAAAAAAATCAAAAGAAAACTGACAGAATAGAAGAAGATATTTGTAAATGACATATCAGATATAGAGATAGTATGCAAAATCTATAAAGAATTTATCAAGCTAAACACCCAAAGAACAAATAATCTAATCAAGAAATGGGCAGAAGACAGGAACAAATATTTCTGCAAAGAAGACATCCAAATGATCAACAGACACATGAAAAACTGATCAACACCAGTTGACATCAGAGAAATACAAACCAAAACCACAGTGAGATACCACCTCATACCATCAGAATGGCTAATATTAACAAGTCAGGAAACAACAGATGTTGGTAAGGATACACAGAAAGGTGGGAATGTGATACACGCTGTTGGTGGGAATGTATGCTGGTACAGCCACTCTGGAAAACAGTATAGAGGTTTCTCAGAAAGTTGAAAATAGAGCTACCCTACAACCCAGCAATTGCACTACTGGGTGTTTACCCCAAAGATATAGATGTAGTGATCCAAAGGGTCACCTACACTTCAATGTTTATAGCATCAATGTCTAAAATAGTCAAACTATTGAAAGAGCCCACATGTCCATCAACAAGTGAATGGACAGAGAAGATGTGGTGTATAGATATACAATGGAATATTATGTAGCCATCAAAAGCTATTTGTAATGACATGGGTGGAGCTAGAGGGTATTATGCCAAGATAAATAAGTCAATGAGAGGAAGACACTTATCATATAATATCACTGATATGTGGAAATTGGGAAAGAAGGCAGAGGATCATAGGGGAAGAGAGAAAAAAAATGAAACAAGATGACACAATAAAGGGAGACAAAGCATAAGATACTCAATCTCAGGAAACATAATGAAGGTTGCTGGAGTGGAGAGGGGTGAGGGGGATGGGGTGGCCGGGTGATGGACACTAGGGAGGGTATGTGTTGTGGTGAGCACTGTGCAAAGTGTAAGACTGACGAATCACAGACTGTACCCCTAAAGCAAATAATATATTATATGTTAGTAGAAAAAATAAATAAATAATAAAATAATAAATTAAAATAAAATAAAAAATAAATAAAACCATTGCAGCTATCACACTGATTGGGTAATAGATATGACCAGTACCTCAAAAGCCATTTTTGTGCTTTTATTCTCTATCATCCCCAAAGAATCACTTTTTACCACTTCTGACAACATAGATTCATTTTGTCATGTATTCTATTTTGAGATTATGCTCCTCTCTGTGTCTGGCTTCGTTCCTTCACATTATTGCTATTAAGTTCCTTCTAACTTTTTGTGTCTTTGTAGATCATTAATTCACATTGCTACTAAACACTCCATTGTGTAACTATCATCTGTTTACTCACCAAATTTTGTTAGAGCATATGTGAATATTGTAGTGTTTATTACAAATGCCACTTATGTCAATGTATTTAAACATGTCTTCTGGAGACTATATGGTAGAATTTCTGTTGGAACTAATGCAGAAGTACAAGTTCGAGGTTAATAGACAAGCTTGTGTTTATCTCCCCTGGTTTTATTGAGGCATAATTGAAAAATAAATATGATGTATAAGATTTAAGACAAAATGATGATTTCATATAGGTTTGGGCCATTACCTATTAACATCAGTGCCTTGCTCTTTCTCTTTCATATATCCAGAATTGCTTATAGAATATTATTTTACATTCAAATCAATTGCATCTTGAAGCATGTCTTTGTTATTCTTAGCCATTGATTTTACCCATAATTGTTAGGAAAAAGTAATTAAACAATTTCATCCAAATATTTTGGATTTTGAGTGTGATTGCATGCAAATTGGATATAAATGTGTGGAAAAAGAAAATATTCTCTATGTTGATTACTTATTTATAAATTAAACATATCTCACCACATTTATGCTAATTGATAAAGGCTAGAAATACATCTATATCCTATTAAGTTAATATGGAGATATTTTCTTTTATAATTTTACACATATTTTCAAAATATTTTTATGAAAATATTTATCACCTTCATCTTGCATTTTGGGGACACATAACGGGGTTTCTTTGATCAATTTCTTCTTAGTATTATTATATTTGTATTGAAGTGTACTTGACAGACAATGTTACATTAGTTTCAGGTGTATAACATAGTGATTTGACAAGTATATATATTATTTTATGCTTACTACAAGTGTAGATATTATCTGTCAACATACAGTGTCATTACAATACCATTGACTCTATTTCCTATGCTGTAGCTTTCATCAATATCTTTTTACTATTATTATGTTATGTTATGATAAATATATGTTATATATACATATATATGTGTGTTAAATAATATGTTGTGCTATGTTATGTTAGTCATCATACAGTACATCATTAATTTTTGATGTACTGATTCATTCATGATGTAATGATTCATTATTTGCATGTGACACCCAGTGCTCATTACTACACGTGCCCTCCATAATACTCATCACTAGGCTACCCCATCACCAAACCCCTCCCCCTCTGAAACACTCAATTTTTTTCCTGGAGTGCATAGTCTCTCATGATTTGTCTCCCCTCTTATTTATTCCATAATTCAAAAACCGGTATCTATCACTCCTATTCCCTCCTTTTACCCACTCCACTCCCCTTCTTTCCAGCAATAACCAGGTTGTTCTCTGTATTTGTGGGTCTATTTCTGCTTTATTTCCTTGTTTTGTTTTTAGATTCCAAATATAAGTGAGATTGTATGGTATTTTTCTTTTTCTATCTGACATTTCACTTAGCACAATACCTTTCATGTTCATTAATATTGTCACAGATGGCAAAATACCATCTACTTATGGCTAAGTAATATCCCATTGTATCTCCATACTAGATCTTCGTTGTCTATTTATGTACTGGTGGGCACATAGGTTGCTTCAAATCTTGGTATTTGGTAATATAATTGGTAAATAATGCCACATTAAATATGGGTGTACATATTTTTTTTGAATTAGTGGTTTTGTTTTCTTTGGGTATATACCCAAGAGTGGAATTACTGAATCATATGGTATTTCTATTTTTAATCTTTTGAGGAACCTCCATATTTTCCATAGTAACAGTACCAACTTACCTAGTGAACAAAATTCCTACTTCTCTCAAGTCTCAACAACACTGATTATCTCTTTGTCATCTTGATGACTGTCATTCTAAGATGTATATGGTGGTATCTCATTATGATTGTGATTTGCATATCATGGTTAAGTGATGTTGAGGATCTTTTCATGTGTCTGTTGGCTATCTGTGGTCTCCTTTGGGGGTAAAACAAAAAACACGGGCTATTCAGGACTTCTGCTTAATTTTGAGTAGTTGTGTGTGTGTGTGTGTGTGTGTGTGTGTGTGTGTGTGTGTTGAGCCATGTAACTTATTACGTATTTATGTACTAACCTCTTATTAGCTATATTATTCAGAAATATCTTCTCTCATTCTATAAGTTGTCTTTTAGCTTCATTGATGAGTTCCTTTAATTTTCAAAAGCTTTTTATTCTGGTGTAGTGTCAATAGCTTATTTTTGCTTTTTTTTTTTGCTTATTTTTTTGCTTATTTTTATTGTTTTGCTTATTTTGCTTTTATTTCCCTTGTCTGAAAATGCATACCCAGAAAAATGTTGCTAAGGCCAATGTTAAGGAGATTACTGACTATTTTATTTTCCTATATTATGGATTCAGGTCTAAAACGTACATCTCTGATCCATTTTGAGTTGATTTTTAAGTATAATATAAGAATATGATCCAGTTATAATATTTTTTATGTAGATGCCCAGTATTTTGAATACCATTTACTGAAGAGACTGTCTTTGTTGTTTATTGTTGCTTTCATTGTCACAAATTAACTGGTCATATCATCATGGATTTATTCCTGGGACCTGTATTCTGTTCCATTACTGTGTCAAATTTTGTGACAATAGTTTGCTGGTTTATTATCATTTTGTAGTATATCTTGAAATCTGGGATTATAATAACTTCAACTTCTTTCTCAAGTTTGCTTTGTATATATGTATGTATGTATATATGTATATATCTGTATATATGTATATACAAACGTTCCATTCCAAAACAACAGAATACACATTATTCTCCAGTGCACATAGGACTTTCTCCAGAATAGACAACATACTGGGTCACAAATGTGGTCTCAACTGATACCAAAAGATTGGGATCATTCCCTGCATATTTTCAGACCACAATGCATTGAAACTAGAACTCAAACACAGGAAGAAAATCAAAGTATTGGAAGTTAAAGACCACCCTATTAAGGAATTATTAGGTAGACCAATAAATTAAAGAGGAACTTAAGCAATTATTGGAAACTAACGAGAATGAAAACACAGTGGAATAACCTAAGGGATACTGCAAAGGTGGTCCTAATGGGAGAATACACAGTTATTCAACCCTGTCTCAAAAAATTAGAAAAGTTTTATATGCACAAGCTAACCTTAAACCTAAAGGACCTGGGCAAAGAAATGCAAATAAGGCCTAAAACAAGAAGGAGAAGAGAAAAAGACAGAGCAGATGACAATGATCTAGAATCCAGAAAAAGAGTAAAACAGACCAATGAAACTAGAAGCTAGTTCTTTGAAAGAATTAGTGAGATTGATAAACCACTGGCCATATTTATTCAAAATAAAAAAGACTGGAATTAATAAAATCATGAATGAAAGGGAAGTGATCATACTAACACCAAGGCAATAGAAACAATTATTAGAAGTTAATATCAGCAACAATATGCAAATAAATTAAACAACCTAGAAGAAATGATGTCTTCCTAGAAACTTCTACACTACCAAGACTGAAACAGGAAGAACAGACAATCTGAACAGATCAATTACCAGCAAAGAATTTGAAGAATTAATCAAAATCATCCCAATAACCAGGGGAGGAGTCAAGATGGCAGAGAGTAGCAGGCTGAGACTACATTAGGTAGCAGGAGATCAGCTCAATAGCTGATCTAAACATTGCAAACACCTTTAAATCGGGAGATTGAAGAGAAGAAAATAGCAATTCTAGAAACAGAAAATCAACCACTTTCTGAAAGGTAGGACTGGCAGAGAAGTGAATCTAAAATGACGGGAAGATATACCATGGGGGAGGCGCCGGCTCCCAGCAAGCGGCGGAGGAACGGAGCACAAAATCAGGACTTTTAAAAGTCTGTTCCACTGAGGGACATTGCTCCAGAGGCTAAACCAGGGTGAAGCCCACGCGGGCTCAACGTGGCGCCAGGTCCGGCAGGGTCACAGAAGGATCGGGGGTGTTGGAGTGTCACAGAGCTCACAGGTATTATAACAGAGAAGCCGGCTACAGAGACAGAGCCAAGGACTGAACTCTCAGCTTGGGGTTATCTTGAACTGGATGCGGGCTGGGTGAGCTCGGAGCGCGGCTAGAGGCTGGGGATACGGGAGTGATTGGGTGATGTCCTCTGGGAGTGCACTGAGGAGTGGGGCCCTGGGCTCTCGGCTCCTCCAGGCCAGAGGCTAGGAGGCCGCCATTTCCGTTCCTGTCCTCCGGAACTCTACAAAAAGCGTTCAGGGAACAGAAGCTCCCAAAAGCGAACACGAGCGGATTACTTAGTCCGGCCCCCGGTAAGGGTGGTGCAATTCCGTCTCGGACAAAGACAATTGAGAGTCACTACAACAGGCCCCTCCCCCAGAAGATCAACAAAATATCCAGCCAGGACGAAGTTCATCTATCAAGGAAAGCAGGTTCAATTCCTAAGACAGCGGCGGAATTCCAGAGGAGGAGAAAGCAAAGCACAGAACTCATGACTTTCTCCCCAAGATTCTATAGTCTTGCGGTTAATTCAATTTTTTTTTCTTTTTTCAATTTTTTTCTTTCTTTTTTCTTCTTCTGCTAAATTTTTTAAAGCTTTTACCCTTTTCTTTTTTAACGTTTTTTGACTAGTTTATCTAAATATATATATTTTTTTCTTTCTTTTTTATGTTTTTTCTTTATTTGTTTTATTTTTTAAATTTTTTTTCTAAAATTCTTTTTATCCCCTTTCTCCCGCCCATAATTTGGGGTCCCTTCTGATTGGGTTAAAGCACATTTTTCTGGGGTCTTTGCCACCCTTTTAGTATTTTATTTGCTCCTTAATATCCTCTTATCTAGGCAAAATAACAAGGTGGAAAATATCACCACAAACAAAAGAACAAGAGGCAATACCGACGCCTAGGGACCTAATCAACACAGACATTGGTAATATGTCAGATCAAGAGTTCAGAATGACTATTCTGAACATTCTAGCTGGGCTCGAAAAAGGCATGGAAGATATTAGAGAAACCCTCTCTGGAGATATAAAAGTCCTTTCTGGAGAAATTAAAGAACTAAAATCTAACCAAGTTGAAATAAAAAAAAAATATCAATGAGGTGCAACTAAAAATGGAGGCTCTCACTGCTAGTATAAATGAGGCAGAAGAAAGAATTAGTGATATAGAAGACCAAATGACAGAGAATAAAGAAGCTGAACAAAAGAGGGACAGACAGCTACTGGACCATCCGGGGAGAATTCGAGAGATAAGTGACACCATAAGAGGAAACAACATTAGAATAATTGGGATTCCAGAAGAAGAAGAAACAGAGAGGGGAGCAGAAGGTCTATTGGAGAGAATTATTGGAGAGAATTTCCCTAATATGGCAAAGGGAACAGACATCAAAATTCAGGAGATGCAGAGAACCCCCCTCAAAGTCAACAAGAATAGGTCCACACCCCGTCACATAATAGTAAAATTTACAAGTCTTAGTGACAAAAAGAAAATCCTGAAAGCAGCCTGGGAAAAGAAGTCTGTAACATACAATGGTAAAAATATTAGATTGGCAGCAGACTTATCCACAGAGACCTGGCAGGCTAGAAAGAGCTGGCATGATATATTCAGAGCACTGAACGAGAAAAGCATGCAGCCAAGAATACTCTATCCAGCTAGGCTATCATTGAAAATAGAAGGAGAGATAAAAAGCTTCCAGGACAAACAAAAACTGAAAGAATTTGCAAACACCAAACAAGCTCTACAGGAAATATTGAAAGGGGTCCTCTAAGCAAAGAGAGAGCCTAAAAGTAGTAGATCAGAAAGGTACAGAGACAATATACAGGAACAGTCACCTTACAGGCTAATAATGGCACTAAATTCATGTCTCTCAAGAGTGACCCTGAAACTTAATGGGCTAAATGCCCCAATCAAAAGACACAGGGTATCAGAATGGATAAAAAAACAAACAAACAAACAAACAAAAAAAAACAAAAAAAACCAAAACCCATCAGTATGTTGTCTACAAGAAACTCATTTTAGACATGAATACACCTCCATATTTAAAGTGAGGGGGTGGAAAACCATTTACCATTCTGATGCTAAAAGGCATCAGAAGAAAGCTGGGGTGGCAATCCTTATATCAGATCAATTAGATTTTAAGCCAAAGACTAGAAAAAGAGATGAGGAAGGACAATATATAATACTCAAAGGGTCTGTCCAACAAGAAGATCTAACAATTTTAAATATCTATGCCCCTAACGTGCGAGCAGCCAACTATATCAACAAATTAATAACAAAATCAAAGAAACACATCAATAATAATACAATAATAGTAGGGGACTTTAACACTCCCCTCACTGAAATGGACAGATCATCCAAGCAAAAGATCAACAAGGAAATAAAGGCCTTAAAGGACACACTAGACCAGATGGACATCACAGATCTATTCAGAACATTTCATCCCAAAGCAACAGAATACACATTCTTCTCTAGTGCGCATGGAACCTTCTCCAGAATAGATCACATCCTGGGTCACAAATCAGGTCTCAACCGGTATCAAAAGATTAGGATCATTCCCTGCATATTTTTAGACCACAATGCTCTGAAGCTAGAACTCAATCACAAAAGGAAAGCAGGAAAGAACCCAAATACCTGGAGATTAAATAGCATCCTTCTAAAGAATGAATGGGTCAACCAGGAAATTAAAGACGAATTGAAAAAATTCATGGAAACAAATGATAATGAAAACACAATGGTTCAAAAATTTGTGGGACACAGCAAAGGCAGTCCTGACAGGAAACTACATAGCGGTACAAGCCTTTCTCAAGAAACAAGAAAGGTCTCAGATACACAACCTAACCCCACACCTAAAAGATCTGGAGAAAGTACAAGAAAGAAACCCTAAACCCAGCAGGAGAAGAGAAATCATAAAGATCAGAGCAGAAATCAATGAAATAGAAACCAAAAAAAAAAAAAAAAAAAAAAAAAAACAATAGAAAAAAATCAATGAAACTAGCAGCTGGTTCTTTTTTTTTCCATTTTAATAATTTTTTAAGCATAACAGTATTCATTGTTTTTGCACAACACCCAGTGCTCCATGCAAAACGTGCCCTCCCTATTACCCACCACCTGTTCCCCCAACTTCCCACCCCTGACCCTTCAAAACCCTCAGGTTGTTTTTCAGAGTCCATAGTCTCTTATGGTTCGCCTCCCCTTCCAATTTTTTTTTTTTAATAACCATACAATGTATTTTTATCCCCAGGGGTACAGGTCTGTGAAAAGCCAGGTTTACATACTTCACAGCACTCACGACAGCACATACCCTCCCCAATGTCCATAGCCCCCTCCCCCTCTCCCTATCCCAGCTCCCCACAGCAACCCCCAGTTTGTTTTGTGAGATTAAGAGTCATTTATGGTTGTATCCCTCCCAATCCCATCTGGTTTCATTTATTCTTCTCTTATCCTGCTAACCCCCCAAGTTGCTTCCCCATGTCCTCATATCAGGGAGATCATATGATAGTTGTCTTTCTCCGATAGAATTATTTCACTAAGCATGATACGCTCTAGTTCAATCCACGTCGTCGCAAATGGCAAGATTTCATTTCTGTTGATGGCTGCATAGTATTCCATTGTGTATATATACCACTTCTTCTTTATCCATTCATCTGTTGATGGACATCTAGGTTCTTTCCATAGTTTGGCTATTGTAGACATTGCTGCTATAAACATTCGGGTACACGTGCCCCTTCGGATCACTATGTTTGTATCTTTAGGGTAAATACCCAGTAGTGCAATGGCTGGGTCATAGGGTAGTTCTATTTTCAACATTTTGAGGAACCTCCATGCTGTTTTCCAGAGTGGTTGCACCAGCTTGAATTCCCACCAACAGTGGAGGAGGGTTCCCCTTTCTCCGCATCCTCGCCAGCATCTGTCATTTCCTGACTTTTTCATTTTAGCCATTCTGACTGGTGTGAGGTGATATCTCATTGTGGTTTTGATTTGTATTTCCCTGATGCCGAGTGACATGGAGCACTTCTTCATGTGTCTGTTGGCCATCTGGATGTCTTCTTTGCAGAAATGTCTGTTCATGTCCTCTGCCCATTTCTTGATTGGATTGTTTGTTCTTTGGGTGTTGAGTTTGCTAAGTTCCTTATAGATTTTGGATACTAGCCCTTTATCTGATATGTCGTTTGCAAATATCTTCTCCCATTCTGTCAGTTGTCTTTTGGTTTTGTTAACTGTTTCCTTTGCTGTGCAAAAGCTTTTGATCTTGATGAAATCCCAATAGTTCAATTTGCCCTTGCTTCCCTTGCCTTTGCCGTTGTTCCTAGGAAGATGTTGCTATGGCTGAGTTCGCAGAGGTTGCTGCCTGCATTCTTCTCAAGGATTTTGATGGATTCTTTTCTCACATTGAGGTCCTTCATCCATTTGGAGTCTATTTTCGTGTGTGTGGTGTAAAGAAGTGGGCCAATTTCATTTTCCTGCATGTGGCTGTCCAATTTTCCCAGCACCATTTACTGAAGAGGCTATCTTTTTTCCATTGGACATTCTTTCCTGCTTTGTCGAAGATTAGTTGACCATAGAGTTGAGGGTCGATTTCTGGGCTCTCTATTCTGTTCCACTGATCTATGTGTCTCTTTTTGTGCCAGTACCATGCTGTCTTGATGATGACAGCTTTGTAATAGAGCTTGAAGTCCGGAGTTGTGATGCCACCAACTTTGGCTTTCTTTTTCAATATTCCTTTGGCTATTCGAGGTCTTTTCTGGTTCCATATAAATTTTAAGATTATTTGGTCCATTTCTTTGAAAAAAATGGATGGTATTTTGATAGGGATTGCATTAAATGTGTAGATTGCTTTAGGTAGCATGGACATTTTCACAATATTTATTCTTCCAATCCAGGAGCATGGAACATTTTTCCATTTCTTTGTGTCTTCCTCAGTTTCTTTCATGAGTACTTTATAATTTTCTGTGTATAGATTTTTAGCCTCTTTGGTTAGGTTTATTCCTAGGTATCTTATAGTTTTGGGTGCAATTGTAAATGGGATTGACTCCTTAATTTCTCTTTCTTCTGTCTTGTTGTTGGTGTACAGAAATGCAACTGATTTCTGTGCACTGATTTTATATCCTGACACTTTACTGAATTCCTATACAAGTTCTAGCAGTTTTGGTGTGTAGTCCTTTGGGTTTTCTACATATAGTATCATATCATCTGTGAAGAGTGATAGTTTGACTTCTTCTTTACCAATTTGGATGCCTTTAATTTCTTTTTTTTTCTTATTTCTGAGGCTAGGACTTCTAGTACTATGTTGAATAGCAGTGGTGATAATGGACATCCCTGCCGTGTTCCTGACCTTAACGGAAAAGCTTTCAGTATTTCTCCATTGAGAATGATATTTGTGGCGGGTTTTTCATAGATGGCTTTGATAATATTGAGGTATGTGCCCTCTATCCCTACACTTTGAAGAGTTTTGATCAGGAAGGGATGCTGTACTTTGTCAAATGCTTTTTCAGCATCTATTGAGAGTATCATATGGTTCTTGTTCTTTCTTTTATTAATGTGTTGTATCACATTGATTGATTTGCGGATGTTGAACCAACCCTTCAGCCCTGGAATAAATCCCATCTGATCGTGGTGAATAATCCTTTTAATGTACTGTTGAATCCTATTGGCTAGTATTTTGGTTAGAATTTTTGCGTCTGTGTTCATCAAGGATATTGGTCTGTAGTTCTCGTTTTTGGTGGGATCCTTGTCTGGTTTTGGGATCAAGGTGATGCTGGCCTCATAACATGAGTTTGGAAGTTTTCCTTCCATTTCTATTTTTTGGAACAGTTTCGGGAGAATAGGAATGAGTTCTTCTTTAAATGTTTGGTAGAATTCCCCTGGGAAGCCGTCTGGCCCTGGGCTTTTGTTTGTTTGGAGATTTTTGATGACTGTTTCAATCTCCTTACTGGTTATGGGCCTGTTCAGGTTTTCTATTTCTTCCTGGTTCAGTTGTGGTAGGTTATATGTCTCTAGGAATGCATCCATTTCTTCCAGATTGTCAAATTTGTTGGCGTAGAGTTGCTCATAATATGTTCTTATAACTGTCTGTATTTCTTTGGTGTTAGTTGTGATCTCTCCTCTTTCATTCATGATTTTATTGATTTGGGTCCTTTCTCTTTTCTTTTTGATGAGTCTGGCCAGGGGTTTATCAATCTTATTGATTCTTTCAAAGAACCAGCTCCTAGTTTCATTGATTTTTTCTATTGTTTTTTTTTGGTTTCTATTTCATTGATTTCTGCTCTGATCTTTATGATTTCTCTTCTCCTGCTGGGTTTAGGGTTTCTTTCTTGTTCTTTCTCCAGCTCCTTTACGCGTAGGGTTAGGTTGTGTACTTGAGACCTTTCTTGTTTCTTGAGAAAGGCTTGTACCGCTATATATTTTCCTCTCAGGACTGCCTTTGCTGTGTCCCACAGATTTTGAACTCTTGTGTTTTCATTATCATTTGTTTCCATGAATTTTTTCAATTCTTCTTTAATTTCCTGGTTGACCCATTCATTCTTTAGAAGGATGGTGTTTAGTCTCCATGTATTTGGGTTCTTTCCAGCTTTCCTCTTGTGATTGAGTTCTAGCTTCAGAGCATTGTGGTCTGAAAATATGCAGGGAAGGATCCTAATCTTCTGATACCAGTTGAGACCTGATTTGTGACCCAGGATGTGATCTATTCTGGAGAAGGTTCCATGTGCACTAGAGAAGAATGTGTATTCTTTTGCTTTGGGATGAAATGTTCTGAATATATCTGTGATGTCCATCTGGTCCAGTGTGTCATTTAAGGCCTTTATTTCCTTGTTGATCTTTTGCTTGGATGATCTGTCCATTTCAGTGAGGGGAGTGTTAAAGTCCCCTACTATTATTGTATTATTATTGATGTGTTTCTTTGATTTTGTTATTAATTTGTTGATATAGTTGGCTGCTCGCACGTTAGGGGCATAGATATTTAAAATTGTTAGATCTTCTTGTTGGACAGACACTTTGAGTATTATATATTGTCCTTCCTCATCTCTTTTTCTAGTCTTTGGCTTAAAATCTAATTGATCTGATATAAGGATTGCCACCCCAGCTTTCTTCTGATGCCCATTAGCATGGTAAATTGTTTTCCACCCCCTCACTTTATATCTGGAGATGTCTTCACGTCTAAAATGAGTTTCTTGTAGGCAACATACTTATTGGTTTTGTTTTTTTATCCATTCTAATACCCTGTGTCTTTTGATTGTGGCATTTATCCCATTAACATTCAGGATAACTATTGAGAGATATGAATTTAGTGCCATTATTAGTCTGTAAGGTGACTGTTTCTGTATATTGTCTCTGTACCTTTCTGATGTACTACTTTTAGGCTCTCTCTTTGCTTAGAGGATCCCTTCCAATATTTCCTGTAGAGCTGGTTTGGTGTTTGCAAATTCTTTCAGTTTTTGTTTGTCCTGGAAGCTTTTTATCTCTCCTTCTATTTTCAATGATAGCCTAGCTGGATAGAGTATTCTTGGCTGCATGTTTTTCTCATTCAGTGCTCTGAATATATCATGCCAGCTCTTCCTGGCCTGCCAGGTCTCTGTGGATAAGTCTGCTGCCAATCTAATATTTTTACCATTGTATGTTACAGACTTCTTTTCCCAGCTGCTTTCAGGATTTTCTCTTTGTCACTAAGACTTGTAAATTTTACTATTATGTGACGGGGTGTGGACCTATTCTTGTTGCCTTTGAGGGGGTTTCTCTGCATCTCCTGGATTTTGATGCTTGTTCCCTTTGCCATATTAGGGAAATTCTCTCCAATAATTCTCTCCAATAGACCTTCTGCTCCCCTCTCTGTTTCTTCTTCTTCTGAAATCCCAATTATTCTAATGTTGTTTCGTCTTATGGTGTCACTTATCTCTCGAATTCTCCCCTCGTGCTCTAGTAGCTGTTTGTCCCTCTTTTGTTCGGCTTCTTTATTCTCTGTCATTTGGTCTTCTATATCACTAATTCTTTCTTCTGCCTCATTGATCCTAGCAGTGAGAGCCTCCATTTTTGATTGCACCCCATTAATATTTTTTTTATTTCAACTTGGTTAGATTTTTGTTCTTTAATTTCTTCAGAAAGGGCTTTAATTTCTCCAGAGAGTGTTTCTCTAATATCTTGCATCCTTTTTCGAGCCCGGCTAGAATGTTCAGAATCGTCATTCTGAACTCTTGATCTGACATATTACCGATGTCTGTGTTGATTAGGTCCCTAGCCTTCGGTACTGTCTCTTGTTCTTTTGTTTGTGGTGATTTTTTCCGCCTTGTCATTTTGTCCAGATAAGAGGATATTAAGGAGCAAATAAAATACTAAATGGGTGGCAAGGACCCCAGAAAAATGCGCTGTAACCAAATCAGAAGAGACCCCAAATTGTGGGTGGGAGAAAGGGGATAAAATGAGGTTCAGAATAAAAAAGAAAAAAATTTTAAAAATAAAACAAATAAAGAAAAAATATAAAAAAGTAATAAAAAATAAATATATTTAGATAAGCTAGTCAAAAAACGTTAAAAAAGAACAGGGTAAAAGTTTTAAAAAATTTAGCAGAAGAAGAAAAAAGAAAAAAGAACAAAAAAATTGAAAAAAGAAAAAGAATTGAAGTATTCGCAAGACTAAAGAATCATGGGGAGAATGCCATGAGTTCTGTGCTTTGCTTTCTCCTCCTCTGGAATTGCGCTTCTGTCTTAGGAATTGAACCTACTTTCCTTGATAGATGAACTTCGTCCTGGCTGGATATTTTGTTGATCTTCTGGGGGAGGGACCTGTTGTAGTGACTCTCAAGTGTCTTTGCCCGAGGCGGGATTGCACCGCCCTTACCTGCGGCCAGACTAAGTAATCGGCTCGGGTTCGCTTTTGGGAGCTTCTGTTACCTGAACACTTTCTGTAGTGTTTCGAAGGACGGGAATGAAAATGGTGGCCTCCTAGTCTCCAGCCCAGAGGAGCCGAGAGCCTGGCGCCCCCACTCCTCAGTGTGCCCCCAGAGGACAGCACCCAATCACTCCCGTATCCCCAGCCTCTAGCAGCGCTCCGAGCTCACCCAGCCTGCGACCTGTTCAAGGTAACCCCGAGCTGAGAGTTCAGTCCTCGGCTCTGTCTCTGCAGCCAGCTTCTCCATTCTAATACCTGCAAGCTCTGCAACACTCCGACACCCCGATCCTTCTGTGCCCCTGCGGGACCTGGGGCCACGCTGACCCCGCGTGGGCTTCACCCTGGTTTAGCCTCTGGAGCAATGTCCCTCAGTGGATCAGACTTTTAAAAGTCCTGATTTTTTGCTCCGTTCCTCCGCCACTTGCCGGGAGCCGGCCCCTCCCCCCGCGGTCTATCTTCCTGTCGTTTTAGATTCACTTCTCCGCCTGTCCTAACTTTCAGAAAGTGGTTGATTTTCTGTTTCTAGAATTGCTGTTCTTCTTCTCTTCGATCTCCCGTTGGATTTGTAGGTGTTTGCAATGTTTAGATAAGCTATCGAGCTGATCTCCTGCTACCTAATGTAGTCTCAGCCTGCTACTTCTCCACCATCTTGACTCCTCCCCACTAGGAGGAGCTGGTTCTTTGAAAGACTTTGAAAGATTGATAAACCCCTGGCCAGACTCATCAAAAAGAATAGAGAAAGGACCCAAATAAATAAAATCATGAATGAAAGAGGAGAGATCAAAACTAACACCAAAGAAATATAGACAATTATAAGAACATACTATGAGCAACTCTATGCCAACAAATTTGACAATCTGGAAGAAATGGATGCATTCCTAGAGACATATAAACTACCACAACAGAACTAGGAAGAAATAGAAAACCTGAGCAGGCCCATAACCAGTAAGGAGATTGAAACAGTCATCAAAAATCTCCAAACAAACAAAAGCCCAGGGCCAGACGGCTTCCCAGGGGAATTCTACCAAACATTTAAAGAAGAACTCATTCCTATTCTCCTGAAACTGTTCCAAAAAATAGAAATGGAAGGAAAACTTCCAAACTCATTTTATGAGGCCAGCATCACCTTGATCCCTAAATCAGACAAGGACCCCACCAAAAAAGAGAACTACAGAACAATATCCTTGATGAACATCGATACAAAAATTCTCACCCAAATACTAGCCAATAGGATTCAACAGTACATTAAAAGGATTATTCACTTTGCAGAAATGTCTGTTCATGTCCTCTGCCCATTTCTTGAATGGATTGTTTCTTCTTTGGGTGTTGAGTTTACTAAGTTCCTTATAGATTTTGGATACTAGCCCTTTATCTGATATGTCATTTGCAAATATCATCTCCTATTCTGTCAATTGTCTTTTGGTTTTGTTAACTGTTTCCTTTGCTGTGCAAAAGCTTTTGATCTTGAGGAAATCCCAATAGTTCATTTTTGCCCTTGCTTCCCTTGCCTTTGCCATTGTTCCTAGAAAGATGTTGCTACGGCTGAGGTCGAAGAGGTTGCTGCCTGCATTCTCCTCAAGGATTTTGATGGATTCCTTTCTCACATTGAGGTCCTTCATCCATTTTGAGTCTATTTTGGTGTGTGGTGTAAGGAAATGGTCCAATGTCATTTTGCTGCATGTGGCTGTCCAATTTTCCCAGCACCATTTATTGAAGAGGTTGTCTTTTTTCCATTGGACATTCTTTCCTGCTTTGTCGAAGATTAGTTCACCATGGAGTTGAGGGTCTATTTCTGGCCTCTCTATTCTGTTCCACTGATCTATGTGTCTGTTTTTGTGCCAGTACCATGCTAACTTGATGATGACAGCTTTATAATAGAGCTTGAAGTTCAGAATTGTGATGCCACCAACTTTGGCTTTCTTTTTCAATATTCCTTTGGCTATTCGAGGTCTTTTCTGGTTCCATATAAATTTTAGGATTATTTGACATCCAGATGGCCAACAGACACATGAAAAAGTGCTCCACGTCACTCGGCATCAGGGAAATACAAATTAAAACCACAATGAGATATCACCTCACTCCAGTCAGAATGGCTAAAATGAAAAAGTCAGGAAATGACAGATGCTGGCGAGGATACAGAGAAAGGGAACCCTCCTCCACTGTTGGTGGGAATGCAATCTGGTGCAACCACTCTGGAAAACAGCATGGAGATTCTTCAAAATGTTGAAAATAGAACTACCCTATGACCCAGCCATTGCACTACTGGGTATTTTCCCTAAAGATACAAACATAGTGATCCGAAGGGGCACGTGTACCCGAATGTTTATAGCAGCAATATCTACAATAGCCAAACTATGGAAAGAACCTAGATGTCCATCAACAGATGAATGGATAAAGAAGATGTGGTATATATACACAATGGAATACTATGCAGCCATCAACAGAAATGAAATCTTGCCATTTGCGACGATGTGGATTGAACTAGAGCGTATCATGCTTAGTGAAATAAGTCAATCGGAGAAAGACAACTATCATATGATCTCCCTGATATGAGGACATGGGGAAGCAACATGGGGGGTTAGCAGGATAAGAGAAGAATAAATGAAACAAGATGGGATTGGGAGGGAGACAAACCATAAGTGACTCTTAATCTCACAAAACAAACTGGGGGTTGCTGGGGGGAGGTGGGGTTGGGAGAGGGGGTGGGGGTTATGGACATTTGGGAGGGTATGTGCTATCATGAGTGCTGTGAAGTATGTAAACCTGGCTATTCACAGACCTGTACCCCTGGGGATAAAAATACATTACATGTTTATAAAAAAGGAAAAAAAGGATTATTCACCATGATCATGTGGGATTTATTCCAGGGCTGCAGGTTGGGTTCAACATCCACAAATCAATCAATATGATACAACACATTAATAAAAGAAAGAACAAGAACCATATGATCCTCTCAATAGATGCTGAAAAAGCATTTGACAAAGTACAGCATCCCTTCCTGAACAATACTCTTCAAAGAGTAGGGATAGAGAGCACATACCTCAATATTATCAAAGCCATCTATGAAAAACCCACCGCCAATATCATTCTCAATGGAGAAAAACTTAAAGCTTTTCCGCTCAGGTCAGGAACATGGCAGGGATGTCCATTCCCACCACTGCTATTCAACATAGTACTAGAAGTCCTAGCTTCAGCAATGAGACAACAAAAGGAAATTAAAGTCATCCAAATCGGCAAAGAAGAAGTCAAACTATCACTCTTCACAGATGATATGATACTATATGTGGAAAACCCTAAAGACTCTACTCCAAAACTGCTGGAACTTGGACAGGAATTCAGTAAAGTGTCAGGATATAAAATCAATGCACAGAAATCACTTGCATTTCTTTACACCAAAAACAAGACAGAAGAAAGAGAAATGAAGGAGTCCATCCCATTTACAATTGCACCCAAAACTATAAGATATGGAATAAACCTAAGCAAAGAGGCTAAGCATCTATATGCAGAAAACTATAAAGTACTCATGAAAGAAATTGAGGAAGACACAAAGAAATGGAAAAATGTTCCATGCTCCTGGATTGGAAGAATAAATATTGTGAAAATGTCTATGCTTCTTAAAGCAATCTGCACATTTAATGCAATACCTATCAAAATACCATCCATTTTTTTCAAAGAAATGGAATAAATAATCCTAAAATCTATATGGAACCAGAAAAGACCTCGAATAGCCAAAGGAATATTGAAAAAGAAAGCCAAAGTTGGTGGCATCACAATTCCGGTCTTCAAGCTCTATTACAAAACTGTGATATTCAAGACAGCATGGTACTGGCACAAAAACAGACACATAGATCAGAGGAAAAGAATAGAGAGCCCAGAAATCAACCCTCAACTCTATGGTCAACTAATCTTCGACAAAGCAGGAAAGAATGTCCAATGGAAAAAAGACAGCCTCTTCAATAAATGGTGCTGGGAAAATTGGACAGCCACATGCAGAAAAATGAAATTGGACCACTTCCTTACACCACACACGAAAATAGACTCAAAGTGGATGAAGAACCTCAATGTGAGAAAGGAATCCATCAAAATCCTTGAGGAGAATGCAGGCAGCAACATCTTCGAATTCAGCTGCAGCAACATCTTCCTAGGAACATCGGCAAAGGTAAGGGAAGCAAGGGCAAAAATGAACTATTGGGATTTCATCAAGATCAAAAGCTTTTGCACAGCAAAGGAAACAGTTAACAAAACCAAAAGACAATTGACAGAATAGGAGATGATATTTGCAAATGACATATCAGATAAAGGGCTAGTATCCAAAATCTATAAGGAACTTAGCAAACTCAACACCCAAGGAACAAACAATCCAATCAAGAAATGGGCAGAGGAAATGAACAGACATTTCTGCAAAGAAGACATCCAGATAGCCAACAGACACATGAAAAAGTGCTCCACGTCACTTGGCATCAGGGAAATACAAATCAAAATCACAATGAGATATCACCTCACACCAGCCAGAATGGCTAAAGTGAACAAGTCAGGAAATGACAGATGCTGGCGAGGCTGCGGAGAAAGGGGAACCCTCCTCCACTGTTGGTGGGAATGCAATCTGGTGCAACCACTCTGGAAAACAGCATGGAGGTTCCTCAAAATGTTGAAAATAGAACTACCCTATGACCCAGCCATTGCACTTCTGTGTATTTACCCTAAAGATACAAACATAGTGATCCGAAGGGGCACGTGTACCCGAATGTTTATAGCAGCAATGTCTACAATAGCCAAACTATGGAAAGAACCTAGATGTCCATCAACAGATGAATGGATAAAGAAGATGTGGTATATATACACAATGGAATACTATGCAGCCATCAAAAGAAATGAAATCTTGCCATTTGTGATGACGTGGATGGAACTAGGGGTTATGCTTAGTGAAATAAGTCAATCAGAGAAAGACAACTGTCATATGATCTCCCTGATATGAGGATATGGAGAAGCAACATGGGGGTTAGGGGGACAGGAGAATAATAAATGAAAAAAGATGGGATTGGGAGGGATACAAACCATAAATGACTCTTAATCTCACAAAACAAACTGGGGTTTGCTGGGGGGAGGTGGGGTTGGGAGAGGCGGAGTGGTTAATTTACATTGGGGAGGGTATGTGCTATCATGAGTGCTGTGAAGTGTGTAAACCTTGCGATTCACAGACCTGTACCCCTGGGAATAAAAATACATTATATGTTTATAAAATAAACAATTGGAAGGGGAGCCAAACCATAAGAGACTATGGACTCTGAAAAACAACCTTAGGGTTTTGACGGGGCGGGGGTGGGAGGTTGGGGGAACCAGGTTGTGGGTAATAGGGAGGGCACGTATTGCATGGAGCACTGGGTGTTGTGCAAAAACAATGAATACTGTTACGCTGAAAAAAATAAATAAATTTAAACAACCCAATAGCCTAAAATCCAGGTCCAGATGGCTTCCCAGGGGAATTCCTTCAATTATTTAAAGAAATACCTAATCTACTAAAGGTATCAAAAAAGAAAGAAAAAATGAAAGAAAGAAAGAAAGAAAGAAAGAAAGAGAGGAAGAAAGAAAGAAAGAAAAAAGAAAGATAGAAAGAAATTGATGGAAAACTTCCAAACTCATTCTGTGATGTCAAGATTATCCTGATCCCAAAACCAGAGAAAGACTTCATGAAAAAAGGAGAATTACAGAACAAGATCCCTGACGAATAGTGAAGCCAAAATACTCACTGAGATCCTAGTCATTAGGATAAAACAGTACATTAAAAAGATTATTCACCAAGACAAATGTGGTTCAACATTTGCAAGTTAATTAATGTGATAGAGCACATTAACAAAAGAAAAGACAAGAACTGTATGATCCTATGAATTAATGCAGAAAAAACATTTGACAAAATACAGCATGTTTTAGTGATTAAAACTATTCAGAATGTAGGGATGCAGGGAATATTCCTCAATACCATAAAAACCACCTATGAAAAATGCACAGCAAATATAATTCTCAATGAAGAAGAGCTAAGAGCTTTTCTCTTCAGGTCAGGAGCACGACAGGGATGCCCACTCTAACCACTATTGTTCACCATGGTGATAAAAGATCTAGCCCCAGAAATCAGAAAACAAAAAGAAATAAGAGGCATGCAGATTGTGAAAGAAGAATTCAAACTCTCTCTCTTTGCAGAAGACATGATACTTTATGTGGATAACCCAAATGACTCCACTCCCTTACTACTAGAACTCATATAGCAATTCAGCTTCATGACATGATAGAAAATCAGTTACATTTGTATTCATTAATAATGTCACTGAATAAAGAGGGATTCAGGAATCAATTCCAGTCACAATAGCTCCGAAAACCATAAGATACCTAGGAAAAAACCTAACCAAAGACATAAATAATATACACTCCAGAAAGTACAGAACATATATGAAAGAAATGGAAGAAGACACAAAGAGATGAAAAAAAAAATTCCATGCTCATGGATTGGAAGAATAAACACTGTTAAAATGTCTATGATGTCCAGAGCAATCTACAATGAAATCCCCCTCAAAATACCATCAACGTTATTCACAGAACTGGAACAAACAATCCTAAAATTTGTATGGAACCAGAAAAGACCACAAATCGCCAGGGTGTTGTTGAAAAAGAAGGACACACCTGGGGGCATCACAATGCCTGACTTTAAGCTCTATTACAAAGCTATGATCAACAAAGCAGCATGGTATTGGAACAGAAACAGAAAAATTCCTCAATGGAACCGAAAATAGGGTCCAGAAATGGACCCTCAACTCTATGCTGAAGTAATCTTGGACTAAGCAGGGGAGAACATCCCATGGAAAAAAGACAATCTCTTCAGTAAGTGATGTTAGGGAAATTGGACAACCACATGCAGAAGAATGAAGATGGACCATTCTCTTACAACATACACAAAGACAAACTCAAAATGTATGAAAGAACTAAATGGGAGACAGGAGTCCATCAAAATCCTAGAGGAGAACATAAGCAGTAACCTCTTCAGCATTGGCCACAGCGCCTTCTTTCTAGACAGGTCTCTAAAGGCAAGGGAAACAAAAGCAAAAATAAACTTTCGGGACGTCATCAAAATAGAAAGCTTCTGCACAAAAAAGGAGACGTCAACAAATGAAGAGGCAGGCCACGGAATGGGAGAAGATATTGTCCAATGACATTATACATAAAGGACTGGTATTCAAGATGTGTAAGGAACATCTCCAACTCAACACACACACACACACACACACACACACACACACACACACACACACAATAATCAAGCCAAGAAATGGGCAGAAGATGTGAACAGACACTCCTCCAAAGAAGACATACAAATGGCTGACAAAAACATGAAAGAATGTTCAACATCACTAGCTGTCAGGAAATTCAAATGAAAAGCACATTGAGATACCACCTTACATCAGTTAGAATGGCAAAAAATTAACAAGGCGGGAAACAACAAATGCTGGTGAGGGTGCAGACAAAGGGGAACCCTCTTAAACTCTTGGTGGGAATGCAAGCTGGAACAGTCACTCTGCAAAACAGTATGGAAGTTCCCCAAGAGGTTAAAAGTAGAGCTGCCATATGATCCAGTAATTGCACTCCTAAGTATTACTCCAAAGATGCAGATGTAGTGAAAAGAAAGGGCACATCCCCCTAGTTGAACCCCAGTGTTCATAGCAGCAATGTCCACAATAGCCAAACTGTGGAAGGAGCCAAGATGCCCTTCAACAGATGAATGGATGAAGAAGATGTGGTACACACATAAAATGAAATAATACTCAACCATCAGAAAGGATAAATACACACCATTCACATCAACATGGATGGAAGTAGAGGGGATTATGCTAAGTGAAATAAATCAAGCATAGAAAGACAATTATCATATTATTTCACTCATATTTGGAACATAAGGAACAGCAGGGAAGACCACAGGGAAAGGAAGGGAAAGTGAATGGAAGGATATAAAAACAGATATAAGAACAGTCAAACCAGGAGAGATTTTTTTTTTAATCCCAGAACTTAACTGAGGATTACAGAAGGGAGGGGGATAGAGTGTGAATTAACCAGGTGATGAGTATTAAGCAGCGCACGTATGGTGATGAGCACTGCTTGTTATATGCAAATAATGAATGGTTGATCACTACAACAAAAACTTATGATGTAGCTGGCTAATTTAACATAATAAATAAATATCAAAAAATAAAAAATACATAACAAAAGAAAAGACACGAAAAGCTGTAGTCTTTATCACACACAGGGATTGGTTAATACTGATTTTCTGCTTCTGGTTATTGTTATATCATTAGAAGGAGCTTAAAACAAAGAAGTGTATGGGACAAGCACCAATGGTCCTCATTTCTATCTATATTCTACCTATATATTTATTTATTTTTTTTTAAATATTTTATTTATTTGGCAGAGAGAAATCACAAGCAGGCAGAGAGGCAGGCAGAGAGAGAGGAGGAAGCAGGCTCCCTGCGGAGCAGAGAGCCCGATGCGGGGCTCGATCCCAGGACCCTGAGATCATGACCTGAGCCGAAGGCAGAGGCTTTAACCCACTGAGCCACTCAGGTGCCCCTATATATTTATTTTTAATGTATCATAAGCAAATACAAACTTTTTTTTTTTTTTTTTTTTTTTTGCCTTTAAAAAGGATTTATTCCTTACAGTTACCAACACAAAATCTTTTCAGAGTCTGCCACTTGCTGGATGGAACAGATCAGTGATGGTTTGGTTATTCAGCTTGTGATCTTTTCTGGAATTGAAACATCATACAGAGGAAAGACTTGTCTGGTACAACTGCTTTTTTTTTTTTTTTTTTTTTTTTAATATACTAATAATATTTATTTATTTATTTTTTCAGCGTAACAGTATTCATAGGAGAAGAATAAATGAAACAAGATGGGATTGGGAGGGAGACAAACCATAAATGACTCTTAATCTCACAAAACAAACTGGGGGTTGCTGGGGGGAGGTGGGATTGGGAGAGGGGGAGCGGGCTATGGACATTGGGGAGGGGAGGCGAACCATAAGAGACTATGGGCTCTGAAAAACAACCTGAGGGTTTTGAAGGGTCAGGGGTGGGAGGTTGGGGGAACAGGTGGTGGGTGATGGGGAGGGCACGTTTTGCATGGAGCACTGGGTGTTGTGCAAATACAAACTTTTAAGTGAGATTAGCCTAGGTACTAGGATTCTAAGTGTGTATTATTTCTATTCTTAACTGTACATTTCAATTATTCCAAGTTATAGTTACCATTATTTCTTTCATAAAGCATTCTGAATTTGAAATGTATTCCTTGTTTTACTGATAAGATTGATAAGATGCAATAAACTTGGGGATAATTATCTAATTGGTCTTTAGTGTTCTTAAAAACTATTCAGATGAATTCCCTCCTTCTGAGACAGAAACTAGTCCACTATCATTTCATGGATATTACTTTTGATATGAAGTATATTCTCAGCATATTTCTATGAAGCACATTTATAAAAATTTTCCTTATGCTATCAGGAAGCACATTTTTATGCTATTTTCTTTATACATATACCAGATTCATCACAATGAATAATATAATAATTATATTTTGAAGGAGAAATTTAGGCTTTTATTTAGTACCGTAAATCAGTATAATTTTCATCTGTGAAGTTGAATGAACCCACTTGGGCTTCATGTTTTTATATTCAGACAACAGGATACAGTGCTATACTGTTAAAAGCTTATCATGTAACTACCTCAAGCAGAAGCTGGTTACCATTAACTGGTTTGGTGTACAATTTAGAGAGAGGACACTTTGTTACTATGAGACTTATTCATCTGCAAGTGTTACCATGGCAACCACACAACTTTGTCTGATGAATTTCCTAACAAAGGGTTCCTACAGATCCCAGAGAATTATCCTCAATCCCCTACTCAATTCCCCTTCTAAATCAAAGATCCAATTAACCACAGTTTCTACGGGGGAAATATAAAGTTTTAACTCTTGATAATTAGGAGGTTATTTAATAAGACTCTGTGGGTGCTCCGATTAGCCAAACTCATTAAAAGTTTTTCACCTCAATCCCAGAGGCCTGTTTTAATTAGCTCCTGAAAACCACTCTTTCAATTATGGCCTTTCTCTTCCATGCTTAAAGTACATAACTGCCTTTGATTAATGCCTTGTTGTTTTTGTTAGTGAGCATCCCAACCCCACTAATGCTAAGAAGAAAAGAAATGTCAAAAATTCTTATAATTTATCCAGATTTCCAGGAAGCTGGAAATGCTCTTAAACTTCTGTTTACCAATTTCATTAAAGATATATCAAGTAGAAGAATACTCAACAACCTCTCTAAAAACATTTTTTTATTTTTTAAAGATTTTATTTATTTGTTTGAGAGAGAGATCACAAGTAGGCAGAGAGGCAGGCAGAGAGGGAAGTGGAAGCAAGCTCCCTGCTGAGCAGAGAGCCTGATGCAGAGCTTGATCCCAGGACCCTGAGACCATGACCTGAGCCGAAGGCAGAGGCTTAAACTACTGAGCCACCCAGGCGCCCCTTTAAAATTTTACATTTTAAAATGTATCTAAATAAAATTATGAATGTGTAATAGATTATATTGTAGGTCCAACAAACCCAGTAGTGATTTGGAGGGCTACTGTGGAAATCTCCCAAATCTAGAAGGTTGGAGAAATGCAATTAGCATGCCTTGCTTATTAACAATTTAATATGTGAACATTTAAAAAAAATGAAACAGGAAGCTCTCAGACAATATTACTGAATCATTTAATTCAGTTGAAGTGTATTGAAAGGAAAGGGAAGGAAAAGAATTGAAAGGATAGAAAAGGAAAGGAAAAGGAAAGAAAGAAAGGAAAGGAAAAAAAGAAAGAATGAATGATTATCAAACCATTTGCCTTCTGAGATCCGTTTTATCTCTTAGGTGCTGTACTATATTACTAAGATATTCACTTCCAATGATAGACATCAAAGTGTTAAGACATTGAAGATATGTTTAAATCATGAAATGGGGATCCAAGGACTTCCCTCTTTGCTTTTCCATAGCTACTCATATCTATGACCTCTCTGGTAGGGATACACACCATGCTCAATGCTAGGCAAAAGGGGTTGCTGGGGGGAGGTGGGATTGGGAGAGGGGGAGGGAGCTATGGACATTGGGGAGGGTAAGTGCTATCATGAGTGCTGTGAAGTGTGTAAACCTGGCGATTCACAGACCTGTACCCCTGGGGATAAAAATACATTATATGTTTATTAAAAAAAAAAATTGGAAGGGGAGGCGAACCATAAGAGACTATGGACTCTGAAAAACAACCTGAGGGTTTTGAAGGGTCAGGGGTGGGAGGTTGGGGGAACAGGTGGTGGGTAATGGGGAGGGCACCTTTTGCATGGAGCACTGGGTGTTGTGAAAAAAGAATGAATACTGTTACGCTGAAAAAATAAATAAAATGGAAAAAAAAATACCCTTTATAACTATTATGATTTGGGGGTTTATTTTTCTTTTCAATGTACAATTAGTTGGTTAAAGAGCTAAACCTGACTGTGTAGTTGTTTTAATTAACCTGAGTTTCATCTATTTCCTTTCACCTAAATTCACAGGCAAGCCTGAAATTTTATAGATTCCCCTCTTAAAGTGAAAAAAACATGACCCCAAGAGGGCACCCAGACATTAAAAGGAAGTAAAGGCTTCCCATAAAGATTAAAATTATTATTTTTTTCTTTTTTTTAAACTTGGATATCAAACATTAGTTGAGTCATAATTCAATTTATCATGTCACACCTGTATTTTGTACTCATGATAGAATACAAAATATGAGGGAACATCTATACAAAAATACCTGTGTAATCTTGTTTCAGAATATGAAGCAAAATGAAATGTAGTTTTCCTGTAGCAATGCATTAATCATAAATATCTTGCTACCTCATGTATTCTCAAGCAAGAAATTTCCTGAAAGAAAATACCCTGGCTTATCTCCTGCACTGATAATTCTCATTATTTGGAAACATAATCTAAATTGGTGCAGGTGATATTGAAAGAATTTAATTCCCTGACACATCTAAAGATATGTCTTTTACATTCTTGGGAAATGTAAGATTGGGAAAATTGGTAAATTTTACATTCTTGGGAAAATATAAAATTGGGAAATTCAGGAAAGAATTCCCTGACACATCTAAAGATATGTCTTTTACATTCTTGGCCCAACTTATTTCTTTAAGTGACTCAATCTACAGCTCTTCCTTTTCATGAAAATGGGAAGTCACAGGAAAAGTATGTTCTAAGCTATCTTCAAGATCGATATTTCCATGTTGTTGTTGTTGTTTTGGTAGTTCTTATAAATGCTAGTCCATATACATGTAGGGTTATAAGTAGCTATACTTTAGGCTCTGTGTAGGGAACATCAGAGGAGAATTGACTAGGGAACATCAGAGGAGAATTTATAACAACTTGCACACTTCATTTTGATTGCATAACATCCTCTGTGTGATTAATATGACTATCGAGTAATGTGAAGAAGGGTTGTCTTTTGAGACTGGAGTTATTATGAACAATGATCCCAAGAAAAGCGTCATATATTTTCTATGTAATCAATGCATATGAGATTATTGGTTATAACCAGATGTGGAATTATTAGCTCAGATTACTCATTAATTTAACTTCATTATGTTTTTTTATAAAAAAAGTTGTATGAATTTAGACATCTTCCATCCATTATGAAACTTTGTTTATTCACGGATCACTAATGGTATTGTGAGACTTTTAAAAGTTTTGTTTGTTTGTTTACAGTTGGTTTTGTTTTGTGGTATCTCATTGTGACCTCGGTATTTATTTCTCTGATTTCTGAGGTTGAAAAACTTTTCAGTTCTTTATCTGATATTTTAATGTCCTATCTGAGAATGTTTCTTAAAGGTTTATTGATTTTATTCTATAGCTTGTTTTTACTTTATTGATTTGTCAAAGTTACCTATGTATTTGGGTGAATAAATTTTCAAGCAGGTTCAAACCAGTATTGCCTCACCACATATTAGGACTGTACTCTTGTTACCTTCCTCATGCTTTCTTCTTTATACAAAATTCACTTATATCATAGAAAAAGCTTGGTGCCTGTGCATATGCAAAATTGAAATATGGACTCAAGAAATGACATTCTAGATAGGGGAGTCAAGATGGCGGGGAAGTAGGAGGAAGCACCGTTTCAACCTGTACCCTAAAGAGAGCTGATTGCCGACAAAAGAACTCCGATCACCCATGAAATCAGCCTGAGATCAGAATTACACACGTCTGGATCTCTACAGGAGTAAAAGATGCCAGTGGGCAGGTAAAGCAGAGTGGGAATGTTGGACTGATATCAGAAGATGAACAAAAGGGGGAGGGAGCCACCAAAGGCAACCAATTGGAAAGTAATACCCCAAAACGAGAGTGCCTTGCATCTGGGGACCAGCATTAACTTGGAGTCTGGTTGAAAGCACTCAAAAAAGAGCAAAGGATCGCAGGGGGAAATTGTGGGAATTGGGGTGGTTAGAGACAGGGGATTAAGTCTCCGGACCCATGACAGCCGCCCCTAGCACTGAGCCAGAGAGAGTGCAATGGAGAAACCAGGTCTTGGTCCCTGAGCTGCCAGCGAGCCTGAGCTGCCAGTGCACCTGAGAACGCATGGGTTCCAGCTCCCGTGAAGGGCTGGGAGCCAATCCAGATGGCATTCCTGAGACACGCACCCCACATCCTCCCTGAAAGAGGTTCGGGCAGGCATTAGCCTCGCCCTCTTAGACCCCCTCCAAGGGATCAGAGCCTGAGATGCGAGTGCCCCACACCCTCCTCTGGGAGGCACTAGCCCGGAGCTTTCAGACCCAGAAAAAACAGGCACTCCCAGCCTGGGGCAGTGGGAAAATGTCAGTGTGATATCACTGCCTGGAACATCGCTGGTGGTCTGGAGCTGCCCAGACAGCCGCTGCTGCCATGGTGTTGGGTACAAGGAAGGGATCCTACATCCCCAGGGACTGTGACTTGGAACCTATTCTGCCAGCAGCTCTGCAGAGCATTCTGAGGCTTCTCTCTGAGAGGGAAGTCTGGGTGCAGTTTGCTCTCCTATAAACCTCCAAAATCCATCAAAATCTGTCGGAGCAAGAGAAAACAGATGAACAAACATAAAAACCTCCAGAGAACAAAAGCCTGAAAAAAACAGTTTCCTCAGAGCCCATGCACTTGAGGGGGTCAGGAGGACTTAACTCAGGGAACATCATTGACTGCAAACCCGCATGACAGGCCATTCCCCAGAAAACCAACCAGGAAAGGAAAAAAAAAAAAAAAAAGAGAACAACCACCACTTCATAAAAACAACTTTTATTTTTAACTCAATACCACTACTCTGGTTCATATTTTTTTACACATATAGATAATTTTTTAACCTATTTACCATCACAGTGAGATGTCCAGTACATCAAATTCCTTACTAGTCTTCTAATCTGAACTTTTTGATACATACACCCATGTTTTTATTTTGCTTTTCTATTTTTTTAGTTTTTTTAAATTTTAGTTTAGCTTAGTGTAGTTTAGTCTTTTTTAATTTTTATTTTCTAATATATATAGAGTTAAACTTCCAGGTAATCCCCTTTCCCCAATCAATGCTATGCATATAGGAAAATGAATTTTTAATCCCCCTTTATCTTAGGAAAGTTGAGTCCTTTACCAAAGACATCAAGATACTTCCAGGAAGAATCAAAATAAACTTCCTCATGCACACTGAGAATTTGTAACCACTCTCCCATCTTTTCCTTCTGCCAGTGTTTCTGTGTATTTGTGTTTGTCCTGAGAGTATATAAATCTTATACTTGGGGTTCTTTTTGACGAGGTTCTTCCTTTTTTTGCATATATATATATTTCACTTGTCATATACTTTTATCAGTCTTTTTGTTTGTCTGTTTTTGTTTGTATACTTCATAAATGTTACATTGGGGCCCATTTGGGCTGAGCCTTTTCTTTTACCTTCCTTTTTTTTTTTTTCCTGTCTTTCTCTCTCTCTCTCTCTCTTTTTCTTTTTCTGTTTCTTTTCTTTTTCCTCTCATTTGGGTGGGGAATCCTGATTGCACAGAAGTGTTCCAAGGTGCACCTTGACTGCACCGCAGTGGGTACATCCAGCTACATCTGTTCAGTCATCTCTCACCAAAATGACTAGGAGGAGGGATGCCCAACAGAAGAAAAATACAGAGGATGGGCCTTCTGCAACAGAGCTAATGGCTATCGACATAGACAATATGTCAGAAAAGGAATTCAGGCTAACAATTATCCAGGCACTGGCTAGGTTGGAGAAATCCATGCATGACCAGACGGAATTGAATAGGGCAGAACCGAAAGCCACCAGGGATGATGGTCAAAATGCTCTCAATGAATTCCTATCTAATCTACATTCTCTAAAAGCTAGGGAAACTGAGACAGAATATAGAATTAGTGATCTGGAGGACAAACAGATAAAGATAGGGACAGGAGGAAGCCTGGAAAAAACAGCTCAGAAGCCACAAAAACAGAATCAGAGAAATAAATGATGCCATGAAATGTTCCAATGTCAGAATTATTGGAATCCCTGAAGGGGAGGAGAAAGAAAGAAGTCTAGAAGATATAGTGGAACAAGTTGTCTATGAAAATTTTCCCGACCTCATGAATGGAAACAGCGTTCATGTACTAGAGTCGGAAAGGTTCCTCCCCCCCCCAAGATTATAGATTCTCAAAAGTTCTCGTGAAACCTGATAGTAAGAATGAAGAATTAAAACTGTAGGCAGACTCTCTTGAAAACAACTAGGAAAAAGAAGCTCTTACATACAGAGGAAAGCCCATTAGAATGATGTCAGACCTGTCCACAGAGCCATGGCAAGCCATGAAACCATGAAACCAATGAAGAATGAAGGAAGGGCTGGCAAAACATATTCAGGGCACTAAATGAGAAGAACAAGCAGCCAAAAATACTGTATCTACTAAGACTGACATTAAAAATGGATGGAGTGATAAAGAGTTCCCTAGACTGGAAAGACTTAAAAGACTATGCAACCACCAAGCCGACATGGCAGGAAATATTAAAGGGGATTCTATAAAAGAGAAAATATTCTATGAATATAATTGAACAGAAATATAGAGAAAATCTACAGACAGAACGGCTTCAAAGGTAACACGATATCAATCAAAACATATCTATCAATAATCACTCTCTATGTGAATGGCCTAAATGCCCACAAAAAACGACACAGGGTTGCAGATTGAATAAAACCACAGGACAAATACTTATGTTGTCTACAAGAGACATATTTTGAACCTAAAGATACACCCAGACTGAAAGTGAAGGGATGGAGTAGCATGTTTCATGCCAATGGGCCTCAAAAGAAGGATGGGATAGTGATTCTAATATCAAATGAGTTAGACTTTAAAGACTGTAGTAAGAGATACAGAAATACACTAAATAATTTTTAAAGGGGCTATCCACAAAGATGATCTAACAATTGTAAATATCTATGCGCCCAATATGGGAGCAGCCAATTACATAAGAAAACTATTAATCAAGATAAAGAGTCATATTGACATAAATACATTAATAGTAGGAGATCTTAACACATGTCTCTCAGTAACAGACAGAACAAAGAAGCAGAAAATCAATAAAGAATAAGAGCATTGAATGAAACATTGGACCAGATGGACTTCATAGATATACACAGAATATCCCCCCCTAAAACAACAGAATACTTGATCTTCTCAAGTTCACATGGAACCTTCTCCAGAATAGACCACATACTCAGTCACAAAGCAGGACTCAACCAATAACACTAGACTGACATTATTCCCTGCATATTCTCAGATCACAATGCTTAACTGGAGCTCAATCACAAAGAAAAGTCCGGAAGGAAATCAAACACCTGGAAGTTAAAGACCACATTGCTTAAAATGCTTGGATCAACCAGGAGATCAAAGATGAACTTAAACAATTCATGGAAACCAATGAGAATCAAGACACTTCGGTCCAAAACCTATGGAAAACAGCCAAGGAGTTCTAAGGGGAAATTACATAGATATCCAAGCCTCCCTCAAAAAAATTCAAAAATCCAGAATACACCAGCTGTCTCGACACCTTAAAGAACTGGAGAATCAACAACAAATCAAACCAACTCCACATGCAAGAAGGGAAATAATCAATATTAGAGCAGAGATCAATGAGGTAGAAATGAGAGCTACAGTAGAATGTATCAATGAAACTAGAAGCTGGTTTTTTGAAAGAATCAATAAGACCGATAAAACATTGGCCACACTAATCCAAAAGAAAAGAGAGAAAGCCCAAATTAATAAAATTATGAATGAAAAGGGAGAGATCACAACGAACACCAAGGAAATAGAAACAGTCATCAGAAATTATTACCAACAGTTATATGCAATAATCTAAGCAATCTAGATGAAATGGATGCATTCCTGGAAAACTATAAACTCCCAAAATTGAATCAGGAAGAAATGGACAACCAGAATAGACCGATATCTAGTAAGGAGATTGAAGCAGTGATCAAAAACCTCCCAAAAAACAAGAGCCCAGGACCTGACAGATTCCCTGGGAATTCTACCAAACTTTCAAAGAAGAAATAACACCAAATCTCCTGAAGCTCTTCCAAAAAATTGAAGCAGAAGGAAAACTTCCAGACACTTTTTATGGAGCCAGGATTACACTGATCCCCAAATCAGGAAAAGACCCTACCAAAAAGGAGAATTTCACACCAATATCACTGATGAATATGGATGCAAAGATTCTCAACAAGATCCTAGCAAACAGGATCCAGCAACAAATTAAAAAGATTATCCACCATGACCAGGTGGTATTAATCCCTGGGTTACAAGGTTGGTTCAACATTCGTAAATCAATCAATGTGATAGAACAAATCAATAAGAGAAGAGAGAAGAACCACATGGTCCTCTCAATTGATGCAGAGAAAACATTTGACAAAATCCAGCCTCCATTCCTGATTAAAATGCTTCAAAGTATAGGGATAGAGGGAAAATTCCTGAACTTCATAAAATATATCTATGAAAGACCCACAACAAATATCATCCTCAATGGAAAAAAGCTTGCAGCCTTCCCGTTGAGATCAGGAACACGACAAGGATGCCCACCCTCATCTCTCTTGTTCAACATAGTATTAGAAGTCCTAGCAATGGCAACCAGACAACAAAGAGAAATAAAAGGTATCCAAGATGTCAAAGAAGAAGTCAAACTCTTTCTCTTTGCAGATTACATGATTCTTTATATGGAAAACCCCCAAGACTCCACACCAAAACTATACATACAGCAAGTTCAGTAACGTGGCAGGATACAAAGTCAATGTACAGAAATCAGTGACTTTCTTATACACTAACAATGAAAATACAGAAAGGGAAATTAGAGAATTGATTCCATTTACTATAGCACCAAGAACCATGAGAGACCTGGGAATAAGCCTAACCAAAGTGGTAAAGGATCTATACCTGTGGAACTACAGAACACTCCTGAAAGAAATTGAAGAAGACACAAAAATACGGAAGACCATTCCATGCTCTTTGATCAGAGGAATAAACATTGTTAAAATGTCTATACTGCCTAGAGAAATCTATACATTTAATGACATTCCAATGAAAATTCCACCGGTATTTTTCAAAGGGCTGGACCAAATAATCCTTAAATTGTTTGGAATCAGAAGAGACCCTGAATCTCTGAAAGGTTGAAAACCAAAAACAAAACTGGTGGCATCACTTTACCTGGTTTCAAGCTTTACTACAAAGTGGTGATCACCAAGACAGCGTGGTACTGGAATAAAAACAGACACATAGACCAGTGGAACAGAGTAGAAAGCCCAGATATGGACCCTCAACTCTATGGTCAAATAATCTTCAACAAAACAGGAAAAAATATACATTGGAAAAGAGACAGTCTCTTCAATATTGGTGCTGGGAAAACTGGACAGCTATATGTAGAAGAATGAAACTCTACCATTCTCTCACACTGTACACAAAGATAAACTCAAAATGGATAAAAGACCTCAACGTGAGACAGGAATCCATCAGAATCCTAGAGGAGAACATAGGCAATAACCTCTTCGATATCAGCCACAGCAACTTCTTTCAAGATATGTCTCCAAGGCAAAGGAAACAAAAATGAAAATGAACTTTTGGAATTTCATCAAGATCAAAAGCTTCTGCACAGCAAAGGAAACAGTCAGCAAAACAAAAAGTCAACCCACAGAATGGGAGATATTTGCAAATGACAGTACAGAAAAAAGGTTTTTATCCAGGATGTATAAAGAACTCCTCTAACTCAACACACACAGAACAGATAATCATATCAAAAATGGGCAGAAGATATGAACAGACACCTCTCCAATGAAGACATACAAATGGCTATGAGACACATGAAAAAATGCTCATCATCACTAGCCATCAGGGAGATTCAAAGTAATACCACATTGAGATACCACCTGACACCAGTTAGAATGGCCAAAATTAGCAAGACTGGAAACAACGTGTGTTGGAGTGGTTTTTGACAAAGGGGAACCCTCTTCCACTGTTGGTGGGAATGCAAGTTAGTGCAGCCACTTTGGAGAACAGTGTGGAGATTCCTCAAGAAATTAAAAATAGAGCTTCCCTATGACCCTGCAATTGCACTGCTGGGTATATACCCCAAAGATACAGATGTAGTGAAAAGAAGGGGCATCTGTACCCCAATGTTTATAGCAGCAATGGCCACGGTCTCCAAACTGTGGAAAGAACCAAGATGCCCTTCAATGGATGAATGGATAAGGAAGATGTGGCCCATATACACAATGGAGTATTATGCCTCCATCACAAAGATGAATGCCCAAATTTTGTATCAACCTGGATGGGACTGGAAGAGATTCTGCTGAGTGAAATAAGTCAAGCAGAGAGAGTCAAGTATTATATGGTTTCACGTATTTGTGGAGCATAACAAAGAAAATGGAGGGCATGGGGAGATGGAGAGCAGAAGGGATTTGAGGGAAATTGGAAGGAGAGATGAACCACGAGAGACTATGGACCCTGAAAAACAACCTGAGGGTTTTGAGGGGGCCGTGGTTAGGAGGTTGGGGAACCAGGTGGTGGGTAATAGGGAGGCACGTATTGCATGGAGCACTGGGTGTGGTGCTAAAACAATAAATACTGTTAAGCTGAAAAGAAATTCTAAAAAAGTGAGAAAAAAGGTCCCTCTTTCTGTAGGTTTTCTGTTTCTTTCTGGTCTGTGTAACTCTTGGGGTTTCTCTTTTTTTACAGGATCCCCTTTAATATTTCTTGCATGGCTGCTTTGTTGGTTACATATTCTTTCAGTTTCTGCCTGCCCTTAAACTCTTTATTTTTACATCCATTCTTAATGAGTGTCTTGATAGGTAAAGTATTCCTGGCTGCGTGTTCTTTTAATTTAATACCCTGAACATGTCTTGCCAGTCCTCTCTGGCTTGGTTTTCCTGGATAGGTCTGATGTTATTCTAATGTTCCTCCCTCTGTACATAAGAAATCTCTTCCCCCTGTCTGCTGTAAGGATAACTTCTTTAGCTCTAAGATTTGTAAGCTCCAATATTTCATGTCTGTTTGTTAATCTATTTTAATTTATTTTAGGAAGGGTTCTCTCTGCTTCTTGGACTCGAGTGTTTCTTTCCTTTCCAAGAGTATGGAAGTCCTCAGCTATGACTTGCTCATATATAGCATCTATTCTCCCCCCCCCCCCGGTGATTCCAATAATTCTGTCATTGGAGTGTTTCATGTTGTCCTTGACCTCTTTAAGTGTAATCTCCAGTGCCACTAATTGCCTATCCCTATAATCCCTATTCCTTTCGAAGTTATCTTTGAGATCACGAATTCAGTCCTCTGCCTCATTTACCCTTGCTATTAGAGCATCCACTTTAGACTGCTTGTCACTGGTAGCATTTTTAAGTTTGGCCTGATTAGATCTCTTCTCTGCTCTTAGAGATTCTATATTGTGACTAATGCATTTTTCAAATCCAGCTATTGACATCATGATTGCTATCCTGAAGTCTGTCTCTGACATCTTGCTTATATCCATATCTAATATTTCTGTGGCAGAAGACATTTTCTCTGGTTCTTTTCCTTGATGGGTGTTTCTCTTCCTAGTCTTTCTGTTGACAGATGATTGAATGAATGGAAAAAGTCCAAAATATCCAACTTGACCCAAGAAGGGTGCACCCTAGCAAAATTCAGTGTGGTCAGACACCACCAAAAAAAAAAAAAAAAAAAAAAAAAAAAAAAAGGCCAAAAGGAAACATGAGTAAAATTTAAAAATTGAAAAAAAAGATTAAAAATATACAAACATATCAATGTGTGTGTGTGTGTGTGTGTGTGTAATAAAAATATAAAGAAGGGGGAGGGAAAGAGGGGCTGTAATCTCTCAGTGTGGACAAAGCAGGATGTTTCAGTTGTTCCTGGGTGTCTTGATCTGTGTGTTAAAGAAAACTATGGGGCGCCTGGGTGGCTCAGTGGGTTAAAGCCTCTACCTTCGGCTCAGGACATGATCTCAGGGTCCTGGGATCGAGTCCCACATCGGGCTCTCTGCTTAGCAGGGAGCCTGCTTCCTCCTCTCTCTCTGCCTGCCTCTCTGCCTACTTGTGATCTTACTCTGTCAAATAAATAAATAAAATCTTTAAAAAAATAAAGAAAACTATGTCTTAAAATCATTAGGAAAGTAAAATTTGTTTATATAAAAAGGTAAAACAGAACAGAGTGAAAAATGGGCTAAAATAAAGTATATATCTATAAAAATATAGGTGTGTAAAAATGCAAGTTAAAAAAAGCCTATGAAAAATGAGTTGGTATAACAGAAATCTGGCTGAAATGAGGAGAACATATAAGGAAGTATACAGCAGGGGAAAATGACATAAGAAAATTAAAAAAAAAAGGAAAGAAAAGGAAAGGAAAATTATATATGAAAAGTAAACAAGTTGTGAGACCTAAGCTGGAGGTCAATGCACAATTTTCCCCTTGTGATGGGATTTTACAGTCTTATAATATGCAAAGGATTTTCATTCACCTGATTTGCCTTCTGGGAAAGGTCCCGCCACTCTGTTTCTCAGGTAACTCTGCCTGTGTGGGTTTGCCGCACCCTGCCTGGGGGATGGGTTCAGCAGAAAACAGACTTGTAGATGTACTTTGTACACCTAGGGCCTTTCTGTACCTCTTTAGGGGATCAGAGCAAAAATGGCCATAGCAAAACCTCTAGCCCAGAGCAAAAAATTCACATCTGTCCTCTTTTTAAACCCTGCAGGACAGTTCCCACTTCTGCTAGTACCACTGAAAACTGTAGCTTCAAGCAGTGCACACCTACAGCTACCCTCAGAAGCATTTTCAGGGGTCTAGGAAGATCTTTGCCCTTTCTGCTTTTAAAAATGGGAGCAATGCAAGTTGGTGCAGCCACTTTGGAAAACAGTGTAGAGATTCCTTATGAAATTAAAAAATAGAGCGACATCATGATTCTGAAACTGCACTACTGGGTATTTAACCCATAGATACAGATGTAGTGAAAAGAAGACGCATATGTACCCCAATGTTCATTGCAGGAATAACTACAATTTTCAAATTGTGGAAAGATCCAAGATGCCCTTCAATGGACAAATGGATAAAGAAGGTATGGTCCACATATACAATGGATTCTTTTTTCAATTTTTAAAATTTCTTTTCAGTGTAACAATATTCATTGTTTTTGCATCACACCCAGTGCTCCATACAATATGTGCCCTCGCTATTACCCAACACCTGGTTCCCCAACCTCCCACCCCCCGCCCCATCAAAACCCTCAGGTTGTTTTTCAGAGTCCATAGTCTTTCATGGTTCATCTCCCTTAATTTCTTGATGAATCTTCACACTCTTCTCCAAAGTGGCTGCACTAACTTGCATTCCCACCAACAGTGTAAGAGGGTTCCCCTTTCTCCACATCCTCTCCATCACCCGTTGTATCCTGTCTTGCTAATTTTGGCCATTCTAACTGGCGAAAGGTGATATCTCAATGTGGTTTTAATTTGAATCTCCCTGATGGCTAGTGATGATGAACATTTTTCATGTGTCTGATAGCAATTTGTATGTCTTCATTGGAGAAGAGTCTGTTCATATCTTCTGCCCATTTTTTGATATGATTATCTGTTTTTTTGTGTGTTGAGTTTGAGGAGTTCTTTATACATCCTGGATATCAACCGTTTGTCTGTACTGTCATTTGCAAATATCTTCTCCCATTCCGTGGGTTGCCTTTTTGTTTTGTTGACTGTTTCCTTTGCTGCGCAGAAGCTTTTGATCTTGATGAAGTCCCAAAAGTTCATTTTTGCTTTTGTATCCTTTGCCTTTGGAGACATAACTTGAAAGAAGTTGCTGTGGCTGATATCGAAGAGGTTACTGCCTATGTTCTCCTCTAGGATTCTGATAGATTCCTGTCTCACGTTGAGGTCTTTTATCCATTTCGAGTTTATCTTTGTGTACGGTGTAAGAGAATGGTCGAGTTTCATTCTTCTACATATCGCTGTCCAGTTTTCCCAGCACCATTTATTGAAGAGACTGTCTTTTTTCCATTGAATATTTTTTCCTGTTTTGTCGAAGATTATTTGACCATAGAGTTGAGGGTCCATATCTGAGCTCTCCACTCTGTTCCACTGGTCTATGTGTCTGTTTTTGCCAGTACCACGCTGTCATGGTGATCACAGCTTTGTAGTAAGTCTTGAAATCAGGTAACATGATGCCACCAGTTTTGTTTTTGTTTTTCAATGTTTCCTTAGCTATTCAGGGTTTCTTCTGATTCCATACAAATTTTAGGATTATTTGCTCCAGCCCTTTGAAAAATACCGGTGGAATTTTCATCGGAATGGCATTAAAGGTATAGATTTCTCTAGGCAGTATAGACATTTTAACAATGTTTATTCTTCCTATCCAAGAGCCTGGAATGGTCTTCCTTTTTTGTGTGTCTTCAATTTCTTTCATGAGTATTCTGTAATTCCTTGGGTACAGATCCTTTACCTCTTTCGTTAGGTTTATTCCCAGGTCTCTCATGGTTCTTGGTGCCAGAGTAAATGGAATCAATTCTCTAATTTCCCTTTCTGTATTTTCATTGTTAGTGTATAAGAAAGCCACTGATTTCTATACATTGACTTTGTATCCTGCCACGTTACTGAATTGTTGTATGAGTTCTAGTAGTTTGAGGGTGTAGTCTTTGGAGTTTTCCATAGAATCATTTCATCTGTGAAGAGAGATTGTTTAACTTCTTCATTGCCAATTTGGATACATTTTATTTCTCTTTGTTGTCTAATTGCTGTTCCTAGGAGTTCTAATACTATGTTGAAAAAGAGTGGTGAGAGTTGGCATCCTTGTTGTGTTTCTGATCTCAGCGGGAAGACTGCGTGCTTCTTCCCATTGAGGATGATATTTGCTGTGGGTCTTTCATAGATAGATTTTATGAAGTTCAGAAATGTTCCCTCTATCCCTATACTTTGAAGCATTTTAATCAGGAACGGATGCTGGATTTTGTCAAATACTTTTTCTGAATCAATTGAGAAGACCATGTGGTTCTACTCTCTTCTCTTATTGATTTGTTCTATCACATTGATTGATTTGTGAATGTTGAACCATCCTTGCAACCCAGGGATGAATCCCACTTGGTCACGGTGGCTAATCCTTTTAATGTATTGCAGGATCCTGTTTGCTAGGTTCTTGTTGAGTAATCTTACCATCCATTTTCATCAGTGATATTGGTCTGAAATTCTCCTTTTTGGTTGGGTCTTCTCATCGTTTGGGGATCAGTGTAATGCTGGCTTCATAAAAAGAGTCTGGAAGTTTTTTTCTGCTTCAATTTTTTGGAGAAGCTTCAGGAGATTTCTTGTTATTTCTTCTTTGAAAGATTGGTAGAATTCCCCAGGGAATCCGTCAGGTCCTGGGATCTTGTTTTGGGGGAGGTTATTGATCACTTCTTCAATCTCCTTACTAGATATTGGTCTATTCAGGTTGTCAATTTCTTCCTGGATCAATTTTGGGAGTTTATAGTTTTCTAGGAATGCATCCATTTCATCTAGGTTGCTTAGCTTATTTGCAAATAACTGTTGAGTATATCTTCTGATGATTGTTTCTACTTCCTTGGTGTTAGTTGTGATCTCTCCCTTTCCATTAATAATTTTATTAATTTGGGCCTTCTCTCTTTTCTTTTGAATTAGTGTGGCCACTGGTTTATTGATCTTATTGATTCTTTCAAGAAACCAGCTTCTAGTTTCATTGATATATTCTACTGTTTCTCTGGTTTCTACCTCATTGTTCTCTTCTCTAATCTTGATTACTCCCCTTCTTGCATGTGGAGTTGGTTTGATTTGTTGTTGATTCTCCAGTTCTTTAAGGTGTAGAGACAGCTGGTGTATTCTGGATTTTTCAATTTTTTTTTGAGGGAGGCTTGGATGGCTATGTATTTCCCCCTTAGATCTGCCTTTGCTGTATCCTATAGGTTTTGGACCGAAGTGTCTTCATTCTCTTTGGTTCCATGAATTGTTGAAGTTTTTCTTTGATCTCCTTGTTGATCCAAGTGTTCTTAAGCAAGGTGGTCTTTAGCTTCCAGGTGTTTGAGTTCCCTCCGGACTTTTCCTTGTGTTTGAGTTCCAGATTCAAAGCATTGTGAACTGAGAATATGCAATGAATAATATCAGTCTTGTGGTATTAGTTGAGTATTGCTTTGTGCCCCAGTATGTCGTCGATTCTGCAGAAGATTCTATGTGCACTCGAGAAGAATGATTATTCTGTTGTTTTAGGGGAGAATGTTCTATATATTTCTATGAGGTCCATCTGGTCCAAGGTTTCATTCAATGCTTTTATTTCTTTATTGATTTTATTCTTCGTTGATCTCTCTATTACTGAGAGAGGCGTGTTAAGGTCTCCTACTATTAATGTATTCATATCAATATGATGCTTTATCTTGATTAACAGTTTTCTTATGTAATTGGCTGCTCCCATATTGGGGGCGTAGATATTTACAATTGTTAGATCATATTTGTGGATAGTCCCTTTAAGAATGATGTAGTGTACTTCTGTACTTCTAATTACAGTCTTTCGTTTAAAATCTAATTTATCTTATATGAGAATCACTACTGTGGCCTTATTTTGAGGCCCATTGGCATGTAAGATACTTCTCCATCATTTCACTTTCAGTCTGGGTGTATCTTTAGGTTCAAAATGGGTCTGTTGTAGACAACATATGGATGGGTCATCTCTTTTTATCCAAAATGTAACCCTGTGTCATTTTATGGGCACATTAGGCCATTCACATCGAGAGTGATTATTTATAGATACGTTTTGATTGACATCGTGTTACCTTTGAAGTCTTTCTGTCTGTAGATTGTCTCTATATTTCTGTTCAATGATATTCATAGAATATTTTCTCTTTTATAGAACCCCACTTAATATTTTCTGTCATGTCAGCTTGGTGATTGCATAGTCTTTTAAGCCTTTTTGGTCTTGGAAACTCTTTATCTCTCCATCCATTTTGGTTTTTTTTTAATATTTTATTTATCTGACAGAGAGAAATCACAACTAGGCAGAGAAGCAGGCAGAGAGAGAGGAGGAAGCAGGCTCCCTGCGGAGCAGAGAGCCCGATGCGGGGCTCGATCCCAGGACCCTGAGATCATGACCTGAGCCGAAGGCAGAGGCTTTAACCCACTGAGCCACCCAGGCACCCCTCTCCATCCATTTTGAATGTCAATCTTGGTGGATAAAGTATTCTTGGCTGCATGTTCTTCACATTTAGTGCCCTGATTATATCTTGCCAGCCCTTTCTGGTTTTCCAGGTTTCTGTGGACAGGTGTGACATTATTCTAATGGGCTTTCTTCTATATGTAAGGAGCCTCTTTGTCCTAGCTGCTTTCAGGAGGGTCTGCCTGCAATCGTAATTCTTCATCCTAACTATCAGGTTTCGTGAGGACTTTCAAGAATCTAAAATCTTGGGCGAAACCTTTCTGTGTCTAGTACATGAACGCTGTTTCCATTAGTGAGTTTGGGAAAATTTTCATAGACAACTTGTTCCACTATATCTTCTAGAATTCTTTCTTTCTCCTCCCCTTCAGCGATTCCAATAACTCTGATCTTGGAACGTTTCATAGCATCATTTATTTCCCTGATTCTGTTTTTGTAGCTTCTGAGCTGTTTTTTTCCAGGCTTCCTCCTGATCCTTTCTCTCTCTCTGTTTGTCCTCCCGATCACTAATTCTACCTTCTGTCTCTGTTACCCTAGCTTTTAGAGAATTTAGATTAGATTGGAATTCATTTAGAGCATTTTGAACATCATCCCTGGTGGCTTTCAGTTCTGCCCTAATCAATTCTGTTTGGTCATCCATGACTTACACCATCCTAGCTATTGCCTGGATAATTGTTAATCTGAATTCCTTTTCCAACATATTGTCTATGTCGATAGCCATTAGCTCTGTTGCAGAAGGTCCATCCTCTGTGTTTTTCTTCTGTTGGACATTCCTCCTTCTAGTCTTTTTGGTGAGAGATGACTGAATGTATGTAGCTGGATGTATTGACTGTGATGCAGTCAAGGGGCACCCTAGAATGCTTCTGTACAATCAGGTTTCCCCACCCAAAGAGAGAAAAGAGAAAAGAAAAGAGAGAGAGAGACAGGAAATAAAGGGAAGATAAAAGAGAAGACTCAGCCCAAATGGGCCCTAAGGTAATATTTATGAAGTACACAAACAAAAAGAGACAAAGAAAAAGACTGATAAAAGTATATGACAAGCGAAAAAAAAAATATAAAAGCAAATAAGGAAGAACCTCGTCACTAAGAGCCCCAAATATAATATTTATATACTATTAGGACAATCACAAATACACAGAAATATTGGAAGATGGGAGAGTGGTTATAAATTCTCAGTGTGGGCGAGGAAGGTTGTTTTGATTCTTCCTGGATGTGTCTTGATGTTTTTGCTAAAGGACTCAACTTTCCTAAGACAAAGGGATATTAAAAATTGGTTTACCTATAGGGGTAGCATTGATTGGGGAAAGGGGGTTACCTTGAATTTTAACTCTATGTGTATATTAGAAAATAAAATTTAAAAAAGAATAAACTAGACTAAACTTAACTAAAATTTTTTAAAAAAATAGGAAAGCAAAAGAAAAACACGGGTGTATGTATCAAAAAGTTCAAGTTAGAAGGTTATTAAGGAATTTGTTTTAATGGACATCTCACTGTGATGGTAAATAGGTTAAAAATTATCTATATGTATAATAAAACTGAACCAGAATAGTGGTAATGAGTTAAAAATAAATCTTGTATTTATGAAGTAATGGTTGTTGTTCTCTTGTCATCTTTTTTTTTCTTCCTTCCTGTTTCATTTTCTGTGGGAGGGGCCTGCACATGGGTTTTCAGTCAATGATGTTCACTCAGTCAAGTCCTCCTGCCCCCTTCAAGGGGGTGGGCTCTGAGGAAACCGTTTTTTCAGGCTTCTGTTCTCTGGAGGTTTTTGTGTTTGTTAATCTGTTTTCTCTCGCCCTGACAGCTTTTGATGGTTTTTGGAGGTTTAGAGGAGAACAAATTGCACCCCGACTTCCCTCTCAGAGAGAAGCCTCAGAATGCTCTGCAGAGCTGCTGGTAGAGTAGGTTCCAAGTCAGGGTCCCTGGGGATGCAGTATCTCCTCATTATACCCAAAACCATGGCAGCAGCAGCTATCTCATCAGCTCCAGACCACCAGAGAGGTTCCAAACACCAATCGCACACTGAGAATTTTCCTGCTGGCCCATGCTGGGAGTGCCTGGTTTTTCCGGGTCCCAGAGCTCCCGGCTAGTGCTTATGAGCACCTCTCCCAGGGGAGGGTGTGAGGTGCTCACCTCTCAGGCTCTGATACCTTGGAGGGGGTCTAAGAGCACCAGGCTAATGCCTGCCTGCACCTCTCTCAGGGAGGGTGTGGGGATCGCATCTCAGGAATGCTATCTGGCGAGGCTCCCAGCCCCTCATGGGAGCTGGAACCCACGCATTCTCAGGCGTGCTGTTGGCTCAGGCACGCTGGTGGCTCAGGGACCAAACCTGGTTTCTCTGCCGCACTCTCTCTGACTCAGTGCCATGGGATGCTGTCATGGGTCCAGGGACTTAATCACCTGTCCCTAACAGCCCCGATTCCCTCAATATCCCCCTGCAATCCTTTGCTCTTTTTGAGTGCTTTCAAACAGACTCCAAGTTAATGCTGTTCCCCAGATGCAGGGCACTCTCATATTGGGATATTACTTTCCAATGGGTCGCCTCTGGTGGCTCCCTCCCCCTTTTGTTTATCTTCCGATATGAGTCCAACGTTCCCACTCCACTTTCCCTGCCCACTGGCATCTTCTGCTCCTGTAGCGATCCAGACGTGTATAATTCTGATCTCAGGCTGATTTCATGGGTGATTGAAGTTCTTTGGTATATAATCAGCTCACTTTAGGGTACAGGTTGAAACAGCTCCTCCTCCTATTTCCCCTCCATCTTGACTCACACCCGCCCACAATGGAATTTTATGCCTCTATCAGAAAGGATGAATACCCAACTTTTTTATCAACATGGGTGTTATGGGAGGAGATTATGCTGAGTGAAATAAGTCAAGCAGAGAGAGTCTATTATCATACGCTTTCACTTACTTGTGAAGCGTAAGGAATAACTTGGAGGGCATTGGGTGAAGGCAAGGAAAAGTGAATTGGGGGAAATCAGAGGGAGAGATGAATCATGATAGACTTTGGAATCTGAGAAACAAACAGAGTTTTGAAGGGTAGGGTTGTAGGGGGTTAGGTGAGCATGGTGCTGGATATTAAGAAGGGCACATCTTACATGGAGCAGTGGGTGTGGTGAATAAACAATGAATCTTGGAACACTGAAAAAATTAAAAATTGAGAGAGAAAAAACAACAACAACAAGACAAAAACTGGGAGCAGCTGTGGGCTCACCCGTAAACTTGAGGCTCCAGAATCAAGTCCCCTTAAACCCTAAAACCCATTCATGCCCAGTCTTCTCTTAGAGTTTCTCCTCTGTCCGAAGAGCTGTTCCCAGATTTTTTCAGGTTGTTCAAGGAAAGAGTGGCTATTTTCCTGCCCAATTCTGTTTCTGGCAATCTTAATTGTGAGTTTCTTCTTGCTCTCCCTGACCACGACCTGCCTTCTGGTTCCAATGCTCAGGCTTTCCACCAGTTCAGGAATCCCCTTCTGCTCTGTTGTCTCCTGTATCCTGAGACCAAAATCTCCTCTCTAGAATTCTGCCTTTTCTTTTTCAAAGCCCCCCATCAGGGAGGGGTATCTCTCACTAGAACAGGTTTCCAAGGACTCTGGTTTTGCCCTCCAGTGTTCTGTCAGTTTCCAGACACCTGCTTACAGTGTTTCACTCCCCCTTCTTTTTATATTCTTATATATATCTGCAGATTCATGACTCCACCATTCCTATCTTCCCGAATGCTGCTGCTTTTTTGCTTGTAGTGATCGAAATATATATTCTTACCTCTCAGGTTGATTTTGTGGGCATTCAAAATGGTTTCATAGATATTCAGCTAAATTCAGGGGACCAGTTAAAATGGAACCCCTTCTCTGCCACCTTCTTGCCTCCTCTTTACCACAATTTCTTTATCCATTCATCAGTTGATGGACATTTGGGGTCTTTCCATAATTTGGCTATTGTTGATAATGCTGCTATAAGGGGCACAATATGACCCTTCAAATGAGTATGTTTGTATCCTTTGAGTAAATACCTAATAGGGCAATTTCTGGGTCATAGGGTAGCTGTATTTTAAACTTTCTAAGGAACCTCAATATTATTTTCCAGAGTGGCTGATGAAGTTTGCATTCACAGCAACAAAGTAAGAGGGCCTATAGTTCTCCAAATCCTTGCAATATCTTGTGTGTGTGTGTGTGTGTGTGTGTGTGTGTGTGTGTGTGTGTTAATATTAGCCATTCTGACAGTTATGAGGTGCTATCTCATGGTTTTGATTTGGACTTCCCTTATGATGAGTGATGTTGAGCAACTTCTTGTCTATTGGCCATCTTATTGTTACCTTGGGAAAAAATGTTTGTTTTTGTCTTTTGTCCCTTTCTTTACTTGGTTATTTGGATTTGGCTGTTGAGTTTGGTAAGTTTTTATGGAATTTTGGATACTAACCCTTTACCACATGTTTCATTTGTAAATATCTTCATCCATTTTGTAGGCTGCTTATTAGTTTTATTGATTGTTTCCTTTGATGTGCAAAATATTTTTATCTTGATGTCCCAATAGTTAATTGTTGCTTTTGTTTCCCTAGCCTCCAGAGACCTGTCTAATAAGATCTTGTCCCAGGTGAGGTTACAGCGGTCACCAGTTGTGTTCTCCTCTAGGATTTTGATGGTTTCCTGTCTCACATTTTAGGTCTTTCATCCATTTTGAATTTACTTTTGTGTATGTTGTAAGGAAGCAGTCCAGTTTCATTCTTCTGTATGTGGCTGTCCAGTTTTCCCAACACCATTTCTTAAAGATACTTTTTTCCATTGGATATTATTTCCTACTTTTTTGAAGAATATTGGACCATATAGCTGTGGGTCCATTTCTGGGCTTCCTATCTGTTCCCTTGATCTATGTGTCTGTTTTTTCTGCCAGTACCTTACTGTCTTGTTGATTACAGCTTTGCAATAGTGCTTGAAGTCTGGAATTGTGATGTCCCCAGGTTTGCTTTGCTTTTTCTGCATTATTCTGGCTATTCTCAATCTTGTTTGGTTCCAAACAACTTTTAGGATTTTTCTAGCTCTGTGAAAAATTCTATTGATATTTTGATAAGGTGTACATTAAATATGTAGATTGCTTTAGGTAATAAGGCATTTTAACAAATATTAGTTCTTCCAATCCATGAACATGAAATGTTTTCCCATTTCTTTCTATTATCTTCAATTTATTTCATAACTGTTCTATAGTTTTCAGAGTATGGATATTTTACCTCTTGTTTGGGCATATCACTAAGTATCTTATGGTTTCTGGTGCAATTGAAAATGGGATCAATTTCTTGATTTCTCTTTCTGCTGCTTTATTATTTTGGTATATAGAAATGCAGCAGGTTGGGGAGAAGGGGCAAATGGCAGAGAAGTAGGAGACCCTATTTCAATCAGTGCCCTAAAGTGAGCTAAATATCTACCAGAATACTTTGAACACCCATGAAATAAGCCTGAGATGCAGGATTTTACATTGCTGGATATCTATGGGAGAAGAAGTCACCAGTGGAGAGATAAAGCCAAGTGGGAGTGCTTGGACTGATATTGGAAGATAAGCAAAGGGGGCAGGGAGCCACCAAAAGTGACCCATTGGAAAGTAATGCCCCAATACAAAAGTGCCCTGCAGTTGGGGACCAGCATTAACTTGACGTCTGGTTAAAAACACTCAGAAAGAGTGAAAGATTTTAAGGGACAAGTGGTGGCATCAGACAGTGATGGGCATTGGCCTTGGCCCACCTAGCCTCCAGTTCCTGGTCCATGAGCTTCCAGATGTATCCTGCTTACACCACCACTCAGCTGGGCTCACTCCCACCCATGCATGAGGGAGTCTGGTGAGTGCTCTCTAGAACCACAAGTTTTTGTGCTCTGTACAAACTGTGCTATTGGGGTCTGTCCACACTTCTTGCCTGAGAGACCTTGCTGTGGGCACTAGCCAGTGGTCTCTAGGACTGGCCAAGGATCTGGACACTCCCAGCCTGCACCTGAAGGAACTCTGTGCCATCTCTGGTTAGGATACCTCAGTGGAAGAAGTTGCATGACTGAACACACCAGGCTGCCTAGGCCTGGTCTCCAGACAGCAGTTCTGGCAAAGGCAGCCACTGGAAGCGGTCTCCCTGAACTAATATCACTTGTAGTTTTAGTGATACGAGGGTGCAGACACAAGCGGGTGCTTCAGACGACTCCTGAGACAGTGCCTAGAGCACACACCACTTGTAGGAGGTTGAAGTTTCAGCCAAGTTTGCAGAGGAGGAGTCATGTGTTCTGGACCACACGGAGGGGAGCAGACTGAGGCTTCTTTATGAGGCAGAAGTCTGGGTGCACTAAACCTTCAAAAAGCCTCAAAAAACTGATCAAACACACACACAAACAAAAACCCTCCAGAGAACAAAGTCCTGAAAAACCAGTTTCCACAGGGGCCAGGACGACTCAACCTAAGCAAAACTGCCTGAAAAATAATGCAGCAGTCCCCTCTCCAAGAATGGAAACCAAAGAACAAGAGGATAACAACCACAGGGTCCCAATAAAATGGTAAGACACCACAATCAGGGGAAAACATATATTAAGCTCCTGGTATTGCCGCAAATCCTGTATCTTGCATAAATAAGATTCTTCACATCCAGAGGAAGGTTCATCAGAATATTGTCAGACCTATCCACAGTAACCTGAAAGCCATAAAGGGCTAGCAAGACATATTGAAGGCACTAAATGAGAAGAACATACAGTCAAGAATACATTATCCAGCAAGGGTGACATTCAAAATGGATGGAGAGATAAAAAACTTCCAAGACCTACAAGGTTTAAAAGAGTATGTGACCACCAAGCTGGCACTACAAGAAATATTAAGAGGGGTTTTTATAAAAGAAGAAAGAACCCAATAGTGACATAGAACAGAAATTTACAGAGACAATCTATGGAAACAAGGATTTCACAGGCAACATGATGTCCATAAAAATGTACCTTTCAATAATCACGCTGAATGCAAACAGCCTAAATCCTCCCATAAAACTGCTCAGGGTTGCAGATTGGATAAAATGGCAGGAACAACCCATATGCTGTCTACAAGTGACATATTTGGTACCTAACGATGCATCTAGACTGAAAGTGAAGAAATGGAAAAGCATGTTTCATGCCAATAGGCCTCAAAAGAAAGCTGGGGAAGTGATTCTCACATCAGATAAATTAGATTTTAAGCTAAAGATTATAGTCACAGAGAAAGAAGGACACTGCGTCATTCTTAAAGGGTCTATCCACCAAGAAGATCTAACAATTGTAAATATTTATGCTCTCATTATGGGAGCAGCCAACTACATAAGCCAACTGTTAATCAAAATAAAGAGTCATATTGATATGAACCCATTAAATTGTAGCAGATCTTAACACACTACTCTCCATAATAGACAGATCATCTAAGCATAAAATCAATAAAGAAACAAGAGCTTTGAATGATGCATTGGACTAGATGGATCTCATAGTTACATACAGAACACTCTACCGCAAAACAACAGAATAGTCATTATTTGGAACATGGAACATACTCTGGAATAGACAATGTACTGGGTCAAAAATCAAGGCTCAACTGATACCAAAATATTGAGATTTTTCCCTGATATTCTCAAACTCATATTTCAAAGCCACAAGGCTTTGAAAGTGGAACTCAATCACAAGAAAAGTCTGGAAGGAATTCAAACACTTGGAAGACAAAGAAAACCCTGCTTAAGAATGTTTTGATCAAACAGGAAATTAAAGAAGAACTTAAACAATTCATGGGAACCAATCAGAATGAAGACACATCAGTTCAAAATCTATGGGATATGACAAAGGTGGTTGTATGGGGGAAATAGATAGCCATCAAAGCCTCACTCATATAAAGAAAAGTCCCAAACACACCTTAATGAACTGAAAAATCAATAACAATTTAAGCCAACTCCATGCAAAAGAAGGGAAATAATCAAGATTAGAGCAGAGATCAATGAATTAGAAACTAGAGATACAGTAGAAATACATCAACAAAGCTAGAAGCAGGTTCTTTGAAAGACTCAATAAGACCAATAAACCACAGGCATAACTAGACCAAAAGAAAAGGGAGAGGACTCAAATTAATAAAATTATGAATGAAAGGGGAGACATCATGATTAACACCAAATAAATAGAAATAATCATCAGAAATTATTATCAATAGTTATACGCCAATAAGTTAAGCAACCTAGAAGAAATGGATGCATTCCTAGAAACCTATAAACTTCCAAGACTGAATCAGGAGGAAATTGACAACCTGAATATAACAGTATCTAGTAACAAGATTGAAGCAGTGATCAAAAACCTTCCAATAACAAGAGACTAGGACTGATGGATTCCCTGGAGAATTCCACCAAAAGTTCAAAGAAGAAATAACACCTGTTCTTTTGAAGCTGTTTCAAAAAATAGAAACATAAGAAAACTACCAGACTCTTTTTATGAAGCCAGCATTACACTGATTCCCAAACCAGGAAAAGACACCATCAAAAAAGATAATTTCAGACCAGTATCCCTGATGAATATGGACACCAAGATTCTCAACAAGATCTTAGCTAATAGGATCCAACAGTACCTTTAAAAGATTATCCTCCATGACCTGGTGGGATTTATCCCCATATGCAAGTGTGGTTCAACATTTGCAAATCAATGTGATAGAGCAAATCACTTAGAGAAGAGAGAAGAACCACATGGTTCTCTCAATTGATGCAGAAATAAGCATTTGACAATCAGCATCTCTTCCTGATTAAAACGCTTCAAAGTATAGGGATGGACAGCATATTCCTGAACATCATAAAATCTATCTATGAAAAACCCAGAGTGAATATCATCCATTGGGGAAAAGCTGACCGTCTTCCCTTTGAGATCAGGAACATGACAAGGATGTGCACTCTCACCACTCTTGTTCAACATAGTACTAGACGTGCTAGCGACAGCAATCAGGCAACAAAAAGAAGTAAAATGTATTCAAATTGGCAAAGAAGAAGTCAAACTCTCTCTCTTCGCAGATGACATGTTACTTTGTATGGAAAACCCCAAAGACTCCACCCCCAAACTGCTAGAACTCATAGAGCAATTCAGTAATGTGGCAAGATACAAAGTCAATGTACAGAAATCAGTTGCTTTCTTATACACAAACAATGAAAATATATAAAGGGAAATTAGAGAATCAATTCCAATTCCTATAGCACCTAGAACAATAAGATACCTGGGAATAAACCTATCCAAAGAGGTAATAGATCTGTACTCGAGGAACTACAGAACAGTCAAAAAGAAAATGAAGAAGACAAAAAAAGATGGAAGACCATTCCATGTTCATGGGTCAGAAGAACAAACATTGTTAAAATGCCTATACTTCCCAGAGCAATCTATACTTTCAATTCCATCCTGATCACAATTCCACTGGCATTCTTCAAAGCATGGCACAAACAATCCTAAAATTTTTATGGAACCAGAAAAGACCCTGAATCACTAAGGAAATGCTAAAAAAGAAAAAACAAAACAAAACAGAACAAAACTGGGGGCCTCATGTTGTCTGATTTAATACTTTACTACAAAGTTGTTATCACCAAGACAGCATGGTACTGGCACAAAAACAGACACATAGACCAGTGGAACAGAGTAGAGAGCCCAGATATTGACCCACAATTCTCTGGTCAAATAATCTTTGACAAAGCAGGAAAAAATATACAGTGGCAAAAAAGACAGTCTCTTCAATAAATGACACTGGGGAAATTAGACAATTATGTATAGAAGAATGAAACTCAACCATTCTCTTACACCACACCAAAAGATAAAGTTGAAATGTCTAAAAGATCTGAACATGAGGCAGGAATTTATCAAAATCCTAGAGGAGAACATAAGCAGTAACCTCTTCAACATCAGCCACAGAAACTTCTTTCAAGACATATCTCCAAAGGCAAATGAAACAAAAGCAAAAGTGAAGTTTGGGGATTTATGTTTCTGCAAAGCAAAGGAAACAGTCAACAAAACAAAGAGACAACCCACAGAATGGGAGAAGATATTCGCAAATGACAGTACAGACAAAGGGCTTATATTCAAGATCTATAAAGAAGACATGAACAGACACTTCTCCAATGAAGATATACAGATGTCTACCAGACACATGAAAAACTGTTCATCATCACTAGCCATCAGGGAGATTCAAATTAAAACCACATTGAGATACCACCTTACACCAGTTAGAATGGCCAAAATTAACAAGACAGGAAACAACAAGTGTTGGAGACGATGTGGAGAAACCCTCTTCCACTGTTGGTGGGAATGCAAGTTGGTGCAGCCACTTTGGAAAACAGTGAGGAGAATACTCAGAAAATTAAAAATAGAGATTCTCTACAACCCTGCAATTGCACTACTAGGTACTTACCTCAAAGATATAGAAGTAGTGAAGTGGAGGGGCATCTATATCCCAATGTTCATAGCAACAATGGCCACAGTCACCAGACTGTGGAAAGAGCCAAGATGCCCTTCAATGGATGAATGTATAGAGAAGATATGGTCCATTTATTCTATGGAGTATTATGCCTCCATCAGAAAGGATGAATACCCAACTTCTGTATCAACACGGATGGACCTGGAGGAAATTATACTGAGTGAAATAAGTCAAGCACAGAGAGTCAATTAACGTATAGTTTCACTTACTTGTGGAGCATGAGGAATACCATGGAGGACATTAGGAAAAGGAAAGGAAAATTGAATTGGGGGAAATTGGAGAGGAGTCGAAACATGAGAGACTATGGACTCTGAGGGAAAACAAAAAACAAAAAACAAACAAAAACAAAAAAACAAAAACAAAAACAAAAAAAAAAAACCTGAACGTTTTGGAAGGGAGGGGGTGGGGTTTTGGGTGAGCCTGGTGGTGGGTATTTAGGAGGGCTTGTATTGCATGGAGCACTGGGTATGGTGCATAAACAATGAATCTTGGAGCACTGAAAAAAATTGAAATTAAAAAAAAAAGAAATGCAGCAGGTGTTTGTATACTGATTTTTTATCCTGTGACTTTGCTAGATTTGTGTATTAGTTCTAGCAATTTTTAAGTGGAGTCTTTCAGGTTTTCTACATAGAATATGATGTAGTCTGTGAAGAGTGAATGTTTGAGTTCCTTGCCAATTTAGGCATCTAAGGGATTTCACAGTTCAGTGTGCATTAATTAAAGCTTCTTTCCATTCTAACCAGTGTAAGGTGGTATATCAATGTGGTTTTTATTTGAATTTCTCTGATGGATAGTGATCATGATATTGCATGGAGCACTGGGTCAGGTGCATAAAGAATGAATTTTGGAACACTGAAAAAATAAAATTAAATTAAGATGCTAAAAAAATAAAAATAAAGGGGTGCCTGGGTGGCTCAGTGGGTTAAAGCCTTTGCCTTTGGCTCAGGTCATGATCCTAGGGTCCTGGGATGGAGCCCCACATTGGGCTCTCTGCTCAGTAGGAAGCCTGCTTCCTCCGCTCTCTTCTCTCCACTTCTTGTGATATTTATCTGTCAAATGAATAAATAAAATCTTTAAAAAAATAAAAAATAGAAAAATAACAAAATAAAGCTTCTTTCCATGAAGTACTGTGACTTCCCCCAAACAAATACACAATAAATATTTCTCAACTCATTCTCCAAAAGTCGATGTAACCAAATTTTATTTAACTATTATTAGAGTTATTGAATAGGGAAACCGGAGTATCTAAACCTACAGTGTATTATTAGGTAGAATCTTTGAACTGCTATCCATGCAAGGGACTTGAAACACTATCATTGTCCTCTAGTTAGAATGGGAACTTGTGGAGACCAAATGATAAGTTAAGTTTGGCTGTATCCATTTCCCACTGTTCCAGTCATTGTTTTCCATGTGACTAAAAGTAAAAGGATAGAAATACTTAAAATTGGCAGTGTCCTTCCATTGGTATACTGAGCTGCAAATTTAGGATCATACTGGTAAGGAGAAGAAAGTGAAATCCCCTAAATTACACTCCCCCAAGTTAGTAAAATAAGTTATGAAGCCACATTTTAAGATGAAATACAGATATTGGTCATCAAGAATATAGGATGTTCAGTGCCATCATAGTCTTATTCAGAATAACAACTTCAAGTTCAGTTTATCCTCATGTAAAAATGATGTTGGTGAAAATTTAAATTAGGAGTATCCTCAATTGTAGATGACTTGCTGACTAGGATACTTTTTACTGAAAGAGATCAACATTTACCTGTTATTTGCTATGTCGCTACTCATGGTGTAAGGACGAGTATGAGTTGATATGAGGTTGAAGAATCAGGTCCTTTCATGTTCCAGCCTATGATCACATCAGCACATGGGTTACCACTACCTTTGACTGTGTGCTTCCAGTCAGCCAACTGTTGTACTGACAAGCTCTAGTGCACACTCAGCTTGAGCCTTGTTTCTCTGATTCTTCTCCCATGGTCTAATGTATCAAAACCCACAATGCCTGAGAATGTTGGTAGATTATTTCCAAGAGGGAAAAATATTGAAAATGGAAGACAGAATCCAACAGGTAATGCTGGCCAATTTTTTGGATCTGAGAAGATGGTTCCGTGAAGTTGAATTATCGGTTATATTTAGCAGCTGCCCCTTTGATAACATAACAACAAGCTGTCTCTTTACTCTTTTCCTGCTTAACCCCGTTTTTTCCAAATCTTACTACCCTGAAATGATACTCCCTAATAAAATAACAGTTGAGCTATCCCCACAGGCTGTACTTCAGGGAGGATATAGATAACATTTTATTTATCCATTCATTCACTGGTGAACATATTGGTTGTTTTTATGTCTTGGCTACTGTAAATAATATTGTAATAAACATGAGAGTACAGGCACCTTTGTGAGATAGTGATTCCATTTTCTTTGGTGGGATTGCTGTATTTTATGTTACTTCTATTTAAAATTGTTTGAGAAACCTGTATACTGTTTTCCACATAGGCTGTACAAATTTACATTCCCACCAACAGTGCAAAAGTGTTCCTTTTTTCCATATCCTGATTCCTTATATCCTATCTTTCTGATAATAGTGAGTCTAATAGGTGTAAGGTGATATCTCATCATGGCCTCAATATGCATTTCAATAATTATTAATGTTTTTGGTATCTTTTCATATACCTTTTGGTCATTTGAATATTTTTTGTAAAAATTATTAATGTCCATTGTCCAATTTACAATTGGATTATTTGTTGTTATTGTTGTTGCTGTTGTTGTATCAGTTATGTATGTATTTTGGGTTGTAACCCCTTATCAGATTCATGGTTTACAATTACTTCCCCTATTTCATAGGTTTATTTTATTTTTTTCTTTCTAGAATTTTTTAATTTATTTAAGAGAGTGAGAGAGGGATCATGAGCTGGAGAAAGGTTAGAGGGAGAATCAGATTTCCCACTGAGCAGGAAGTCCAAAGTAGGACTTGATCACAGGACCCTAGGGTCATGACCTGAGCCAAAGGCAGACACTTAATTGACTGAGACAGTCAGGTGCCCTTTGCTTTGCTTTGCTTTCTTTTCTTCCCTTTTCTTTCTCTTTCTCTTTCTCTTTCTTTTTCTCTTTCCTTTTCTTTCTTTCTTTCTTTCTCTCTTTCTTTCTTTCTTTCTTTCTTTCTTTCTTTCTTTCTTTCTTTCTTTCTTTCTTTCCTTATCATTTATTTTGCTATGGAGAAGCTTTTTAGTTTGATATTTTCCCACTTGTTAATTCTTGACTTCATTGCTTATGATTGTGGTATCTTATCCATAAAAATCGTTGTCAGTATCAATGTGAAGAAATTATTCCCCTGTTTTCTTCTAGAAATTTTGGGGTTTTAAATCCAACATTTAAGTCTTTGTTTTGAGTTATTTTTGTGGGTGGTGTAACAGATTCTGATTCATTTTTCCCTTTTATTTATTTATTTTTATTCATTTTGCCTGTTAATATCCAGGGTTCCTAGGACCATTTATTGAAGGAGACAATCTTTTCTACATTGGGTGTTCTTAGCTTCTTTGTCAAATATTAGTTGACCATATATACATGGGTTAATTTCTGGGCTCTCAATTCTGTCTCTTGGATCTAAGTCTGTTTCTATGTTGGTATCATATTCATATATTTGTAATCTAATTTGAAATCTAATTTAAAATCAGAATAATACCTCTAGCTTTGTACCTCTCTCTGGATTACTTTGAATATTTGGAGTCTTGTGAGTTGATGCAAATTTTATGTTTTTTTTTCTATTTCTGTTAAATATGCTATTAACATTTTGATAGGTATTACATTGATTATGTAGCATTCCTTGGACAGTATGGATATTTTGACAATATTAACTCTTTTGGTTCAAACATATAGGATGCCTTTCCATTCATTTTTGTCTTCTTGACCATTATCTCTTAGTTATCAGTGTATAGATTGCTCATCTCCTAGTTAAATAACTTGTTTAATACACCCTTGGAAACTGAATTATTTTCTTTAATACATTTTTATATTGTTCAGTTTAAGTGTAGGGAATTGACTTTTTTTGTTTTTTTTTTTTTATTTTTTCTCTCTTTTTTAAAGGTTTATTTATTTATTTATTTGACAGAGAGAGAGACCACAAGTAGACAGAGAGGAAGACACAGAGAGGGGGGGAAGCAGACTCCCCACTGAGTGGAGAACCTGATGCAGGGCTCAATCTCAGGACCCTGAGATCATGACCTGAGCCAAAGGCAGTGACTTAACCCACTGAGCCACCTAGGTGCCCCAAGGGAATTGACTGTTTGTTTTTTTTTTTTTTTTGTATGTTGACTTATATATTGTCACTTGCCTGAATTTATTTATTAATTCCAACAGATACCATTTATCTTTAGGATTTTCTCTATATAAGATCATATCATGGAGAATTGGGGAAATGGCAACAGAGTTGGAGGACCCTAGGCTTGCCTTGTCATATGAAATATCAAATATTCCTGAATACCCCAGACATTAGCCTAAGGACTGGCAGAAAAAACTCCACAATTATAGGTAGAGAACAGGTCACATTAAAAAAGGTAGAAATCATAGAAGAATAAGTTAAGGAGAGAAAGGCTCGTGACCTTTTCAGTCAGGAGGAAGCCACAGTAGTGGAGAAGGGCAAGAGACAAATAGCACACAGGGCAACACATGGGGAAAATGAATCTCTATAACAGTTGGTTTGGAAATTGAGGTTCTAGTAGTTCTTGCAAGCAGCAGGGCATAAAATGGGGGATCTAAATTGTTAGCTTGCTTGGATCTGGGACAGATCATAAAAGATTAGGGTTGCTCTTGCACAAAATGCAGGGAAACTGTACGGAAACTTACAGTGCAGAAATAGCAATATGAAGACTGCCTGGAGCACTGAGTGGCGAGGTTATTTACTCATTTCAAAGCTAATCCAGAGAGATAGCATTCATGGAGAGATCCATCTGGGAAAAAAGAAACTGGTGGAACCACCACTCCCAGTCATGTTTGCTTTATCCCCAGCATGGTGAAACCCTTATCCTAGAACACTGGCTCAACCCACTGCAAGCACTGCATCTTCCAGATCAAGAGCTTTGCATAACCTATGCTTTGGCAGTGATGGTGACAGGTCTCATTTCACAAGTAGTGAGAGCGCATCTAGTTAAGATGAGCCACATTCAGGCCATGAACCAAATGCTGTCCAAACAGGCAAAGAGAGCCTCTGTAGATGATTGGTATGAAGGATAAAGCAGCCAGGACACAACAGCAGAGCACATACAGCACAGAATGGAGACAATCTCAGAATATTCCTGGGGAACCAACAGCACAACACAGCAGGGTACTATAGAGTTTCTTTTTCATAAATCCATTACCCTCAAGAACAGGAGACAGAACGACTTTCCTAAAACACAAAAACAGACACTGAGATGTAGATAAAATGAGAAGTTAGAGAAATTTATCCCAAATGAAAGAACAGCACAACTTCATAACTAGAGATCTAAGGGAAACAGATATATGTAGCATTTCTGATGAAGAATTTAAAGTATAACAAGTATACTCAGTGGACCTCAGAAAAGAGTGGAAAAGATGACAAAACCCTTTAGTACAGGTGTAGAAAGTAACATACCAAAGATAATGTGCACAGTAAATGAAATGAGTAACGTTTGGAAAGTAACATGATAGAAAGAATAACTGGCTGGAAGAAGCAGAGGAAGCAATTAATGATCTAGAAAAGAGAGTGATGGACAGTAATCAAGCTGAACAAAAAAGATAAAAAAATTTTAAAAAGGGGCTCCTGGGTGGCTAGTCAATTAAGCATCTGCCTTTCGCTCAGATCATGATCTCAGGGCTCTGAGATCAGGTCCACATTGGGCTCCTTGCTTAACAGAGAGCCTGTTTCTTCCTCTCCCATTCCCCCTGCTTGTGCCATATGTCTCTCTCCCTTTTTCTTTGTTAAATAAATAAATAAATAAATAAACAAATAATATTTTAAAAAGAGAGAGAAAAAACATAATTATGCCAAATAATAGACATAAAGAATTCAGGGACTCCATAAAATATAATAACATGCATGTTATATGAGTGCCAGAAGAAGAAGAAAGAAAATGGGGCATTATATTTATTTAAAGAAATAATAGTGGAACATTTCCCTAATCTAGGGAACAAAACAGATGCCTAGATCCAGGAAACACAGAGAACCCATATCAAATAAACAAAAGCAGGCCCATACCTAGACATACTGTAATTAAATTTGCAAAATGCAATGATAAAGAAAAAAATGTAAGTAGCAAGGTAAGAGAAGACATGAACTTACAAGAATAAAAGCATGTCTAGCAGTAAATTTTTCAACAGAAAATTTACAAGACAGAAAGGTATGGCAGTCTATTCAAAGTTCTGAAGAAGGAAAAAAAAAAACCTTCAGCCATTAATCCTCTATCTAGCAAATCTATCATTCAGAATACAAAGATTGAGAGTTTCCCAGAGAAACAAAAAGGAAAGGAATTCATGACTGCTTAAACAGCTCTGCAAGAAATATTAAAGGAGACGCTTTGAATGGAAAGAAGAGAGCAAATTGATGGTATAAATGTAGGAAACACAAAAGAAATAAAAGTAAAATGTCTGTAAAAAGCCAGTCAAGAAACTTAAAATAAAAGTAAATAAAATATAATAACGTATATTTAAAACATGGGGAGAGGGGAGGTGGTCATGCCTGGCTGGCTCAGTCTGTAGAGTGTGGAGTCTTTTAAAAAAAATATATATTTATTTACTTTTTAATTTCTTTTCAGGGTTTCAGAATTCAATGCTTATTCATCACACCCAGTGCTCAATGCAATGCATGCCCTCCTTAATACCCACCACCAGGCTCACCAAACCTCCCAACCCCCTTCCCTCCAAACCCCACAGTTTGTTTCTCGGAGTCCACAGTCTCTCAAGGCCCACCTCCAATTTCCCTGAACTCACTTCTCCTCTCCATCACCTCATGTCCTCCATGTTATTCCTTATGCTCCACAAATAAGCAAAACTGTATGATAATTGACTCTCTCTGCTTGGCTTTTTCACTCAGTCCCATCCATGTTGATACAAAAGTTGGGTTTTCATTCTTTCTGATGGAGGCATAATACTCCATAGTGTACCTGGGCCACATCTTCCTTATCCATTCGTCCATTGAAGGGCATCTTGGTTCTTTCCACCGTTTGGTGACTGTGGCCATTGCTGCTATGAACACTGAGGTACATTTGGCCCTTCTTTTTACTACATCTGTGTCTTTGGGGTTAATACCCAATAGTGAAATTTCAGAGTCATAGGGAAGCTCTATTTTTAATTTCTTAAGGAATCTCCACACTGTTTTACGAAGTGGCTGTACCAACTTGCATTCCCAGCAACGGTGTAAGAGGGTTCCCCTTTCTCCACATTATCTCCAATACATGTTTCCTGTCCTGTTAATTTTGGTCATTCTAACTAGTGTAAGGTGGTATCTCAATGTGGTTTTGATTTGAGTCTCCCTGATGGTTAGTGATGATGAACACCTTTTCACGTGTCTGTTAGCCATTTGTATGTCTTCTTTGGAGAAGTATCTGTCCATGTCTTCTGCCCATTTTTGGATATGATTGTCTATTTTGTGTGTGTTGAGTTTGAGGAGTTCTTAATGGATCCTGGATATCAGCCCTTTGTCTGTAGTGTCATTTGAGAATATCTTCTCCCATTCTATGGTTGCCTCTTTGTTTTGTTTCAGAAGCTTCTGATCTTGATGAGGTGCCAAAAGTTCATTGTCACTTTTGTTTCCTTTATCTTTAGAGACATATCATGAAAGAAGTTGCTGTTGCTGATGTTGAAGAGGTTACTGCCCATGGTCTCCTCTAGGATTCTGATAGATTCCTGCCTCACACTGAGGTCTTTTATTCACTTCGAGGTTATCTTTGTGTGTAGTATAAGATATTGGTCAAGTTTCATTCTTCTACACATAGTTGTCCAATTTTCTCAGCACCATTTATTGAAGAAACTGTCTGTTGAAGGTTATTTGACCATAGAGTTGTGGGTCCATATCTGGGCTCTCTACTCTGTTTCACTGGTCTATGTGTCTGTTTTTGTTCCAGTACCCTGCTTACTTGGTGATCACAGCTTTGTGTAAAGCATGAAATCAGACAACCTGAGGCCTCTAGTTTTGTTCTTCTTTTTGAACATTTCCTTGGTAATTCGGGGTCTCTTCTCGTTCCATACAAATTTAGAATTGTTTGTTCCAGTTCTTTGAATCAATAAGATCAATAAACCATTCACCAAACTAATACTAAAGAAAAGAGAGAGGACCCAAATTAATAAAATTATGATTGAAAAGGGAGAGATCACGACTAACACCAAGGAAATAAAAGCAATCATTAGAAATTATTATCAACAGTTATATGCCAGTAAATTAAGCAACCTTTGCAAAATGGATGCATACCTGGAAACCTATAAACTTCCAAAACTGAATCAGGAAGAAATTGACAATCTGAATAGACCAATATCTAGCAACAAGATTGAAGCAGTGATCAAAAACCTCCCAATAAAGGAGGACAGAACCTGATGGCTTCCCTGGAGAATTCTACCAAAATTCAAAGAAGAAATAATACCTATTCTCCTGAAGTTGTTTTGAAAAATTGAAGCAAAAGGAAAACTTCCAGACTCTTTTTAAGAAGCCAGCATTACACTGATACTCAAACCAGGAAAAGACTCCATCACAGAGAAGAATTTCAGACCAACATCCTGATGAATATGGATACCAAGATTCTCAACAAGATTCTAGCTAATAGGAATTGAATCTGCTTTCTTCTTGATAGATGAACTTCGTCCTGGCTGGAGGTTCCTCAAAATGTTGAAAATAGAACTACCCTATGACCCAGCAATTGCACTACTGGGTATTTACCCTAAAGATACAAACATAGTGATCCGAAGGGGCATGTGTACCCGAATGTTTATAGCAGCAATGTCTACAATAGCCAGACTATGGAAAGAACCTAGATGTCCATCAACAGATGAATGGATAAAGAAGATGTGGTATATATACACAATGGAATACTATGCAGCCATCAAAAGAAATGAAATCTTGCCATTTGCGACGACGTGGATGGAACTAGAGCGTATCATGCTTAGTGAAATAAGTCAATCGGAGAAAGACAACTATCATATGATCTCCCTGATATGAGGACATGGAGAAGCAACATGGGGGGGTAGGAGATAGGAGAAGAATAAATGAAACAAGATGGGATTGGGAGGGAGACAAACCATAAATGACTCTTAATCTCACAAAACAAACTGGGGGTTGCTGCGGGGAGGTGGGATTGGGGGAGGGGGAGCGGGCTATGGACATTGGGGAGGGGAAGCGAACCATAAGAGACTATGGACTCTGAAAAACAACCTGAGGGTTTTGAAGGGTCAGGGGTGGGAGGTTGGGGCAACCTGAGGGTTTTGAAGGGTCAGGGGTGGGAGGTTGGGGGAACAGGTGGTGGGTAATGGGGAGGGCACGTTTTGCATGGAGCACTGGGTGTTGTGCAAAAAGAATGAATACTGTTACGCTGAAAAAATAAATAAAATGAGAAAAAAAAAAAAAAAGATTCTAGCTAATAGGATCCCATGGTACCTTAAAAAGAATATCCTCTTATTAAGTAACTGAATCCCCACCATAGAAAAGAGGTTTTTGAAGAGATTTACTGCTCTAAATGGATGCCCGTTATTCATATTATGTCTTGAAGTTACTGAGCTTTCACTGAAGTATGATAAAGTGTGATACCCAAACCAGGAATCCAGCTATGACCTTTTCACTCAGCTACACGAAATACCAGTTGAAGAAAAAATGCTGTGAAGACTAAACAGACTGAGCAGTGAAGCAATTCAGCAAGGCTATAATCATCTAGATCTAGGTTATCTTAGGCACGTGACGCTAAGTTTAAGAACCTTAAAAGACCCTATGGACTTTTTCTTAAGTGATGGTTTTAGGGTGAATAATAAGATTCTGTCTGGTTATAGATGTCAAGCGCATTTTGAAGTTAAAGGATAAAAGAAGTGAGCCCTTATCACGACTTACTGTTTTAGAACTTGTATGACCTTTATTGTTTTCTCTTTGAATGTTCTTGAAATTTCAGTTGGCTAAACATGGCTTATTAGACTTGCCAACTTACTGCTCATCTCTATCTTTGTAAACAAGTGATATGATCTTAAAATTGTGTCCAAGCTGGTATGTGCAACAGTGTGGAAGTTCCTCATCTGATTTAATAAAATGCTTGAACACTGAAAAAAAAAAAAAGAATATCCTCCATGACCTTGGGCGATTTGTCCCCAGGATGCAAGTGTGGTTCAACATTTGCAAATCAATGTGATAGAGTAAATCAATTAGAGAAGAGAGAAGAACCACATGGTTCTCTCAATTGATGCAGAAAAAAGCATTTGACAATCATCATCTGTTCCTGATTAAAACGCTTCAAAGTATAAGGATAGACGGAATATTCCTCAACTTCATAAAATATATCTATGAAAAACCCAGAGTGAATATCATTCATTGGGGAAAAGCTGACAGCCTTCCCTTTGAGATCAGGGACATGACAAGGATACCCACTTTCACCACTCTTGTTCAACATAGTACTAGAAGTGCTAGTGACGGCAATCAGGCAACAAAAAGAAGTAAAATGTATTCAAATTGACAAAGAAGAAGTCAAACTCTCTCTCTTCGCAGATGACATGATACTTTGTATGGGAAACCCAAAAGACTCCACCCCTAAACTACTAGAACACATAGAGGAATTCAGTAATGCAGCAGGATACAAAGTCAATGTGCAGAAATCAGTTGTTTTCTTATACACTAACAATGAAAATACAGAAAAGGAAATTAGAGAATCGATTTCATTTCTCTAGCACCAAGAACAATGAGATACCTGGGAATAACCCTAACCAAACAGGTAAAGGATCTGTACTAGAGGAACTACAGAACACTCATGAAAGAAATTGAAGAAGACACAAAAAGGTGGAAGACCATTCCATGCTCATGGGTCAGAAGAATAAACATTGTTAAAATGTCTGCTGTGCCTAGAGTAATCTGTACTTTTAATTCTTTTCTGATCAAAATGCATTTTTCATATATCTTTTCTCTTTATTTTGATCAATCTGAAGTTGCCAACTCTTCATATTTTTGTAGTCTTTCTATTGTGTGTTTTCCTATTGCATATATTTCTACTGTTATGCTTATTCTTCCCTTCCACCTTATATTTTTGGAGATATTTTGCCGATCTTTTCCCATTATACAGACAAACATTTATCTCTGGATTTTTAGCACGTTTCTCCACATATTATGCATATATAATTCTTTATATTCTCTGTTTAAAACTTCTTATTTATATTACACATACCTTTATCAAGTTAGTTAGTTTACTGAAGTGTACCCAAAACAGGAAAATAGACTTTAAAAATGGTTTTTCATAAAATAAACATACTTATATTTTTTTTAAAAAAAGGTAGTTTGTCACCAGCACTACAGAAGCATCATGTATGCCTTTTAAAAATCACTGAACACCCATCCTTTCCAAAGGCGTATTTTCATAAATAACAACAAATAATAGAATTATATTTATTATGTTTAAATTTACATTAATAGAAAGATACACTATGCACCCACCCTTTCCTGGACTCTTGGGTGAATATTATATTTGTGAGAATCATCCATGTTTTTAGTGTAGTAGTTTCATTATTTGCATTATTTTAGACTAGCACCTACCACTACTCTCAACATGAAAAACACAAAAACTAGTGAAATATATATATATATATATATATATATATATATATATTTCCATTTTACTTTATTTTCTCAATGTTCCATGATTCATTGTTATGCACAACATCCAGTGCTCCATGCGATACCTGTGCTCCTTAATACCTATGACCAGGCTCACCCTCACCTCAATTCCTCTTTCAAAACCCTCAGTTTGTTTCTCAGAGTTCACAATCTCTCGTGCTTTGTTTCCCCTCCAATTTCCCCCATTTCAGTTTTCCTTTACTTCTAGTGTCCTCCATGCTTTTCCTTATGCCCCACAAGTAAGTGAAACCTTATGACAATTGACTTTCTCTGCTTTACTTATTTCACAAAGCATAATCACCTCCAGTCCCATCCATGTTGATGCAAAAGTTGGGTATTCTTCCTTTATGATGGAGGCATAGTACTCTATAGCATATATGGGCCATATCTTCTTCATCCATTCATCTCTTAAGGCTCTTTCCATATCATCATCTTGGCTCTTTCCACAGTTTCTTGATTGTGGTCATTGCTGCTATGAATATTGGGGTACCTATGGCCCTTTTTTTCACTGCATCTGTATCATTGTATGAATACCCAGTAGTGCAATTGCAGGGTTATAGGGTAGCTTTATTTTTTTTTAATATTTTATTTATTTGACAGAGGGAAATCACAACTAGGCAGAGACGCAGGCAGAGAGAGAGGAGGAAGCAGGCTCCCTGCGGAGCAGAGAGCCCGATGTGGGGCTCAATCCCAGGACCCTGGGATCATGACCTGAGCCGAAGGCAGAGGCTTTAACCCACTGAGCCACCCAGGGGCCCCTCTATTTTTAATTTTTTAAGGAATCTCCATGATGTATTCCAAAGTGGCTGGACCAATTTGTATTTCCACCAACAGTATAAGACTGTTCCCCAATATAGCCTGATACTGGCACGAAAACAGACACATAGACCAGTGGAAACAAAGTAGAGTGTCTAGATATGGACCCTCAACTCTATGGTCAAATAATCTTTGACAAAACAGGAAAAAAATCCAGTGGAAAAAAGACAGTCTCTTCAACAAATGGTGCTGGGAGAACTGGACAGCTGTGTATAGAGCAATGAAACTCAACCATTCTCTTAAACCATGCAGAAAAATAAAGTCAAAATGAATGAAATACCTCAACATGAGGCAGGAATCTATCAAAATCCTAGAGGAGAACATAGGCAGTAACCTCTTTGACATTGGCCACAGCAGTTTCTTTTAAGACACATCTCCAGGGGCGCCTGGGTGGATCAGTGAGTTAAGCCTCTGCCTTCAGCTCAGGTCATGATCTCAGAGTCCTGGGATCAAGCCCCACATCTGGCTCTCTGCTCAGCAGGGAGCCTGCTTCACCCTCCCCCTCTGCCTTCTTCTCTGCCTACTTGTGATCTCTCTCTCTCTGTCAAATAAATAAATAAAATCTTAAAAAATAAAAAAAAAGACACGTCTCCAAAGGCAAAGGAAACAAAAGTGAAAATGAACTTTTGGAACTTTCTCAAGATCAAAAGCTTCTGCACAGCAAGGAAACATCAACAAAGCAAAGAGGCAACCCACAGAAAGGGAAAAGATATTCACAAATAACACAAACAGACAAAGGCTGTATAGAACCTACGAAGACCTATAAAGAACTCCTCAAACTCAACACCCCCAAAAAAAACAGATAATGCTAAAAAATGGGCAGAAGCCAGGGACAGATACTTCTCCAAAGAAGACATGTAAATGACTAACAGACACATGAAAAAATGCTCATGATCTTTAGCCATCAGGGAAATTCAAACCAAAACCACATTGAGATATCACTTTATACAGTTAGAATGGCCAAAATTAACAAGTCAAGAAAGAACAAGTGTTGGCAAAGATGTGTGGGGGGGAAGATTTTTAAAAATATTTTGTTTGTTTGTTTGTTTATTTATTTATTTATTTATTTTTCAGGAAGAGAGAGAGCACAAGCAGGATGAGTGGCAGGCAGAGAGAGACGCAGGTTCCCTACTGAGAAAGGACCCTGATGGGGGCCGCAATCCTTGGACGCCAGGATCATAACCTGAACCAAAGGCAGACACTTAACTGACTGAGGCATGTAGGCATCCTTCAAAATTTTTAAATATTTCTATAGCCACATTAAATAAGAATGGGAAAAAGTGAAATTATTTAAGTGTATTTTATTTGCTCCAATATACCCAAATTTTGGCATTTAAATATGTAATCATTACAAAAATTTTACTGAGATATTTTACATTATTTTTACATATGACATTTTAGAAATTTAGTGTAAACTTTACACTGGTAGTAAGTCTCAATTCTGATTGGCCACAGTTTAAATTCTCAATAGTTTTATGAAGTTGGTGTGTGCAACACTGTACATTGTAAATGTTAAGGGTGACCATTGCTCAAACCATAACACAATTTTGTATACATCTGATTATTTTTTATCTTTATTGATATCTAATATACAAAAACCTGCACATAATTAATGTATATAATTGAATGAGCTCATGTATATGACATGGATATGTTTATTACTAGGATTTTGGTGATGGTAACACAAGTGTATATATTTGAATATTGATATCTATTTAGGATTTTTACAATTTGAGACAGTTAGAATAAGTGGTGCTATCAACAGTCATATCTGTCTCAGTGCACATCACTAGTAATAATTTTTTTGCATGTTCAAATTTAATAGATGTTGCCAAATATATCCCACGGTTCTGCCAGTTTTGTTTCTAATATTATCAGTGGATTACTGGTGGTATTTAAGCTAGAGTACCTGTTAAAATATCTTCTTAAAATACATAGCTTAAGGGTGCCTGGGTGGCTCAGTTCATTAAGTGTTTGCCTTCAGCCTAGGTCATGACCCCAGGATCCTGGGGTTGAATCCTACATCCAGCTCCTTGATCAGCAGGGAGTCTGCTTCTTTCACTCCCTCTATCCCTCCCCCCATTCATGCTCTCCCTCTCTCTCTCTCTCTCTCTGAAATAAATAAAATATTTTTAAAAATATTTAAAGGATTATATTATAACATAATATTATACTGTGGTATAATAATTAAAAACAATTCTCTCAGAATGAAAATAATTCCTTAGGAAAGGAACTTAACAAGCTCCCTGTTTAACTTGAGAAGAAAGTATAAAAAAAGATAAATAATTTTGAATAAGAGAATATTCATAGTCATCTATTTTATTGAGACATATAAAACTAAATATATGGAACTCTGAAATAAGTCAACCAATAAAAGACACCTAGCAGACTTTAGCAGAATTAAGATATTTGCCTGTAGAAAATATTAAGCTACTCACCAGACACATATAATAATGTTAGTGTCAGTAGAGCTATTAATCAGAGAGGGATAACATCATGAATCATACACACAGACACACACACACACACACACACACACATATTATGGGAATACATCAACTTAAATGTTTGAAACAATTTCCATTTATCTCACTTCATTTGAATTTCACAACTATTCTATTGTTTATAGGCATAGTTAAGTTAAATTAAGTTCTTAAATTTAAAAAAGTGAATTAAATTAAATTAAGAATTAAATTAAATTAGTAAATTAAATTAAATTAAAATCACTATCCTTTGATGTAACCCAGTATTTGGGTCAAAACAATAATCCAAATGAGGAATTTGCTGCATCTGGAACCAAAAAAGGGTATCAGATACTGTACTTCAATCTTTGTTCTGAGAGGGCATGATGTAGTAATGTGTCCTGTACACTGAATATTCCATTATTCTTGGTTAACTTACAACATTCTACAAACTTTATATTACAAATTCTAAAACTTTTTTATAGTTTTTTTTATTTAAATTCAATTATTTAGCATATAGTGTATTTTTTTAAGATTTTATTTATTTGACAGAGAGAGATCACAAGTAGGCAGAGAGGCAGGCAGAGAGAGAGGAGGAAGCAGGCTCCCTGCAGAGCAGAGAGCCCGACACGGGCCTCGATCTCAGGATCCTGAGATCATGACCTGAGCCGAACGCAGCGACTTAATCCACTGAGCCACCCAGATGCCCCACATATAGTGTATTATTAGTTTCAGAGGTAAAGTTCAGTGATTTATCAGACTTATATAATGCTCACAGCTTATTAACTTACATGCTCTCTTTAATTTATATAGACAAGTTACCATATTCTCCCATCCCCCTTGCTTCCAGTAGCCCTGTTTGTTTCCTATAGTTAGAGTCTCACATGGTTTGTCTCCACCTCTGTTATCTCTGATATTGACTTGTTTTATTTTCCCTCCCTTCCACTATGATCCTCTGCTTTGTTTCTTAAATTCCACATATGTGTGAGATCATATGATAATTACCTTTCTCTGATTAACTTATTTCACTTAGCATAATACCCTCTACTTCCATCCACATTGTTGAAAATGGCAAGATTTCATATTTTTGATGGTTGTGTAGTATTCCATTGAATATATATATGCATACCACTCTTCCTTATCCATTCATTCATCAGTGGACATCTGGGCTCTTTCCATAGTTTGGCTACTACAGACATTTTTGCTATAAACATTTGGCTGCAGGTGTCCATTTGGATCATTACATTTTTACCCATGTGGTAAATACATAGTAGAGCAATTGCTGAGTTCAACTTTTTGAGGAACCTCCATGCTGTTTTCCAGAGTGGCTACAACAGCTTGCATTCCCACCAACAGTAGTAAGAAGGTTCCCATTTCTCCACATCGTCACCAAAATCTTCCATTTCCTTACTTGATAATTTTATCCATTCTGACTGGTATGAGGTGGTAACTCCTTGTGGTTTTGATTTGTATATCTCTAATGCCAAATGATGTCGAGCACTTTTTCATGTGTCTGTTGGCCATCTGGATGTATTCTTTGGAGAAATGTCTTTAAATATCTTCTTTCCATTTCCTGTTTGGATTATTTGTTCTTTGGGTGTTAGGTTTTATAAGTTCTGTATAGATTTTGTATACTAGCCCTTTATCTGGTAAGACATTTGTATATATATTCTCCCATTCTATTGGATGTCTTTTGGTTTTGTCAACTGTTTCCTTTGCTGTGCAAATCTTTTTATCTAATAAAATCATAATAGTTCATTTTTTTCTTTGTTTCCCTTAGCCATGCAGACACGTCTAGAAGAAATTGCTGCAGTATGGGTCACAGACGTTCTACCTATGTCAATGGTATTTTGATAGGGAATGCATTAAATGTATAGATTGCCCTGAGTAGCAGAAAGATTTTAAAACATTTATTCTTCCAATACAGGAGCAGAGGATGTTTTTTCACTTCTTTGTGTCTTCAGTTGCTTTCATAAGTGTTCTACAGTTTCTAGAGTAAGGATCATTTACACCTTTGATTAGGTTTATTCCTAAGTATCTTCTGATTTTTGGTGCAGTTGTAAATGTGATTGATTCTTTAATGTAATTGATTCTTTAACAGTCTTACTGTTAGTGTATAGAAATACAACTGATTTCAATGCATTGGTTTTATACCCTGCCATGTGGATGAATTGTTGTATGAATTCCAGCAATTTTGGAGTGGATTCTTTGGGGTTTTCCACATAAAGTGTGAGAGATTTTCTTCTTTGTCAATTTGAATTATATATATATATATATATATATATATATATATATATATATATAATTGTCTGATTGTTGAAGCTAAGACTTCTAGTACTAAGTTGAACATCAGTTGTGAGATGGGCATCCCTGTCATGTCCCTGACCTTACAGGGAAAAGCCCTCAACATTTCCCATTGATAATGATATTTGCTGTGGTATTTTTTGTAGGTGGCTTTTATGATATTGAGGTATGTTCCCCTATACACTCTGAAGAGTGTTAGTCAAGAAAGAGTGTTATACTTTGTCAAATGCTTTTAATGCATTCATTGAGAGAATCATATGATCCTTGTCCTTCCTTATACTACTGTCATGTATCACATTCATTGGTTTTGAATGTTGAACCATCCTTGCACTTCAGGAATTACTCCCATTTGATCAGGATGAAAAATCCTTTTAATGAAGTGTTGGACATATTGGCTAGTATCTTCCTGAGCATTTGGCATCCATGTTCATTAGCGATATTGGTCTGTAGTTCTCTTTTTTGCTAGTATTTATGGATTTGGGATCAAGGTAATGCAGGCCTCACAGAAAAAGCTTGAAAGTTTTGCTTCCATTTCTATTTTTTAAGACAGCTTCCATAAAAAAGGAATTATTTCTTCATTAAATGTTTGGTAGAATCCCCTGGGAAGCCATCTGGACCTGGAATCATTTTTTTTTCCTTGGGGGTTTTTAATGACTGCTTTAAAATCCTTGCTGGTTTTAGGTCTGTTAAGGTTTTCTATTTCTTCCTGTTCCAGTCTTGGTAGTTTATACGTTTCCAGGAATTCATCTATTTCTCCCAAATTGCCTAATTTGTTGGCATATAGTTGCTAATAATATATTCTTAAAATTGTATTTCTTGTTGTTGATCATGATCTCTCCTCTTTCATTCATGATTTTATTAATTTGGTTTCTTTCTCTTTTCTTTTTGTTAAGTCTGGTTATGAGTTTATCAATTTTATTATTTCATTCAAAGAACCAGCTAGTTTCTTTGATCAATTCTACTGTTCTTGTAGTCGTTATTCCATTGCTGCCTTCTCTAATCTTTATTATTTCTCTTCTCCTGCTTGGTTTAGACTTTATTTGCTTTTCTTTCTCTAGTTCTGTTAGTTTTAAGATTAGCTTGTGTATTTGAGATTTTTATAACTTTTTGAGAAAGCCTTGTAGTGTAATGAAAAAAAATGGGGAGACTGGCCCATTTTTATAAATATTTTATTTACTTGACAGAGAGAAATCACAACTAGTCAGAGAGGCAGGCAGAGAGAGAGGAGGAAGCAGGCTCTCCGCAGAGCAGAGAGCCTGATGTGGGGCTCGATCCCAGGACCCCGGGATCCTGACCTGAGCCGAAGGCAGAGGCTTTAACCCACTGTGCCACCCAGGCGCCCCTTGATAAGGATTTTGGGGAAATAGTACCTAATATCTAGTAATGACTGGAGTGGCCATAAGGAAATGCAAGATTTATGTATTTTTATTTTTTTAATTATTTTTAAAATACTTTTATGTATTTATTTGACAGAGTGAGAGAACACAAGCAGGGGAAACAGCAGAAGGAGAGTGAGAAGCAGGCTCACCGCTAACCAGGGAGTCCAATGAGGGCTCAATTCCAGGACACTGGTATCATGAACTGAGATGCAGGCAGATACTTAACCAAATGAGCCACCCAAGTATCCCAAGAATTCTGTACTTTTTTATCAGAAACAGAATCAAAACCAGTTATTGCCAGACACAAAGATTTTATTATTTTGGAATTATGAGTTATGCAATATAAATATGAAATTGATGATAAAAGTAGAAGTTTATGCAGTATTTATTTAACACTTCAACTTTTAATATATGCTGGTTATACTTTTTTTCTCTTTTCTTTACTTGCATATCAATATTAGACTGCTAGCTATCTTCTTCCCGCTCTCTCTCTGCCTGCCTCTCTGCCTACTTGTGATCTCTGTCTGTGAAATTAAAAAAAAAAATACATTAAAGCCCCTCATGGGCTCTCTGCTCAGCAGGGAGCCTGCTTCGCTCCATCTCTGCCTTCCTCTCTGCCTAATTGTGATCTTTCCTTTTTTTTTTGTAAATTTAATTTATTTAATTTCAAATATAACGTATTATTGCTTTCAGAGGTAGAATTCAGTGAATCAAAATTTGCAAATAGCACCCAGTGCTCATTATATCAAGCTCCCTCCTTAATGTGCATCACACAGTTGTTACCTTTTCCCCAATGACCTCTCCCCCCAGCAGCCCTCCATTTCTTCCCTAATGTTAAGAGTCTCTTATGGTTTGCCTTCCTCTCTGACTTCCTTTTGTATTATTTTTTCCTTTCCTTCCCCTAGGTTCATCTGTTCTGATTCTAAATTCTAAATAGTGTTTCGAAATACCATATGAGCGAAATAATAAGATATTTCACTTTCCCTGATGGGCTTATTTCACCTAAGAACACCTCTACTTTCATCCATGTTGTTGCTAATGGCAATGTGTCATTCTTTTTTTTTTTAATTTATTTATTTATTTTTATTTGTTTATTTACAGAATAACAGTGTTCATTGTTTTGGCATCACACCCAGTGCTCCATGCAGTACATGCCCTCCCTATTACCCACCACCTGGTTTCTCAACCTCCCACCCCCACACCCCTTCAAAACCCTCTGGTTGTTTTTCAGAGTCCATAGTCTCTCATGGTTCATCTCCCCTTCCAGTTTCCCTCAACTCCCTCTCCTCTCCATCTCCCCATGTCCTCCGTGTTATTTGTTATGCTCCACAAATAAGTGAGACCATATGATACTTGACTCTCTCTGCTTGACTTATTTCGCTCAGCATAATTTCTTCCAGTCCCGTCCATGTTGCTACAAAAGTTGGGTATTCGTCCTTTCTGATGGCGGCATAATACTCCATTGGGTATATGGACCACATCTTCCTTATCCATTCATCCGTTGAAGGGCATCTTGGTTCTTTCCACAGTTTGGTGACCATAGCCATTGCTGCAATAAACATTGGGGTACAGATGGCCCTTCTTTTCACTACATCTGTATCTTTGGGGTAAATACCCAGCAGTGCAATTGCAGGGTCATAGGGAAGCTCTATTCTTAATTTCTTCAGGAATCTCCACACTGTTCTCCAAAGTGGCTGCACTAACTTGCATTCCCACCAACAGTGTAATAGGGTTCCCCTTTCTCCACATCCTCTCCAACACACGTTGTTTCCTGTCTTGCTACTTTTGGTCATTCTAACTGGTGTCAGGTGGTATCTCAATGTGGTTTTAATTTGAATCTCCCTGACGGCTAGTGATGAGGAACATTTTTTCATGTGTCTGATAGCCATTTGTATGTCTTCATTGGAGAAGTGTCTGTTCATATCTTCTGCCCATGTTTTGATAGGATTATCTGTTTTGTGTGTGTTGAGTTTGTGAAGTTCTTTATAGATCCTTGATATCAACCTTTTGTCTGTACTGTCATTTGCAAATATCTTCTCCCATTCTGTGGGTTGCCTTTTTGTTTTGTTGACTGTTTCCTTTGCTGTGCAGAAGCTTTTGATCTTGATGAAGTCCCAAATGTTCATTTTCACTTTTGTTTCCTTGGCCTTTGGAGACATATCTTGAAAGAAGTTGCTATGTTATTTTTCAAAGTGCTGGAGCAAATAATCCTAAAATTTGTAAGGAATCAGAAGAGACCCCGAATTGCAAAGGAAATGTTGAAAAACAAAAACAAAACTGGTGACATCACGTTACCCAATTTCAAGCTTTACTACAAATCTGTGATCACCAAGACAGCGTGGTACTGGCATAAAAACAGACACATACACCAGTGGAACAGAGTGGAGAGCCCAGATATGGACCCTCAACTCTATGGTGAAATAATCTTCGACAAAACAGGAAAAATATACAATGGAAAAAAGACAGTCTCTTCAATAAATGGTGCTGGGAATAGTGGACAGCGATATGTAGAAGAATGAAACTCGACCATTCTCTTACACCGTACACAAAGATAAACTCGAAATGGATTAAAGACCTCAATGTGAGACAGGAATCTATCAGAATCCTAATTGTGATCTTTCTCTGTCAAATAAATAAATAAAATCTTTTAAAAAAGTCTCAGGACCCTTTGGATAATAATGAGATTATATATTTCATTTATTAGCTCTGGTGGCACTTTAATTACTAATTCTATTTATCAGAGGTCTTCTTCAGGTGGCCCTTCCAAGACTTCCTTAAGCAGAGGAAAGGGGGAATTTTAAGACACTTTTCTCTACTCAGACTCAACACCAGGCACTTTTGCATTCCTAGCCTTTTACTCTTACCACACCCCCAAACCCTTGACTCCATATAATAATTTATAAAAGTTAAATAATTTAGTAAATCATTAGGACATAACCTAAGTTCTCACATCACTGACAGGAAGAATTATTATAGCTACCTTGTTATGCTTTTTACAAATAGGAGTCTGAAAGTTATGTGGGTGTGTGTGGTGGACAGAATTGTAAACATTCCCCATGATATATTTCTCCTGACATTGCTCCTATGATTAGGTTATTCTATAAAGAGAGAGTGAAGTGAGTATACCAATGTAATTAAGATCCCAAATCAAATGACTTCAAGTTATCTAAGTTAGATTATGGTGAGTTTGCTTATCTTAACCAGTTGGTAGGCCTTTAAAAGAGGACTTAGGCTTTTCTTTAGGTGACAGACTCTCCTGCTGGCCTTGAAGAAGTATGATAATGAGATTTCAGGTACAAAGAAATGAATTATTTCAAAAGCCATATGAGCTTGAATAATGACTCTGAGTCTTAGACGTAACTGCAGCCTCAGCCAACACCTGAATTGCCACCTTATGATACCTTAAACAGAATACCCAGGTTAGTCATACCAGAATTCCTACATTTGTATCCTGGGACTTAATAAACAGTTGTTATTTAGAGCTGCTGAGATTGTGTTCACTTGTATGAAGAAGGAAAAATAATTCAGTTTCATTTCATTCAGTTTTAAAACAATAGAGTTTTTTTTTAATTATGTTATATTAGTCACCGTACAATCCATCGTTAGTTTTTCATGTAGTGTTCCACGATTCATTATTTGCATATAACACCCAGTGTTGCATACAATCCATGCCCTTCTTAATACCCAGCACCAGGCTCACCCATACCCCTACCCCCTTCCCTTCTAAAAGCCTCCATTAATTTCCTGGAGTCCATAGTCTCTCATGGTTTCTCTCCCACTCCTATTTCTCCTGCTTTCATTTTTCCCTTCTCCTAATGTCCTCCATGTTATTACAAATAAGTGAAACCATTTGATAATTTACTTTCTTTGTTTGATTTATTTCACTTAGCATAATCTCCTCCAATCCCATCCAAGCTGATGCAAAAGTTGGGTATTCATCCTTTCTGATGGCTGAGTAATATTCCATTATGTATATGGACCACATCTTCTTTTTCCATTCTTCTGTTGAAGGGCATCTTGACTCTTTCCACATTTTGGCTATTGTGAGACATTATTACTATGAACATTGGGGTACCTATGGCGCTTCTTTCCACTACATCTGTATATTTGAGGTAAATACCCAGTAGTGCAATTGCGGGGTAATAGGGTAGCTTTATTTTTAATTTTTTTGAGGAACTTCCACACTGCTAGAGTTTTAAGAAAGTAGTTAAAATTCAGATAGTGGTTGTTCCTCATAAAACAAAAGAATCCCCAAAACTTTACTACATTTCATATAAATATCATTACAATTCTATCTATAGTGATGTCACAAATGATATGTGATTTTTAAAAAATACCCAGATTTCAAAAAAGCTAAACTTTTCTATTTATAAAATTGATCACTTTTCCATATAATTATAGTACACAATCGCTATAATGATTAAGACCTTGACAATTGCAAGATAGACTCAATATTCTTAATCATCAATCTGATGTCACCTTTCTCTCTCTAGGTAAAGTATATTAATTTTTATAATAATCTTATAAATCTATAACTTTGTATATAATTAAGTTGGTTTTTCACTTAAAAATGATCTATCCAGGGTGCCTGGGTGGCTCAGTGGATTAAGCCGCTGCCTTCAGCTTAGGTTATGATCTCAGGGTCCTGGGATGGAGCCCCGCATTGGGCTCTCTGCTCCGCAGGGAGCCTGCTTCCTCCTCTCTCTGCCTGCCTCTCTGCCTACTTGTGATCTCTCTCTGTCAAATAAAATAAAATCTTTAAAAAATATGATCTATCCAAGGTACAATATTGGACACTGGAGAATGTTTTGATTGGCCAACTGTAAAACTACTGTATAATTAAAAAAAATTTATCAGTGCCCTCTTTTAAAATAGTATTATGTGTTTCATTTATTCTTCTCCTATCCTCCTACCCCCCATGAAGGTTGGGGGAACAGGTGGTGGGTAATGGGGAGGGCACGTTTTGCATTGAGCACTGGGTGTTGTGCAAAAAGAATGAATACTGTTACGCTGAAAAAATAAATAAAATGGAAAAAAAATAAAATAAAATAAAAGAAAGGTAAAAAAAAATAGTATTATGTGGTATTATGTTGGGCAAATATCTCTCTGTTGTTAACCGATATTTCATGACAGGCTATACATTGTGCATATTATCTTACAGCAAATATTTACTTATGGCCATACTTCAAAATTTACCTAACAAAAGAAATAGAATATCTGAACAAAAAAATGCAGTTTTCCACTTTTTAAATCTTGTGTATTTGTCTTTCAGATTATTGATACAAAGATAAGTAAATATTGGGTGCTGAAAAGTACCAGTTGAATACATAAATTTCAGCATAAAGCAAAGGAGTCGAAAAAAGTTAATTAGGTAACTTGCTTTCCAGACCTGCTCTTCCCCAACACCTTCATGAATGCCCTGGCCACTTTCTTGTAGGAGCTGTAGATGAGGGGATTCAGCATGGGTGTAAGGATGGCATAGAGGCTTACACCATCTTTTCCTGGTTGCAGGAATGATCCGAAACAAGCCACATGTACATAAATATGGGTGCTCCATAGTACATTCCTACCACCATGAAGTGGAGGAAGAGGTGGCAAAAACTTTTTGGCGAACCGCTCCAGACACCGTGTGAATTGTAGCCACAATTACATGAGTATAGAAAACAATTGATTACTGCTACAGGATAAAGAAGATTAATTACACAGCAAATAAACATTAACCTTTCAAATAACAACGTATTAGTGCATGAGAAAGTGAGAAGGGCAGGGACATCACAGAAAAATTGGGGTATTTCATGGGCACTGCAATATGGGAAAAACAGTGCAACTGTAATGACCATCAAGAAAGCCAACAATCAACGAAGAAACAACCAAAACACAACACATTTTTTGGTTCATGAGCACTGAATATCATAGTTGGTTACAAATGGCAATATAATGGTCATAGACCATTGCAGTCAATAGGAAACATTCTGCTCCAGGCAGGGACACATAGAAGAATATCTGGGTTCCACAACCTGCCAGAGAGATGGACTTCCTGCCAGACAAGTAGTTGAAAGCTGTCTTGGTACAGTGGTGCAGATGAGCATGAGGTCCATGAGGAACAGTTGGTTGAGGAGGAAGTAGATGGGTGTGTGAAGTTGGTTGACCAGGTAGATGAGGAGAATCATGACAGTGTTTCCAATGTGAAGATGCTCAAGACCAGAGAGAAGAGGAAGATGTGGGTAGGGCTGTTACTGAAAATTTTCCAGCAGGATGAAGTCTGAGTTGAAAGTCTGATTCTCCCCTTCCATGAAAAATATATTCACTCTAGAGAATATAACATATGAAGTGGTCAACACTGTGTTATGGAAATATCAAGGACTTCTAGATTAAATCACCACACCTACATTTCTACATATGGAAAAGTATTTCTCTAAGCATATATTTTTAATTTATAAACTAGAAATATTAAAGTTTATTGTTAACTTAATGTGATTCAAAAAAATAAATGTAGATAACACATATAATAAGTTTCATCATTAGAACAAAGAAGATGTGGTATATATACACAATGGAATACTATGCAGCCATCAAAAGAAATGAAATCTTGCCATTTGTGACGACGTGGATGGAACTAGAGCTTATCATCATTAGAACATAAGAGGTTTCCCAAGATGCATATAATCTAATTTTAGGAATTACTCAACTCGACTCAACTGTGTAATGTGGATTATCACTCTGAAATATACTAAGAGTCAAAAGAAGGCTCATAAATTGCTCGGAAATCAATGAGATTTTTCCACTGAACTTAGCATATCATCCTCAGATACTAATGTAAATTTTGTCTAGGAAAGTGTAGAAGGCATCATGTACTAGTGGAAATGACATGGTATTACTAAAACACCAAGTAAACAGAAGACATTGAGGAATTATCTGTTAGAAGTACTTTATGTAATATTTATTGATAATAAGTGTATGTTGTAGTAGAAGTAGTACTTCACCAGTGTGCCCATCCCTTATCCCATATCTTAAAATCTGATGTACCCATGATATATTCCAGTATGGGTCATTTTACAGGAAAAGTAGCCTGGGAGTATACAGAAAAAACATAGTTCAAAAGGCTCAAACATTATTTTTCTGTGTAATCTTAGATAATTAATTTCTCCAAGCCTCATTTTTCACTCTGTAAATTTTAGTATTTGTGAATACTGACATTGCAGGTGCTATTAAGCAAACCAGCTCACATTTATAATGTAAAAATGTAACTTTGAATATAGTTTATAACATATGCTTAAAATAAGTACTATTGAAGAAAAGAGAGACGACTCCTACTTTATCTTTAGACTATTTTCTTTTGTAGAAAATTAATGTTTCTCATTTCCATAGTAAGAGTCTTGCAAGGGATTACTTTACCTACACTAAAGCATATTTTTTTTCCTTTTTTAAATTGTGTTATGTTAGTCACTGTACAATACATCATTAGTTTTTGATGTAGTGTTCCATTGTTTTTTCTACTTTCAAAATTATTCTTTTAATTTCTCTTGTTGTTCTTTATAACAACCAAGGCACTGGCTTCCTTTCTTTCTATTTGTATGGGTCTTTCCACCTCTGGAGTCATTTAGAGAAGTGTGCTTGATGTTCTAGTTTGAGACTTTGGAAAATGAAAAATTTCTATGTGGTTTTGCCAGATTTACTAAAAATGTATATTTTATTTGACAAAAACTATAATTGAAAACGTGATTTTCTATTCATTGTTTTACCTGTCTTGTAATTTTTAACTCTAAATATAAATTTAATAACTTAGGGTTATTAGGGTGTGATTTAGCACTTAAAGCTTTGATGGTCTAGATCATAGGAATAGAAGTGCAAGGATCAGTTACCTGTTCTGTACTAATATCCAGCAAACACATTTATGTTAGCTTAATGTCACTAAAAGAGCCCTTTTTTAAATTTTTATTTTTTAATTTTTTAAAAAAGATTTTATTTATTTTAGAGACCGAGAGAGATCACAAGTAGGCAGAGCAGTGGCAGAGAGAGGGGGGAGAGCAGGCTCCCTGCTGAGCACACAACCCAATGTGGGGCTCAATCCCAGGACCCTGAGATCAGGGGAAGAAGGCAGAGGCCTAACCCACTGAGCCACCAAGGCACTAATTTTTTTTCCATTTTATTTATTTTTTCAGCATAACAGTATTCATTCTTTTTGCACAACACCCAGTGCTCCATGCAAAACGTGCCCGCCCCATTACCCACCACCTGTTCCCCCAACCTCCCACCCCTGACCCTTCAAAACCCTCAGGTTGCCCCAACCTCCCACCCCTGACCCTTCAAAACCCTCAGGTTGTTTTTCAGAGTCCATAGTCTCTTATGTTTCGCCTCCCCTCCCCAATGTCCATAGCCCCCTCCCCCTCTCCCAATCCCACCTCCCCCCAACAACCCCCAGTTTGTTTTGTGAGATTAAGAGTCATTTATGGTTTGTCTCCCTCCCAATCCCATCTTGTTTCATTTATTCTTCTCCTATCCCCCTACCCCCCCATGTTGCTTCTCCATGTCCTCATATCAGGGAGATCATGTGATAGTTGTCTTTGTCCGATTGACTTATTTCAGGCACTAATTTTTTTTAATTTTTTTTCTTTTAATTTATTTATTTTTTCAGCGTAACAGTATTCATTGTTTTGCACAACACCCAGTGCTCCATGCAAAACATGCCCTCCCTATTACCCACCACCTGTTCCCCCAACCACCCACCCCTGACCCTTCAAAACCCTCAGGTTGTTTTTCAGAGTCCATAGTCTCTTATGGTTAGCCTCCCCTTCCAATTTTTTTTTTTATAAACATGTAATGTATTTTTATCCCCAGGGGTACAGGTCTGTGAAACGTCAGGTTCACACACTTCACAGCATTCACGACAGCATATACCCTCCCCAATGTCCATAACCCCCTCCCCCTCTCCCAACCCCACCTCCCCCAGCAATCCCCAGTTTGTTTTGTGAGATTAAGAGTCATTTATGGTTTGTCTCCCTCCCAATCCCATCTTGTTTCATTTATTCTTCTCCTATCCCCCTAAGCCCCCATGTTGATTCTTCATGTCCTCACATCAGGGAGATCATATGATAGTTGTTTTTCTCTGATTGACTTATTTCACTAAGCAGGATACCCTCTAGTTCCATCCACGTCATTGCAAATGGCAAGATTTCATTTCTTTTTTTTTAAATATTTTATTTATTTAACAGAGAGAAATCACAACTAGGCAAAGAGGCAGGCAGAGAGAGAGGAGGAAGCAGGCTCCCTGCGGAGCAGAAAGCCCGATGCGGGGCTCGATCCCAGGACCCTGAGATCATGACCTGAGCGAAAGTCAGAGGCTTTAACCCACTGAACCACCCAGGCGCCCCAATTTCATTTCTTTTGATGGCTGCATAGTATTCCATTTTGTATATATACCACCTCTTCTTTATCCATTCATCTGTTGATGGACATCTAGGTTCTTTCCATAGTTTGGCTATTGTAGACATTGCTGCTATAAACATTGAGGTACACGTGCCCCTTCGGGTCACTGCGTTTGTATCTTTAGGGTAAATACCCAGTAGTGCAATGGCTGGGTCATAGGGTAGTTCTATTTTCAACATTTTGAGGAACCTCCATGCTGTTTTCCAGAGTGGTTGCACCAGCTTGCATTCCCACCAACAGTGCAGGAGGGTTCCCCTTTCTCCGCATCCTCGCCAGCATCTGTCATTTCCTGACATGTTCATTTTAGCCATTCTGACTGGTGTGAGGTGATATCTCATTGTGGTTTTGATTTGTATTTCCCTGATGCCGAGTGACGTGGAGCACTTTTTCATGTGTCTGTTGGCCATCTGGATGTCTTCTTTGCAGAAATGTCTGTTCATGTCCTCTGCCCATTTCTTGATTGGATTGTTTGTTCTTTGGGTGTTGAGTTTGCTAAGTTCCTTATAGATTTTGGATACTAGCCCTTTATCTGTTATGTCTTTTGCAAATATCTTCTCCTATTCTGTCAGTTGTCTTTTGGTTTTGTTAACTGTTTCCTTTGCTGTGCAAAAGCTTTTGATCTTGATGAAATCCCAATAGTTCATTTTTGCCCTTGTTTCGCTTGCTTTTGCCGTTGTTCCTAGGAAGATGTTGCTGCAGCTGAGGTCGAAGAGGTTGCTTCCTGCATTCTCCTCAAGGATTTTGATGGATTCCTTTCTCACATTGAGGTCCTTCATCCATTTGGAGTCTATTTTCGTGTGTGGTGTAAAGAAGTGGTCCAATTTCATTTTTCTGCATGTGGCTGTCCAATTTTCCCAGCACTCTTTATTGAAGAGGCTGTCTTTTTTCCATTGGACATTCTTTCCTGCTTTGTCGAAGATTAGTTGACCATAGAGTTGGTGGTCTATTTCTGGGCTTTCTATTCTATTCCACTGATCTATGTGTCTGTTTTTGTCTATTTTTTTTTAATTTTTAAAAATACCTGGGGCAACTGGGAGGCTCAGTGGGTTAAAGCATCTGCCTTAGCTCAGGTCATGATCCCAATGTCCTGGGATCAAGTCCTGCACTGGGATCTCTGCTCAGCAGGGATCCTGCTTCCTCCTCTCTGCCTTTCTCTCTGCCTACTTGTGATCTCTGTCTGTCAAATAATTTTTTTAAATTTATTTATTTATTTATTTATTTATTTATTTATTTATTTATTAATAGAAGGAGACAGAGATAGAGAGCATGAGCAGTGAGGAAAGGAAAAAGCAGTCTCCCTTCTGAGCAAGTTAGTATCCTGGAATCATGACCTGTGCCAAAGGCAGACATTTAACCAACCGAGACGCCCAGGTGCCCCTAAAAAGTCCCTTTTAGATTTGAAATATATTAAACAACAATGAAGATGTTATCAGGCAAAACGTGAAAATGTTTGAAACTAAGATTATTGATTATTTAGTGTACTCAAAAATATTTCAAACAATGTATATGTACTCCTCTAACAGGGAAAGAAAGCATACATCACATATGTAATATCGTATATTACATAAAGTGTTGTATATTACATATACAATCTGGTTACAACATATTCCATGTTCCTAAATTATTTTTTTTGTTTTGTTTTGCTTTTTTGCTGCTAAAGTATTAATGAAAACTTGTCCTACCATAACTGTTATATATGAACAAAGTATTTAAAATGTTTTGTGAATTACTAATGAAATAAATGTCTATGGGACATTGGGGAGGGGAGGCGAACCATAAGAGACTATGGACTCTGAAAAACAACCTGAGGGTTTTGAAGGGTCAGGGGTGGGAGGTTGGGGCAACCTGAGGGTTTTGAAGGGTCAGGGGTGGAAGGTTGGGGAAACAGGTGGTGGGTAACGGGGAGGGCACGTTTTGCATGGAGCACTGGGTGTTGTGCAAAAAGAATGAATACTGTTACGCTGAAAAAATAAATAAAATGGAAAAAAAAATAAATAAATGTCTATGGCATAAAAATATTGCTGTATACTTATTTTTATCTTTTAATGTCAACAGTAAACGTATATATCAATCTTATTGGGGGTGGCTTAGGTATAATATATCAATATTATACTGTTGTCTCCTGATACTTGTACAAAATTCTTATGGAGGTGAAACATATGTATAGAAAGGTAAATTGACTGAACTCATCTTAAATATACCATGGATGAAATTTGATACATTTTGGAACCTACATGGCTACCACACAGATAAAAATATGTATTTTTTCCAAAAGATTTCCTCATATCCTTTCATAGTTCGTCACCCTCACATGCAACATATAGTTTAATAACTATCTCTAAAGTATGTTTTGCCTGATTTTTTTGCCTGGAGTTCACATAAGTAATAGAGCATTCTATTTTCTGTGTGCTTAAGATGGAACTTGCCACACTCTTACTTTCATCTCCTGTTCCTATCAATTCCTTGGCTATCTTACCACCTTTTGTTTTCTGGAACACACTTGGAATGCTCTAACCTAGTGTGTTTGTACTGGCTATTCTCACTGACCATTCTCTATTCCTTAGACCAATTACTATCTACATTCAGTCTCTTACCTAAATGCTCTCTGCTTCATAAAGCCTTTATGGACTCTCGCTAAGTATTGTTTTGTTTTTATTCTTAGTATTTCCACCATCTGACACCAAAATAATTTATCTGATTTTTATCTGTTTTCCTCATTAGGATGTAAATTAAGTGAAAGCAGAGATTTAGTGAGTCATATTCAATAGATACTTAGTGAATCAGGGCATATTTTTATAGGAAATGATTATGATTTGGGGGGGGTTCAGATGTCTTCTTTTATGCTGTAGCCCTCACTCTCCTGCAAAGGGGATGGTTGGTTTAGAAGTCTTGTACTGTGTACTGGCCTGGATGATTTACTAAAATTTATGTTTTGTCTGTGTAAATGGATTGCTGACCTGGGGGGGGACAAGTATCAAAATGAGAAAAGCTTTCTTGGTCTGTTTATATTAATTGCAGAAGCCTTAGAGCCCTCCCTCTTCATGCAGTCTGATTAATTTAATTCTAACACATCTCTGGTCATTTTTTTCTTTTCTACAAGGTATGATTTTAAGCAGTTGGGCTACATCCTTGAATTATACATAGAATGTCAGATTCATTGGCTCTTTCAAGTTGGACTGAAATTATATAATTAACTAGTCTTTAAATTAGGAGATTAAGGGGCGCCTGGCTGGCTCAGTGGGTTAAGCCTCTGCCTTCAGCTCAGGTCACGATCTCAGGGTCCTGGGATCGAGTCCCACATCGGGCTCTCTGCTCAGCGGGGAGCCAGCTTCCCCCTCTCTCTCTGCTGGCCTGTCTGTCTATTTGTGATCTCTCTCGCTGTCAAATAAATAAATAAAAAAAATAAATAAATTAGGAGATTAAGGGGCTCCTGGGTGGCTCAGTGGGTTAAAGCCTCTGCCTTCATCTCAGGTCATGATCCCAGGGTCCTGGGATCGAGCCCCACATCAGGCTCTCTGTGCAGCAGAGAGTCTGCTTCCTCCTCTCTCTCTCTCTCTGCCTGACTCTCTGCCTACTTGTGATCTCTGTCTGTCCAATAAATAAATGAAATCTTTAAAAATAATAAATTAAGAGATTAAGAGTGCCAAGAAGGCTACAGAGCCTGAGAAACTCCATGGGCCATGTGCACTTTTTTTACTGTATCTAATTGTTTTCTTATTTATCTTTCTGTTTAATTAGGGCTATATTCTGCTCTTAAGACCCAATCCTACTGACACAGCGGGGATCATTGGAGGAAATGTTGCTCCCATCCTGGGCTTATTTTATGTTCAAACTCATAAATCAAATTTCTTTGGAGTAGCTTATAAGAGAGAAATTGCTTAAAAAATTGTTGTAATCATTTAGCACTGTGCTGCCCTTGTCTCCATTATTAATAAGTGACAGGAAATGGCTTTATAATTATAATTAGGTCTGATTTGCCATCCTAGTTTCTGCTCATAATTCTATTTTATAATCTATGTGCACTAACAAACTTGATTTATCTTAATACTATTTCTCTTCACAGTCTATTCACATAAGCAAGATCATCTTTTCATTTGGAGCATATCAGAGCCCCACTGGAGAATAGCAGTGTGGGAAAAGTAGGATTAATCAAGACTAGGTAGTCTCTATTTATGGAATAAATTGTTATTTATCAACAGAGCAATACAATACTTAAGTTTAGTAAGTGGAGAAATAAAGCCTCTATAGTCTTTTAATTGTTCCATTAAAAAAATTTCTTCAAACTAGACATGCATAAAATGATACAGGAATTTTATGTGTTATTATGTTGTATTACATTACCTCACTTTTTTTCAAAACCACACCACAAACTCTCACTTCCCTTACTGGCCTCTCATAGGAAACTTAAGTGAACACCATTTTATAGTTGTTATGGCACTTGTTTCCAAACAGTAACTCAGACTTCTCCGGTTAAAACTTTCATAATCAAAGTCTTAGTTACAAGATATTCAGAAGAACACATTCTCTTCTATGTACATAATGTACGATGGCTTGGTATACTTGTTAGAACTATGCCTTAAGGATATAATGCACATTATTTCACTATATTATATGTTGTATAATTATTTCCTCACAAACTTATTAAAATCACGAATTATCATGAAATCCTCATATTTTTGGAATAAAAAGTCATTGTTTGCCACAAATATCTTGAAAAATATACAACAAACTGTAGCTAAACAGTTTTTTGTACTTACCTTTTTATATTTATAAACTTTACAGGCTACATTTATAGGTTGAAAGGGAAATTAAAGGGAGTGTGTTGGACAGAGAAGAGGAGGGGAATCATGTTGGCTAAGCAAAGATGGTGCACAACAACAGAATATTGAAAGACCGTGAGAAATAAAGAAAAAAGATCTTGGACTGAAGAAAAACTGAGAGGAACAAGGGAAGGAAAAAAAGGCAAGAGATTGTTGACTGAATACAGATCAGGGTCACTGAGCCTGTTTCTGTGCTAATGTGCTACATTCAATGAATGATCATTATGATCCCACCACCAGACACAAGAACTAGACAGTCATAAGTTAAAAAAAAATAGTGCAAAAACTTCCCTTGTCTCCTGATAGAAAATTAAACCACTTTTCACAAAAAGGATTGCTGATGCCTTTTGAAAGAGTTTATTAGTACTTCAGAAAAAGAAATCTCATTTGCATCTGCACCTACTGACATTATGAATAAATCTGATTTTCTATTTTTCAGTCATTTGACATAGTCCTTTTGGGTCTTCCCCAAAGTATCATTATATCATTATATTCCCAAAGTATCATTATGTCATTTTTTTTTCTCAAAAGCATTAAATGGCTCAAATTTTCTGCTGAACACTTTCATCTTCTTATTGATCTCATTTGTGAGGTATTACAGAAAGTCATTCAAATATTTATTTCAAGTCATATGTTCTCCATTTCCCAATATCAACTCCACACATTTCTACTTACAGATCCCAAAGTTACAACACATAATCTGAAGATCAGTCCCTACTCACGAGTTTTCCTTTACTCAGAATGTCTTTTTTCTGGGCTTCTGGGTGGCTCAGTTAATTCTCTCCTTTTGGCTCAGGTCATGATCCCAGTGTCCCAGGGTCCAGTCTGCATCAGGCTCCCTCCTCAGAGGGGAATCTGTTTCTCCCTCTATCTTTTGCCCTGCTCATGATATCCTTCTCTCAAATTAATTAATCAATTAATTAATTAAAAGTCTTAACAAAGGAATGCCTTTCCTCTTCTACAATCCTTTGCCTTTGCAAATCAAATCATATCTGTCCTTCAAGTTTCAATGCACATGCATCTTTCTTTATGTTTCTTTCTTCATTCTGTAGAAAGCAAGTTCTGCATACATTAAATTTATAGAAGATATGTGGCATCTACTTCTGTTCTATTTAAAAAAAAACTAATATTGTGAACCTTAAGATCAGAAAAACCTGAGTTTGCAGTCTTGCTCTACCACTAAGTCTTGTGTCATCAGACAAGCTAATTAAGCTCTCTGAGATTGCTTTATCCTGTTTCCTGCATCAGAGAGTTTTTGTAAGATAGAATGTATTAATTTTTATGAATTCCTCATCAAAGCGTCATTCAGTGTATGTTCAATAGGTAAAAATTACATTTATTGCACATATCTTTTCACACGTTTTTATACTTGCAGTAAGTTCCACTGTTACGCACTTCCAATCATTATCTTTTTTTAATATTCTGTCTTCCTTACTAGATTGTTCATTCTTGATCGATAAACTGTATATTTATTTTTTTATGGAATGAGTAAACAATAGTTGTTTGCATACAGGTGGAATCCATAATATTCCCATAATTGATTGAAACCATGAATAGTGTAGATCCACTGGAGTCTTGCAAAGGTCTGTAACAGCATATGTTTTATTGCTCTAAATAATGTCTTGTGTTTATTTTGTATCATCACAGTTTTTATTTAACTTACTGCTCACAATTCCCTGTATTAAATATAAGAAATATGTTACACTAATTACACAGATAATATAAAAATATAAGTTTCATGTCAATGTGGAAAATTATCTATTTGGAGGACTTCAAAGTAACCAAACTTCTAATATGTAGCTTTTGAAGGACATATAGTTCTATTTACTGAACTTCAGAAGGACAGTTCAAAATATATACCATCTTCCTTGGACTTACCTTTTACAAGTTTCTTGGGAGACATGGAATTACTTACTAAACAACTGAACAAATTTAAATTTCTAGAGAAAACATAGAAAGCATAGTAACACATCTTTCTAAGTCATTGTGATTTCAACTTGCAATCCTTCTGGGTTATGAAGTCCCTTGTTTTAAATTATAGCAATGTGGGGCGCCTGGGTGGCTCAGTGGGTTAAAGCCTCTGCCTTCGGCTCAGGTCATGATCCCAGGGTCCTGGGATCGAGCCCCACATCGGGCTCTCTGCTCCGCGGGGAGCCCGCTTCCTCCTCTCTCTCTGCCTGCCTCTCTGCCTACTTGTGATCTTTCTCTGTCAAATAAATAAATAATATTAAAAAAATAAATAAAAAAAAATAAAAAAATAAATAAATTATAGCAATGTATGCTACTGCCTACTTTTTTCTCCTAAGGTCTCATATAGAGTTAGTTATTTTGAAAATGTGAATTTAATTAGTATTTGATATCAAAATAAAACACATTTACTTTCTAGATTAATAGCATAACCCCCTATATTTCCCCCTGTGTTTCTTGCCTCATTCATATATTAATGACTCCATTTCAATTTATTTTAAAAATGATTTCATGATTTCAAATTATTTCACTACTAACTCCATAATATTAAGTGACAAACAAGCCGTTGTTTCCTGATTCTAAAATAAAATGAACAGAGATAGTATTATCTCTAAATAGAACTCATTTAAATTTCACTAAATATTTCCAAACTGATTATTCAAGTGGTTTCATTTGTAGAGTCATTTTACTTGAGATTTCTACACTGGAAATTTCAACACAATTTTAATTTCTTTTCCTTCTCTTATTTGAGCACTTGCTATTTGTGGTTACTTTCTTCAGATTTTGGTACTGGTTATCTTGTCATTATCTCCAAATATTGTGTGCTTGGTTAATTTTTCCTCCATGGTTAAATAGACTCCCCCAAATTTCAAATTGTCCTTCTCATTTTCTTTGGTTCACATTTATGATCACTGCCTCTGTTTATCTTCATTAAATATTCTTTTTATAATTTCTAAATTTCTAATTTTCTAAATTCGAGATGCTGCCAAATGCCTGCAATTTATATTTTTTGACATTCCTTCTGTATCTAATATTTACCATGTCCACTTCTGAACCATTACTTCCTTATGAATCTATTGCTCATTTAATATTGACCTCAGCTTCTAAGTAACACTTCATTTTGTTAATGATGTTCCCCACCTAGAGGTTACAGAGGATAAAAACAATATCCTAGAAGGAAAATGTCTGGATTATCAAAAATTCCATCTGCTTGTTTGCAGGGTCATTTGGTAGGATTTTATATTTTCATTAACAGTGCAAACAGAAAGATCATTTTGTTTCATTACATTGTCAAAATCATTTGTTATCTTTTTTTTTAACATTTATGAACATAGAGGTGCCTGGGTGGCTCAGTTGATTAAGCAGTCAGCACTTGAAATTGGCTCAGGTCATGATCTCAGGCTCCAAGGATTGAGCCCCATATCAGGCTTCTTGTTCAATGGGGAGTCTGCTTGAGATTCTCTCTCCCTCTCCCTCTACCCATACCCTACTCATGCTCTCTCTCTCTATTTAAAATAAATAAATATTTTTTAAAAACTAACTTCTGTGAGCTTATTTGTGAGAAATGTTTCTCATTCTTACATTAATATGCATTTTATTTCTACTGAATGGGTAGTTGTCTCATATCCTCTTCAATGAATAGCCTTAAAAGTAATTAATTCATCTCTTGTGAAAGCAAAATAATAGTATAATTTCATGTTGTTATATAGATATTCCAATTTTCACAAAATTTTGTGTTGCATTAGACCATGTTTATACAGTGATTTTTAATGCCATTTAGTATTTATCACATTTCCATACATGAAAGTACCTATTTGCAGTCATTACTTAAATAAAATTGTTTCAGTATTACCTGGTTTTATTTCTAAAGCTTGAAAACAATTCTTGAAGTCATTGAAGATGTCATCTCTTCAATTTCTTCCATATAAAATAATAATAATATAATAATAAGTTATAGATTATATAAATAAATATAAAAATAAATCTACAAATAAATTATAAATAATAAATCTTAGATTAACAATAATCTAAGATTAATAATAATCTAAGATTTATTAAGAAAGGCTTTAAATTCTGTCTTACATCACAAACTGCTTAAATCTATGCGTTTTATTAAAATAAATAATTTTATGGTTAAATCACATTCTTTGGGGACCCTGTTTTTCATATCTGGAAGAAAGTTTGAAGTTATTTACATTATTTTCATTATTCAGATATTTCTGAGAATTTATTTTTCTATAAATGACCATGAGCACAATTGCTGAATCTTAAATATAAATTAACTAATACCAGTAGATTGTACCCAAAAATGCCAACATCCAACTATGCTACAAGTGCCAATTTAGAAAAAAAATTTATATGCCCACATTTATTGCACCATTTAACATTATTCAGCCTCTGAAATTTTGCTGTTCTATTTAACAGAGTGGTACTTTATTGTTATCTAAATTTTATTTCCCTGAATTTTAGTTAAATTGAGGTCTCTTCAATGATGTGTAGAAATTTCTTAAACATTTTAGATTCTATTGTTTTGTTTGTTTTAGGAATGTAAATTATCTTCTTTCAGTCCTTATCATTGTGTTAACCTTGACCATGATGTCTTTTATTATATAAATTTCATAATTTTATGCATTTAAATACTATTTCCTAAATCTTTCCTTCTAAGAAGTAGATTATTTTGGGGCACTTGGGTAGCTCAGTGGGTTAAAGCTCTGCCTCAGGCTCAGGTCATGATCTCAGGGTCCTGGGATCCAGCCCCGCATCAGGCTCTCTGCTTCCCACTCTCTCTCTGCCTACCTCTCTGCCTACTTGTAATCTCTGTCAAATAAATAAATGCATTCTTCTTAAAAAAAGAAGTAGTTTGTTTTATGTTACGTTCAAATTTCTATAATATAACCTTCCTTATTAAAATCTTTTATCAACAGGGGTCAATTTTCTGCATACATATAAATAGGACTCTAAATTTATTTTTCCCTATACTGAGCAAGTTTTCACTACACAAGGTAATAGTAATTTTTATCCTTTTACTATATAATTTCTTCTTCATCAGATTTTAAGATTCTATGTACTCTAAGTTGGGCTTTGAGATCCATAGTGTCCCAATTTTTTTATTTCTATATTATTATGATTTAACACTAAGTAATATTAGATCTATAAATAAATATTAAAAATATATATCAAAGAGAATTGGCATTGTTATTGTGATGCCATCCTTGAACACAGAATATCTATTTCTCTTAGTCATTTTGCATGTCCTTTATTTTATCCATATAGGATATTTTTGTATTATAAGTTACATTGAAATATGTATTTTATACTTACTTTTTATAGTAAATAGCATTTTATATTTCCTAAATTACCATTTAGAGAAAAAGCTAAGGAATTTTGTAGACTGATTTGTCACCTTTGCGAAGTGAAGATCCTGGTGATCAGAGCCAAAATGATGGGGTGACTACTGGCTGATGATCAGTAGATGACTATTTATTACAATCACTTCTTTTATACTTTACACAAGATTCGATTTCAAACAGAATCTAGATTTACATGCAGGACGTGAACTGCATGTGAAATGCGGGCTACATACAAGCAATCAATTGGGACCAGTGAACAACAATGTTTACCTCTTAGCTTTAAATGACAAGAGCAAGTTAAGGATTCTCCACACTTACCAGATTCACTTAAAAGAGGACATGGAAGCACTCTGGGGGCACTCCTGTGTTTATTCTGGGTGTCAGCCCAGGAAGATTCTTGCCCTCCATCTCTTTGAGTTTTCTCACAGGATCCGACAGGACCCCAGTCACATTGGTGAGGATCCAGGTTGTGTTCCAACACTGATCTTTATGAACTCTCTTTTGATGTTAATAATAGGATCTGTTGATTTTGGTTTTTCTACTCAGGTGATTATTTCTTTGAGAAATAGGAGGGGATTTTTTTGTTATTGTTTGTGTGTTTGTTTTTTCTCTATCTGAATCTTAAATCTCATATTTCTTTTTATTTTCTCATGATAACAAACATGTTTCTGAATACTCATCAGCCATCCAACCCTCCATCAACCCACAGGTTCTTCTCTATAGTTGAGCACATCTCTTACAGTTTATTTCCCTCTCCCCTCCAATATGTTTATTGGTTTGTTTCTTAAATTTCGCCTATGAGTGAAACCATATGGACTTTTGCCCTTCCCTGACTGACTTATTTCACTTAGCATAATATACTCTAGCTCAATATATGTGATTGTAAATGACAAGATTTCAATTTTGATGTCTGAGTACTATTCAATTGTATAAACATACTGAATCTTCTTACCCATTTATCAATCAATGTACATTTGGGCTTTTTCCATAATTGGTTATTGTTGACAATGCTGCTATAAACATCAAGGTGCATGTACCCCTCCAAATTAGTATTTTTGTATTCTGTGATCAAATATCTAATAGTGCAATTGCTGGATCAAAATGTTGTTGCATTTTGAACTTTTTTTAAAAAGTTCATGCTGTTTTCCAGAGTGTCTGCACCAGCTTGCATTTCCACCAACAGTATAAAAGGGTTCCCCTTTCTCCATATCTTTGTGAACACCTGTTGTGTCCTATGTAGCTAAGTTTAGCCATTCTGACTGGCATGAAGTGATATCTCATTGCAGTTTTGATTTGTATTCCCCAGATTATGAGCAATGTTGAGCATATTTTCATTTGTCTGTTAGCCATCTGGATGTCTGACCATTTTTAACTAGCTAATCTTGTTTTTGGATGTTGAGGTTGAGGTTTGTGTATATTTTGTATACTATCCATTTATCATTTGCATATATCATTTCCCATTCTGCAGGTTGTCTTTTAGGCTTGTTAGTTGTTCCTTTTGCTGTGAAGTTTTTTTATTTTGGTAAATACACAAGAGGTTATTTTTGTTTTTGTTTCCCTTGCAGAGGAGACATATCTAGAAAAAAAGTGCTATGGCAGATATCAAAGAGGTTGCTGTCTATTCTTTCCCCTAGGATTTTAATGGATTCCAATCTCACATTTAGATCTTTAATAATTTTTTAATTTATCTTATGTATAGTGTAAGAAAATGGTCCAGTTTCATTTTTCTGCATGTGCCTGTCCAATTTTCCCAACACCATTTGTTGAAGATACTGTATTTTTTCCATTGGGTAGTCTTTCCTGCTTTGTCAAAGAGTTGGCCATGTAGTTCTGTGATCATTTCCAGCCTTTATATTCTGTTCTACTGATATTTTTATATTTTGTGCCATTACCATACTGTCTTTATCACTACAGTTTTGTAATAGAACTTGAAATCTGGAAATATGATGCTTCCAGCTTTGCTTTGCTTTTGCAAGATTGTTTTGGCTATTTGGGGCCTTTGGTGGTTCCATAGAAATTTTAGGATCACTTCTTCTATCTCTGTGAAAAATGCTTATAGCATTTTGATGGGCCTTGCTTTAAATGTATAGATTTCAGGGACACCTGGGTGGCTCAGTGGGTTAAAGCCTCTGCCTTCGGCTCGGGTCATGATCCCAGGGTCCTGGGATCGAGCCCCACATCGGGCTCTCTGCTCCGCAGGGAGCCTGCTTCCTCCTCTCTCTCTGCCTGCCTCTCTGCCTAGTTGTGATTTCTCTCTGTCAAATAAATAAAATATTTTAAAAAATGTATAGATTTCACTTGGTAATATAAAAATTTTAACAAAATTTGTTCTTCTAATCCATGAGCCTTTAACTTTGTTTTCCATTTCTTTTGTCCTATTCGAGTATTTTCAACAGTGTTATAGCTTTCAGAGTACAGATATTCTTTTTAAAAAATGATTTTATTTATTTAGAGAGAGAGAGAGATCTCAAATAGTCAGAGAGGCAGGCAGAGAGAGAGGGGAAAGAAGGCTCCCTGCCAAGCAGAGAGCCCGATGCAGGGCTTGATCCCAGGACACTGAGATCAGAGGCTTAACTAGATAAGCCACTCAGGCACCCCATAGAGTACAGATATTCTACCTTGTTGGTTAGGTTTATTGCAAAAATATCTTATGTTTTTTGGTACAATTGTGTATTGGATTGATTCTTTGATTTCTCTTTTGGCTGTTTCATTATTGGTGTATAGAAATAGAACATATTTCTTTATGTTGGTTTTATATTCTGCAACCCTTGAATTCAAGTATTAGTTCTAGGAATTTTTTGGTGGAGTATATTGGGTTTTCTGCATAGGGTATCATGTCATCTACAAATGGTGGTTTCTGGCTGTTGTGGTTAAATTTCCCAGTATTATGTTAAATAGCTTTGGTAAGAGTGGACATCCCTGTCTTGTTCCTAACCATAAGGGAAAAGCTCATGTGTTTCCCCATTGAGGATAATATCATCTGTGGGGTTTTTTGTATATGGACTTTATTATATTGATGTATTTTCCCTCTACCACTCCTTTTTGAATGCCATTATCATGAATGGGTGTTCTTTCTCAAAAACTTTCTCAAAAAGCTTTCTCAAAAATTTTGCATCTATTAAAAATATAGAATGGTTCTTATCCTTTCTTTTATTAATGTGATGTTCAAAACTGATTGATTTGACAATATTGAACCACCCTTGCATCCAAGGAATAAATACTTTTTGATCATAATGAATGTCATTTGATGTTATGTTGCATTCAATTTGCTAATATTTTGTTGATAATTTTGTGCATCCATGTTCATCAGGGTTATTGGCTTTCCAGTTGAGTCTTTGTCTGGTTTTTGGTATCAGGGTAATATTGTCCTCATATAATGAGTTTGGATGTTTTCTTTTGATTTCTTTTTCTTTCTTTCTTTTCTTCTTTCCTTCTTTTTTTTTTTTTTTGAATAGAGAATAAATCTGTATTAACGTTTTTAAAATGTTTGGTAGAATTTATTTGTGAAGCCATCCAGCCTCAGACTTTGTTTTTGGGGAATTTTTTTGACTGTTTACTGGTTTTCAGTTTGCTCATGTTTTCTATGTTTTCCTGTCCCAAAAACCTGTGAATTCTTAAAGAAATTTTTCTGTCCAGCAGAGACTAAAGAGAATTCCTCAGTAATGGATTAATCTTTCTTAAAGGGGGCGCCTGGGTGGCTCAGTGGGTTAAAGCCTCTGCCTTCGGCTCAGGTCATGGTCCCAGGGTCCTGGGATCGAGCCCCGCATCGGACTCTCTGCTCAGCGGGGAGCCTGCTTCCTCCTCTCTCTCTGCCTCGCTGCCCACTTGTGATCTGTCTGTCAAATAAATAAATAAAAATCTTAAAAAAAAAAGAAATGTTTGCTCTTTGCCCTCAGCTCCTGTATTGTAACTTACAATCCCTTCAAATGTCCTGCTTCATAAATTTATTTGTTTTTCTGGTTCTTTGGGTCACTTGAGATATTGTATCCCTTGGTAATTTGGATCTGTATCCCTTTTGCTGTAATAAAACATAGTCATTGGCTAAAGGCTTTTCTGAATTCTGTGAGTATTTCTAGCAAATTATTGAAACTGAGAATGCTTTGGGAACCCTCAAACTTTCAGTTGACATCACAAGTGAAGATGGTTTTGTGAAGTTCATATATCATGCAGGAACAGACATTTTATACAACAACAGCAACAACGATTTTAGATTACATGAATTTTGTGAAACTCAGGCTGAAAAGTATACTCTGTTCCAAAGTCAGTTTATTTATTCCAAAGGAAGTAGAGAGAAAACCCGAGGACTCAGAGAGTGAAGTTGTGAGCTATTAAGAAGTATTCCCAAAACATGATATCAATTTCTAATAGATCATTTGTACAGAGAATCAATAAATAAATCAATAACATGAACATGAACATGAACATCACTATAGACTAAATGCACTTAGTGATCATATATAGGACATTCCATTCAATAGAAGCAGAATATACCTTTCTTTTTCTTCTCAAACACACAAGCAACACTCTCCAAGATAGATCATATGTTAGGTCAAAGAACAAGTTTTTAAAGATTTGAGAATAATGAAATCCCAGAAAATATATTTTTCTACCACAATGTAATAAAGCTAGAAATTAATAACAATAGAAAAATTAGAAAACCGTCAATTTATGGCAATTCAACAACATATTATTTTTCAACGAATAAGACAAAAAGAAAATCAAATTTGAAATCAGTAAAATCCCATAAAAACAAAAATATAACACAACATAGCAAAATTTATGTGACTCAACAAAAGCAGTATTTAGAGGGAACTCTGTCTATGTCTAATGAGCTAAGTTTTAGACTCAAGGACCCATTTTTTTTTAAGTACAAACTGAGCCCAAAGTAGGAGGAAAGCCATATAATAGAATTATGAAAGCATAAATAAATACAATAGAAAATAGGCAAACTCATATATTTCTAAACCAGGGCACTCATCTATAAAATGTAGGAACATTATTATCAGTTACATGAGATTGTTAAAGAGTTGATAAGATAATGCATTAAAGGCTTTGTACAACTGGTGCCACTTTATGATACACATATTATGCTTTGGAAACATTTCTTATGATGTGATATCTTAGAATATGTACAGTGATCATAATGCTAATAATAACTACATAGACAACAAGCAGTCAGAATCTCACATTTCATCCTTTGAGTCAGGGGATATAGATCATTTCTAGTACTTAATGGCATTATTGTTCATTTCCCCTTCTTAAAGTGTGGGTAGGTTGCCCAGTTCTCATTTCGACAGCAAGTGTGACCATGTGACTTACTTGGCCAATAAAACATGAGCAGAAATGACTGGCAGGGACATAAAGAACTGGTGTGCACATTTTTACATTTTCTTTCTCCCTGTGAGTGAGTCTTGACTAGGTATTCTCTTTTCCCATACTCAACTATTTTATGTTTTTTTTTTAAAAACAGAAAGTTCTGCTATGACTTTTCTTGTTTTCATATGTACTTCAAAATGTCTTTTCACATGAATGCCATATCTTTGGTACTCTGATTCTCCTTGATGTCAAAATATGTGTTTGAATCTCTTTTAAAATATACAGCTTACATTGTTTACCATTAAAGACTGTTTTCAAAATGCATACTTGGATTTCTTTTTAACATTTGATATATGTTTGTCTCCTTGAGAGTTCAAGTTTCTCCACTGTGGGTGTCAAAATCTTCCTTCAAAGAGTCCAGTAGTTACCTTAAATTGTATCCAAATTTATGAAAGAACCCACAACACTGATATTTTCAGGTCAGCAATAGTCATGTGGCTTCTGATTGGAGAATGCTCCCACTTTTCCTATTTGCATTTTTTAAAGTAAATGCTTAAAACTCATTTCAGTGTGACTGAGTTCTTATTTTATTTTTTTTAATACTTTATTTATTTGACAGAGAGAAATCACAACTAGGCAGAGAAGCAGGCAGAACGAGAGAGGAGGAAGCAGGCTCCCTGCGGAGCAGAGAGCCGGATGTGGGGTTCGATCCCAGGACCCTGGGATCATGATCTGAGCTGAAGGCAGAGGCTTTAACCCACTGAGCCACCCAGGTGCCCCCTGAGTTCTTATTTTCAACGACTCTATCCAATGCATCCAATTCAGAGAGTCCCCGGATAGCCCCCATTTGGCATATGCTATGAGCTAGAAGTAAACCTTTGTTACCTTAAGCTACTAAAACTTTGAGGTTTCTAATTCTTACAGTATAATCTACCATATAATGGCTGGTATTATTAATAAAAATATAAATATTTTTAGATTACACTATCAGAAAGCAAAATAACATTATTTTTACTTCTCACTTGTCTTAATGGATGTATAGAGAAGCATGTGAGGATTAATTGGGAGAGAAAATTTGTACATTGCTTTAATCAATCTAGCAAATATGTTTAAAGTATAAACATGTAAATGTATCCCCAAGCAACTTGAAAATATTTTCAGCAAAATTTTGGTCTGATGACAAGTATAATATATCTATATTTCCCTTGCCAAATGAACAACTTGTGTAAAATATTTCTGATCCTCTCATACATGACTCCATAACCCCACCAAATTCTCTTCTTTATTTTAGCTGCACTGCATCCATGTATCATGATATTCAGAAGAACCTATATTTTTCATATTTACTTTTGAATGATTGTGACAATTTCTTCTATACTACTATTTAATACTAGGTTATTAAATATTTAAATTATGAATAAATACAAAACAGAAGCTTACTATAAAATACTTCTAAGGATACTTTTTTGTCTTTTTAGACTTAAATTTTTAGTGAGTGTTCTTTTTTTAAAGATTTTATTTATTTATTTGACCGACAAAGATCACAAGTAGGCAGAGAAGCAGGTAGAGAGAGAACAGGAAGCAGGCTCCCTGATGACCCTGGGATCATGACTTGAGCCAAAGGCAGAGGCTTTAACCCATTGAGCCACCCAGGTGTCCTTTAGTGAGTGTTCTTAAGTTGTCAAAGCATGAATAGGGATTTCTTATTTGTAATATCAGAACATTTACCCAGTGACAAACTCAGATAATTCAACACTTCAGAAGGGAAATTATATTGAAAAATGATATATTTTAATGACATTATTTATTAATGTCAGCTATATTGATAGAATTCCAACCAATTTCTCAATTTATTGCTGAAAACATGACTTTTAATGTAGGGTGAGCCTCAGCAATTTCCTATACATTTCCTGAATAACCTGAATAAATATTCTCCTCATTTTATTAATGGCATATTTCATTTGTTCATTTCTAAGACTGTAGATAATAGGGTTGAAGAGTGGAAGGGTTATGTAATAGAAGACAGAAAGGACCGTGTCCCGGATAGTGGACTATCAGATGGCCTCAGGTATACATAAAATTCTGACACCACAAGGATGTGAGGGACAGAAGTAGAAAAAGCTTTTTTTCTGTCTGCTCCACTTGGAAATATGAGAATAGTAGAAAATATATGAATGTAAGACCTGATGATGCAAATGAAACAGTGATCACCAATCCCAAGATCAGAGGCAATGATCAACATCTCATTGCTAAAGGTATCAGAGCAGGAGAACTTTATCAGTGAGGTTATATCACAAAACAAAACAAAACAAAAGAAAACTGATGGATGACATTAGGCAGACAGAAGGGCAGCAGGAATGTTTTGCTAGTGTGCACACCCTCATATATGAGACCACTGAGGATGGAAGTCAGAGTCATTGGATGCAGATTTGAGGGTTCATGATCATAGGGTAGTGAAGCGGTTGGCAGATAGCCACATGGCAGTCATGGACCATGATAATCAGAAACAGAAGCTCCACATATACAAATAAAACCACTAGGAAGACCTGAGCTACAAAGCAGCCTTTGAAATGGTGCTGCTATCAAGCAGGGAATTGATGCATGAGTTAGGAACTGTTACATAAATGTAGCAGACATCCAAGATGGACAGATTCATGAAGAAGAAGTACATGGGTGTGTGAAGACTCCTGTCAAGGGTGGCGACAGTAACAGTGATAATGTTCCCCATCAGAGTGACTACATACATCAGAGAGAAGGTTATGGCATGCAAATCCCATAACTCCCATAAATGAGAAAACCCCGTGAGGAGAAATACCACCATGATGGTGGAATTTAGCATCTATGGGTAATGCAATTTTTACCTGGAATGTAAGAAGTGAAGTCCCGAGCTCATGAAGAATCAAATTATGAAAATATGGTTCTTAAATAGTTTAGTCTTGACCCATACCTAATTCTAATCTATATTGAAACCCCTATTTTTTTAAAAATGTTTTTTTTTATTTTTTATAAACATATAATGTATTATTAGCTCCAGGGGTACAGGTCTGTGAATCGCCAGGTTTACACACTTCACAGCACTCACCATAGCACATACCATCCCCAATGTCAGTAACCCCAGAAACCCCTAATATTTTTGAAAGAAGATTAAGTGGTCCTCCTTTAGTCTATAGGGTATTATTATTTTTTATAGTATTTTATTTCAACTATAGTAATGAAGTGACAATTACAACTTACAGTAAACATATAAAACTTCAATCCATATTTCTATACACTTCCATTGGAGAATGCACTTTTCTCATGATCAGTTCTGTATAAATATAGATATAGATTTCATAAATACAGTTGCATTTGAATGAAATTTGGGAGATAATGTTGAACACTGGATAATTAGAATAAAATATTTTTGTTCTTTTTAGTCTTACATTTTTATTTGTGGGTATGAACAATATGGGGTAAAATGATTGTTTCTAGAACTAATGTTCTATGCAAAATAGTGAAAAATTATCTTCTGTTCCTATGACAAAATATTGATATCATTTGTAACTTTACTTACTCCAATATCTCAAATGGAGTATAAACTCATAACCTGATACATACACTGACTCTATTCCTAATTTTTGGTTACATTTTTATACTTCAAGTAAATTTTTTCTGGTTCATTTATCTCTGCTCTTAAAGAGAGAATGAAAGGCCAACTATTATTATTTCCTGAGTGCCTCTTGAACTTACCCCAATGCTCCTTCTTTATCATCTTCAATTTTCCAACTTTTCAAAACTTCTTTGATTCTACTAGCTGAAAACAAAGCAACAAAATTATAGCACAATATCTTCCCATACTAATCTAGCCTTTTTTTTTCTGTTAAATTACAGACTGTTTTCTCACTTTAATCTTCAGCTTGTTCAACAACTTTTCTTAGAATTTCTTCCTGTGATTCTGCATAACTTAACAAGTTGTTGATCACTGCCGCCACATCTTTATTGCTTATGTCATCACTTCCTCTGGTTTATTCACTGGTGGTTGAATTAACCAACTGTCATCTTAAGTTACGTCCATTACATGTATTTTACTGGATCACCTCTATTATACTTTTACAACTTTTTTTTCTCATTTCTAATAATAATAATAATAATAAAAGCAACAACAATTGGACCATGAAAAACTACCTTGCTCATGGTTTATTTGAAAATAAATTCTTCTAAATTCTGTTCAAAATCTTATAATCCAAATTCATTCACATCGATCCATTACCTATAACACCACTTTGTTAGTATTCTTTGTCATAAACTTATTAAATATCTTGTGTGAGAAGTATTTAGACAACCTGTCCAATCTCATGACTTGTTTTTACCACATCAGTTTTAAGACATGTTTCACAAACTGTTTCACATTGAAAAGAAATCAAGCAGATGCCCTGCCTATTTTGTTGTTATTGTTATTGATAAATTCCTCAAGGATTGAATTTTATGCAACTTTGTGTTCTCCAAGGGTCAGGTGAAGTGGTTTTAGTTTTGCTTTGTTTTCTTTTATAAATATCTTATATTAAATGTAGGTTTTAAATATTTAATAAGCTGTCACATTATTAATGAATTCTTACCATTCTTTGTGTATATGGCTTCTGATGAAAAGGAGAAAACCATACCATCATTACCAAGATACTACCTCTACATGTTTAACAACTAAACCAAAACAACTTATGTTCTCAATAGTTGTGAGGTTGTTCAGAGAAACAATAATTTGTAATGTTTACCAGTATGTCTTTAATTTCCAGTTATCTATATGAAAATATTGGTTTTCATCAATGTATAATATGACCATTTCAAAGTTGAAGCTCGTCTGTATCTTTTTTTAATTATTATTCTTTATTATATTATGCTAGTCACCATACAGTAGTACATAATTTGTTTTTTCATGTAGTGTTCTGAGATTCGTTGTTTCCGTAGAACACCCAATGCCCTATACAATTCATACCCTCCTTATTACTCTTCACCAGGTCTCTATATCTTCATCAAACCAGGATGAGTGTACTTTATCTGATAGCATCTGGTCAAAACTAGCTATGACAATATGTTTCAAGACAATACGTTTAAGAAATGTGCCCAAGATATCACAAATTCACCTTAAATATCCTTGATATAGTTTTCAGAAATATTATGATTATTATTTCAGTTCCATTATTTTCAAGGCATATGCTACTGTTCAATATTTTCTAAGTAAAATTTATATATTAGTTTTAAATATCTCAAAAGTAGTATTATATTCCTATTTTAGAGACAGAAAAATCTTGCCCAAGTTTACTAGCTCCTGTTTCATCACAAAAAAACTGTTTCTCACATGGTTCCAAACACAAACACATTAAACAGGTGGGAATTGTCCAGTTCAGTGCCTCTATAGGTTTCCAAAGAATGTCTGTACACTTTTTTTGATAATGCAGTAATTATAATTTCCCTACTTTAAGTTTACTATATGATTACCTTAGGCATATATAGCCTGTATCCAAAATTATCTTATGGAAGAGTAACCAAGACCTTGGTTCTAGAATGAATAGACAGTAGGATTGGGAAACATCACCACCACTTATCAGGCTTTTGAAGTTGGAAATACACTTCACCCAAGATGAAATTCCATTATCTGTAAAAAAATGGGATAATGATGTGAACTGTCATAATCAATTTTTTAAATAATATGTTTATTCCTTGAATTGATGATTCAATAATATACGTCTGTTTATTCCTTGAATCAATGATTCAACAAACATGTATGTGTTGTTAGGAACAGAGTTGACCACCCCTCAGTTAGACAAAGAACACTCTCGATAATGCAAATAACACAGCGAGGTTTATGTCCAGCTAGCTGGGGTCCAAGTATCTGCCTGGTGCAGCAGGTTTCAACAAGGACTTGGACACTGACACTAGTTAAGGCAGGGGTTTTTATGGGTCATTATAAGAGGCTGGGCGGGGGGAGGAGAAGTTCAGACTTTTCTGAAGTAAGCTGATTAGCTGTTGTGAGGGTGTTGCAGGGTGGGGTACTTTCTTGGAAATAAAGCAGGGTGGGGGTCCCTGGAACTAAAGTAAAGTAGGGTAAAGTTCAGTCCTTGGTCACAGGGGCCTGAGATGGTTGCCAAAGCTAAGATGGCTGTACTTATGCTAAGGATAAATCTGAGGTGGAATGGCCTTAATTTTTCTCAGCCTCCATATTTCCCCTCTCAGAGGAAACTAAGGAAGGACCCAATCACTGGTCCAGGCTGGTCTCAGCAACAAGGTCCAGTGGTTGGTGGGGATTGGTTCTGGCATGAAGAGGAAATAGTATAAGCAACATTAGTGGGGTAAGTGAGAAAGGGGCAGTCTTAGCTTTAGGGGATTGTCCATGTCTGGTTGGTTTTTCCATTCTGGAACAAAGTCCTTGAGAAGGGCGTGTGGGTCAGCTCATCAGACATGGGTGTATTGGACCCAGGGGGTAATCCCGTTGACCTTGAGAGCAGTGGGAGTGGTCAGGATCATGATGTAGGGTCCCTTCCAGCATGGTTGAAGTGTCAATTCCTAGAGAGGTCAGGCCATCTCCACAAACCGGGATATCCACAGCCTGCAGTAGCCCACCATCCCAAGAAACTCCCTTGTGGAGGGAGTTTCCCTCACTGAAATAAGTGGTGTGGTTCTGACAAAGCTGTGCTTTCATTGCTGACACCTGATATACTTTTCCTGCAGAGTCTTTAAGAGAGTTCTTATCCCCCACAAGCATGACTCAGTCCTCAGAGGCTATTTCCACTATTCCCATTAACCCAATCAGATTCTTCCTTTCAAATCCTTCAATTTTCTGAAGTTTCCTCCTTATATCTGTGGTTGACTGACTGGCAGAAGCAAGATCATCTAAAAGAGCTATCATGCAACTTCTCTGACGTTTACTTCAAGATGTCTAGCTTAGGTAACAAACATTTAAAGACAATCAAATATATAATTTAACATCCGTAAAGGTGTGTTATTAAAACATAATTTTTCTCTCTAAAATAGCCCTCATTTCCAGAGATAGCCAAATCAGGACTAACTTATTTGAAAAACAATCCAGTTTTAACAAACATGGCCTAATTATTTACATTAGCTCAGCAAGAACAGTAAATGATCATATAGATCTTCTTAGAATCTGCTTTGCTGGAACTTCTTATGAGGAATCTCTAGGTTGAACTTTTAGTAGCCTCTTCAGGCCAGAAGCCAAGCCACATACTTGCCATCAGACATGCCTGCAATACCTGCGGATTTGGGTGAATTTCTCTTCCTGAGGTACCCAATGTATCCTGAGGTTCCTGCCGCTGCCAGGAAGTGACATTCTTTACTAGCCTGGTGACACTGCTGGGAACTCTGTAAGCAAGGTATCAGGCCAACAGTTCCAAATGGCTTTATGGCTCCAGGTTTTATAAAGTCAACCTTAATTCCTTTATGCTGTCTGGTCATATCTGAGTCTATGTATGTCTTTCTCAAACATGACATTCCAGTCAAAGCCTTGGTAAAATAACCAATGTTTCCAATAATGTCCTGCTACAAGGAGAACAGATTCTTATTGAACTTATGCAAATGACTGATTGCCACAGAAGAAAGAATACTTACTGAGACCTTAGGAGCTTCACAGGGTTCAGATAGAGAGAAAAGTTGAATGCTTTGCTTTGTTTGCAAATAAATATTTTTACATTTCTGTAAGTTACAGATAACTTAAGAAAAAGTTTCCCTAGTCTGGAAGAACAGACATTACAGAAACAGTCATGTTTAAAATAAGACAAAACATTAAGAGACACAGCACTATAATCTTTTAGTTCATTTAGTCCCATGTTACTAATTCTGGTTTAGTTTGAATGCAGATTTAGTTAGTTCTGGAAATTCGTACCTATTTCAGTTCCAGGATTTTAACATATCAAAGACCTGTATGTGTCCTGAAAGTCTCCCATACGAAATTCCTTTAGGTCAGAATTCATCTTACAAGAGAATTAAAACAATGACAAAAACTCAGAATAGATATGGTTAAATATCAAGTGATGACCCTTATCAAAACATTAAAACATTAGGAAATGTATAGAACTTCTAGAGAAGTCACAGCATTTACCCAAATGTAACCCAAGGTTTTATCATTGGTTTAGCAGTACTCCTTGAGTAACGTAACATATCAACGAAAAGGCTTATGAGGCAAAGAGATCTCATTTACAATTCTCAGAGGGCAAAAGAAAGCCATTTACATTTTTTTAAGAGATCAATTAACCTAAGAAAATTTGCCCTTTTATTTTTTTTTTCAATCTTATTTATTTATTTAATTATTTTCAGTGTAACAGTATTCATTGCTTTTGCACCACACCCAGTGCTCCATGCAATACGTGCCCTCCTGATTACCCACCATCTGGTTGCCCAATCTCCTACCCCCGGGCCCCTCAAAACACTCAGGTTGTTTTTCAGCGTCCATAGTCTCTCATGGTTCATCTCTCCTTCCAATTTCCCTGAACTCCCTCTCCTCTCCATCTCCCCATGTCCTCCATGTTCTTTGTTATGCTCCACAAATAAGTGAAACCATATGATACTTGACTCTCTCTGCTTGACTTATTTTACTCAGCATAATCTCTTCCAGTCCCGTCCATGTTGCTATAAAAGTTGGGTATTCATCCTTTCTGATGGAGGCATAATACTCCATCGTGTATATGGACTACATCTTCCTTATACATTCGTCCATTGAAGGGCATCTTGGTTCTTTCCACAGTTTGGCGACCATGGCCATTGCTGCTATAAACATTGGGGTACAGATGGCTCTTCTTTTCACTACATCTCTATCTTTGGGGAAAATACGCAGCAGTGCAATTGCAGGGTCATAGGGAAGCTCTATTTTTAATTACTTGAGGAATCTCCACACTGTTCTCCAAAGTGACTACACCACCTTTCATTCCCACCAACAGTGGGAGAGCGTTCCCCTTTCTCCACAACCTCTCCAACACACGTTGTTTCCTGTCTTGCTCATTTTGGCCATTCTAACTGGTGTAAGGTGATATCTCAATGTGATTTTAATTTGAATCTCCCTGATGGCTAGTGATGACGAGCATTTTTTCATGTGTCTGATAGCCATTTGTAAGTCTTCATTGGAGAAGTGTCTGTTCATATCTTCTGCCCATTTTTTGATATGATTATCTGTTTTGTGTGTGTTGAGTTTGAGGAGTTCGTTATAGATACTGGATATCAACCTTTTGTCTGTACTGTCATTTGCAAATATCTTCTCCCATTCTGTGGGTTGCCTTTTTGTTTTGTTGACTGTTTCTTTTGCTGTGAACAAGCGTTTGGTCTTGAGGAAGTGCCAAAAGTTCATTTTCCCTTTTGTTTCCTTTGCCTTTGGAGACATATCTTCTTTTTTTAATATTTTATTTATTTATTTGACAAAGAGAGAGGTCACAAGTAGGCAGAGAGGCAGGCAGAGAGAGAGGGAGAAAGAGACTCCTCACTGAGCAGAAAGCCTGATGCGGGGCTTTATCCCAGGACCCTGAGATCATGACTTGAGCTGAAGGCAGTGGCTTAAACCACTGAGCCACTCAGGTGCCCCCTTTTGAGACATACCTTGAAAGAAGTTGCTGTGGCTGATATCTAAGATGTTAGTGCCAATTTCTCCTCTAGGATTCTGATGGATTCCTGTCTCACGTTGAGATCTTTTATCAATTTCAAGTTTATTTTTGTGTTCAGTGTAAGAGAATGGTCGAAGTTCATTCTTCTTCAAATAGCTGTCCAGTTTTCTCAGCACCGTCTTTTTTCCATTGTATTTTTTTCCTGTTTTGTCGAAGATTATTTGACCATCGAGTTGAGGGTCCATATCTGGGCTCTCCACACTGTTCCACTAATCTATATGTATGTTTTTTTTTTACCCATTTTTTTTCTCATTTTATTTATTTTTTCAGCGTAACAGTATTCATTCTTTTTGCACAACAACCAGTGCTCCATGCAAAACGTGCCCTCCCCATTACCCACCACCTGTTCCCCCAACCTCCCACCCTTGACCCTTCAAAACCCTCAGGTTGCCCCAACCTCTCACCCCTGACCCTTCAAAACCCTCAGGTTGTTTTTCAGAGTCCATAGTCTCTTATGGTTCGCCTCCCCTCCCCAATGTCCATAGCCCGCTCCCCCTCTCCCAATCCCACCTCCCCCCAGGAACTCCCAGTTTGTTTTGTGAGATTAAGAGTCATTTATGGTTTGTCTCCCTCCCAATCCCATCTTGTTTCATTTATTCTTCTCCTATCGCCCAACACCCCCATGTTGCTTCTCCATGTCCTCACATCAGGGAGATCATATGATAGTTGTCTTTCTCCGATTGACTTATTTCACTAAGCATGAAACGCTCTAGTTCCATCCACGTCGTCGCAAATGGCAAGATTTCATTTCTTTTGATGGCTGCATAGTATTCCATTGTGTATATATACCACATCTTCTTGATCCATTCATCTGTTGATGGACATCTAGGTTCTTTCCATAGTCTGGCTATTGTAGACATTGCTGCTATAAACATTCGGGTACACGTGCCCCTTCGGATCACTATGTTTGTATCTTTAGGGTAAATACCCAGTAGTGCAATGGCTGGGTCATAGGGTAGTTCTATTTTCAACATTTTGAGGAACCTCCATGCTCTTTTCAAGAGTGGTTACACCAGCTTGCATTCCCACCAACAGTGGAGGAGGGTTCCCCTTTCTCCACATCCTCTCCAGCATCTGTCATTTCCTGACTTGTTAATTTTAGCCATTCTGACTGGTGTGAGGTGATATCTCATTGTGGTTTTGATTGGTATTTCCCTGATGCCGAGTGACGTGGAGCACTTTTTCATGTGTCTGTTGGCCATCTGGATGTCTTCTTTGCAGAAATGTCTGTTCATGTCCTCTGCCCATTTCTTGATTGGATTGTTTGTTCTTTGGGTGTTGAGTTTGCTAAGTTCCTTATAGATTTTGGATACTAGCCCTTTGTCTGATATGTCGTTTGCAAATATCTTCTCCCATTCTGTCAGTTGTCTTTTGGTTTTGTTAACTGTTTCCTTTGCTGTGCAAAAGCTTTTGATCTAGATGAAATCCCAATAGTACATTTTTGCCCTTGCTTCCCTTGCCTTTGCCGTTGTTCCTAGGAAGATGTTGCTACGGCTGAGGTCGAAGAGGTTGCTGCCTGCATTCTCCTCAAGGATTTGGATGGATTCCTTTCTCACATTGAGGTCCTTCATCCATTTGGAATTTATTTTCGTGTGTGGTGTAAGGAAGTGGTCCAATTTCATTTTTCTGCATGTGGCTGTCCAATTTTCCCAGCACCATTTATTGAAGAGGCTCTCTTTTTTCCATTGGACATTCTTTCCTGCTTTGTCGAAGATTAGTTGACCATAGAGTTGAGGGTCGATTTCTGGGCTCTCTATTCTGTTCCACTGATCTATGTGTCTGTTTTTGTGCCAGTACCATGCTGTCTTGATGATGACAGCTTTGTAATAGAGCTTCAAGTCCGGAATTGTGATGCCACCAACTTTGGCTTTGTTCTTCAATATTCCTTTGGCTATTCGAGGTCTTTTCTGGTTCCATATAAATTTTAGGATTATTTGTTCCATTTCTTTGAAAAAAATGGATGGTATTTTGATAGGGATTGCATTAAATGTGTAGATTGCTTTAGGTAGCATAGACATTTTCACAATATTTATTCTTCCAATCCAGGAGCATGGAACATTTTTCCATTTTTTGGTGTCTTCCTCAATTACTTTCATGAGTACTTTATAATTTTCTGTGTATAGATTCTTAGTCTCTTTGGTTAGGTTTATTCCTAGGTGTCTTATAGTTTTGGGTACAATTGTAAATGGGATTGACTCCTTAATTTCTCTTTCTTCAGTCTTGTTGTTGGTGTACAGAAATGCAACTGATTTCTGTGCATTGATTTTATATCCTGACACTTTACTGAATTCCTGGACAAGTTCTAGCAGTTTTGGAGTGGAGTCTTTTGGGTTTTCCACATATAGTATCATATCATCTGCGAAGAGTGATAGTTTGACTTCTTCTTTACCAATTTGGATGCCTTTAGTTTCTTTTTGTTGTCTGATTGCTGAGGCTAGGACTTCTAGTACTATGTTGAATAGCAGTGGTGATAATGGACATCCCTGCCGTGTTCCTGACCTTAACGGAAAAGCTTTCAGTTTTTCTCCATTGAGAATATTTGCGGTGGGTTTTTCATAGATGGCTTTGATAATATTGAGGTATGTGCCCTCTATCCCCACACTTTGAAGAGTTTTGATCAGGAAGGGATGCTGTACTTTGTCAAATGCTTTTTCAGCATCTATTGAGAGTATCATATGGTTCTTGTTCTTTCTTTTATTAATGTGTTCTATCACATTGATTGATTTGCGGATGTTGAACCAACCCTGCAGCCCTGGAATGAATCCCACTTGATCGTGGTGAATAATCCTTTTAATGTACTGTTGAATCCTATTGGCTAGTATTTTGGCGAGAATTTTTGCGTCTGTGTTCATCAAGGATATTGGTCTGTAGTTCTCTTTTTTGGTGGGATCCTTGTCTGGTTTTGGGATCAAGGTGATGCTGGCCTCATAAAATGAGTTTGGAAGTTTTCCTTCCGTTTCTATTTTTTGGAACAGTTTCAGGAGAAGAGGAATTCGTTCTTCTTTAAATGTTTGGTAGAATTCCCCTGGGAAGCCGTCTGGCCCTGGGCTTTTGTTTGTTTGGAGATTTTTGATGACTGTTTCAATCTCCTTACTGGTTATGGGCCTGTTCAGGTTTTCTATTTCTTCCTGGTTCAGTTGTGGTAGTTTATATGTCTCTAGGAATGCATCCATTTCTTCCAGATTGTCCAATTTGTTGGCGTAGAGTTGCTCATAGTATGTTCTTATAATTGTCTGTATTTCTTTGGTGTTAGTTGTGATCTCTCCTCTTTCATTCATGATTTTATTGATTTGGGTCCTTTCTCTTTTCTTTTTGATGAGTCTGGCCAGGGGTTTATCAATCTTTCAAAGTCTTTCAAAGAACCAGCTCCTAGTTTCATTGATTTTTTCTATTGTTTTTTGGGTTTCTATTTCATTGATTTCTGCTCTGATCTTTATGATTTCTCTTCTCCTGCTGGGTTTAGGGTTTCTTTCTTGTTCTTTCTCCAGCTCCTTTACGCGTAGGGTTAGGTTGTGTACTTGGGACCTTTCTTGTTTCTTGAGAAAGGCTTGTACCGCTATATATTTTCCTCTCAGGACTGCCTTTGCTGTGTCCCACAGATTTTGAACTCTTGTGTTTTCATTATCATTTGTTTCCATGAATTTTCTCAATTCTTCTTTAATTTCCTGGTTAACCCATTCATTCTTTAGAAGGATGCTGTTTAGTCTCCATGTATTTGGGTTCTTTCCAGCTTTCCTCTTGTGATTGAGTTCTAGCTTCAGAGCATTGTGGTCTGAAAATATGCAGGGAATAATCTTAATCTTTTGATACCGGTTGAGACCTGATTTGTGACCCAGGATGTGATCTATTCTGGAGAAGGTTCCATGTGCACTAGAGAAGAATGTGTATTCTGTTGCTTTGGGATGAAATGTTCTGAATATATCTGTGATGTCCATCTGGTCCAGTGTGTCATTTAAGGCCTTTATTTCCTTGTTGATCTTTTGCTTGGATGATCTGTCCATTTCAGTGAGGGGAGTGTTAAAGTCCCCTACTATTATTGTATTATTATTGATGTGTTTCTTTGATTTTGTTATTAATTGGTTGATATAGTTGGCTGCTCTCACGTTAGGGGCATAGATATTTAAAATTGTTAGATCTTCTTGTTGGACAGACCCTTTGAGTAGGATATAGTGTCCTTCCTCATCTCTTATTATAGTCTTTGGCTTAAAATCTAATTGATCTGATATAAGGATTGCCACCCCAGCTTTCTTCTGATGCCCATTAGCATGGTAAATTGTTTTCCACCCCCTCACTTTAAATCTGGAGGTGTCTTCGCGTCTAAAATGAGTTTCTTGTAGGCAACATACTGATGGGTTTTGGTTTTTTATCCATTCTGATACCCTGTGTCTTTTAATTGGGGCATTTAGCCCATTAACATTCAGGGTAACTATTGAGAGATATGAATTTAGTGCCATTATTAGCCTGTAAGGTGACTGTTACTGTATATTGTCTCTGTACCTTTCTGATCTACTACTTTTAGGCTCTCTCTTTGCTTAGAGGACCCCTTTCAATATTTCCTGTAGAGCTGGTTTGGTGTTTGCAAATTCTTTCAGTTTTTGTTTGTCCTCGAAGCTTTTGATCTCTCCTTCTATTTTCAAAGATAACCTAGCTGGATAGAGTATTCTTGGCTGCATGTTTTTCTCGTTGAGTGCTCTGAATATATCATGCCAGCTCTTTCTGGCCTGCCAGGTCTCTGTGGATAAGTCTGCCGGCAATCTAATATTTTTACCATTGTATGTTACAGACTTCTTTTCTCGGGCTGCTTTCAGGATTTTCTCTTTGTCACTAAGACTTGTCAATTTTACTATTAGGTGACGGGGTGTGGACCTATTCTTGTTGACTTTGAGGGGGGTTCTCTGCATCTCCTGAATTTTGATGCCTGTTCCCTTTGCCATATTAGGGAAATTCTCTCCAATGTTTCTCTCCAATAGACCTTCTGCTCCCCTCTCTGTTTCTTCTTCTTCTGGAATCCCAATTATTCTAATGTTGTTTCGTCTTATGGTGTCACTTATCTCTCGAATTCTCCCCTCATGGTCCAGTAGCTGTTTGTCCCTCTTTTGCTCGGCTTCTTTATTCTCTGTCATTTGGTCTTCGATATCACTAATTCTTTCTTCTGCCTCATTTATCCTAGCAGTGAGAGCCTCCATTTTTGATTGCACCTCATTAATAGCTTTTTTGATTTCAACTTGGTTAGATTTTAGTTCTTTAATTTCTCCAGAAAGGGCTTTAATATCTCCAGAGAGGGTTTCTCTAATATCTTCCATGCCTTTTTCGAGCCCGGCTAGAATGTTCAGAATCGTCATTCTGAACTCTTGATCTGACATATTACCAATGTCTGTGTTGATTAGGTCCCTAGCCTTCGGTACTGCCTCTTGTTCTTTTGTTTGTGGTGATTTTTTCCGCCTTGTCATTTTGTCCAGATAAGAGGATATGAAGGATCAAATAAAATACTAAAAGTGTGGCAAAGACCCCAGAAAAGTGTGCTGTAACCAAATGAGAAGGGACCCCTAATTGTGGGGGGGAGAAAGGGGATAAAAAGAGGTTCAGAAAAAAAAAAGAAAAAAATTTAAAAAATAAAACAAATAAAGAAAAAATTATAAAAAAGAAAGAAAAAATATATATATTTTGATAAACTAGTCAAAAAACGTTAAAAAAGAAAAGGGTAAAAGTTTTAAAAAATTTAGCAGAAGAAGAAAAAAGAAAAAAGAAAAAAAAATTGAAAAAAGAAAAAAAAAATGAAAAAAGAAAAAAAAAATTGAAGTAGCCGCAAGACTAAAGAATCATGGGGAGAAAGCCATGAGTTCCGTGCTTTGCTTTCTCCTCCTCTGTAATTGCTCTGCTGTCTTAGGAAGTGAATCTGCTTTCTCCTTGATAGATGAACTTCGTCCTCGCTGGATATTTTGTTGGTCTTCTGGGGGAGGGGCCTGTTGAGTGACTCTCAAGTGTATTTGCCCGAGGCGGGATTGCACTGCCCTTACTGGCGGCCGGACTAAGTAATCGGCTCGGGTTCGCTTTTGGGAGATTCTGTTCCCTGAACGCTTTCCGTAGAGTTCCGGAGAACGGGAATGAAAATGGCGGCCTCCTAGTCTCCGGCCCAGAGGAGCCGAGAGCCTGGGGCCCCACTCCTCAGTGTGCCCCCAGAGGACAGCACCCAATCACTCCCTCATCCCCAGCCTCTAGCTGCGCTCCGAGCTCACCCAGCCTGCGACCAGTTCAAGGTAACCCCGAGCTGAGAGTTCAGTCCTCGGCTCTGTCTCTGAAGCCGGCTTCTCCGTTCTAATACCTGCGAGCTCTCCGACACTCCGACACCCCCGATCCTTCTGTGACCCTGCGGGGCCTGGGGCCACGCTGGCCCCGCGTGGGCTTCACCCTGGTTTAGCCTCTGGAGCAATATCCCTCAGTGGAACAGACTTTTAAAAGTCCTGATTTAGTGCTCCGTTCCTCCGCCGCTTGCCGGGAGCCGGCCCCTCCCCCCGCGGTCTATCGTCCCGTCGTTTTAGATTCACTTCTCCGCCAGTCCTACCTTTCAGAAAGTGGTTGATTTTCTGTTTCTAGAGTTGCTGTTCTTCTTCTCTTCGCTCTCCCGTTGGATTTGTAGGTGTTTGCAATGTTTAGATAAGCTATCGAGCTGATCTCCTGTTACCTGATGTAGTCTCAGGCTGCTACTTCTCCGCCATCTTAACTCCTCCCCCTATATGTATGTTTTTATGCCAGTACCACGCTGTCTTGGTGATCACAGCTTTGTAGTAAAGCTTGAAATCGGGTGATGTTATGCCGCCAGTTTTGTTCTTGTTTTTCAACATGTCCTTAGCAATTTGGGGTCTCTTCTGATTCCATACAAATTTTAGGATTATTTTCTCCAGCCATCTGAAAAATACCAGTGGAATTTTGATCGGAATGGCATTAAAAGTATAGATTGCTCTAGGTAGTATAGACATTTTAACAGTGTTTATTCATCCGATTCAAGAGCTTGGAACATTCTTATAACTTTTTGTGTCTTCTTCAATTTCTTTCATGAGTTTCCTGTAGTTCCTCGAGTACAGGTCCTGTACCTCTTTGGTTAGGTTTATTCCCAGGTATCTTATGGTTCTTGGTGCTATACTAAATGGAATCGATTCTCTAATTTCAGTTTCTGTGTTTTTCTTGTTAGTGTATAAGAAAGCCACTGATTTCTGTACATTGACTTTGTATCCTGCCACGTTACTGAACTGCTCTATGAGTTCTAGTACTTTGGGGGTGGAGTCTTTGGGGTTTTCCATATAAAGAATCATGTCGTCTGTGAAGAGAGAGAGTTTGACTTCTTCCTTGCAAATTTGGATACCTTTTATTTCTCTTTATTGTCTGATTGCCATTGCTAGGACTTCTAATAATATGTTGAACAAGAGTGGTGAGAGTGGGCATCCTTGTCGTGTTCATGATCTCAGTGGGAACGCTGCAAGCATTTTCCCATTGAGGATGATATTTGCTGGATGTCCTTCATAGATAGATTTTAAGAAGTTCAGGAATGTTCCCTCTATCCCTGTACTTTGAAGCGTTTTCATCAGGAACGGATGCTGGATTTTGACAAATGCGTTTTCTGCATCAATTGAGAGGACCATGTGGTTCTTCTCTCTCCACTTATTGATTTCTTCTATCACATTGATTGATTTGCGAATGTTGAACCATCCTTGTAACCCAAGGATGAATCCCACTTGGTCATGGTGGATAATCTTTTTAATGTGATCTGGATCCTGTTTGCTAGGATCTTGTTGAGAATCTTAGCATCCATATTCATCAGTGATATTGGTCTGAAATTCTCCTTTTTGGTAGGGTCTTTGCCTGCTTTGGGGATCAGGGTAATTCTGGCTTCATAAAAAAGCATCTGGAAGTTTTCATTCTGCTTCAATTTTTTGGAACAGTTTCAGGAGAATTGGTGTTATTTTCTCTTTGAAAGTTTGGTAGAATTCCCCAGGGAATCCGTCAGGTCCTGGGCTCTTGTTTTTTGGGAGGTTTTTGATCAGTGCTTCAATCTCGTTACTAGATATCGGTCTATTCAGGTTGTGAATTTCTTCCTGGTTCAATTTTGGGAGTTTATTGTTTTCCCGGAATGGATCTATTTCATCTAGGTTGCTTAACTTATTGGCATGTAACTGTTGGTAATAACTTCTGATGATTGTTTCTACTTCCTTGGAGTTAGTTGTGATCTCTCCCTTTTCATTCATAATTTTATTAATTTGGGCTTTCTCTCTTTACTTTTGGATTAGTGTGTCCAATAGTTTATCGATCTTATTGATTCTTTCAAAAAACCAGCTTCTAGTTTCATTGATACATTCTACTGTATCTCTCTGGTTTCTACCTCATTGATCTCTGCTCTAATCTTGATTATTTCCCTTCTTGTGTGTGGAGTTGGTTTGATTTGTTGTTGATTCTCCAGTTCTTTAAGGTGTAGAGACAGCTGGTGTATTCTGGATTTTTCAATGTTTTTGAAGGAGGCTTGGATGGCTATGTATTTCCTCCTTAGAACCGACTTTTCTATATCCCATAGGTTTTGGACTGACGTGTCTTCATTCTCATTGGTTTCCATGAATTGTTGAAGCTCTTCTTTGTTCTCCTGGTTGATCCAAGCATTTTAAGCAATGTGGCCTTTAGCTTCCAGTTGTTTGAGTTCCTTCTGAACTTTTCCTTGTGATTGAGTTCTAGTTTCAAAGCATTGTGATCTGAGAATATGCAGGGAATAATGTCAGTCTAGTGGTATAGGTTGAGTCCTGCTTTGTGACCAAGTATGTGGTCTATTCTTGACAGGGTTCCATGTGCGCTTTAGAAGAATGAGTATTCTGTTGTTTTAGGGTGGAATGGTCTGTATATATATATGAGGATTTCTGGTCCAATATTTCATTCAATGCTCCTATTTCTTTATTGATTTTCTGCTTCGATGATCTGTGTATTACTGAGAAAGCCATGTTACGATCTCCTATTTATATCAATATGACCCTTTATCTTGATTAATAGTTTTCATATGTAATTTGGTGCTCCCATATTGGGGGCATAGATATTTACAATTGTTAGATCATCTTGGTGGATAGTCCCTTTAGGAATGATGTAGTGTCCTTCTGTATCTCTGACTGCAGTCTTTAGTTTAAAATCTAATTTATTTGATATGAGAATTGCTACCCTGGCCTTCTTTTCATGAAAGATGCTGCTCCATCCCTTCACTTTCAGTCTGGGTGTATCTTTAGGTTCAAAATGGGTCTCTTAGAGATAACATATGGATGGGTCCTTGTTGTTTTATGCAATCTGGAACCCTGTGTCGTTTTGTGGGTGCATTTAGGCCATTCACATTGAGAATGATTATTGATAGATATGTTTTTATTGACACCTTGTTAACCTTGAAGTATTTCTTTCTGTAGATTGTCTCTGTATTTCTGTTTAATGATATTCTTAGGATTTTTTCTCTTTTATAGGACCCCCCTTAATATTTTCTGCCGTGTCGGCTTGGTTGTTGCATAGTCTTTTAAGCCTTGCCGGTCTTGGAAACAATTTATCTCTCCATCCATTTTGAATGTCAGTCTTGCCGATAAAATATTCTTGGCTGCATGTTCTTTTCATTTAATGCACTGAATATGTTTTTCCAGCCCTCCCTGTCTAGACAGGTCTCTGTGGAAAGGTCTGATGTTATTCTAATGGGCTTTTCTGTTTATGTAAGGAGCTTCTTTGTCCTAGCTGCTCTCAAGAGGATCTACCTACAATCATAATTCTTCATTCTAACTATCAGGTGTTGCGAGGACTTTTGAGAATCTATAATCCTGGGGGGGAACCATTCTGCCTCTAGTACATGAACACTGTTTCCAATTGTGAAATTGGGAAAATTTTCATAGACAACTTGTTCCATACTGTATTTTCTGGACTTCTTTCTTTCTCCTCCCCTTCAGGTATTCCAATAATTCTGACGTTGGTAGGTTTCATGGCATAATTTATTTCCCTGATTCTGTTTTTATGGCTTCTGAGCTGTTTGTTCCAGGCTTCGTCCTGTTCCTTTCTCTATATCTGTTTGTCCTCCAGATTACTAAATCTATCTTCTCTCTCAGTTATCCTAGCTTTTAGAGAATGTAGATTAGATTGGTACTCATTGAGAGCATTTTGAACATCATCCCTGGTGGCTTTCAGTTCTGCCCTAATCAATTCCATTTTATCTTCCATGGCTTTCTCCAATCTAGCTATTACCTGTATAATTGTTAGCCTGAATTCCTCTTCTGATATATTGTCTTTGTTGATAACCATTAGCTCTGTTGCCGAACATCCATCCTCTATATTTTTCTTCTGTTGGGCATTCCTCCTCGTAGTCATTTTGGTGAGAGATGACTGAACGGATGTAGTTGGATGTATCGATTGTGGTGCAGTCAAGGTGCACCCTGGAATGCTCTGTGCAATCACGATTCCCTACCCAAATGATAGAAAAAGAAAAGAAAAAGGAAAAAAATGGAGAGAGAGAAAGAGAGAGAGGGAGAGACAGGAAAAAAAGGTGGATAAAAGAGAAGACTCAGTCCAAATGGGACCCAAGATGAGATTTATGAAGAATACAAAGAAAAACAGACAAACAAATAAAAAGACTGATAAAAGTATATGAAAAGGGGGAGTCAAGATGACGGGGAAGTAGGAGGAGGCACCATTTCAACCTGTACCCTAAAGTGAGCTGATTACCTACCAAAGAACTCCGACCACCCATGAAATCAGCCTGAGATCAGAAGTATATACGTCTGGATCTCTACAGGAGCAGAAGATGCCAGTGGCAGGTAAAGCAGACTGGGAGCGTCGGACTGATATCGGAAGATAAAAAAAAGGGGGAGGGAGCCACCACAGGTCACCGATTGGAAAGTAATACCCCAACACGAGAGTGCTCTGTGCCTGGGGACCAGCATTATCTTGGAATCTGGTTGAAAGCACTCAAAAAACAAAGAGCAAAGGATCGCAAGGGGTAATAGTGGGAACCTGGGCGGTTAGGGTCAGGGACCTAAGTCCCCGGACACAGGACAGCCTCCCCTGGGGCTGAGCCAGAGAGAGTGCGGTGGAGAAATCAGGTCTCTGTCCCTGAGCCGCCAGCTCGCCCAAGAATGAGTGGGGTCTGGCTCCCGTGAGGGGCTGGGAGCCTGGCCAGAAGGCAATCCTGAAACATGCGCGTCTCACACCCTCCCTTGGGATATGTGCTCATGGGTGCTAGCCTGGAGCTCTGGCATCCGGAAATCCAGACATTCCCAGCCCGGGACAGCGGGAAAATCTCAGTGTGTGATCTCTGCTCAGAACCTCTCTGGCGGTCTGGAGCTGCCTAGACAGCCACCGCTGCCCTGGTTTTGGGTACAACGAGGAGCTCCTGCATCCCCAGGGACAGGGACACAGAACCGACTCAGCCAGCAGCTTTTCCAAAACATTCTGGGGCTTCTCTCTGAGAGGGAGGTCGGGGTGCAGTTTTCTCTCCTCTAAACCTCCAAAAACCATCAAAAGCTGTCAAGGCGAGAGAAAGCAGATGAAAGAACATAAAATCCCCCAGAGAACAAAAGGCTGAAAAAAAACAGTTTCCTCAGAGCTCACACCCTTGAGGGGAGAAGGAGGACCTAACTCAGGGAACATCATTGTCTGAAAACCCACGTGGCAGGCCCCTACCCCAGAAAACCAACCAGGAAGGAAGAAAAAAAAAAAGACTACAAGAGAACAACCACCACTACTTCAGAAATACAACTTTTATTTTTAACTCTTTACCAATATTCTGGTTCTTTTTTTTATACATACAGATAATTTTTTAACCTATTTACCACCACACTGAGATGTCCAGTAAATCAAATTCTTTAATAACCTTCTAACCTGAACTTTTTGATACATACACCCGTGTTTTTCTTTTGCTTTTCTATTTTTTTAATTCTTTTTTAATTTTGACTTAGTTTAGTCTAGTTTATTCTTTTTTAATTTTTATTTTCTACTATTCATATAGAGTTAAATTTCAAGGTAATCCCCTTTCCCCAATCAATGCTACCCCTATACACAAACCAGTTTCTAATCCCCCTGTAACTTAGGAAAGTTGAGTCCCTTAACAAAAACATCAAGATACCTTCAGGAAGAATCAAAATAAAATTCCTCACCCACTACTGAGAATTTATAACCACTCTCCCAATTTATCCTTCTGTCGGTGTTTCTGTGAATTTGTGTTTGTCCTGATAATATATAAATCTTATACTTGGGGTCCTTTCTGATGAGGTTCTTTCCTTTTTTTGCATATATATATATATTTTTCTCTTGTCATATACTTTTATCAGTCTTTATATTTGTCTGTTTTTGTTTGTATACTTCATAAATCTTACCTTGTGGCCCATTTGGGCTGAGCCTTCTCTTTTATCTTCCCTTGTTTTCCTATCTCTCTCTCTCTCTCTCTCTTTTTCATTTTTTTCTTTCCCCTTTTTTTTTCTTTCTTCTTCTCTATTTCTTTTTCTTTTCTTTTTCCTCTCATTTGGGTGGGGAATCCTGATTGCACAGAAGCGTTCGAGGTGCACATTGATTGCACCACAATCGATAAGTCCAGCTGCATCTGTTCAGTCATCTCTTTCCAAAATGACTAGGAGGAGGAATACCCAACAGAAGAAAAATACAGAGGACGGGCCTTCTGCAACAGAGCTAATGGCTATCGACATAGACAATATGTCACAAAAGGAATTCAGACTAACAATTCTCCAGGCAATAGCTAGGTTGGAGAAAGCCATGGATGACCAAACAGAATTGATTAGGGCAGAACTGAAAGCCACCAGGGATGATGTTCAAAATGCTCTCAATGAGTTCCAATGTAATCTAAATTCTCTAAAAGCTAGGGTAACTGAGACAGAAGATAGAATTAGTGATCGGAAGGACAAATAGATAGAGAGAAAGGATCTGGAGGAAGCCTGGAACAAACAGCTCAGAAGCCATAAAAACAGAATCAGGGAAATAAACGATGCCATGAAACGTTCCAACGTCAGAATTATTGGAATCCCTGAAGGGAAGGAAAAAGAAAGAAGTCTAGAAGATATAGTGGAAGAAGTTGTCTATGAAAATTTTCCCAATCTCACGAATGGAAACAATGTTCATGTACTAGAGGCAGAGAGATTTCCTCCCAAGATTTTAAATTCTCGAAAGTCCTCACGACACCTTATAGTTAGAATGAGGAATTATGTTTCAAGAGAGACCCTCTTAAAAGCAGCTAGGACAAAAAAGCTCCTTAGGTATAGAGGAAAGCCCATTAGAATAACGTCAGACCTTTCCACAGAGACCTGGCAAGCCAGGAAGGGCTGGCAAAATATATTCAGAGTACTAAATGAGAAGAACATGCAACCAAGAATACTCTATCCAGCAAGACTGACATTTAAAATGGATGGAGAGATAAAGAGTTTCCAATACCGGCAAGGCTTAAAAGACTATGCAACCACCAAGCCGACACTGAAGGAAATATTAAGGGGGGTCCTATAAAAGAGAAAAAATCCTAAGAATATCATTGAACAGAAATATAGAAACAATCTACAGACAGAAAGACTTCAAAGGCAACATGATGTCAATAAAAACCTATCTCTCAATAATCACTCTCAATGTGAATGGCCTAAATGCGTCCATAAAACGACACAGGGTTGCAGATTGGATAAAACGACAGGACCCATCCATATGTTGTATACAAGAGACCTATTTTGAACCTAAGGATACACCCAGACTGAAAGTGAAGGGATGGAGAAGTATCTTTCATGCCAATGGGCCTCAAAAGAAGGCTGGAGTAGAGATTTTCATATCAGATAAATTAGATTTTAAACTAAAAACTGTAGTCAGAGATACAGAAGGACACTACAAAATTCTTAAAGGGTCTATCTCCCAAGATGATCTAACAATTGTGAATATCTATGCCCCCAATATGGGAGCACCCAATTACATAAGAAAACTATTAATCAAGATAAAGAGTCATATTGATATGAATACAATAATAGAAGGAGATCTTAATACGCCTCTCTCAGAAATAGACAGATCATCGAAGCAGAAAATTAATAAAGAAATAAGAGCATTGAATGAAACATTGGACCAGATGGACCTCATCGACATATACAGAACATTCCACCCGAAAACAACAGAATACTCATTCTTCTCAAGTGCACATGGAACCTTCTCCAGAATAGAGCACATACTGGGTCACAAAGCAGGACTCAACCGATACCAAAAGACTGACATTATTCCCTGCATATTCTCTGATCGCAATGCTTTGAAACTGGAACTCAATCACAAGGAAAAGTTCAGAAGGAACTCAAACACCTGGAAGCTAAAGACCACCTTGCTTAAGAATGCTTGGATCAACCAGGAGATCAAAAATGAACTTAAACAATTCATGGAAACCAATGAGAATGAAGACACGTCAGTCCAAAACCTATAGGATACAGCAAAGGCAATTGTAAGGGGGAAATACATAGCCATCCAAGCCTCCCTCAAAAACATTGAAAAATCCAAAATACACCAGCTGTCTCTAGACCTTAAAGAACTGGAGAATCAACAACAAATCAATCCAACTCCACACGCAAGAAGGGAAATAATCAAGATTAGAGCAGAGATCAATGAGGTAAAAATGAGAGATACAGTAGAACGTATCAATGAAACTAGAAGCCGGTTTTTTGAAAGAATCGATAAGATCGATAAACCATTGGCCACTCTAATCCAAAAGAAAAGAGAGAAAGCCCAAATTAATAAAATTATGAATGAAAAGGGAGAGATCACAACTAACACCAAGGAAATAAAAACAATCATCAGAAATTATTACCAACAGTTATATGCCAATAAGCTAAGCAACCTAGATGAAATGAATGCTTTCCTAGAAAACTACAAACTCCCAAAATTGAACCAGGAAGAAATTGACAACCTGAATAGACCGATATCTAGTAATGAGATTGAAGCACAGATCAAAAACCTCCCAAAAAACAAGAGCCCAGGACCTGACGGATTCCCTGGGAAATTCTACCAAACTTTCAAAGAAGAAATAACACCAATTCTCCTGAAGCTGTTCCAAAAAATTGAAGCAGAAGGAAAACTTCCAGACTCTTTTTATGAAACCAGCATTACTCTGATCCCCAAACCAGGCAAAGACCCTACCAAAAAGGAGAATTTCAGACCAATATCACTGATGAATATGGATGAAAAGATTCTCAACAAGATCCTAGCAAACAGGATCCAGCAGCACATTCAAAAGATTATCCACCATGACCAGATGGGATTCATCCCTGGGTTGCAAGGTTGGTTCAACATTCGCAAATCAATCAATGTGATAGAACAAATCAATACGAGAATAGAGAAGAACCACATGGTCCTCTCAATGGATGCAGAAAAAGCATTTGACAAAATGCAGCATCCGTTCCTGATGAAAACGCTTCAAAGTATAGGGATAGAGGGAACATTCCTGAACTTCATAAAATCTATCTATGAAAGACCCACAGCAAATATCATCCTCAATGGGAAAAAGCGTGCAGCCTTCCCATTGAGATCAGGAACACGACAAGGATGTCCTCTCTCACCACTCTTGTTCAACATAGTATTAGAAGTTCTAGCAATGGCAATCAGACAACAAAGAGAAATAAAAGGTATCCAAATTGGCAAGGAAGAAGTCAAACTCTCCCTCTTTGCAGATGACATGATTCTTTATATGGAAAACCCCAAAGGGTGGAGTCTTTGGGGTTTTCCATATAAAGAATCATGTCATCTGCGAAGAGAGAGAGTTTGACTTCTTCCTTGCCAATTTGGATACCTTTTATTTCTCTTTGTTGTCTGAGGGTGGAGTCTTTGGGGTTTTCCATATAAAGAATCATGTCACCCCTAAACTACTAGTTCTCATACAGCAATTCAGTAACGTGGCAGGATACAAAGTCAATGTACAGAAATCAGTGGCTTTCTTATACATTAACAATGAAAATACAGAAAGGGAAATTAGAGAATCGATTCCATTTACTATAGCACCAAGAACCATAAGATACATGGGAATAAACCTAATCAAAGAGGCAAAGGACCTGTACTCGAGGAACTACAGAGCACTCATGAAAGAAATCGAAGAAGACACAAAAAGATGGAAGACTGTTCCATGCTCTTGGATTGGAAGAATAAACATTTTTAAAATGTCTATACTGCCTAGAGCAATCTATACTTTTAATCCATTCCGATCATAAGTACACCGGTATTTTTCAAAGAGCTGGAGCAAATAATCCTAAAATTTGCATGGAATCAGAAGAGACCCCGAATTGCTAAGGAAATGTTGAAAAACAAAAACACAACTGGCGGCATCACGTTACCTGATTTCAAGCTTTACTACAAAGCTTTGATCACCAAGACAGCGTGGTACTGGCATAAAAACAGACATATAGACCAGTGGAATAGAGTGGAGAGCCCAGATATGGACCCTCAACTCTATGGTCAAATAATCTTCGACAAAACAGGAAAAAATATTCAATGGAAAAAAGACAGTCTCTTCAATAAATGGTGCTGGGAAAACTGGACAGCGATATGTAGAAGAATGAAACTCGACCATTCTCTTACACCGTACACTAAGATAAACTCGAAATGGATAAAAGACCTCAACATGAGACAGGAATCTATCAGAATCCTAGAGGAGAACATAGGCAGTAACCTCTTCGATATCAGCCACAGCAACTTCTTTCAAGATATGTCTCCAAAGGCCAAGGAAACAAAAGCAAAAACGAACTTTTGGGACTTCATCAAGATCAAAAGTTTCTGCACAGCAATGGAAACAGTCAACAAAACAAAAAGGCAACCCACAGAATGGGAGAAGATATTTGCAAATGACAGTACAGACAAAAGGTTGATATCCAGCATCTATAAAGAACTTCTCAAACTCAACACACACAAAACAGATAATCATATCGAAAAATGGGCAAAAGATATGAACAGACTCTTCTCCAACGAAGACATACAAATGGCTATCAGACACATGAAAAAATGCTCATCATCACTAGCCATCAGGGAGATTCAAATTAAAACAACATTGAGATACCACCTGACACCAGTTAGAATGGCCAAAGTTAACAAGACAGGAAACAACGTGTGTTGGAGAGGATGTGGAGAAAGGGGAACCCTCTTACACTCTTGGTGGGATTGCAAGTTAGTGCAGCCACTTTGGAGAACAGTGTGGAGACTCCTGAAGAAATTAAGAATAGAGCTTCCCTATGACCCTGCAATTGCACTGCTGGGTATTTATCCCAAAGATACAGATGTAGTGAAAAGAAGGGCCATCTGTACCCCAATGTTTATTGCAGCAATGGCCACGGTCGCCAAACTGTGGAAAGAACCAAGATGCCCTTCAACGGAGGAATGGATAAGGAAGATGTGGTCCATATACACAATGGAGTATTATGCCTCCATGAGAAAGGATGAATACCCACCTTTTGTAGCAACATGGATGGGACTGGAAGAAATTATGCTGAGCGAAATAAGTCAAACAGAGAGAGTCAAGTATCATATGGTCTCACTTATTTGTGGAGCATAAGAAATAACATGTAGGACATGGGGAGATGGAGAGCAGAGGGAGTTGAGGGAAACTGGAAGGGGAGATGAACCATGAGAGACTATGGACTCTGAAAAACAACTAGAGGGTTTTGAAGGGGCGGGTTGTGTGGGAGGTTGAGGAACCAGGTGGTGGGTAATAGGGAGGGCACGTACTGCATGGAGCACTGGGTGTGATGCCAAAACAATGAACACTGTTATGCTTTAAATAAACAAATAAAGGAATAAAAAAAGAAAAAAAAAGAAAAAAGTATATGACCAATATATATATATATATGCAAAAAAATGGAAGAACATCATCCAAAACAACCCCAAGTATAAGATTTATATACTATCAGGACAAACACAAATACACAGAAACACTGGTGGAAGTAAAAGATGGGAGACTGATTACAAATTCTCAGTGTAGGCGAGGAATTTTATTTTGATTCTTCCTGGTTGTATCTTGATGTCTTTTTTAAAGGACTCAACATTCCTAAGATAAAGGAGGATTAAATGTTGGTTTACCTACAGGGTTACATTGATTGGGGAAAGGGGATTACCATGAAGTTGAACTCTATATGTATATTAGATAATAAAAATTAAAAATGAATAAACTAGACTAAACTAATATAAAATTAAAAAAAAAAAATAGGGGCGCCTGGGTGGCTCAGTGGGTTGAGCCGCTGCCTTCGGCTCGGGTCATGATCTCAGGGTCCTGGGATCAAGTCCCGCATCGGCTCTCTGCTCAGCAGCGAGCCTGCTTCCCTATCTCTCTCTCTGCCTGCCTCTCTGTCTACTTGTGATCTCTCTCTGTCAAATAAATAAATAAAATCTTAAAAAAAATAAATAAATAAATAAATAAAATAAAAAGATAGAGAATCAAAAGAAAAACACGGGTGTATGTATCAAAAAGTTCAGTGTAGAAAATTATTAAGGAATTTGATGTACTGGATATCTCAGTGATGGTAAATAAGTTAAAATATATCTACGTATTTAAAAAATGAAACAATTGTGGTAATGAGTTAAAAATAAAAGTTGTATCTATGAAGTAGTGGTGGTTGTTCTCTTGTAGTCTTTTTATTTTTCTTTTCTTTCCTGGTTGGTTATCTGGGGGAGGGGCCTGCCACATGGGTTTTCAGTCAATGATGTTCCCTGAGTTAAGTCCTACCACCCCCCTCAAGGGGGTGGGTTCTGAGGAAACTGTTTTTTTCATGCTTTTATTCTCTGGAGGTTTTTATGTTTGTTCATCTGTTTTCTCTGGCCTTGACAGCTTTTGATGGTTTTTGGAGGTTTAGAGGAGAGCAAACTGCACCCCGACATCCCTCTCAGAGAGAAGCCTCAGAATGCTCTGCAGAGCTGCTGGCAGAGTAGGTTCTGAGTCACTGTCCCTGGGGATGCAGGAGCTCCTCGTTGTGCCCAAAACCATGGCAGTGGCAGCTGTCTGGTCAGCTCCAGACTGCCAGAGAGGCTCCAAGTAGTGATCGCACGCTGAGATTTTCACGCTGGTCTGGGCTCGTAGTGCCTGATCCTTCCGGGTGCCAGAGCTGCAGGCTAGTGCCTGTGAGCACCTCTCCCAGGGAAGTGTGTGGGGTGTGCATGTCTCAGGCTCTGTGCCCTCGGCGTGGATCTAAGAATGCCAGGCTAATGCCTGCCTGCACCTCTCTCAGGGACGTTGTGGGGTGCGTGCATCTCAGGAACACCATTTGGCGAGGCTCCCAGCCCCTCATGGGAGCTGGACCCCATGCATTCTCAGGTGTGCTTGCAGCTCAGGGACCAAGACCCGGTTTCTCTGCCGCACTCTCTCTGGCTCAGAGCCAGGTGAGGCTGTCCTGGGTCCGGGGACTTAAGCCCGTGTCCCTAACTGCCTCGATTCCCACAATTTCCCCCTGTGATCCTTTGCTCTTTTTTGAGTGCTTTCAACCAGACTCCAAGTTAATGCTGTTCTCCAGATGCAGGGCATTCTTTTATTGGGGTATTACTTTCCAATCTGTCGCCTCTGGTGGCTCCCTCCCCCTTTTGTGTATCTTCTGATATCAGTCTGATGTTCCCACTCTGCTTTACCTGCCCACTGGTGTCTTCTGCTCCTGTAGAGATCCAGACGTGTATAATTCTTATCTCAGTCTGATTTCATGGGTGATCGGAGTTCTTTGGTAGGTAACCAGCTCACTTTGGGTACAGGTTGAAACAGCACCTCCTCCTTCTTCCCTGGAATCTTACGTCCCCCACAACTTGAATTTTTAAATTATTTTTTTAAGGAAGCAAGTTACATTTTAGTATAAATCATAATGACATTTTAATGTAATATAATTCATGAATTGCACTCATGAAGGTAAGTAAATACATTTTAGTTGATGAAAAGTACATTATTCTTTGAGTCTAGTACAATAAAATTCAATTTTTAAAATTTAGTTAAATGATTACTAGATAACTCTATAACTAAAGTTACTAGTTAACTATAGTTACTAGATAACTATAGTCACACAGTTCTCTCCTGCTTGTTAGGAAAACCACTAAGATAATTCAGATCTTCTCTTTTTACTTTCCTCAACTCAATATAGGAATAATGGCAGTGTATATCCTGGAGTCTTGAATGTATACTGCTATGGATTAATATTATACATATATGATAACATATGTAACTTGTTATATAATATCCATATTTGCTCTTAATTTCAAGATAAATAATATCTATTTTAGGCATATTAAATAGTGCAAATAATATTTTCTTAAATTATTACCTTAGGCCATGGTGGTAATATCTGTTTGGTCACTAAATCCACACTGGATGTTATTCCCTTTATGATAACTTGTGTTGGGAAATGTCATCAAAAAAGATGTGACTGGCAATTCACTCATGAGCTGGACCTGGGCTCATGGAGGCTTTTTAACCCCTCCCCTATCCTGGAAATGTGTCTTTCTCACTTCCAGAGTCTACTCCAAGAAAATAGATTTGAGATAGTAATATGGTATTGAAAACAACTGCATGTCATATGTGACTGAGTCCAGTTAGGGTCTTTTCTTAAGCTTTTAAGATTTGGAGAGTGGGCGCAAGGTTCAATAGGTCTTGCTGTTTCCCAATAAAAGCCTCATGTGTAAGATCTCATTGCTAATACTAAAACTGCCACCCACCAATCTGGAGTGGTATACCTCTTTCTTCAGTCTCTCCCTGCTCTTTGCAGGAAGAGGCGTGTTGCAGATTATATCTGGGTAGCACCCAGGAGTGTTGCAAACCAAAAATTGTTGAGCCAGCGAGGAGACCAAAGAAATAAGCCTTGGGAATGAGGCAACCACTTGGAAAATCCCAGGTCACCATCAACCTCTATGTGGGGAGGTGCAACCCATGTGTTAGATACTTGTGGACTACTGCATGACTGTGGGGATATCCCAAAAACAGTTAGTCTAATATGCTTGTTAGAGGAACCATGCATTGCATACTGTGGCAGGGAAAATATGAAATTGGAAGCTGTGGTGGGCTGGCCTCTACTATGCGTGTCCAGCTGGCCACTAACTGATGCCTGACTTTAAGCTGAAACTTGTGTTAGGAAGTTGGCAGACAAGCTAGGATTAGAAAAGGACATGAGAGTGTGTGTTAGCCTGATGGCTTTGGGACTGGCAGACAAGGTGGGAGAGCAGAATAAGTTAGAGTTTGTATCACACGCCACAGTGAAGAACACACTGTAGTTTTCAAAGCTAAGGACAGCACAAGCTACCATGGGTTAAGGCACAGGTGCTTGTGACTAATCCTGATAAGGACACTAGAACATGGAATCCCTTGGAGAATGAATAGAAGATTATGGTGATGACAGTAAAGCAGACAACCTCATAATGTCTAACCCTTAATATGACAGGAAGCCAAAAATCTATCCCAGTCTGCTGTGAAGGGTCCAGAAAGACTAATCTAGATGCAAGTGTGTGTGACCTTATTCCTGCAAGGATCCTGCCTGAACGGATAGACTGAGAACCTAACACTGTATTGGTTGGTTTATAGAGAGACTTAAAACCTGAGTAATAGTTTAAAATTTTTCTTTCTTTTTCAAAAAAAATATTTGCTTATTTATTTGAGAGAGAAAGAAGGGGAGAGAGAGAACACACACATAAGCAGGGAGAGGGGCAGAGGGAGAGAATTTCATGCAGACTCCTTGCTGCATGTAGAGCCCAGAGTGCTTGATCTCAAGATCCATGAGATCACGACCTGAGCAGCAATCCCAAGTCAGATACTTGACTGACTGAGCCACCCATGCACCCCTACTTTTTAATTTGTCTGATGCCATGCCTTCTCCAGCAGAGCCTCAGGGATACAATCCTATCTGGATCTGAGGAGCATGTCATGCTGTGCTGGATTTAACAAATGCCTTTTTTTCATACCCATGGCTACTGAGTTACAAGATCAATTTTCCTTCACATGGGAGGGGGGCAAAAATGGACCTTAAAGGTGCCCCCTCAAGGTTACCTTGCATAATTCCACAATATATTATGAAATGGTATTCTGAGATCCCTGTTCTTCCTCCCCACACCAGTGAAATAGGCCCACGAAATTACTGATGATACAATGTTAGCATGTGAAGCTTTGTATCTGCTGTAACAGCTTGCAGGCTTTGCAGAGCATCTGTGAGGGAGTTGATGGGCAGTAAAGCCACAGAAAATTCAAGGTTCAGGTCAACACCATAAAGTTTAAGGAGTTGTCTGCTAAAGTAAGACCCATGTTTTCCTAGAAACTGTGACTGAAAATGTGCAAGCCTACCCAACCCCTAAAAACACGAAAAAGTTGCAAGCATTTATAGGGATTTGGGGGTTTGGGAGAACTTTTAGTCCCAACATAACATAGTACCTCCATTCCTTATCTTGTCTAATAAATAAAGGGAATGTGTGGAACTGGGGATGAGAGCAATAGACCACCTTTGAAAAGGCAAAAATACTACTGAAGCAGAATGAAGCTCTGGGCATCTCCCAAGGAGGGTTCCCATCTGAGTTAACTGTATCTGTGAGTCCAGAAGGTATGGGTTAGACACTGTGGTAGAAATAACAGAAGGAGATAATACTTATAGGATTTTGATCTCAGCTCTGGAAGGGGACAGAAATCTGATATACTCCCATAGATCAACGTTTGTAGCAGTGTACACACCATTCCTCCACATAGAATCTCTCAGTAAAGAACAACACACTGTGGCGAGAACTTCCTTGCCTGTCAAGGAATGAGTGGAAAATATGTTCCATTGACCCACTTCTGCCACATATCAAACTCCCACTTTGACTAAGTGTCATATCTACTTGCTAGCAGAGGAGTGCCCTGTCTACCAGTCCACTGTCTCTGGGAAAGAAGGTACTAATAGATGTTGTGAGAGTATACGTATTTTATAGATGCCCTCACCTCTACTCCTATGGTGACTCCTGCAAACTGTAAAAAGGGAACAGGGAAAATTTCCGTTTATGCATAGTATAGAGAGGTGAAGTAGAGGAAATATATCCACAAGGACTGAAGTCACTATTCAACTCAACACTGACACCATCTGGATGGAAACAAGAACAAACCATAGCAGCTAGTGGGCCTGGTCATTAACCCTTTGCACTGACAGTTGTTCTCTTTTAAAGATATTAACTCTTAGGGTCAGACAATGGAAAGCCAAGGAGAGGATGATCATGAATTAGACCTCATATGGTGAGGATATGTGGAAGGACGTTTGGGTCCATCTGCAAGATCCTAAGGCAGACGTCACTGCTTTTCATTTACCAGCTCATAAGTTACTTACATTCCCTGACAATCAGGAAACTGAAGCTTTAGCTACTGACCTTGCAGTAGATACAACAGATTGGATGCATAGAAATAGTGGTGACTGCAGTGCTCCAATGGGATGTCATATTGCCAAGGATGCTGAATTTCCCTTGAAGTACATTGACTTGGTTAATGTAGTAACATCCTGTCCTATGTGCTCTAAACATCTGGATCATATCCTGAAAGAATCTGAGGCTGATCACTGAAGTTCCCAACTGGTGATGAATTGGCAAATTAATTATATTAGCTCCTTCTAAAGATGCCTTTGTTTGTGTGGACTCTGCATCTGGCTTAACTTGAGCTTTTATCTGATGTTGTATAAATGAGGCTTCCATTAAGGTATTAAATAAATTGAGTATTATGTTTGGATACCCTTGTGGAATTGCCAGTAATTGGAGGTTACATTTCAAAGGTCATGATGTGTAAATCTGTGGAAAGAAGTGTGACGCTGAATGGAAGTCACATCTCCCCTTTAACCCATAATTAGTAAGATCGATGGAAAAAATAAATATTAAAACAACAAATCATATTGCTAACAGGTAAAACCACCTTGTCCACATGGACCAAAGAATTAAACCTGGCTTTAATATATTTGAATGACAACCAGTAAGGCCTATGCCCAATATGACAGACTGAGGACCTATGCCAAGGAACCCAACACCTGAATTGTATGGAAGTCATAAAAAATATTTATTTTTCCAACTCTCACCATGGATCGATGTGCCATGTTACTGAGAACGGCAAGACCCATCACACCTGGAAAAGGAATTATCTGCTGCAATTTGCAAAGGGACATCCCTCAGGATGGGTATTATTTCTTACATCTCGATGAGGGGTAGCTGTTTAGTTTCCACTAGGATTCCATTGTCCTGCTACCAGCCAAATCTATGCAAACTCACTAAACCTAAAGTGGAAAATATACCATTGAAAGAAGAGAAAAGATGGGGATCCTGGTCTGACATAAACCACCCTCAGTCCATCTCCTCATGCCTCATAGTGCTGTCTTCCCCAGCCAATATTTATGATTGATCAAAGGGTCAAATACTTAAAGCTGCAGTGACATTAACATCTAAATGGTAGAGCCTGGTTGTGGGTATTAAGGAAGGCACATATTTCATGGAGCACTGGGTGTGGTGCATAACGAGTCCTGGAACACTGAAAAAATAAATAAATAAACAAATAAATAAATAAATAAATAAATAAATAGGTGGGCACAAGTGTAATTCTTGTAAAAGGGGAAGACCTTACCAAAGAAGGTCCTACTAAATGTCTTTTCAGCCTTAGGCTTCTGCTGCCCTTAAGATGTCCAGTAATGGGACAGGCACCTAAAATAAATCAACACAACTGTTGGATATATGGGAAGGTGCCCTCTGGCAATCCAATCACAATTGTCAGTGTAAGAATTGTCTTTCCTAGTAATGGACCAGAAGTCCTTAAAACAGAAGAATGAATATAATACCACTAGTTGATCTGGTGTTACCAACTGACTCAAGAATTTAGCCTGTGCCTCACACTATTAATGAAACTGGATATCAACATTTTTTCCTCTCAGATAAACTCAAAAAACAATCCATCAATTTCATTTTAAAAAGGTTCTAGGAACACGACCACTGTGCTCAGATTAGGGATGGTTTTATATGTTTGCTCTGGGTTATGGGCAACTAAGCACCTGAAAATCCCCATGTTGGAAGCATAAAACTCACTCTAATTAGAATCAATCCAAATGTACCAAAAACATGAAATGAATACCAATGGGATTGTGTAGTCACTCTGTCATATTAAAGACACTGATTACATTTGGCACAGATTGATTGTAATACCCAGGTATTTATTGGGTAGCATCAAATGAAACCTAATGGCTATGTGGAACAACCTTTGGCCATGACTACCACCTAGATGATTTTTGGGTCATTACACTTGTGTTCTCCCTGGGGACAGAGGAGAAGCCATACCACAGTGACAATGCCTGCCAATCTCTCTCTCCTCAAGGGCAGAAAGAGATATTCCCTTCTGCTATGATCATTTACCAGTTACATTTGCTTGTGCCTCAATAGTCCAATAAAGACAATGTGATGGAAATTGCACTATTTCTATAAAAGGAATTATGATATAATAGAGTCATGAAATTTTTTTTTAAGATTTTATTTATTTATTTGACGGAGAGAGAGATCACAAGCAGGCAGAGAGGCAGGAAGAGAGAGAGGAGGAAGCAGGCTCCCTGTGGAGCAGAGAGCCTGATGTGGGGCTCGATCCCAGGACCCTGAGATCATGACCTGAGCCGAAGGCAGTGGCTTAATCCACTGAGCCACCCAGGCGCCCCTAGAGTCATGAAATTTTTATACTTACTTTTAAGTATAAGTTTGTCATAGAAAACAGAAAAAAAAACACAACCAGAATTTCAATATATCCTGTTATCACTAATAAAATGTATTCATATCAGTGCCTAATTCGTGGACACTGGCAAATTTTCAGTTCATTTGGATCTGAATAGCAAAATTTTTTCCTTGTTGAGTCCGTGCATGGAGATTAGGTGGGTCTTAACAACTTGAAAATGGGTTAAATCTAAGACTTTTAATAAAATTTTCACTTTTGTGATAAATAAAATTAAAGGTGTGATATAAAAATTCATCTGGGTTGAAATGTTATGTTGCTTATTCTGCAAGTCTGGGAGAATAAAAATTAAGAATGAAAAATAAATAAATACTATGTAAATGTAAAATGCCCAGCATACCAAATCTTCATCCAAAGTAACTTGAAATTGACTGAATAGTGTTTTGTATTTACAACATGGGGAAAAGAAACCTTGTTTGTAACCTGCCACAAAATTCCTGAACATATCAGTCAACCTATAATATCCTTATTCAAGAAATGGCCACAAATGTGGTTATAACTGAATTAAATATAAAAAAATTAATGAATATTTGAAATAATTTTCCTTAAAATGAAAGGACTTTATTGTTTCTCAGGAATGTGCTTTTCCAAAATGTATACATAATAAGTGCCATTAAAAAAACAGAATGAAAAGAAGGACACTAGAGAACTTAGAAAATTATGAAAATAATTAAGCAATTTATTGTCCAGACTTGCCCTTCCCCACTACCTTCATGAATGCTCTTGCCACTTCCTTGTTGCGGAGGCTATAGATGAGGGGATTCAGCATGGGAGTAAGGATGGTATAAAAGACAGACACCGTGGGGGAATGATCTGAAGTGGGCCTCATGTACATGAATAAAGCTGCTCCATAGTACATTCCCACCACCATGAGATGAGAGGAACAGGTGGCAAAAGCTTTTTGGCGACCCTCTCCAGACCCCATGTGAATGACAGCCAGAATAACACGAGTGTAGGAAGCAATGATGATTGCTACAGGGAAAACAATCATTATTATACAGCAGTAGAAAAGAACTTCTTCAAATGTTGATGTGTCATTGCATGAGATGATTAGCAGGGATGGAAAATCACAGAAGAAGTGGGCTATTTCCCGGGACCCACAATAGGAGAAGGAAAATGTAGCTACAGCATCAATTACACCATCAGTAGAGCCCAGGATCCAGGAAGATGCAGTCATAAGACCACAAATTTTGGGACTCATAAGACTGGGGTATCTTAGAGGGTGGCAAATGGCAATATAGCGGTCATAAGCCATGACTGCCAACAGGAAACATTCACAGCCAAGTAGTGATATATAGAAGAAAATTTGTGTGGCACAACCTGCCACAGAAATGGACTTGCTGCCAGACAAGTAGTTGAAGGCCATCTTGGGTACAGTCGTGCAGATGAGCATGAGGTCCATGAGGGACAGTTGGCTAAGGAGGAAGTACATGGGAGTGTGGAGCTGGGTGTCCAGGTTGATGAGGAGAATCATAGAAGTGTTTCCCATGAAGGCCACTATGAAGGTGCCCAAGACCAAAGAGAAGAGGAAAATGTGAGTAGGACTGTGATTGAAGATTCCCAGAAGGATGAAATCAGAGATGAAAGTCTGATTAGCCCATGCCATGGTGAATGTGTTCTTTATCTAATACAGGAAAAAGTGATATTACCACATTGAGTTGATAAATGTGTATTTGGTGCCTTACAAAGCATGTGATTGTGGTAGGTCAGTGATTAAGCTGACATCACCAGTATTAGGAATCTCAAAGCACAAGAAGTATAATTACAGAACAAAATATGTTCTCTTGGTACTGTATAATTTATACAAGTGTGGAACTTTTCCTAAATTCAGCTTCTAAACATCCTTCACAAATTAAGATAATAATATACATTTTCACAATTGATAGTGTGTTTTCAAAAAGGAAAATTCCCCAAAGCATTTAGACGGTGCCTTGAAACATCAGATATCCTTTACATATTATTTGATAGAGAAACTAAGCTTAATTCAGCATGTGGCAAACAAAGTAAGAGAGATAAAGAGCACAATATGAACCTTTGCTTTTATGGTAGTGGGTGATTTTTTCTGTCAGTGTTAACAATACCTTTTATTTGTCAATTATTTTAAAGTTTAGAGTGTTTGATCTGTAATTTTCATAAATATTTTGTGCAGTAAATTCATGCTCTGTGAAAATACTTTAATAATATAAATATAAATTCTTTGTCCCATTTTTGTATAGCCCAATGTGATAAATGACTTGTGTTTCTCCAAAAGAGATATGTTGAGACTTAACCCCCAACATCTCAGAATGTAAACTTATTTGAAAACAATTAGCTAAGGGCACTTGGATGGCACAGTAGGTTAAGCATCCAACTCTTGTTTACAGTTCAGGTTATGATCTCAGGGTTGTGAGATCAAGCCCCAAGCACAGAGTCAGCTTGAGTTTTTCTCTGGCTCTTCCTCTGTTTTTGTCCTCCACATGCTCTCTCTTTCAAATAAATAAATAAATCTTAAAAAATATTAACAAAGATGAGATCATACTACTGTAGGCCAAACACCAATCCTATAGGACTGGCATCTGTATAAAACTTCCATGTGAGGAAATAGACACAAGGAAAATGGATGTCAATAGAGGCAGAGACTGCAGTGATATATTTACATACCAAGGAATTTCAAGGATTGTTCGTCATCACCAGAAGCTAGGAAAGAGGCATGGAAAATATTCTCTTTCTTACAACCCTCAGAAGTAACCAACACTGTCTATGTCTTGAGTTCAGAATTCTAGTAGTCTCCATTACATGTAATTGTGTCATTTTAAGCCAACTGGTGTGTGAACATCTCTGATATCTCCTACAAAAAATTACTACATACAAAAACAGAAATTTAGAGAGGCTTAAGGGCCACAAATTCAAGCAATGTTTATGAATATCTGTCTATGCATTGTGCCCTTGGAATAAAGCAGCAATCAAAAAAGAAAAAAAAGGGAGGAGTCAAGATGGCGGAGAAGTAGCAGCCTGAGACTACATCAGGTAGCAGGAGATCAGCTCGATAGCTTATCTAAACATTGCAAACACCTACAAATCCAACGGGAGAGCGAAGAGAAGAAGAACAGCAACTCTAGAAACAGAAAATCAACCACTTTCTGAAAGGTAGGACTGGCGGAGAAGTGAATCTAAAACGACGGGAAGATAGACCGCGGGGGGAGGGGCCGGCTCCCGGCAAGCGGCGGAGGAACGGAGCACAAAATCAGGACTTTTAAAAGTCTGTTCCACTGAGGGACATTGCTCCAGGGGCTAAACCGGGGTGAAGCCCACACGGGGCCAGCGTGGCCCCAGGCCCCGCAGGGTCACAGAAGGATCGGGGGTGTCGGAGTGTCGGAGAGCTTGCAGGTATTAGAACGGAGAAGCCGGCTGGAGAGACAGAGCCGAGGACTAAACTCTCAGCTCGGGGTTACCTTGAACTGGTCGCGAGCTGGGTGAGCTCGGAGCGCGGCTAGAGGCTGGGGATACGGGAGTGACTGGGTGCTGTCCTCTGGTGGCGCACTGAGGAGTGGGGCCCCAGGCTCTCGGCTCCTCCAGGCTGGAGACTGGGAGGCCGCCATTTTCATTCCCGTCCTCCGGAACTCTACGGAAAGCGATCAGGGAACAGAAGCTCCCAAAAGCGAACCCGAGCCCATTACTTAGTCCGGCCGCCGGTAAGGGCGGTGCAATCCCGCCTCGGGCAAAGACACTTGAGAGTCACTACAACAGGCCCCTCCGCCAGAAGACCAACAAAATATCCAGCCAGGACGAAGTTCATCTATCAAGGAGAAAGCAGATTCAATTCCTAAGACAGCAGAGCAATTCCAGAGGAGGAGAAAGCAAAGCACGGAACTCATGGCTTTCTCCCCATGATTCTTTAGTCTTGCGGCTACTTCAATTTTTTTTTTCTTTTTTCAATTTTTTTTTCTTTTTTCTTTTTTCTTCTTCTGCTAAATTTTTTTTAAACTTTTACCCTTTTCATTTTTAACATTTTTTGACTAGTTCATCTAAATATATATATTTTTTCTTTTTTTTTATATTTTTTATTTGTTTTATTTTTTAAATTCTTTTCTTTCTTTTTTTTTTTTTTTCTTTTTTTTTTCAGAAGCTGTTTTTATCCCCTTTCTCCCCCCCACAATTTGGGGTCTCTTCTGATTTGGTTACAGCGCATTTTTCCGGGGTCTTTGCCACCCTTTTAGTAGTTTATTTGCTCCTTCATATTCTCTTATCTGGACAAAATGACAAGGCGGAAAAAATCACCACAAACAAAAGAACAAGAGACAGTACCGAAGGCTAGGGACCTAATCAACACAGACATGGGTAATATGTCAGATCAAGAGTTCAGAATGACGATTCTGAACATTCTAGCTGGGCTCGAAAAAGGCATGGAAGATATTAGAGAAACCCTCTCTGGAGATATTAAAGCCCTTTCTGGAGAAATTAAAGAACTAAAATCTAACCAAGTTGAAATCAAAAAAGCTATTAATGAGGTGCAATCAAAAATGGAGGCTCTCACTGCTAGGATCAATGAGGCAGAAGAAAGAATTAGTGATATAGAAGACCAAATGACAGAGAATAAGGAAGCCGAGCAAAAGAGGGACAAACAGCTACTGGACCATGAGGGGAGAATTCGAGAGATAAGTGACATCATAAGACGAAACAACATTAGAATCATTGGGATTCCAGAAGAAGAAGAAACAGAGAGGGGAGCAGAAGGTCTATTGGAGAGAATCATTGGAGAGAATTTCCCTAATATGGCAAAGGGAACAAGCATCAAAATCCAGGAGATGCAGAGAACCCCCCTCAAAGTCAACAAGAATAGGTCCACACCCCGTCACCTAATAGTAAAATTGACAAGTCTTAGTGACAAAGAGAAAATCCTGAAAGCAGCCTGAGAAAAGAAGTCTGTAACATACAATGGTAAAAATATTAGATTGCCGGCAGACTTATCCACAGAGACCTGGCAGGCCAGAAAGAGCTGGCATGATATATTCAGAGCACTCAATGAGAAAAACATGCAGCCAAGAATACTCTATCCAGCTAGGCTATCATTGAAAATAGAAGGAGAGATAAAAAGCTTCGAGGACAAACAAAAACTGAAAGAATTTGCAAACACCAAACCAGCTCTACAGGAAATATTGAAAGGGGTCCTCTAAGCAAAGAGAGAGCGTAAAAGTAGTAGATCAGAAAGGTACAGAGACAATATACAGTAACAGTCACCTTACAGGCTAATAATGGCACTAAATTCATATCTCTCAATAATTACCCTGAATGTTAATGGGCTAAATGCCCCAATCAAAAGACACAGGGTATCAGAATGGATAAAAAAACAAAACCCATCAGTATGTTGCCTACAAGAAACTCATTTTAGACGCGAAGACACCTCCAGATTTAAAGTGAGGGGGTGAAAAACAATTTACCATGCTAATGGGCATCAGAAGAAAGCTGGGGTGGCAATCCTTATATCAGATCAATTAGATTTTAAGCCAAAAACTATAATAAGAGATGAGGAAGGACACTATATCCTACTCAAAGGGTCTGTCCAACAAGAAGATCTAACAATTTTAAATATCTATGCCCCTAACGTGGGAGCAGCCAACTATATCAACCAATTAATAACAAAATCAAAGAAACACATCAATAATAATACAATAATAGTAGGGGACTTTAACACTCCCCTCACTGAAATGGACAGATCATCCAAGCAAAAGGTCAACAAGGAAATAAAGGCCTTAAATGACACACTGGACCAGATGGACATCACAGATATATTCAGAACATTTCATCCCAAAGCAACAGAATACACATTCTTCTCTAGTGCACATGGAACCTTCTCCAGAATAGATCACATCCTGGGTCACAAATCAGGTCTCAACCGGTATCAATAGATTAGGATTATTCCCTGCATATTTTCAGACCACAATGCTCTGAAGCTAGAACTCAATCACAAGAGGAAAGCTGGAAAGAACCCAAATACATGGAGACTAAACAGCATCCTTCTAAAGAATGAATGGGTTAACCAGGAAATTAAAGAAGAATTGAAAAAATTCATGGAAACAAATGATAATGAAAACACAACAGTTCAAAATCTGTGGGACACAGCAAAGGCAGTCCTGAGAGGAAAATATATAGCGGTACAAGCCTTTCTCAAGAAACAAGAAAGGTCTCAAGTACACAACCTAACCCTTCACGTAAAGGAGCTGGAGAAAGAACAAGAAAGAAACCCTAAACCCAGCAGGAGAAGAGAAATCATAAAGATCAGAGCAGAAATCAATGAAATAGAAACCCAAAAAACAATAGAAAAAATCAATGAAACTAGGAGCTGGTTCTTTGAAAGACTTTGAAAGATTGATAAACCCCTGGCCAGACTCATCAGAAAGAAAAGAGAAAGGACCCAAATCAATAAAATCATGAATGAAAGAGGAGAGATCACAACTAACACCAAAGAAATACAGACAATTATAAGAGCATACTATGAGCAACTCTACGCCAACAAATTGGACAATCTGGAAGAAATGGATGCATTCCTAGAGACATATAAACTACCACAACTGAACCAGGAAGAAATAGAAAACCTGAACAGGCCCATAACCAGTAAGGAGATTGAAACAGTCATCAAAAATCTCCAAACAAAAAAAAGCCCAGGGCCAGACGGCTTCCCAGGGGAATTCTACCAAACATTTAAAGAAGAACTAATTCCTATTCTCTTGAAACTGTTCCAAAAAATAGAAACGGAAGGAAAACTTCCAAACTCATTTTATGAGGCCAGCATCACCTTGATCCCAAAACCAGACAAGGATCCCACCAAAAAAGAGAACTACAGACCAATATCCTTGATGAACACAGATGCAAAAATTCTCGCCAAAATACTAGCCAATAGGATTCAACAGTACATTAAAAGGATTATTCACCACGATCAAGTGGGATTCATTCCAGGGCTGCAGGGTTGGTTCAACATCCGCAAATCAATCAATGTGATAGAACACATTAATAAAAGAAAGAACAAGAACCATATGATACTCTGAATAGATGCTGAAAAAGCATTTGACAAAGTACAGCATCCCTTCCTGATCAAAACTCTTCAAAGTGTGGGGATAGAGGGCACATACCTCAATATTATCAAAGCCATCTATGAAAAACCCACCGCAAATATTCTCAATGGAGAAAAACTGAAAGCTTTTCCGTTAAGGTCAGGAACACGGCAGGGATGTCCATTATCACCACTGCTATTCAACATAGTACTAGAAGTCCTAGCCTCAGCAATCAGACAACAAAAAGAAACTAAAGGCATCCAAATTGGTAAAGAAGAAGTCAAACTATCACTCTTCGCAGATGATATGATACTATATGTGGAAAACCCAAAAGACTCCACTCCAAAACTGCTAGAACTTGTCCAGGAATTCAGTAAAGTGTCAGGATATAAAATCAATGCACAGAAATCAGTTGCATTTCTGTACACCAACAACAAGACTGAAGAAAGAGAAATTAAGGAGTCAATCCCATTTACAATTGTACCCAAAACTATAAGACACCTAGGAATAAACCTAACCAAAGAGACTAAGAATCTATACACAGAAAATTATAAAGTACTCATGAAAGTAATTGAGGAAGACACCAAAAAATGGAAAAATGTTCCATGCTCCTGGATTGGAAGAATAAATATTGTGAAAATGTCTATGCTACCTAAAGCAATCTACACATTTAATGCAATCCCTATCAAAATACCATCCATTTTTTTCAAAGAAATGGAACAAATAATCCTAAAATTTATATGGAACCAGAAAAGACCTCGAATAGCCAAAGGAATATTGAAGAACAAAGCCAAAGTTGGTGGCATCACAATTCCGGACTTGAAGCTCTATTACAAAGCTGTCATCATCAAGACAGCATGGTACTGGCACAAAAACAGACACATAGATCAGTGGAACAGAATAGAGAGCCCAGAAATCGACCCTCAACTCTATGGTCAACTAATCTTCGACAAAGCAGGAAAGAATGTCCAATGGAAACAAGACAGCCTCTTCAATAAATGGTGCTGGGAAAATTGGACAGCCACATGCAGAAAAATGAAATTGGACCACTTCCTTACACCACACACGAAAATAGACTCCAAATGGATGAAGGACCTCAATGTGAGAAAGGAATCCATCAAAATCCTTGAGGAGAATGCAAGCAGCAACCTCTTCGACCTCAGCTGTAGCAACATCTTCCTAGGAACAACGGCAAAGGCAAGGGAAGCAAGGGCAAAAATGAACTATTGGGATTTCATCTAGATCAAAAGCTTTTGCACAGCAAAGGAAACAGTTAACAAAACCAAAAGACAACTGACAGAATGGGAGAAGATATTTGCAAACGACATATCAGATAAAGGGCTAGTATCCAAAATCTATAAGGAACTTAGCAAACTCAACACCCAAAGAACAAACAATCCAATCAAGAAATGGGCAGAGGACATGAACAGACATTTCTGCAAAGAAGACATCCAGATGGCCAACAGACACATGAAAAAGTGCTCCACGTCACTCGGCATCAGGGAAATACCAATCAAAACCACAATGAGATATCACCTCACACCAGTCAGAATGGCTAAAATGAACAAGTCAGGAAATGACAGATGCTGGCGAGGATGTGGAGAAAGGGGAACGCTCCTCCACTGTTGGTGGGAATGCAAGCTGGTCCAACCACTCTGGAAAACAGCATGGAGGTTCCTCAAAATGTTGAAAATAGAACTACCCTATGACCCAGCAATTGCACTACTGGGTATTTACCCTAAAGATACAAACATAGTGATCCGAAGGGGCACGTGTACCCGAATGTTTATAGCAGCAATGTCTACAATAGCCAGACTATGGAAAGAACCTAGATGTCCATCAACAGATGAATGGATAAAGAAGATGTGGTATATATACACAATGGAATACTATGCAGCCATCAAAAGAAATGAAATCATGCCATTTGCGACGACGTGGATGGAACTAGAGTGTATCATGCTTAGTGAAATAAGTCAATCGGAGAAAGACAACTATCATATGATCTCCCTGATATGAGGACATGGAGAAGCAACATGGGGGGGTAGGGGGATAGGAGAAGAGTAAATGAAACAAGATGGGATTGGGAGGGAGACAAACCATAAATGACTCTTAATCTCACAAAACAAACTGGGGGTTGCTGGGGGGAGGTGGGATTGGGAGAGGGGGAGCGTGCTATGGACATTGGGGAGGGGAGGCGAACCATTAGAGACTATGTACTCTGAAAAACAACCTGAGGGTTTTGAAGGGTCAGGGGTGGGAGGTTGGGGCAACCTGAGGGTTTTGAAGGGTCAGGGGTGGGAGGTTGGGGGAACAGGTGGTGGGTAATGGGGAAGGCACGTTTTGCATGGAGCACTGGGTGTTGTGCAAAAAGAATGAATACTGTTACACTGAAAAAATAAATAAAATGAAAAAAAAGAAAAAAAAGATATATAATTTGCCTTTACATATTGTAATCATATGGTGACCAAAAATATTAAAATACTATGAAGCTGTGGAAAATAATTGAAAAGAAGATGTTAACATTACATTGGAGTGTTCAATTTTAAATAATCAAGGAAGATATCAGTCATCTGATAGCATCCAACTGAAGACTCAGGAAAAGTAAAAAAGAAAGAGAGAGAGAAAGAGAGAGAGAGAGAGACCACCCTATAATAAGGAACAACCCTGCATATATTCCACAAAGTGGAACCTATATACAGAAAATGTGAAATATATAGAAGGTATTTGGAAAACAGAGATAGCAAAGTTAGAGTTATGTTTCATGTTCATTGTAGCAGTTAATATTCAATTTATAAGTTAAGTATACATGTATGAAAAAAGTTAATATATGAAAGAAGTTTATTCCAGGTAATAAAAACAATGTTATAAACAGAAAGACAAGTCTGGTGACTAGAACAATTAGACAGGTAGGTACTTTGGCTCATTTGTGCATCATAGTTTTGTGAAGAGGCCCAAAACAAAACTAAACAAAGATGCTGATCCTAAAATTAGTTAAATAAAATTAAGCTGTAGAAAGAGACAGAACCTTGAATTCTGGCTCATGAGTTTGAATCAATTTTTAAGTGGGGAAGTAGTAAAATACAATTTATTTACATTTTTTATTATGCATACAAATCACAAATGCTGCTTTAAGAAAGAAAAAATTTTATTTTAAAAATTGATAAATTGGGGGAATGATGATGGTGGGGAAGTAGGAGGAGGCGCTGTTTCAAACTGTACCCTAAAGTGAGCTAATTATTGACCAAAGAACTCCAATCACCCATGAAATCAGCCTGAGATCAGAATTATACACGTCTGGATCTCTACAGGAGCAGAAGACACCAGTGGCAGGTAAAGCAGAGTGGGAACATCGGACTGATATCGGAAGATAAACAAAAAGGGGGAGGGAGCCACCAGAGGCATTCGATTGGAAAGTAATAACCCAATACGAGAGTGCCCTGTGTCTGGGGACTAGCATTAGCTTGGAGTCTGGTTGAAAGCACTCAAAAAAAAAAAAGAGCAAAGGATCATGGGGGAATATTATGGGAATCAGGGTGGTTAGGGGCAGGGGTTTAAATCCCCGGACCCAGGAGAGCCTCCTCTGGTGCTGAGCCAGAGAGAGTGTGACGGAGGAACCAGGTCTTGGTCCATGAGCCACCAGCACACCTGAGCCACCAGTGCGCCCAAGAATGTGTGGGGTCCGACTTCTGAGAGGGGCTGGGAGCCTGGCCAGGCGGCATTCCGGAAACACATTCATCCCACAACCTCCCCTGGGAGAGGTGCTCACAGGTGCTAGCCTGGAGCTCTGGCATCCTGAAAAACCAGGCATTCTGGGCCTGGGCCATCAGAAAATCTCAGTGTGCGATCAATGCTTGGAACCTGTCTGGTGGTCTAGAGCTGACCAGACAGCCACCACTGCTGTGGTATTGGTACAAGGAGGATATCCTGCATCCCCAGGGACCCTGACTCAGAACCTACTCTGCCAGCAGCTCTGCAGAGCATTCTGAGGCTTCTCTCTGAGAGGGAGGTCTGGGTGCAGTTTGCTCTCCTCTAAACCTCCAAAAACCATTAAAAGCTGTCAAGGCGAGACAAAACAGATGAAAGAACATAAAAACCTCCAGAGAACAAAAGCCTAAAACAAACAAACAAAAAACAAAACAAACAAACAAACAAAAAAACGATTTCCACAAAACCCACCCCCTTGAGGGGAGCAGGAGGACCTAACTCAGGGAACGTCATTGTCTGAAAACCCACATGGCAGGCCCCTCCCCCAGAAAACCAACCAGGAAGGAAGAAAAAAAAAAAAGAAGAGAGCAAGAGAACAACCACCACTACCTCATAAACACAACTTTTATTTTTAACTCTTTACCACTATTCTGGTTCTTTCTTTATTTTTTACATATACATAAATTTTTAACCTATTTACCATCACAGTGATATGCTCAGTACATCAAATTCCTTAATAACCTTCTAACCTGAACTTTTTGATACATACACCCATGTTTTTCTTCTCCTTTTCTATTGTTTTAATTTTTTAAATTTTAATTCAGTTTAGTCTAGTTTATTCTTTTTTAGTTTTTATATTCTAATATACATATAGAGTTAAACTTCAAGGTAATCCCCTTACCCCAATCAATGCTACCCCTATAGGCAAACCAATATTTAATCCCCCTTTATCTTAAGAAAGTTGAGTCCCTTAACAAAAACAACAAGATACATCCAGGAGGAATCAAAATAACATTCCTCGCCCACACTGAGAATTTATAACCACTCTCCCAATTTTTCCTTCTGTCAGTGTTTCTGTGAATGTGTGTTTGTCCTGATAGTATATAAATCTTATACTTGGGTTTCTTTCTGATGAGGTTCTTCCTTTAATTTTTTTTTTGCTTTTATATATATAAATATTTTTTTTTCTCTTGTCATAAGCTTTTTTTTAGATTTTATTTATTTATTTGACAGAGAGAGATCCCAAGTAGGCAGAGAGGCAGGCAGAGAGAGTGAGAGGGAAGCAGGCTCCCTGCTGAGCAGAGAGCCCGATGTGGGACTCGATTCCAGGATCCTGAGATCATGACCTGAGCCGAAGGAAATGGCTTAAACCACTGAGCCACACAGGCGCCCCTCTTGTCATATACTTTTATCAGTCTTTTTGTTTGTCTGTTTTTCTTTGTATACTTCATAAATCTTACTTTGGGGCCCATTTGGGCTGAGCATTCTGTTTCATCTTCCTTTTTATTCCTGTGTCTCTCTCGCTCTCTCTCTTTTTTTTCTTTTTCTTTTCTTTTCTTTTTTATCTATTTTTTTTTCTTTTTTCTCTCATTTGGGTGGGAAATCCTGATTGCACAGAAGCATTCCAGGGTGCACCTTGACTAGACCACAATCGATACATCCAGCTGCATCTGTTCAGTCATCCTTACCAAAATGACTAGGAAGAGGAATGCACAACAGAAGAAAAATACAGAGGATAGGCCTTCTGCAACAGAGCTAATGGCTATTGACATAGACAATATGTCAGAAAAGGAATTCAGGCTAACAATTATCCAGGCAATATCTAGGTTGGAAAAAGCCATGGATGACCAAACAGAATTGATTAGGGCAGAACGGAAAGCCACCAGGGATGATGTTCACAATGTTAGGGCAGAACTGAAAGCCACCAGGGATGATGATCAAATTGCTCTCAATGAATTCCAATCTTATCTAAATTCTCTAAAAGCTAGGGAAACTGAGACAGAAAATAGAATTAGTGATCTGAAGGAAAACAGATAGAGAGAAAGGACCAGGACGAAGCCTGGACCAAACAGCTCAGAAGCCACGGAAACAGAATCAGGGAAATAAAAGATGCCATGAAACGTTCCAACATCAGAATTAATGGAATCGCTGAAGGGGAGGAAAAAGAAAGAAGTCTAGAAGATATAGTGGAAGAAGTTGTCTGTGAAAATTTTCCCAATCTTATGAATGGAAACAACATTCATGTACTAGATGAAGAAAGGTTTCTCCTCAAGATTTTAGATTCTCAAAAGTCCTTATGACACCTGATGGAATGAAGAATTACGATTCTAGACAGACCCTCTTAAAAGCAGCTAGGACAAAGAGGCTCCTTACATACAGAGGAAAGCCCATTAGAAAAACATCAGACCTATCAACAGAGACCAGGCAAGCCAGGAAGGGCTGGCAAAATATATTCAGAGTACTAAATGAGAAGAACATGCAGCCAAGTATTCTTAATCCAGCAAGACTGACATTCAAAATGGATGGAGAGATAAAGAGTTTCCAAAACCGGCAAGGCTTAAAAGACTATGCAACCACCAAGCCAACACTGCAAGTAATATTAAGGGGGGGTCCTATAAAAGAGAAAAAATAATCCTAAGACTATCATTAAACAGAAATATAGAGACAATCTACAGACAGAAAGGCTTCAAAGGAACACGATGTCAATCAAAACCTATCTATCAATAATCACTCTCAATGTGAATGGCCTAATGTGCCCATAAAATGACACAGGGTTGCAGATTGGATAAAACGACAGGACCCATCCATATGTTGTCTACAAGAGACCCATTTTTGAACTTAAGGATACACCCAGAGTGAAAGTGAATGGATGGAGAAGTGAAGGGATGGAAGGGATGGAGAAGCATCTGTCATACCAATGGGCCTCTAAAGAAGGCTGGGGTAGCGATTCTCATATCAGGCAAATTAGATTTTAAACTAAAGACTATAGTCAGAGATACAAAAGGACACTATATCATTCTTAAAGGGATTATCCACCAAGATGATCTAACAATTGTAATATCTATGCTCCCAATATGGGAGCACCTAATTACATAAGAAAACTATTAATCAAGATAAAGAGTCATATTGATATAAATACATTAATAGTTGGAGATCTTAATATGCTTCTCTCAGTAATAGACAGATCATCGAAGCAGAAAATCAAGAAAGAAATAAGAGCAGTGAATGAAACATTGGACCAGATGGACCTCATAGATATATACAGAACATTCCACCCTAAAACAACAGAATATTCATTCTTCTCAAGTGCACATGGAACCTTCTCCAGAATAGACCACATACTTGTTCACAAAGCAGGACTCAACCGATACCAAAAGACTGACATTATTTCCTGCATATTCTCAGATCACAATGCTTTGAAACTGGAGCTCAATCACAAGGAAAAGTTCAGAAGGAACTCAAACACCTGGAAGCTAAAGACCACATTACTTAAAATGCTTGGATCAACCAGGAGAACAAAGAAGAACTTCAACAGTTCATGGCAACCAATGAGAATGAAGACACCTCAGTCCAAAACCTATGGGATACAGCACAGGCGGTTCTAAGGGGGAAATACATAGCCATCCAAGCCTCCCTCAAAAAAATTGAAAAATCCAGAATACACCAGCTGTCTCTACACCTTAAAGAACTGGAGAATCAATAACAAATCAAACCAACTCCACATGCAAGAAGGGAAATAATCAAGATTAGAGCAGAGATCAATGAGGTAGAAACCAGAGATACAGTAGAACGTATCAATGAAACTAGAAGCTGTTTTTTTTGAAAGAATCAATAAGATCAATAAACCATAGGCCACACTAATCCAAAAGAAAAGAGAGAATGCCCAAATTATTAAAATTATGAATGAAAAGGGAGAGATCACAACTAACTCCAAGGAAGTTGGAAGTTAGAAACTTCCAACAAGTTAGAAACAATCATCAGAAATTATTACCAACAGTTATATGCCAATAATCTAAGCAACCTGGATGAAATGGATGCATTCCTGGAAAACGAAAAACTCCCAAAATTGAACCAGGAAGAAATTGACAACCTGAATAGACCTATATCTACTAATGACATTGAGTCAGTGATCAAAAGCCTCCCAAAAATCAAGAGCCCAGTACCTGACGGATTCCCTGGAGAATACTAACAAACCTTCAAAGAAGAAATAACACCAGTTCTCCTGAAGCTGTTCCAAAAAATTGAAGCATAATGAAAACTTCCAGAGTTTTTTTATGAAGCCAGCATGTCCAAACCAGGCAAAGACCCAACCAAAAAGGAGAATTTCAATCCAATATCACTGATGAATATGGATGCTATGATTCTCAACAAGATCCTAGCAAACAGGATCCAGCAGCACATTGAAAAGTTTATCCACCATGACCAGGTGGGATTCATTCCTGGGTTGCAAGGATGGTTCAACATTCTCAAATCAATCAATGTGATAGAAGAAATCACTAAGAGAAGAGAGAAGAACCACATGGTCCTCTCAATTGATGCAAAAAAAGCATTTGACAAAATCCAACATCCGTTCATGATTAAAACACTTCAAAGTACAGGGATAGAGGGAACATTCCTGAACTTCATAAAATCTATCTATGAAAGACCCACAGCAAATATCATCCTCAATGTGAAAAAGCTTGCAGCCTTCCCATTGAGATCAGGAACACGACAAGGATGCCCACTCTCACCAGTCTTCTTCAACATAGTATTGGAAATCCTCGCAACGGCAATCAGACAACAAAGAGAAATAAAAGGTATCCAAATTAGCAATGAAGAAGTCAAACTCTCTCTCTTCACAGATGACATGATTCTTTATATGGAAAACCCGAAAGACTTCACCCCCAAACTACTAGAATTCATACAGCAATTCAGTAACATGGCAGGATACAAAGTCAATGTACAGATATCAGTGGCTTTCTTATACACTAACAAGGAAAACACAGAAAGGGAAATTAGAGAATTTATTCCATTTACTCTAGCACCAAGAACCAAAAGATACCTGGGAATAAACCTCACCAAAGAGGTAAAGGACCTGTACTCAAGGAACTATGGAACACTCATGAATGAAATGGAAGAAAACACAAAAAGATGGAAGACCGTTCCACGCTCCAAACACAAAAAGATGGAAGACGGTTCCATGCTCTTGGATAAGAAAATAAACATTGTTAGAATGTCTACACTGCCTAGGGCAATCTATACTTTTAATGCCATTCTGATGAAAATTCCACCGGCATTTTTCAAAGGGCTGGAGCAAATAATCCTAAAATTTGTATGGAATCAGAAGAGACCCCGAGTCGCTAAGGAAATGTCGAAAAAGAAAAACAAAACTGGTGGGATCACTTTACCTGATTTCAAGCTTTACTACAAAGCTGTGATCACCAAGACACTGTGGTACTGGCATAAAAACAGACACATAGACCAGTGGAACAGAGTAGAGAGCACAGATATGGACCCTCAACTCTATGGTCAAATAATCTTCGACAAAACAGGAAAAAAACATTCAATGGAAAAAAGACAGTCTCTTCAATAAATGGTGCTGGGAAAACTGGACAGCTATATGTAGAAGAATGAAACTCAACAATTCTCTTACACCATACACAAAGATAAATTTGAAATGGATAAAAAAACCTCAACGTGAGACAGAAATCCATCAGAATACTAGAGGAGAACATAGGCAGTAACCTCTTCGATATCAGCCACAGCAATTTCTTTCAAGATATGTCTCCAAAGGCAAAGGAAAGAAAAGCGAAAATTAACTTTTGGGACTTCATCAAGATCAGAAGTTTCTTCACAGCAAAGGAAACAGTCAACAAAACCAAAAGGCAACCCACAGAATCAGAGAAGTTATTTGTAAATGACAGTAGAGACAAAAGGTTGATATCCAGGAGCTATAAAGAACTCCTCAAACTCAACACACACAAAACAGATAATCTTATCAAAAAATGGGGAGAAGATATGAACAGACAGTTCTCCAATGAAGACATACAAATGGCTATCAGACACATGAAAAAATGCTCATCATCACTAGCCATCAGGGAGATTCAAATTAAAATCACATTGAGATATCACCTTACACCAGTTACAATGAACAAACTGAGCAAGACAGGAAACAACGTGTGTTGGAGAGGGTGTGGAGAAAGGGGAACCCTCTTACACTGTTGATAAGAATACAAGTTGGTGCAACCACTCTGGAGAACAGTGTGGAGATTCCTCAGGAAATTAAAAATAGTGATTGCCTATGACCCTGCAATTGCATTACTGGGCATTTACCCCAAAGATACAGATGTAGTGAAAAGTAGAGCCATCTGTACCCCAATGTTTATAGCAGCAATGGCCACGGTCGCCATACTGTGGTGAGATCCAAGATGCCCTTCAACGGACGAATGGATAAGGAAGATGTGGTATATATACAGGGTGGAGTATTATGCCTCCATGAGAAAGGATGAATAACCAACTTTTGTAGCAACATGAACAGGACTGGAAGAGATTATGCTGAGCGAAATAAGTCAAGCAGAGCGAGTCAAGTATCATTTGGTTTCACTTATTTGTGGAGCATAACAAAGAACATGGAGGACTTGGGGAGATGGAGAGGAGAAGGGAGTTGAGGGAAATTGGAAGGTGAGATGAACCATGAGAGACTATGGACTCTGAAAAAGAACCTGAGGGTTTTGAAGGGGCGGGGGTGGGAGGTTGGGCTACCAGGTGGTGGGTAATAGAGAGGGCACGTATTGCATGGAGCACTGGGTGTGGTGCAAATACAATGAATACTGTTATGCTGAAAACAAAAAAGGAAAGTAAAAAAATATTTAAAAATTCATAAATTGATTATTATCTACAAATACTAATTTACCAGAGTATATTGTCTGTATTTTCATCTTGTGATATCATAAAAAAGTGTGACTAGATTTAATGACATTGTGTTTCTGTATATAAGCCCATAGAATTGGCAATTCATTAATCATAGAAGTCATGCTGCGAAATTGAGAAAAGAATCATTGAATGAAGCAATTAAAAAAAAGACATCTGAAAAACAACCAGAGGTTTTGAAGGGGCGGGGGGTTGGGAGGTTGAGGAACAAGGTGGTGGGTAATAGGGAGGGCATGTACTGCATGGAGCACTGGGTGTGATGCTAAAACAATGAACACTGTTATGCTGTAAATAAACAACAACAACAACAAAAAAGACATCAATATTGCCAGGATTTGATCTAAAAGAAAGAAAGAAAGAAAAGTTATGCAAACTGATGCCTGATACATATTTGTGTAATCAATTCTGGCTGCTGAAGTAATTATATTATTTTGTAAAGTAATGATCAGAAACATAACAGTTGATAAAAGTAAAAACAAAACCAAAGAAAAACAAACAAACAAACAAACAAAAAACTCACATGTTCAAAAGTGACCACAGCATACATTTCTCTGATAGGAAAATACAACCCGAATGAGGATCAATAACAAGTTTAATAGCATAACTACACCATCTGATAGCTACACTCCCATTAATGAACCTCAATACTAGAATGTTGAATTAACATATAGATCACAGTTAACGTCATCACAATTCCTACAATATGAGGCTTAAATACAGATGACATATTATTCAAAAAAAATGTAGCAGTGTTGAAATAATGGTTATCACCAGTGATGACCAAGAAGGCTGTATAATTAGAAAGTCTTATGTTAATTTTCAAAAACCAAGGTAATATTTTTGTAAAACATTTTGCAAAAAATGCTTTATATGTAGTGAATTAGTTGTTAAATTTGAAGTTGCATTTTGCAAAAATGCTTTATATGTAGTAAATTAGTTGTTAAATTTGAAGTTATATAAAATAACTTAAAAATACATGTAAAGTTCTTAGAAGGGCACATAGCAATAGAAAGGCATCTGTGAATGTGAGCTGTGCTTTTTTTTTTAAAAGATTTTATTTATTTATTTGACAGACAGAGATCACAAGTAGATAGAGAGGCAGGCAGAGAGAGAGAGAGAGAGAGAGGGAGGGAAGCAGGCTCCCTGCTGAGCAGAGAGCCCAATGCGGGACTCGATCCCAGGACCCTGAGATCATGACCTGAGCCGAAGGCAGCGGCTTAACCCACTGAGCCACCCAGGCGCCCCTGAGCTGTGCTTTTTTAAAGAAAAGAGAATGAGGTCCAAACCTGCCTTACAAATGATGCCCTCATGTTCTTATTCCCATCCGCCACATTTTTCCTACTCACTTCACCACCAATTTGTTTCTTACCTAATGAATACCAGTATTATATGAAAATGAAAAAAAAACATGGATTTTTATCCAACTGCTCCTACCTGTGATCTGAAGCAAGTAACTTAGCTCCTGCCATAATTCTCCTATTCCAACAAACAGCATAGTGCCACATTCCTCAAAGTAATATTGTACAGATAAAATGAAAGAATAACAAAAAATTCTTAGTGCAAATATCACTTAAGAAAGTGAACCAATTATCTCCATATCTCCATGTTCAATAGAGAGTTTGGCATTAACCAACAAATATTCTTACCTGATTATTTATATCACCTCTTAGCATGAGTCTAAATAGTATATAGCTCCAGATGAGAGAGTACATTACTAGAAAGGAAAATTACTTATCTTGAATATTTTTATTTCTACAATCAGAACAAACAATTAAAAAGAATCACCTGACACATAATTGGAAACATTGCTATTATTCTTAAAGAAATCAAAACACAAAATAATGGACTAGAACCAAGAGGGATTGTTACTCATAGCATTCATGAGACTGGCCCAACAGCTCTATAATGCCACTCATTTAAATATAATTCCAAGTTTATTATATTATTTAACATCCCAGAGAATCAGCATTACTCTAATTAAATGGATATGTATATCCATGAACATGAATACATATAGACATGTGAAAATATACATATCTTTGTAGATATTTTTAAGAAGAAAATTATTAATATGGTTTTACTTAAATTCTAGAAGCACTCATGAAACATGGAATTCATACCTGCTCTGAATTGTTTCACTGGAACCTTACCCTTTGTAGCTTCCTTGGGAAACACAAAGCAGCAATATAAATCAAAGGGATTTTTACTCCTAGGTAATCCCTACTCTGCCTGATCATGGTGAGAATATTAGGAATCAATTTTCTAGCACTCTGGAGATTCTGTTCCCTTGTCTTTAATTATAACAGTTCACATTGTTTTCCATCTCCTCTCCTAGGACAAAGATACAGAATTACATTCTTTCTTTTCTCTTCTTTCTTTCTTTCTTTCTCTTTTTAATACTTACTCTGGTTAGATAATTATGTCTCCTTCCTTAAGTTTTAGTTTGAACTCCCTGAAACGTTCTGCTCCCTTTCACTTACATAATAATAAGAGGAAAAACATGCTGAGCACTTCGTGTGTATTTGGCACTGTGGCAAACAAGTGTGTAAACTCGCAGGCACTTACCAACATTGTTTCTGTCAGTTACTCTTATCATTTAAATTTTTTCTTTGTCTTCTTTTTTGTAATAGAGCTAATGAATGGTGGATAGGATATTCCAATGCTTATGTCAGATCCATTTCTGAGCTTTGTTAGGTTATTATGAGCATGTGAAAATTGAATGTATTTAAGATATTCAACTTGATATTTTGATCTATGTATATATTACAGAATGACCACCACCATCAAGCTAATTAAAATATTTGTCACTTCAAATACTTACCATTATTCCTGTGTAGTGAGAAAACTTGAGGTCTACACTCTTAGTTCCATTTTTAAATTCCTTTTTCTTAATGCATTTTATTACAATAAAATACATAAAAACATATAGCATAATAAAATATATACTATGATGTGGGAGGCCACGATAAGGCTTGAGACGAGGACCAAACCAGGCCCTGACTTGTGTCTCCTTTAAAGTTCGAATAGTCTAACAAAAGGTTTAGGATGGAAAAGTTGAGTAGCACTGAGAAAGGGTCTGTGCTATATGTTGTGCGCTCGCCTACGTGATTTCCCACACACTTACTTGTTAGATGAGAGCAATTTGGTTGGGGTCAAAAATTCATAACTGGTCCTTGCTGTTCCAGCACAGCTTATGAATCACTCACAGGTTTGTTGTTACTTCTTGTATGTTTTGAGTTACTTTGGAATCAGTGCATCTGGTTAAGAAATTATCTGAAGACAGAGACCACTGGCCTTGGAGAGTCTGCATTTAGACTGTGAGAAGTAGATAATGGGGAAGTCTGGAGGGTTTTTTATGCATGTAGTAAATTCTTTTGTAATCAGTTAAAATAGTTATTGTTGACTATATAATGCCTTGCTGCTTTGAATAAACTCGGCCTTGGTGGAAATCATCCCCTATGCTCCTCTTTCCCCCATCTCTTTGTCTCTTTAATTTCTTTTCACCATCCTGTTACCCTCGTGCTTCCTGGTCAATTTGTCATGAGGACAATGGCAAGTGGCTTCCGAACAGGGACTGCGAGCACAGGCCAAGGGAGTGCCGTTCATACACAGGTAAGAGGTACCTGGACTGCGGGGGCAACTGCAGCAGTATATAATGGGGCACTTTCAGTCTTTAGAGCAGGATCTTTTTGTCACTGCACTGCAAGTCCTTTTGAAGCAGAAAGCATCCAAGGTGTCTAAGAAGGACTTGCAGCAATTATTTTGTACAGTTTCAGAATTATGCCCATGGTTCCCCAAAGAAGGAACCATGAGTTTGGATGCATGGCAGAGAGCGGGGCAAGAAATAAAGAACCAGATCAAAATAGGTGGCTCCACTACTGTTCCCCATGATACTCTGCAGGTCTGGGATAATATTCATGAGGCATTAGATCCACAACACTCTTAGAGCTGGTTTCCATAGCTTCCCAGGAACCTCCAGATGAGATTGATGATTTGCCCAAGAAAATGGAGGATATAGGGGAGGCAATGGCTGTAACTGTAGCCAACTGGGGTTAGTGTAACTCAGGACAGAGACCTTAAGGAATATTCCCAAGCAGCTGCCGAAACTCTCTTTGTTTTGGGGAAGTTCCCTGCTTTCTCTGGCCTGACTTGGACTGCTTAACCCTGAGTTAAGTTTGGTGGTTTAATTAAGATAGACATGTCTTTTAAGTTACCAGCAGTAAATGTAAAACTTCAAAGTTTACTGAAGGTCAAATAAGCTCATGCTATTGGTTAAATTTTGTTAGCAAAGAGATATTACTAAACTGATGGTTAATTGTCTGTCTCAAAGTTTTAATGGGTAATTGTTAAAGTAGCTTTCAAAGTCTTTGGTAACCTAAAAGTTTAAAGTTTTGCTTAAATAACAAATACAATTAAATTTTTTAGACATCTAGGTCTTAACCAAACCAGATAAAATACTAAAGCATTGATTACTTAACATAGGTTTGTGCTTTTAACTTCTTATAGCAAAGAAATTAAGAGTATTTAAATATGTTAGTGAGCATGTTTTGTGCTTAATTGATTCATAAATTTGCCATCTAAAGAATGCTGTTGTAACAGCTCACAATTGGTTAATACTTAGTCTTCACTAGAGATTAAGGTGTTTCTAAGAATACAAAATTCTGCTAAGTGTAACTAAGACTGATGGAAATAAAGAAAATAATTCTGTATAGAGGAAACTAAGAGATGTGTAAGAAAGATTTAAGGAATGGAGATGCAGTTTATTAAAGGTAAAATAAGGTAATTTTGTCCTAAATGAGATGGTTGTTTGGAAGAAAATGGCTTGGGACAAAACCTAAATACAAAGATAGTTGTAAAAGGTTTGTAAATGGAAATCTTCAGAAAAGGAATTTTAGATATGGTCAGGACGGACTAAGAAAAGAAAGAAAAAAACAGCCCCCAGGATGATTTAGCACTCTCCTGGCATACTTCCACATAGATTATACTTCCAAGTGAAAGGGCCATTCGGCCTTGAGAGATTGGGAAAGTGGTCCAACCTTGAGGGAGTGCAAAAACACCCCATTACCATCCCCCATTGCCTGCAACCATAGAAACTCACTCTTATTCATAAAGAGTGGAAAGGGAGACTGATCATCTCCCATTAACCAGGGATACCCAGGGAAGGGTGATGTCCAACCTGTTTGAATCTGAAGAGTGCCTGACTGTGTGAATGTGTCTGTATGGCTCCACCGCTTCAGCTATGGAATCTGAGTGGGCTGCACCCTGAGTCTCGTGGGGCATCATATGGCATAACGGTCATCTACTGAACAGAGTAGCCGGGTCCGGGGTTTATACGGACAGACCTTTGCTAAGACGCTCCTAAGTTCCCGTGAGGGATGAGAGCAGGACAGCCTTTGAAAGATCCCCCTCCTTTTGTCTGCGGCATTGTTCACGATAGGAGGGAAATCTAATAAACCCACTATCTTAAGACTGCATGCTTAAAAATAAAAAGACACTGATATAAAAAAAAAACTGGTTTTCTCTCTGTTTAAAAGGGCAAAGTTTTCTTAGGTTAATTGTACTATTATGGTTTCTATTTGTCAGCCCAGAAAATACAGTTTCTATGTTTTGTTTTATCAGGTGTTTAACATCCCTACTTATATTTAGGCATGTGCTTTAAAACTTTATAAGATTTCAGCAATTGTCAACAAGATTTAAATTGTAAATGAGATCTCTTTGATTCATAAGACTTTTCCTTGGTATACTAAGTTACTCAGTAAGTACTGCTAAACCAATAATAAACCTTGAGTTGCATTTGGGTAAGTGCTGTAACTACTCTAAGGGTTCTATACATTTCCTAAAGTTTTAATGTTTTGATAAGGTCATTAGCTGGTAATTTAACCATATCTATTCTGAGATTTTGTCATTTGTAATTGTTTTAATTATGTAAAGTGAATTCCACTTTAAATAAGATTCATATAAAGGACTTTCAGGACAGATACAGGTCTTTGATATGTTAAAATACTAAAACTAAAATGGATAAGAATTTCCAGAACTAACTAAAGCTGCATTCAGACTAAACCAGATTTAGTAACATGGGACTAAATAATCTAAAAGATTATAATGTTGTGTTTCTTAATGTTTTGTCTTATTTTAAACATTGCTGGATCTCTAATGGTTGCTCTTCCAGACTAAGGAAACTTTTTTTTTTTGTAAGATGTCTGTGACTTGCAGAAATGTAAAATTTTTATTTTCAAACAAATAAAAGGATTCAATTTTTTTTTCATGGCAATCAGTTATTTGCATAAATTCAATAAGAATCTGTTCTCCTTATAACAGGAAACTATTGGAAACATGGGTTATTTTACCAAGGCTTTTCAAAAATTTTGCCAAACACTTCAAATTAAGCATTTGATGAGTATTCCTTATAATTCTCAAGGACAAGCCATTACAGAAAGAGCTAATAGAGTCCTAAAATCCTATCTCAAAAACTTAAAAGAGGGGGAGATACTATAGGGAACAGTGAAATATTCACCTCATATGCATTTAATTTTAACTCTTTATGTTTCAAATTTTTTGATATAGGTCACATAGCAGCTGAACAGCCAGAACAGACAGAGAAGAAAAAGACGCCTCCCCCGTTACAGTCTGAGCTTAATAAGAGATCTCCTTAATCGGGCCCTGGAGATAGTGAATTAGATCCAACCCAATGAAGCATTGATCACTATATTATTAACATTATTAACTATGGTTGGCCTCCCCCATAGTGAGGCCACAGCCTATTGGGCATATCTGCCTGACCCACCTACTATAAGGCCTGTTACTTGGAATGATCCCACTTCCCGAGTACACACTAATGTTACAGATTATTTCAGGGGAAGCAGCTCTGATAGCATGGAGTGTATGGAGCATTATATTAATTGGACTAGTCTAGCAGCTCAAGTACCTATAAGTTTCCAGTTACCCTCCTCTGGCCATGATTTTATCAATCAGTGTATGGTGGTCCTTGAGACCTCATATAGTTACCTATATTTTAGGATATGAAAGAGGTGGAATCATTTGGTCTAATTCTGAGATAGGGCTAGAAAGATGGACAGTCTATGAGGTTATAGGTGACAAAACTCCTAACACTTCCCAGAGAGATATGCGTCCTCCTGGTTACCCTAATTGTCCCCCAAAATTAAACTATTCTAACCCATGCTTCCATTCTAATCCAGGCCCCATTTGGACAGAATGTCTCCAAGAAAAGCCCTTGATCATCTCTCCTCATGGCATCCCTGATTTCTCCATTACCAATTGGTCCAGAATGGATAGAGAAGAACTTCTGTGATATGTTGCTTACCCTCCTGGCCTGCCGATGCATAATGTGACTATCCCTGGTGAGATCTTCTCTACAGCTGAAGGGATGTTTCATGCAGAACTTTGGAAACTAGTTGCTGCCCTGGGACCAACTGGGGTGCAAATAGCTATGAGTGGTTATACTGCCACAAAAGACTTCAACCTAACCCTACAGGCCTGTGTTCCTAGAACATTTTTACTGGTAGTGGGCTCGGGAAAATTGGTTCTCACCCCCTTTCCAGGGGGACACCTAGTGTGTAACATCCATTGTAACAACTGTGTGTTAACTAATTGTTTATCATACTAATGTCAGCCTTGATTTAGTGGAACTGCAAAAAGATATATCAAGCATCAATCAGTCTTGACTGGATGTAGTTAACCCTGCTGAAATGGTTGCGCACATTCTAGATAGTCTCCATGGGTTTAACCCTGGTAACTTGTTAAAACATTCATTCTGGCTGTTTACTGGACTTCTCCTTATGTTACCTACTCTTGTGTTAATACGGTGCATTGTACAGGTTCGTGCGGGACAGCAGCGACTACATGCCCAAGCACAAATACATTTGCTTGACTTATTTAAAAAGGAAGGGGGAGATGTGCGAGGCCGCGATAAGGCTTGAGACGAGGACCAAACCAGGCCCTGACATGTGTCTCCTTTAAAGTCTGAATAGCCTAACAAAAGGTTTAGGATGGAAAAGTTGAGTAGCACTGAGAAAGGGTCTGTGCTATATGTTGTGCGCTCGCCTACACACTTTCCCACACGTTTACTTGTTAGATGAGAGCAATTTGGTTGGGGTCATAAATTCATAACTGGTCCTTGCTGTTCTAGCACAGCTTATGAATCACTCTCAGGTTTGTTGTTACTTCTTGTATGTTTTGAGTTACTTTGGAGTCAGTGCAGATGGTTAAGGAATTATCTGAAGACAGAGACCACTGGCCTTGGAGAGTCTGCATTTAGACTGTGAGAAGTAGATAATGGGGAAGTCTGGAGGGTTTTTTGTGCATGTAGTAAATTCTTTTGTAATCAGTTAAAATAGTTATTGTTGACTATATAATGCCTTGCTGCCTTGAATAAACTCGGCCTTGGTGGAAATCATCCCCTATGCTCCTCCTTCTCCCATCTCTTTGTCTCTTTAATTTCTTTTCACCATCCTGTTACCCTCGCGCTTCCTGGTCGATTTGTCACGCGGGCCATGGCACTATGAATACATTATTTATAACATATAATAATAGTTATGGTTAAAAGTTTCCATTGTCAAGGTTGGTTTGAGATTTTGATAGACATAATAAGCTCTTAGCATAATGCCCTTCTATTTCTTTCTTTTTTTTTCTTCTTTTGCTTTTTAAGATTTTTATTTATTTATTTGACAGATAATGATCATAAGTAGGTGGAGAGGCAGGCAGAGAAAGAGAGAGAGAAGGAAGCAGGCTGCCCACTGTGTGGAGAACCTAATGTGGGGCTCAATCCCAGAACCCTGAGATCATGACCTGAGCTGAAAGCAGAGGCTTTAATCCAATGGGCCACCCAGGCACACTCTTTCTTTCTTTTTTTTTCAATTTAAACTTTATTTTTTCAGTAGTCCATGATTCACTGTTTATGCATCACTATTTCTCTCACCAAAACAATATTCAAATCATTTAATTTTATTAAATAATGGCTTATTTTCATTGAGGTAAGATTATTCTTCTCCTTGGGTTCTTCATAGGCTGTACTACATTGACAGATATTCTCAGCTTCTCTTTTTTTTTTTTCCTTTTAGTGGGGGATTTGGAGGGAAGAGAGAGAGAGAGAAAATATCTTAAACAGCCTCTATGTTTGTCTCAGAACTTGACCTTGGAATTGATCTTACAATCCTGAGATCTTGACATGGACCATAATCAAGAGTTAGACACCCAACTGACTGAGCCAAAAAGGTGCCCTGGTATTCTTAGCCTTATAAATATTTCAGTGAAAACATAGTATTTAAAAATAAATATTAGTGCTTTTATCACTTCCTTTTAAAATAAAATATTACAGGGGCGCCTGGGTGGCTCAGTGGTTTAGGCCACTGCCTTCGGCTCAGGTCATGATCTCAGGGTCCTGGGATCGAGTCCCACATCGGGCTCTCTGCTTGGCAGGGAGCCTGCTTCCCTCTCACTCTCTCTGCTTGCCTCTCTGCCTACTTGTGATCTCTCTCTGTCAAATAAATAAATAAAATCTTTAAAAAAATAAATAAAAAAAATAAAATAAAATATTACAGACTAAATTGGACTCGGTGTGTATTTTCATACATAATATGTATACTGTTTTTTACTCTTCATGTTTAGAGGCAAACGTAACAATAGGTCTACATTTTTTTTCTTAAATATTAGTTTTTTTAATATCTCTCTATATATGTAGTACCTCTTTGTATGTTTTGCTTTATTTCTTTTGGATTTTAAAAATTCTTTCATTTTAATACATATGGAGATTTATATATATGTTGAGTATATAATTTCATCTCTTGAACAAATTAAAGTCAGTATCATTACCCAGATTGAACTTTTCCTTTGAACACATGATCAGTTCTACCTAGAATAATGATGGGAATTGGTATCTTTGCCAAAAACAGTTTTGTATATGAATTTTATAAATATTTTCAAATTTCACCCAAAAGAAACTATAACCATTTACATTATCAGAGGAAATATATTTTAATATATTTTGCTCTACTCCCTTTTTTTTGAAGAATTTATTTATTCATTTGAGAGAGAAAGAGCACAAACTGGAGGAGGGGCAAAGGACAAGGAAGAAGCAGACTCCACACTTAGCAGTGAGCCAATGCAGGGCTTATTTCCAGGCCCCTAGGATTATGACCTGAGCCAAAGGCAGACATGTAAGGGACAGAGACACCCAGGTTGCCCTGCTGCCTCTATCCTTAGACCCAACACTGATAATTATAGGAGGAGGGGCAAGATGGTAAAGAAGTAGGAGACCTTGTTTCAACCAGTCCCCTTAAGTGAGCTAAATATCTACCAGAACACTCTGTACACCCATGAAATCCACCTGAGATATAAGATTATACACTTCTGGAACTCTACAGGGGCAGAAGACATCAGTGGAGAGGTAAAGCAGAGTGGGAAAGCTTGGAATGATATCCTCCAATGATATTGGAGGATAAACAGTAGCGGGAGGGAGCTACCAGAAGCGAACCATTGGAAGGTAATACCCCAACACAAAAGTGCCCTGTGTTTGGGGACCAGCATTAACTTGGAGACTGGTTAAAATCATTCAAAAAGAGCAACAGATCTTAAGCAGCAATTGGTAGAATCAGGTGGTCACAGCCATGGGCCTAAGCACACCCATGCCAGAGAATCCAGTCCATGGTTCCTTGACCCATGGCTTTTCACTGCTTGCACCACTGCTCAAGCTGGGCACGCTGCCACCCATGCCTGAGAGAGCCCATTGTGGGTGCTGGCTGACAGTCTCTGGGCCCACAGCCTCCTGCAACCAGACATAGGGTCTGGCATAGCCAGCCCCTGTCTGAGAGAACCTGGCAAGGTCCCCAGTTGGGGTCCCTTGGCCCACATCCTTCTGCAACCTACAACTCCACCAGGTTTGAGCACATCTAGCCTGGGGGTGGACCTCAGACAGCAGTCCTGGCAATGGCAGTCACCCGGGTTTGGGCTCTCTTGGACCAACATCACTCATGGTTTTAGTGGCATGGGATGTGGAGACAAGCGGGAGTCTCAGATAACCACTGAAAACAGTGGTTGGCGGTGCGCACCACCTGTGGAAGGTTGCAGTGTTCAGAAAAGTTTGCAGAGGGAGAGTCTATGTATTCTGGACCACCTAGAGAGTAGCAGAATGAGGCTTCTTTCTGAGGTGGTAGACTGCATTTGGACAGTTTATTTTCAGCTAAACATCAAAAAAGCCGCAAAAAGCTGCCAAAGAACAAAAACCTGAAAAACTGGTTTCCACAGAGCCCATCTCCTTAATAGGGGACAGGGCTACTAGGCCTAAGCAAGATTGACTGAGAAATAATGTGGCAGGCCCCTCCCCCAGATGAAAAGCCAAAAGAACAAAAGGACAACCTCCATAGGATCCCCATAAAACTGAAAACCCCAACATCAGAGGAAAATAATATATTAAGCTCCTGGTATTGCCCCCAATCCTGTATATTTCACAGGTACAATTTTTCTTTCTTTTTCTTTTTTTTTAATTAATTCTCACGTATCTTATTCTTTTAATTTTTTAACCTACTTACCATTACAACTACTGGTTTAATACAACATATTCCATAATAAATTTTTAACTTGAACATTTTTCATACTATACCTTTCTTTTTCTTTCTTCCTTCTTTTCTTTATTTCTTTTTTTTTCCTTTTTTAAATACATAAACATATAAGCTTCAAGGTAATCTTTCTTCGCTGTTCAATACTACCCTATATATAAACCAGTTTTAATCTCCCTGTATCTCTGGAAAGTTGAGTCCCTTAACAAAAATAACAAAGATAACAAGATACACCCAGGAAGAACTTAAATTGTCTTCTTCATCCACATTGAGGTTATAAACATAACTACCTTCCCATCTTATTCTTTTCTCAGTGTTTCAGTGTATTTGTTTTAGTTTTTGTACTATATAAATCTTATTCTTGGGGTTCATTTTGGCTGTTTTTTTCATCTTTAACTTTTGTTGTTCTCTTTGTTTGTTTGTTTTTGTTTATGTACCTATAAATCTTACTTTTGGGGTTCATTTGGCTAGGTTATCACTTTTTTCTTCTCTTTTTCATTCTCTCTCTCTATTTTTTTTTTTTTTTTTTTTTTTTTTTTTTTTTTTTTTTTTTGGTGGTGACATCTCCTTGCTCCAAAATTTTCCAGGGTGTACCTTGCCTGGATCATGGTTGATACATTCAGCTATACATCACCTCAACCACCTCTCATCAAAATGACTACAAAGAGGAATATCCAACAGAGGAAAACTTCAGAGACTGTGCCATCTGCCACAGAACTATTGGATATGGACATAAACAGTATGTCAGAAAGGGAATTCAGGGTAACAATTTTTTAGGCAATGGCTAGGTTGGAGAAGACCGTTAGTGGCAACATAGAAACTCTCAGGGTGGAAGTGGGGCAGATCTGGTGGTACTAAAAAATGCTATCAATGAAATCCAATCCAATCTAAATAATTTTAAAACTAGGTAAATGGAGAGAGAAGATCAAATTAATTATCTAGAAGACAAACTGATAGAAAAGAAGGATCAGGAGGAGACCTGGAACAAACAGGTTAGAAAATTGAAAATAGAATTATGGAAATAAATGACAACATGAATCTTTCCAACATCAGAATTATTGTGATCCCTGATGTAGTGCAGAAAGAGAGAAGACTAGAAGATACAGTTGAACAAATTCTGGATGAAAATTTCCCTAATCTGGGAGATGGAACAATTGTTCATCTCCTAAAGGCAGAAAGGATAGCCCCTCAAGATCAACCAGTCTAAAAAGACCTCCAGACACTTAATTGTGAAATCCAGGAATCATAATTTTAGACAGGAAGACTTAAGGGCAGCTAGGGGAAAGAGATTCCTTATGTACAGATTAAGGACCATCGGAATAATGTCAGAACTGTCCAAAGAAACCTGGCAAGCCAGAAAGACCTGCAAAGACATATTCTCGGCACTAAATGAGAAGAACATGTAGCCAAGAATAATTTATCCAGCAAGACTGACATTCAAAATGGATGGAGAGATAGAGCTTCCAAGACCAACAAGTTTTAAAAGAGTATGTGACCACCAAGCCAGTGCTACAAGAAATATTAAGGGGGGGGGGTCAATAAAAGAAGAAGGAACCCAAGAATGACATAGAACAAAAATTTATGGAGACAATCTATAGAAACAAGGACTTCACAGACAACTTGATGCCAATAAAAAAATGTATCTTTCAATAATCACTCTCAACATGAATGACCTAAATGCACCCATAAAACAGCATAAGGTTGCAGACTGGATAAGATGATATGACCCCTCCATATGCTGTCTACAAGAGACATATTTGGAACCTAAAGATGCATCCAGACTGAAAGTGAAGGGATGGAGAATCATCTTTCTTGCCAACGGGTCTCAAAAGAAATCTGGGGTAGTGATTCTCATGGCAGATAAATTGTAGTCAGAGATACAGAATGACACTACATCATTCTTAAAGGGTTTCACCAAGAGGATATAAAAAAATTTAAATAACTATGCCCCCAATTTGGGAACAGCCAACTACATAAGTTAACTATTAATCAAAATAAAGTGTCATATTGCTATGAGTACATTAGTAGAAGGGGATATTAACATGTCACTCTCAGTAATAGACACATAAACTAACAAGAAAGTCAATAAGGAAACAAGAGCTTTAAATGATGCATTACACCAGATGGACCTCATAGATATTTACAGAACATTCCACCCAAAACAACAGAATACTCATTCTTCTCAAATGCACATGGAACTTTTTCCAGAATAGACCACATACTGGGTCATAAATCAGGGCTCAACCAATACCAAAAGACTAAGATTATTCCCTGCATATTCTCAGACCACAAGGCTTTGAAACTGGAACTCAACCACAAGAAAAAGTTCAGAAGGAATTCAAACACCTGGCAGCTAAAGACCGCCTTACTTAAGAGTGCTTGGATCAACCAGGAGATCAAAGAAGAACTTAAACACTTCATGGAAACCAATAAGAATGAAGACACTTCGGTCCAAAACCTATGGGATATGGCAAAGATGGTCCCAAGGGGGATATACATAGCCATCCATGTCTCCCTCAAAAAAAATTGAAAAATCCAGAATACACCAGCTGTCTCTACACCTTAAAGAACTGGAGAATCAACAACAAATCAAACCAACTCCACACACAAGAAGGGAAATAATCAAGATTAGAGCAGAGATCAATGAGACATAAACTACAGATACAGTAGAATATATCATGAAACTAGAAGCTGGGCTGTTGAAGGAATCAATAAGATCAATAAACCATCGGCCAAACTAATCCAAGAGAAAAGAGAGAGAACCCAAATTAATAAAATTATGAATGAAAGGGGAGAGATCACAACTAACACCAAGGAAATAGAAACAATCATCAAACAATTATTTTCAACAGTTATTTGCCAATAAGTTAAGCAACCTAGACTAAATGGATGCATTACTGATAACCAATAAACTTCCAAAACTGAAACAGGAAGAAATTGAACTTGAATAGACCAATATCTAGTAATGAGATTGAAGCAGTGATCGAAAACCTCCCTAAATACTAGAGCCCAGGACCTGACAGATTCCCTGGGGAATTCTACCAAGCATTCAAAGAAGAAATAATACCTATTCTCCTGAAGTTGTTTCAAAAAATAGAAACAAAATGAAAACTCCCTGACACTTTCTATGAAGGCAGCATTACTTTGATCCCCAAACCAGGCAAAGGCAAAAAAAAGGCAAAAAAAAACCCTATCAAAAAGGATAATTTCAGACCAATATCCCTGATGAATATGGATGCCAATATTCTCAACAGACCCTAGGTAATATGATCTAATGGTACATTAAAAACATTATCCATTGTATACATAGACCATATCTTCTTTATCCATTCATCTGTTGAAGGGCATCTTAACTCTTTCCACAGTTTGTTGATTGTGTCCATTGCTGCTATGAATATTGAGGTACAGATGGCCCTTATTTTCACTACATCTATATCTTTGCGGTAAATACCCAGTAGTGCAGTTGCAGGGTCATAGTGTATCTCTATTTTTAATTTCTTAAGGAATCTCCATACTGTTTTCAATGTCGCTGCACCAACTTGCAGTCCCCCCAACACAGTAAGAGGGTCCCTTTTCCCCACATCCTCTCCAACACTTCTTGCTTATGCCTCCATCAGAAAGGATGAATATCAAATTTTTGTATCAACATGGATGGGACTGGAGGAGAATATGTTGAGTGAAATAAGTCAAGCAGAGAAAGTCAATTATCATATGGTTTCACTTACTTGTGGATCATAAGGAATAACATTGAAGATATTAGGAGAAAGAAAGGAAAAGAGAATTGCAAGAAATCAGAAGGGGAGACGAACCATGAAAGGCTGTGGACTCTGAGAAACAAACTGAGGCTTTGGGAAGGGAGTAGGTGGGGGGGTAAGCCTGGTGGTGGGTATTGTGGAGAGCACGAATTGCATGGAGCACTGGGAGTGGTGCATAAACAATGAATCTTGGAACACTGAAAAAATAAAATAAACTTTAAAAATTATTATAGTCTAGTTAAAGCTAAGGTGCTTCTTCCTAAGAGCTAAGGAATAATATAGCAAATTAATTTTAATATGTTTTTTCTAAAGCCTACATGGCTAGTGGTACGACAATATAAATATATGTTGAATTAAAAAAAAAATAAGACTGAGGGGAGCCTGGGTGGCTCCGTGGGTTAAAGCATCTGCCTTTTGCTCATGTCATGATTCCAGGGCCCTAGGATTGAGCCCCACATCAGTCTTTCTGCTCAGCAGGGAGCCTGCTTTCTCCTCTCTGTCTGCCTGCTTCTCTGTGATCTCCATCTGTCAAATAAATAAAAATCTTTTTTTTTTAAATACTGAATACTGGTAAGCTTATAATTTTTGAATTATAGCTGGAATATTTTTGCCAGATAAGAGTTTATGGGCTACTAAATATGAAAATTAGAAAAACAATATACAATCTATTGGGCAAATTTATACTAAGAAAGTGTTCCTTGTTTATCAGATATTTAAATTTATCTGTGTTTTGATTTCCTTAACCTGGCAATATTGCAACCCTGTGTCTGGATTTAACTTGCAGAAGACCTGCCTTTCTCTGTTTGTAGACTCTGACAAAAGTTAAGTACAAAGGTTACACTAGGGGCTTGGAAAACCCCCTAATTTGGGGTAAGTGATGTTTTGTGACATTCTTATAAGGAGTTGTACTTTTGAAGTTTTATGTTATTTATATTGTGAAATAAATAAAACTGAATTTATTATATTGCTTATATCTACCAATGTTATCACATTCAATTAAGAATTCTATTATATCCTCACATCAGGGAGATCATATGATAGTTGTCTTTCTCCGATTGACTTATTTCACTAAGCATGATACGCTCTAGTTCCATCCACGTCGTCGCAAATGGCAAGATTTCATTTCTTTTGATGGCTGCATAGTGTAGGGGGATAGGAGAAGAATAAATGAAACAAGATGGGATTGGGAGGGAGACAAACCATAAATGACTCTTAATCTCACAAAACAAACTGGGGGTTGCTGGGGGGAGGTGGGATTGGGAGAGGGGGAGCGGGCTATGGACATTGGGGAGGGGAGGCGAACCATAAGAGACTATGGACTCTGAAAAACAACCTGAGGGTTTTGAAGGGTCAGGGGTGGGAGGTTGGGGGAACAGGTGGTGGGTGATGGGGAGGGCACGTTTTGCATGGAGCACTGGGTGTTGTGCAAAAAGAATGAATACTGTTACGCTGAAAAAAAAATAAATAAATAAAAAGGGGAAAAAAAAAGAATTCTATTATATACTTTTTTTACATCTTAACAAAATTTTATTTATTTTATTTATTTAAATTTAACTAGCCAACATACAGTACTTCATTAATTTTTAGCATAATGTTCAATGATTCAACAGCTGTTTACAATATCCAGTGCCAATCACATCATGTCCCTCCTTAATGCCCATCACCCATTACCCCATCACTCGACCCACCTCACCTTCTGCAACCCTCAGTTTGCTTCCCAGAGTGAAGAGTCTCTCGTGGTTTGTCTATCTCTCTCTCTCTCTCTGATTTATTCCTATTCAGTTTTTCCTTCCATCCTTTATGGGCCTCCACACTGTTTTTTATATTCCCCATGTTAGTGAAACCATATGATAATTGTCTTTCCGTGCTTAACTTATTTCACCTAGCACAGTACCCTCTATTCTTATCCATGTCAATGTAAATTGTAAGTATCCATTCTTTCTGATGACTAAGCAATACTCCATTGTATATATGAACCACATTTTCTTTACCAATTCGTCTGTTGAAGGACATCTTGGGTCCTTCCACTGTCTGGCTATTGTGGACATATGTGTATGGTTTGGGGTAAATACCTCATAGTGAATTTGCTGTATCATAGGGTAGCTCTATTTTCAACTTCTTGAAGAACCTCCATACTGTTTTCCAGATTGACTATACCAGCTTGCATTCCCACCAAGAGTGTAAGAGGGTTCTCCTTTCCCCACATCCTCACTAACATTTGTGGGTTTTGTCTTGTTAATTGCAGCCATTCCGACTGACATGAGGTGGTGTCCCATTGTGGTTTTGATTTGTATTTCCCTTATGCGGAGTAATGTTGAGCAGATTTTCATGTGTTTTATTGGTTGTCTGTATGTATTTTTTGGAGAAACATCTATTCATGTTTTCTTGAGTGCATTCTTTGTGTTTTGGGTGTTGAGTTTCATAAGTTCTTTACAGATCTTAGATGTGAAACTTTTATCTGTTATGTCATTTGAAAACATCATCTGCCATTCTGTAGGTTGCCTCTTAGTTTTGTTGACTGTTTCCTTTGCTGTGAAGAACTTTTTATCTTAATTAAGTACCAATAGATCATTTTTGCTTTTGTTTCCCTTACCTTTGGAGATATGTTGTGCAAGAAGTTGCTGAGGCTGAGGTCAAAGAAGTTTCTGCCTGTGTTCTCCACTCAGATTTTGATGGATTCTTATCTCACATTGAGGTCTTTCATACATTTTGAGTTTATCTTTGTGTGTGGTGTAAAATAATGGTCCAGGTTCATTCTTCTCCAAGAGGCTATCCAATTTTCCCAGCACCATTTATTGAAAAATGTTCTTTTTCTATTGGATATCCTTTCCTGCTTTGTCAAAGATTAGTTGACCATAGAGTTGAGGGGCCATTTCTGGAGTTCCTCTTCTGTTCCATTAATGTACATGTCTGGTGTGTGTGTGTGTGTGTGTGTGTGTGTGTGTGTGTGTGTGTGTGTTTGTGTATCAATAGCATTCTGTCCAATTTCACTATGAGGTATTTACCCCAATGTCCTGATGATAACAGCTTTGCCATATAGATTGAAGTCTGGCACTATGATTGCCACCAGTATTGGATTTCTTTTTCAACATTCCTCTGGTGATTCATTGTCTTTTCTGGTTCCATACAAATTTTAGGATTATATGTTCCAGTTCTTTGAAAAATGTTGATAGAATTTGATAGGAATTGCATTGAACATGTAGATTGTTCTGTTTTCATTATGATTGACCCATTCATTTTTTTAAAAAATTCATTTATTTGACGGAGAGAGAGACAGAGTAAGAGGGAGAGAGAGAGAGAACTCAAGCACTCAAGCAGGGGGAGTGGCATCAGGGGGAGAAGCAGATTTCTCACTGAGCATGGAGTTTGATGAGGGACTAGGACCCTGGGATCATGACCTAAGCAAAAGGCAGACACTTAAACAACTAAGCCAGACACGTGTCCCCATTCATTCTTTAGCAGGATTTTTGTTTAACCTCCATGCATCTGTGGTCTTTCCAGAATTTTTCTCATTGTTGACTTCCATTTTCAGAGCATTATAATCATAAATCTTCATGATACATATGACCGCAATCTTTGTGCTTATTGAGATGTGTTTTCTGATCTAAGATGTGATCTATTCTGGGGAATGTTCCATTTGCACTTGAAAAGAATATCTATTCTACTGGTTTATGATGCAATGTTCTGAATATATCTGTTAAGTGCATTTGTTAGAGTGTGTCATTTGATTTTCTGTTTAGATGATCTGTCTGTTGATTTAAGTTGGGTGTTAAAATCCCCTATTAGGCGCACTGGAATGGCTCAGATGTTTAAGCACCTGCCTTCAGCTCAGATCATGATCTTAGGGTTTTGGGATTGAGGCCAACATCAGTCTCCCTGCTCTGTGGGGAGCTTGCTTCTCCCTTTCCCTCTGTCTGCTGCTCCTCCTGCTTGTGTCCTCTGTCTTTATTAAAGACATAAATAAAATTGTTTTTAAAAGTCACTTCTATCATTGCATTGTTAACAATTGTTTCCTTTATGTTTGTTGTCAGTTGTTTTATGTATTTGGATAATCCAATGTTGGGTGCAAAAATACTCACATTTGTTAGATCTTCTTGTTTGATTGTTCCATTTATTATTGAATAATATACTCCTTTTCTTTATTAAGGCCTATCCTTTCACATCTACTTTGTCCAGTATAAGCATTGTTACTGAGGCTTTCTTTTCACTGCATTTGCATTATAAATATTTCTCCATCCCCTCAATTTCAACCTGCAGGTGTCTTTAGGGAGAAAATTAGTCTGTTGGACACATCATACATATGGGACTTGTTTTTTAATACATTCTGACACCCTGTGTCTTCTGATCAGAGTGTTAATCCATTTACATTCAATGTAATTATTAATACATATGTATTTATTATCATCTTGCTATTTGTTTTGTCATTGTATCTAGAGATTACCCTGATTGTTTTGTTTTGTTTTGTTTTTATCTTTGTCACCTTTGGTCTGTCTTTCCACTCAAAGAATTCCCTTTAATATTTTTGCAGGGTAAGTTTAGTGGTCATGAACTCCTTTAATTTTTGTCTGGGGAATTAATTATGTCTCCTTCTGTTCTGAATGGTAGTCTTATAAGATACTTTTCCTATCCAACACTTTGAATATATCATGCCTGTTTCTTCTGGGTTGCCAAGTTTCTGTTGAGAAATCTACAGCTGGCCTTTTTGGTCTTCCCTTATGATTTCAGGACTTCTTTTGACTTGTTGCTTTTATTTTTTTTATTACTCTATTTTACAATTAAATTGCAATATATCTTGGTGTGAGGCTTCTTTTGTTCATTTTGATGGGAATTCTCTGTATTTCCTGTATCTAGATGTCTATTTATTTTCCCAGATTATGGAAATTTTCAGCTATTATTTATTCAAGTCAATTTCCTGCTCACTTTTGTCTCTCTTCTTCTTATAGGACTCCAAAAATATGAATGTTATTACATTTGATGGAGTCATTGAGTTCCCTAAGTCTAATCTCATGTTCCGTAATTCTCCTTCCTTTTGTTCAGCTTCATGCTTTCCATTACTTTGTCTTCTATGCCCCCAATTTCTTCCTTTGCATCTTCCAGACTGCTGTTAATTGTATCAGGACTCTTTCCAATCACAATATTTTGCAATCTATATCTTTTATTAATTCCTTCCTAAATCTTTTATCTCTCTGGCAAAGGTTTCATTGATGTATTCTATTATTTTCTCAAGACAAGCTAGTATCCTTATTATTGTTGCTTTACATTATCTATTAGTCACGTTACTTATATCTGTTTCACTTAGATACATGGATATAGTCTTTTGTTATTCTTTCATTTGGGAAAGTCCCTCCATCTTCACATTTTATTTAAGTCTTGCCTTCTTCTCTGTGTTGGAGAAAAGAGCTATGTTTCCTGCTCCTAAAAATAATGGATTTATGAAAATAAGTTATCTAATACCCAGACCTAGTGTTTTAAGGAATGTCTGTGGTGGTGTTGCATGTGCTCTGCTGTTGTTTTGATTGGTCTGTCTTTCAGGATAGCCACCTGCCTGCTGCTGGCAGTGTTTAAACCCTGTACTGAAAGTGGTGAGTTTCAACTAGGTGTGCTCTGGTCTGCTTGTGAAAGGAGACCTGTCACTCCCTCAGGTGTAGCTGAAGTCCTGTAGAACTCTGGTTGGAAGACACGTTATGGGTAGTTGTTTATGCTGGCCTTCCAGCAGAGGGGCCCACCAGATTGGGACTGAGGCAAGTGTGACTGAGAAGGGAAATTCCACCAGAGAGCAGGGGTGGTGATTGGTATCAGCAAGGTAAGCAGCCAGTGTTGATGCTGAGTTTCTTCTTGCAGGTGGCCTATGTGCTCTTATTGAGGGACAGTGGAAGGAAATGGTGCTAGCCTTCTCCTTTGTCATCAAAGCTGCCTCTCAGGAAGAACTCAGGAAAGAGTGAATAATCTTCACACTGTGTGCTCCAGATGGTCATCAGACTGGTGCTTCCATACTGTCTGCTCCTATGTTGTCTGCCTGACTTCTGTCATGGAGCAGGGCAGTATGCTATGGTCTCTATCCCAACAAAGCCTACAGACCTGTAAAATTCCAGGCTTACCTTCCCCAGTGGATGCAAGAACTCATAAAAATCATTTCTTCTCCTTTTCCAAGCCAATGTGTTTGGAGAAACATTCTCCTTGGGCATTCTTCTGTTTGGTCTCTCCTTTTTTTCTTTCTCTGTGATCATGTTCACTCCATTCCATAGCACCTGCAAAAATGTTTCTTCCATAATCTCAATCTCAGTAATTTCTACCTTCTTTGATGTGGTCTCTTCTCTCTCTCCAGTTGTGGAATTTGTTTTGTCATTCTTTAAGGCTATTTCTGAGATATTGTCAATGGCTTGACCGTTACCTAAGTGTGTTTGAGGGAGGAAGCCAGCCTAAGTTTCTCTTATTCTGCCATCATTTTTTTTTTTTGTATCTCATATGATTATTTCAATACATGCAGAAAAGAAATTTGAAAAAACATGTATTCAATGATGAGCAACTTAATGCTCTTCCTTTAGGATCAGGAATAAGACAAGGGTGCCAACTCACACAACTCCTATTCAACATTGTACTGGAAGTTCTTCCCTGAGAAATCAGGCAATAAAAATAAAGCCACCCTGACTTTTTTATTATTATGTGTAGTTAGCCATCTTATAGTACATTGTTAGTTTTTGAGGTAGTGTTCAATGATTAATTACTTGTTTTTAACACCCAGATCATCACTACATGTGCCTTTATTAATATTCATCTTCGGACTCCCTCATTGTCCTAACCCCCTCTACTCTAAAACCCTCAGTTTGTTTTCTGGAGTTGAAAGTCTCTCATAGCTCATCTTCCTCTCTAATTTTTCCCTGTTCACTTTTCCCTCCCTTCCCCTATGGTCCTCTGTGCTATTCCTTATGTTTTACATATGAGTGAAACCATATGATAATTTCCCTGCCTGACTTATTTCACTTAGTATAATCTCTCTCAGTCCCTTCCATTTTGATGCAACAGTTGGGTATTCATAATTTTTGATAGCTGAGTAATATTCCATTGTGTATATGGATCACATATTTTTTTATCAATTTTTCTGTTGAAAGGCACCTCAGCTCTTTCCACAGTTTGGCTATTGTGAATATTGCTACTATGAACATTGGGATGAATATGGCCTTTCTATTCACTATGTCTGTATCTTTGGGGTAAATACCCAGTAGTGCATTTGCTGGTTCATAGGGTACCTCTACTTTTAATTCATAGACTTAGGAATTCAAATGTTGTATAGTGAATGGTGGAGTTACAAAACGAATTTACCAAAGCTTGCATCTACTACTCAGAGAACTGCCTCTATTAGTAAACATATACATTTGGGTCTGTTTTGGGACTGTATCATGTATCTTTTGTCAGTTTCACTATTTTTGCATCAGTGTTGTATTATCCTAATTACTACAGCTGACAAATCATTTAAAATAGTTATTTCTGGGGCACCTGGATGTTCAGTTGCTTAAACATCTGACTTCATCTCATGTCATGATCCTGGAATCCCAAGAAAGAGCCCTTCACCAGGCTCCCTGCTCAGCAGGGAGTCTGCTTCTCCTCCTGGCCCTCACCCTGCTTGTGCTCTCTCTTTTTCACTCTCTCTCTCAAATAAACAAAATGTTTTAAAAAGAAAAAAAAATAAAGTAGCTATTGCTTACGCTTTTTCTATCATTTTTAATCTGTCTATGTTTTATAAAAGTAAATTGGGTCATCTATTTTCTTTCTTGTTTTTGTGGTATGATGATTTTATTTTATTGTTTTTATGTTCATCTATTATCTTTCTGTTAAATGACTTTTTAGATAGATTCTAAAGAAGAGATTGATATATATATATATATATAGCCCTATCAAATACTTTTTTTCACTGAGACTATTTCTGCCATACTCTAGTGAAAATCTGTGAAAATATTTTTCTTTAAATAATATATAATATATGCATATTTGAGCAGATACAAAATAGCTATTTATCAGATATATTAAATATCTATATATAAAAAGTAGGCTCTCTTCTTCCTAAGTTCCTCCTTAGAGAAGAATAATTAAATCATTGGAAATACCACCATGTAGACTACAATCCAGTATTAGAACACAGCATATATTTTTTAAACTTCTTAAGATATATGGAAAAGACATGCATATGCCCCCCCCACACACACACATGCATGTGTACTCCCAGAAGTAGATAATATAGCATATTTAGGACTCAATTTTATAACTATTTATGACAAGCTACATATGATTCAACATATTTGTGTCATTTTTCTTTGGTTTTCTTGTTGGAGACATGAAATATTAATGTGCAAACAATAAGGCTATTTTTGTTTTTATACATACTGTGTATATACTAAGAAGTTAACAAAAACTTTTCCCAAAATACATTCCTTACCTTCTCCCTTTGAAGATTTTCCTATGTACAGAAGGACTTTATATTTGAAAAGAGTTTGATTTCTTCCCATTCAGTTTTCCCTCCATTCCCCTGTGGTCCTCTGCACTATTCCTTATGTTCCATACAAAAGTGATACCATAAGATAATTGTCTTTCTCTGCTTGACTTATCTCACTTAGCATAAACCTCTCCATTTCCATTCATGTCAATGTAAATGGTGGATATTTATCCTTACTGATGGCTGAGTAATATTCCATTATATATATGAACCAAATATTCTTTATCCATTCATCTGTTGAAGTGCATCTGATTCCTTCCACAGTTTGGCAATTGTGGACATTGTTGCGATGAATATTGGTATGCATGTGCCCATTTTTTTCACTACATCTGTGTCTTTGAAGTAAATACTTAGTAGTGCAATTGCTGGGTCATAGGGTAGCTTTATTTTTAACATCGTGAAGAACTTCCATATTGTTTTCCAGAGTGGATGTTCCAGCTTGCATTGCAACCAACAGTGCAAGGTTACCTTTTCTCCACATCCTTGTCAACACTTGTTGTTCCCTGTCTTACTAATTTTTGCCATTCTAGCTGGAGTAAGGTGGTATCTCACTGTGGTTTTTTTTTTTTTTTTTTCGTTTAAGAGGAGTGTTGTAAAGTTAGATTTTCATTATATTTAGTGAGAGATGGTGATGATCTCTTTTTTTTTCCCCTTTTTATTTATTTTTTCAGCGTAACAGTATTCATTCTTTTTGCACAACACCCAGTGCTCCATGCAAAACGTGCCCTCCCCATCACCCACCACCTGTTCCCCCAACCTCCCACCCCTGACCCTTCAAAACCCTCAGGTTGTTTTTCAGAGTCCATAGTCTCTTATGGTTCGCCTCCCCTCCCCAATGTCCATAGCCCGCTCCCCCTCTCCCAATCCCACCTCCCCCCAGCAACCCCCAGTTTGTTTTGTGAGATTAAGAGTCATTTATGGTTTGTCTCCCTCCCAATCCCATCTTGTTTCATTTATTCTTCTCCTATCCCCCTACCCCCCCATGTTGCTTCTCCATGTCCTCATATCAGGGAGATCATATGATAGTTGTCTTTCTCCGATTGACTTATTTCACTAAGCATGATACGCTCTAGTTCCATCCACGTCATCGCAAATGGCAAGATTTCATTTCTTTTGATGGCTGCATAGTATTCCATTGTGTATATATAATCAGACTATGGAAAGAACCTAGATGTCCATCAACAGATGAATGGATCAAGAAGATGTGGTATATATACTCACTGTGGTTTTGATTTGTATTTCCCCGGTGGCTAGTGATGTTGAATATTTTTTCATGTGCCTGTTGGCCATTTGAATGTCTTATTTGGAGAAGTGTCTGTTCATGTCTTCTGCCCATTTTTTGATGTGATTATCGGTTTTTTAGTGTTGAGTTTGAGGAGTTCTTTATAGATCTTGGATATCAGTCCTTGGTCTATAGTGTCATTTGTGAATATCTTCTCCCATTTTGTGGGTTGCCTCTTAGTTTTTTTTTGTTGTTGTTGTTTTTGTTTTTTTTACTGTGTCCCTTGCTGTGCAGAAGATTTTTATCTTTATGAAGTCCCAATAGTTCATTTTTGCTTTCATTTTCTTTGCTTTTAGAGACATGTCTTGCAAGAAGTTGCTGTGTCCAAGATCAAAGATGTTACTGCCTATGATCTCTAGGATTTTGATGGATTCCTGTCTCACATTGAAGTCTTTCATCCATTTTGAGTTTCTTTATGTATGGTGTAAGAGAATGGTCCAGGGATGTGGCTGTCCAGTTTTCCAGGACCATTTATTGAAGAAACTGTCTTTTTTCCCACTGTATGTTTTTTTCTGCTTTGTCAAAGTTTAGTTGACCATGAGTTGAAGGTCAATTTCAAGGCACTCTATTCTTTTCCATTGACCTTTGTGTCTGTTTTGTGCCAATACTATGCTGTCTTCATGAAAGACACAGAAATCAGGCAAAATCAGAGAGGGAGACAAACCATTATTCTGGACTCCAGGGAACAAACTGAGGGTTACAAAAGCGAGGGTGTGGGGGGATGGGATAACAAAATGATGGGTACTGATGAGAGCATGTGTTGTGATGAGCACTGGGTGTTATAGGCAACTAATAAATTGTTCAACACTACATCAAAAACTAATGGTGGCCTACCTGTTGGCTAACTGAACATAATAAAAAAGAAGAAAAAGGAAAATTATATGAAAAAAATTTAAAAAGATAAAAGAGATTTGGAACTAAAATTTGTTACATAAATTTGAACATAATGCTATGATAGGAAACTGCTAGAGGTGCTATTTAACACTGTTTTGATGAGACTTTAATTATTGGATCTTCATAATATTTTAGTTCAGTTAGCTTGATGAGGAACCACATTGTTTCAGATAGCAAGTGATCTAAAGTAAATATCAATTGTAGATCTGAATATAGTATGGAAGGGAAGCAGTCCTATAAATTCTGACATATGTTATAGTAAATGTTTCCATACTGGCTATATAGATGCATAGAAACAACACTCAACACAGTCTTGCTTATCAGGACAGGTTCCTGAACAAGTGGTCTTAATGAACAACAGTAAGTAAAGCAACTTAATTATACATGGAACAAAGCATGGCCTAAGATAGAACAATTTAAAAAAAAATGGTACAGCGAATAAAAGACTATTAATACAATGCAAAGAGGATATAGTGTAAGTGCCTGTCAAAGTTTTGATGCTAAGGCATCCATATCAAAAGACATCCATCTAAAATAAACATACTGTCAGCTCTATGACACATTTAATAGCAAAACAACCAGATACTTAACTAGCCATCACCCTTCCCCAACATCCATGAAACTCTCTTTTCAGAAAACCCTGGGCAATGTGGATAACTGGTCACTTCGTTGACCATGCCCTAATTTCCTGAGACCTAATTCCCACTCTTGTGCTTCAAATTAGCAAAAAAGAAGTGACACATTAAAACCCCAGACATCTCATCTATGAGCCCTAATAAAGCCAGACCCCAAATCCTCTCCTTCTTTCCCTCCACAATCTCATTTTTTTGGCTCTCAGGCATGTAGTGTATCCTCAGGAACTCTAAGTAAAGTGTCTTTTTTTCTGAAAGTTCTCCAAGGGTTTTGATGAAATAAACCACACAGGCCTCCAGCCACAGCATTGGCCCTAATGGAGGAAATGTGTGTGGAGTCTCACTATGAGTAATATGGATTTCAGCAAATACCTCAGACCTCCCTAGGTATTAACTTCACTATTCACAGACTTGGACCAACACAACAGGAAGCCTAGGAAAGTGGGCTGCAAAGAACTTCCATAAATTCTTTGGATCCACTTGTATTTTTTTTATTATGTAATGTTAGTCACAATACAGTACATCATTAGTTTTTGGTGTAGAGTTCCAAGATTGATTGTATGCATATAACTCCCAGTGCTCACTGTAATATGTGCCCTTCATAATGCCCATCACCGAGCTAACATTTGAATTGTTGATTACATTTTCACATAGCTTCTATGAGTTTATTTACATTTTACTTTACTTTGCAATAAATATTTCCTGTTTTAATTCTAATTCTAGTTTAAATTTGTAAATATTAGGCTTCACTACAATTTACACTATTTTCTTCTTAAAGAAAAGTAGGAAGATGGGGCTCCTGGGTGGCTCAGTGGGTTAAAGCCTCCGCCTTCAGCTCAGGTCATGATTCCAGGGTCTTGGGATCAAGCCCCTCATCGGGCTCTCTGCTCAGCAGGAAGCCTGCTTCCTCCTCTCTCTCTGCCTGCCTCTCTGCTTGCTTGTGATCTCTGTCAAATAAATAAATAAATAAATCTTAAAAAAAAGAAAAGAATAGTAGGAAGCAATAATTTATAACTATACAAGTAAATAACTAGAATCTGGGGGTCATATGGATTTTATTTCCGAGGAGGGTTTATGAAAGAGGGCAAGCTTTTTTCTTTTAAGATTTTATTTATTTATTTGACATAGAGAGTTCACAAGTAGGCAGAGAGGCAGGCAGAGAGAGGAGGAAGCAGGCTCCCCTCTGAGCAGAGAGTCCAATGTGGGGCTTGATCCCAGGACCCTGGGATCATGACCTGAGACAAAGGCAGAGGCTTTAAACCACTGAGCCACCCAGGCACCCCAAGGGCAAGCTTTTCTATAATTAAAGACAAAGGACTCAATGCTTTGTGGAGGTAAAAGATTTAAAGTCCATAGCCCGCTCCCCCTCTCCCAATCCCACCTCCCCCCAGCAACCCCCAGTTTGTTTTGTGAGATTAAGAGTCATTTACGGGCTATGGACATTGGGGAGGGGAGGCGAACCATAAGAGACTATGGACTCTGAAAAACAACCTGAGGGTTTTGAAGGGTCAGGGGTGGGAGGTTGGGAGAACAGGTGGTGGGTGATGGGGAGGGCACGTTTTGCATGGAGCACTGGGTGTTGTGCAAAAAGAATGAATACTGTTACGCTGAAAAAATAAATAAAAAAATAACTTATTTTATTCTCAAAAAAAAAATAAATAAAGTCCATGATACCATGAGATGGCTCATTTTCTGGAAATGTGGGTCCTTTCTGACCACATGAGTAGATGCGGCTGGCTATTTTCAAGAAGAGACAGGAGGAAAAATGATCATTTTCAAAAAATCCTAGAATTTATTTGGTGAATATATACCTTGATCACCAACTGTCAGTTTAACAAGTAAGACAAACTTCTTTTTTTGACAATCTGTTACCTTTTATTGAACTCAAATATCTTTTGGTGTTTTAAAAATGAGATAGTGCACATAAAAAACTTTAATAACATTATAAAGCTTTTGATCTTGATGAAGTCCCAAAAGTTCATTTTTGCTTTTGTTTCCTTGGCCTTTGGAGACATATCTTGAAAGAAGTTGCTGTGGCTGATATCAAAGAGGTTACTACCTATGTTCTCCTCTAGGATTCTGATAGATTCCTGTCTCAATTTTGGGTCTTTTATCCATTTCGAGTTTATCTTTGTGTACGGTGTAAGAGAATGGTCGAGTTTCATTCTTGTACATATCACTGTCCAGTTTTCCCAGCACCATTTATTGAAGAGACTGTCTTTTTTCATTGAATATTTTTTCCTGATTTGTCGAAGATTATTTCACCATAGAGTTGACGGTCCATATCTGGGCTCTCCACTCTGTTCCACTGGTCTATGTGTCTGTTTTTGTGCCAGTACCACGCTGTCTTGGTGATCACAGCTTTGTAGTCAAGCTTGAAATCGGGTAACGTGATGCCGCCAGTTTTGTTTTTCTTTTTTGACATTTCCTTAGCGACTCGGGGTCTCTTCTGATTCCACACAAATTTTAGGATTATTTGCTCCAGCTCTTTGAAATATACCGGTGTACTTTTGATCGGAATGGCATTAAAAGTATAGATTGCTCTAGGCAGTATAGACATTTTAACAATGTTTATTCTTCCAATCCAAGAGCATGGAACAGTCTTCCATCTTTTTGTGTCTTCTTCAATTTCTTTCATGAGTGTTCTGTAGTTCCTCGAGTACAGATCCTTTACCTCTTTGGTTAGGTTTATTCCCAGGTATCTTATGGTTCTTGGTGCTACAGTAAATGGAATCGATTCTCTAATTTCCCTTTCTGTATTTTCATTGATAGTGTAAAAGAAAGCCACTGATTTCTGTACATTGACTTGGTATCCTGCCACGTTACTGAATTGCTGTATGAGTTCTAGTAGTTTGGGGGTGGAGTCTTTGGGGTTTTCCATATAAAGAATCATGTCATCTGCGAAGAGAGAGAGTTTGACTTCTTCCTTGACAATTTGGATGCACAGCAAAGGAAACAGTCAACAAAACAAAAAGGCAACCCACGGATTGGGAGAAAATATTTGCAAATGACAGTACAGACAAAAGGTTGATATCCAGCATCTATAAAGAACTTCTCAAACTCAACACGCAGAAAACAGATAATCATATCAAAAAATGGGCAGAAGATATGAACAGACACTTCTCCAATGAAGACATACAAATGGCTATCGGACACAGGAAAAAAACGTTCATCATCACTAGCCATCAGGGAGATTCAAATTAAAACTACATTGAGATACCACCTGACACCAGTTAGAATGGTCAAAATTAGCAAGACAGGAAACAACATGTGTTGGAGAGGATGTGGAGAAAGGGGAACCCTATTACACTGTTGCTGAGAATGCAAGTTAGTACAGCACTTTGGAGAACAGTGTGGAGATTCCTGTAGAAATTAAGAATAGAGCTTCCCTATGACCCTGCAATTGCACTGCTGGGTATTTACCCCAAAGATACAGATGGAGTGAAAAGAAGGGCCATCTGTACCCCAATGTTTATTGCAGCAATGTCTACGGTCGCCAAACTGTGGAAAGAACCAAGATGCCCTTCAAAGGATGAATGGATAAGGAAGATGTAGTGCATATACACAATGGAGTATTATGCCTCCATCAGAAAGGATGAATACCCAACTTTTGTAGCAACATGGACGGGACTGGAAGAAATTTTGCTGAGCGAAATAAGTCAAGCAGAGAGCGTCAAGTATCATATGGTCTCACTTATTTGTGGAGCATAACAAATAACATGGAGGACATAGGGAGATGGAGAGGAGCGGGGGTTGAGGGAAACTGGAAGGGGAGATGAACCATGATTGACTATGAACTCTGAAAAACAACCAGAGGATTTTGAAGGGGCGGCAGGGGGCGGGTGGGAGGTTGAGGAACCAGGTGGTGGGTAATAGGGAGGGCACGTACTGCATGGAGCACTGGGTGTGATGCCAAAACAATGAACACTGTTATGCTGTAAATAAACAAATAAAAAAATAAAAAGTAAATAAAAACATTATAAAGGATTATGCAAGTATAAATATTCATCACTCTGTATTTTAAAATTATCGTGCATAATTTTTATAAATTCACTATATTGTTGGCATTTTCACAACACCCTGGGAATGCCATAATTCCTTCACACTTCTGGGTTCTCTTTCTCCCTTCTTCAAAAATAAGCAAGAAGAGAAAGTAGAGACTCATTCTCTTTAATGATTGCATTATGTTGAAATTATTAAAAAATAATTATTTAGCTCTTATGTTGAACATAAGTATCTGCCAGTTAGTAGATATACACCTCAAAATGTCTTCACAGAAACAGTTATATTTGATGACCCATATATACTGCTTTAAAAGAGACTTAATGAAAATTCATATAGGTAACATTTCTTAGAAACTACCTAGTGAAAATTTTTAGTTTATAAATTATGGGGGGGAGGTAATTTGACTCAAAACAAAACCCAGTTTCCTTACTTATATTCTGTATACTTTATGAAATACACCAATTAATGAATTTTTCCAATGCAGTACAATAAAAGTAAAAAAAAAATCAGTGAAACTTGATTCAACTAAATTGTACAGTATGTGCAACTCTTCTAAAGTCTGGAATTATGGAATATGTTGGGATGTGTGGATGAACTCTTCATGTTAGTCTATATAACAAGTTGAAAAGCTAGACCCAGTGTAGTCAGGCAGTCTTCCAAATATCTGTGCTAACCTAGATCCATTCACAAGTTCCATGATTTATTTTGTCTCTCCTTCTTCAATTTCTAATAATATTTCCAGGTATCTATTATGACAGGCCATCTATCCTGAATGATTTTTTTTTCTTTTTCTTTTTTCTTTTTCTATTATCAGCTCTATTTTGTCACTTATTTTCCTAATATACCTCTACTTCTCTTCCATATACTCAACTTCTTATTAAGAACTTCTTCAGAGTAGCTTTTTCTTTTACATCTCCCTTGGTGCTCTTCATTTTCCCCTAATAGTTGGCATGACATAATGGGGAAGCACCAAGATGTTCTAGCTAGAATGTGATAATTTTTGAAATTTCATATAAATTGTAATGCTAATGAAACTATAAATCTTATTTTTACATTACAAGAACAAGGAAAGAAGCTGGCTGTTTTTTATGTTGACCACATTGGGAAAAAGATTGTATTTTTATATATGTAATTAGTTTTCAATATATTCATATATTTTTATTACAGGAACTTTACATTCTCTCAATACATATTTATAATTAAAATAGGTGAAAGTGAGAAGTAACTATTAGTTACACAAATAAATAAATATGAGATCTGAAAGGAGTTATTCTCTGGTTTCAATATATGGCATATGTCATATTTTATATTTTATTTTTTAATTTATTTTCAGTGTAACAGAATTCATTGTTTATACACCACACCCAGTGATCCATGCAATATGTGCCCTCCATAATACCCACGACCAGCTGACCCAACTTCCAACCCCCCAGGCCTTCAAAACCATCCTATTGTTTCTCAGAGTCCATAGTGTCTCCTGGTTTATTGACCCAACCGATTTCCCTCAACTCTCTTCTCTCCATCTCTTCATGACCTCTGTGTTATTTCTTATGCTCCACAAATAAGTGAAGCCATATGATAATTGACTCTCTCTGCTTGACCTATTTCACTCAGCATAATCTCCTCCATTCCCATCCATGTTGATACCAAAGTTGGGTATTCATCCTTTCTGATGGAGGCATAATACTCCATAGTGTATATGGACCACATCTTCCTTATCCATTCATCCATTGAAGGGCATCTTGGTTCTTTCCACAGTTTGGCAACCGTGGCCATTGTGCTATGGACAATGGGGTACAGATGGCCCTTATTTTCAGTACATCTGTATCCATGGGGTAAATACTCAGTAGTGCAATTTCAGGGTCATAGGGAAGCTCTATTTTTAATTTCTTTTTTTTTAAGATTCTATTTATTCATTTGACAGAGAGAGACCACAAGTAGGCAGAGAGGCAGGCAGAGAAAATGAGAGGGAAGCAGGCTCCCTGCCGAGCAGAGAGTCCGATGTGGGACTCAATCCCAGGAATCTGAGTTCACGACCTGAGCCAAAGGCAGCGGCTTAAACCACAGAGCTACCCAGGTGCCCCTCTATTTTTAATTTCTTAAGGAATCTCCACATTGTTTTCCAAAGTGGCTGCACCAACTTGTATTCCCACCAACAGTGTAAGAGGGTTCCCCTTTCTCCACATCCTCTCCAACAGACGTTGTTTCCTGTCTTGTTAATTTTGAACATTCTAACTAGTCTAAGGTGGTATCTTAGTGTGGTTTTGATGGACATTTTTTGATGATGAACATTTTTTCATGTGTCTGTTAGCCATTTGTTTGTCTTCATTGGAGAAGTCTCTGTTCATGTCTTCTGCCCATTTTTTGACATGATTATCTGTGTTGTGTGGGTTGAGTTTGAGAAGTTTTTTATACACCCTGGATATCAGCCTTTTGTCTGTACTGTCATTTGCAAATAAATTCTCCCATTCCGTGGGTTGCCTCGTTGTTTTGTGGACTGTTTCCTTTGCTGTGCAGAAGGTTTTGATCTTGATGAAGTCAGAAAAGTTCATTTTCTCTTTTGTTTCCTTTGCTTTTGGAGGCTTCTCTTGAAAAAATTTCCTATGGCTGATATCGAAGAAGTTACTGCCTATGTTTTCCTCTAGGATTCTGATGGACTCATGACTCACTTTGAGGTCTTTTATCCATTTCAAGTTTATCTTTGTGTATGGTGTAAGAGAATGTTTCTGTTTCATTCTTCTACATATATTGTCCAGTTTTTCCAGCACTATTTATTGAAGAGGCTGTCTTTTTTTCCTGCTTTGTCGAAGATTATTTGACCACAGAATTGAGGGTCCGTATCTGGGCACTCTACTCTGTTCCACTGGTCTATGTGTCTGTTTTATGCCAGTACCTTGTTGTCTTGTTTGTTTTATGCCAGTACCTTGTTGTCTTGTTGTCAAGTTTATCTTTGTGTATGGTGTAAGAGAATGTTTCTGTTTCATTCTTCTACATATATTGTCCAGTTTTTCCAGCACTATTTATTGAAGAGGCTGTATATTTTTCCTGCTTTGTCGAAGATTATTTGACCACAGAATTGAGGGTCCGTATCTGGGCACTCTACTCTGTTCCACTGGTCTATGTGTCTGTTTTATGCCAGTACCTTGTTGTCTTGGTAATCACAGCTTTGTAGTGAAGCTTGAAATCAGGCAATGTGAAGTCCGAGTTTTGTTTTTCTTTTCAGTATTTCCTTAGCAATTTGGGGTCTCTTCTGATTCCTTACAAATTTTAGGATTATTTGCTCCAGATCTTTGAAATATACTGGTGGAATTTTGATCAGAATGGCATTAAAATATAGATTGCTCAAGGCAGTATAGACCTTTTAACAATGTTTATTCTTCTGATCCAAAAGCATGGAATGGTCTTCATTTTTTTGTGTTTTCTTCAATTTCTTTCATGAGTGTTCTGTAGTTCCTCCAGTACAGATCCTTTACCTCTTTGGTTAGGTTTATTCCCAGGTATCTTATGGTTCCTGGTGTTATAATAAATGTAATTGATTCTCTAATTTCCCTTTCTGTGTTTTCATTGATAGTGTATAAGAAAGCAACTGATTTCTGTACATTGACTTTGTATCCTGCCTCATTACTGAATTTCTGTAGGAATTCTAGTAGTTTGGGGGTTGGAGTCTTTTGGGTTTTCCATATAAAGTACTATGTCATCTGCAAAGAGAGAGAGAGTTTGACTCCTTCATTGCCAATTTGGATACGTTTTATTTCTCTTTGTTGTCTGATTGCCATTGCTAGAACTTCTAATACTATGTTGAACAAGAGTGGAGACAGTGGGCATCCTTGTCGTGTTCCTGATCTCAATGGGAATGCTGCAAGCTTTTTCCCATTGAGGATGATATTCGCTGTTGGTCTTTCATAGATAGATTTTATGAAGTTCAGGATGTTCCTTCTATCCCTATACTTTGAAGTGTTTTAGTCAGGAACAGATGCTGGATTTTGTCAAATACTTTTTAAGCATCAATTGAGAGGACCATGTGGTTCTTCTCTTATTTATTTGTTCTATCACATTGATTTATTTGTGAATGTTGAACCATCCTTGTAACACAGGGATGAAACACACCTGGTCATGGTGGATAATATTTTTAATGTGATGCTGGATCCTATTTGCTAGGATCTAGTTGAGAATTTTAGCATCCATATTCATCAGTGATATTGGTTTGAAATTCTCCTATTTGGTGGTGTTTTTGCCTGGTTTGGGGATCAGGGTAATGCTGGTTTCATAGAAAGAGTCTGGAAGTTTTCTTTCTGCTTTAATTTTTTGAACAGCTTCAGGAGGATAGGTGTTATTTCTTCTTTGAATGTTTTGTAGAATTCCACAGGGAATCCATTAGGTCCCGGGCTCTTGTTTTTTGGGAGATTTTTGATCACTGCTTCAATGTAGTTCCTAGATATCGATCTATTCATGTTGCCAATTTCTTCCTGATTCTGTTATGGACGTTTTTAGGTTTCCAGGAATACATCTATTTCTTCTAGGTTGCTTAACTTATTGGCATATATCTATTGATGAAAATTTCTTTTGATTGTTTCTATTCCATTGGTGATAGTTGTGATCTCTCCCTTTTCATTCATAATTATATTAATTTGGACTATCTCTATTTTCTTTTGGATTAGTTTGGCCACTGGTTTTTGGATCTTATTCATTCTTTCAAAAAAAAAAAAAGTTTCTAGTCTCACTAAAGTGTTTTACTGTATCTCTAGTTTCTGTCTCATTGATCTCTGCTTTAATCTTGATTATTTCCCTTCTTGTGTGTGGAGTTGGCTTAATTTGTTGTTGATTCTCCAGTTCCTTAAGGTGTAGAGACCGCTGGTATATTATGGATTTTGCAATTTTGGGGGGAGACTTGAATTGCTATGTATTTTCCCCCATAGGACCACCTTTGCTGTATCCCATAGGTTTTGGAACGAAGTGTCTTCATTCTCATTGGTTTCCATGAATTCTTTAAGTTCTTCTTTGATCTCCTGGTTGATCCAAGCATTCTTTAGCTTCCAGGTGTTTGAGTTCCTTCCGAACTTTTCCTTGTGATTGAGCTCCAGTTTCAAAGCATTGTGATCTGAGAATATTCAGGGAATAATGTCAGTCTTTTGGTATTGGTTGAGTCCTGCTTTGTGACCCAGTATGTGATCTATTCTGGAGAAGGTTCCATGTGCACTTGAGAAGAATGAGTATTCTGTTGTTTTAGGGTGGAATGTTCTGTATATGTCTAGGAGGTCCATCTCATCCAATGTTTCATTCAATGCTCTTATTTCTTTATTGATTTTCTGCTTTGATGATCTGTCTATTACTGAGACAGGTGTATTAAGATCTCCTACTATTAATGTATTCATATCAATATGACTCTTTATATTGATTAATAGTTTTCTTATATAATTGGCTGCTCCCATATTGGGGGTGTAGATATTTACAATTGTTAGATCATCTTGGTGGATAGTCCCTTTAAGAATGATGTAGTGTCCTTCTGTATCTCTGACTACAGTCTTTAGTTTAAAATCTAATTTGCCTAATATGAGAATCACTACCCCAGCCTTCTTTTGAGGCCCATTGGCATGAAAGATGCTTCTCCATCCCTTCACTTTCAGTCTGGATGTATCCTTAGGTTCAAAATGGGTCTTTTGTAGACAACATACGGATAGGTCCTGTTGTTTCTTTCAACCTGAAATCCTGTGTCATTTTTTGGGTGTATTTAGGCCCTTCACATTGAGAGTGATTATTGAGTGGTACGTTTTCATTGACATCGTGTTACCTTTGAAGTCTTTGTTTCTATAGTTTGTCTCCATATATTTCTGTTCAATGATATTCTTAATATTTTTCCTCTTTTATAGAACTCACCTTTATATTTCCTGCAGTGTCAGCTTGGTGGTCACATACTTTTTTTTTTTTTTTTTTTTAACATTTTCGCTCTTGGAAGCACTTTACCTCTCCATCCATTTTGAATGTCATCCTGCTAGAAAGAGTATTCTTAGCTGCGTGTTCTTCTCATTAATGCCCTGAATACATCTTCCCAGCCCTTTTCTTGCTTGCCAGGTTTCTGTGCACAAGTCTGTTGTTATTCTGATGGGCTTTCCTCTGTATTTAAGGAATTTCTTCACCCTAGCTGCCTTCCAGAGCTCCTGTCTACAATTACAATTCATCATTTTCACAATAAGGAGTCTCGAGTTCTTTTTAGATTCTATGATCTTGGGGGCAAACCTTTCTGTCTCTAGTACAAGATTGCTGGCTCCATTCACCAGACTGGGAAAAATTTCATGGAGAATTTTTTCAAGTACATCTTCTAGTTTTCTTTCTTTCTCTTCCACCTCAGAGATTCCAATAATTATGACATTGGAATATTTCATGGTGTCATTTATTTCCCTAATTCTGTTTTCATGGCTTCTAAGCTATTTGTTCCAGGCCTCCTCCTGATCCTTTTTCTCAATCTGTTTGTCCTCTCGATCACTAATTCTATCTTCTGCCTAAGTTACCCTAGCTTTTAGAGAATTTAGATTAGATTGGAATTCATTGAGAACATTGTGAACATCATCCCTGGTGGCTTTCAGTTCTGCCCTAATCAATACAATTTTGTTATCAATGGCTTTCTCCAACCTAGCTATTACCTGCATAATTGTTAGCTTGAATTAACTTTCCGATATACTGTCTTTGTCCATATCCAATAGCTCTGATGCAGAAGATCCAATCTCTGAATTTTTCTTCATTGGGCATCCCTCCTCCTTGTCATTTTGGTGAAAGATGGCTGAATGGATGTGTACCTGCATTTATCACCCGTGGTGCAGGCAAGGTGCACCCTGGAACACATCTGAGCAATCAAGTGTCCCCACCCAAAAGAAAGAAAAAAAAAAAAAAAAGAAACAAAGACAGGAAAAAAAAAAGAAAGATAAAATAAAAGAGAAGGTCCAGGCCAAATGGGCCCCAAGGTAAGATTTATGAAGTATACAAACAAAAGCAGACCAAAAAAAAAGACCAACAAAAGTAGATGACAAGAGAAAAAAAATAAAGAAAAACAACAACAACAAAAAAGAACCTTGTCAAAAAGAACCTCACATATAAGATTTATATACTACCAGCCAACAACAAATACACAAAAACAATGACAGAAAAAAAAATATGGGAAAGTGGTCATAAATTCTCATTATTGGTGAAGAATGTTATTTTGATTCTTCCTGGATGTTTCTTGCTGTCTTTGTTAAAGGTCTCAACTTTCCTAAGTTAAAGAGGGATTAAAAAATGGTTTACCTATAGGGGTAGTATTCATTGGAGAAAGGGGATTACCTTGAAGCTTATCTCTGTATGAATATTAAAAAAATAATAAAATGATATAAAATAAAATGAATAAAAATAGAAAAAAAAAAGGTATATGTATTAAAAAATTCAGGTTAGGGATGCCTGAGTTGTTCAGTGGTTTTAAGCCGCTGCCTTTGGCTCAGGTCATGATCTCAGGGTCCTGGGATTGAGTCCCGCATTGGGCTCTCTGCTCAGCAGGGAGCCTGCTTCCCTCTAGCTCTCTCTGCCTGCCTCTCTGCCTACTTGTGATCTCTCTCTGTCAAATGAATAAATAAAATCTTAAAAAAAAATCAGGTTAAAAGGTTATTATGGAATTTGATGTACTGAACATCTCATTGTGATGGTAAATGGGTTAGAAATTTATATATTTTTTAAAAATGAAAAGAACCAGAATAGTGGGAAAGAATTAAAAATAAAAGTTGTATCTATGAAGTAGTCGTGGCTGTCCTCTTGTCTTTGTTGTTCTTGTTGTTGCTGTTGTTGTTGTTGTTGACTTTCTGGGGGAGGGACCTCCTGTGTGCATTTTCAGACAATGATGTCCCCTGAGTTAAGTCCTCCTGCCCCCATCAAGGGGGTGGGGTCTGAAGAAACCAGTTTTTCAGGCTTTTATTCTCTGCAGGATTTTTTGTTTGTTTGTTCATTTGTTTTCTCTCCCTTGGTGGCTTTTGATGGTTTTGGGTGGTTTAAAGGAAAGCAAACTGTACCCAGCCCTCCCTTTCAGTCAGTAGCCTCGGTCTGTTCCCCTCTGGGTGCTCCAGAGCACATATATTCCCCCTCTGCCGCTGGCAGAGCACATTCCCAGTCGTGGTCTCTGTGGTCACAGTAACTCCTGCTTGTACCCAAAACCAGGAGAAATACTAGCCTTGGCTCTCTGGGCAGCTCAGACCACCAGAGAGGTCCCAAGCAGAGATAGTGCACTGAGATTTTCATACTGGCCCGGGCTGGGAGTGCTCGGACTCCTCAGGTCCTAGAGAGCATGGCTGGTGCCTGCATGCAACTCTCTCAGGAGAGGGTGTGGGGCACCATTCAGACTCTGTTTGCACAACATGTACATGGAGAGTGCAAAAGGCTGTGGTTCTGCCAGCTGGCAAAGCTCTCTCACCCTTATGGGTGCTGCCACCCAGATGCTCTCAGTGATTCAGGGACCAAGCCCTGGCTTCTTTGCTGCACTCTCTCTGGTTCAGCACCAGCGGTGGCTCTCCTGGGTGAGTGGACTTGAGTCCCTGCCCCTAAACGCCAGATTCCCACAATTTTCCCCTTTGATCCTTTGCTCTTTTTGAGTGCTTTCAACCAGACTCCAAGTTAATGCTGGTCCCCAATCACAGGGCACTCTCATATTGGGGTATTACTTTCCAATGGGTTGCCTCTGGTGTCTCCCTCCCCCTTTTATCTTCTGATATCAGTCCAATGTTCCCACTCTGCTTTACCTGCCCACTGGTGTCTTCTGCCCCTGTAGAGATCCAGAAGTGTATAATTCTAATCTCAGACTGATTTAATGGGTGATCAGACTTCTTTGGTAGGTAGTCAGTTCACTTTAGGGGATGGGTTGAAATGCCACCTCCTCCTACTTCTCCACCATCATGTCCTCTTCTCTATGTCATTCTTTAAAGCACTTTGCCAAGCCCATATGTTAGAACTGGGAATGAAATTACTCTCCTGGAATACTGGTATAACATTTTAGTTCTGTGAAAATAAATAAAGTCATGCCATTTCTGTGCATCAATAAAATAAGCTAAAAGGTCTTTACTAATTAGTTTACTGACTCCTAGAAGATTAGCTATAATTAAGAGAAGTTCATTTGAAATATAAGTATATAAATAAGATATTTCCTAGGGAAAATTGAACAACAAACATATTTGAAACTAATTTACCCATCATAAGTAGAATATTGTGGGGTGCCTAGCTGGCTCAGTGGGTTAAAGCCTCTGCCTTCAGCTCAGGTCATGATCTCAGGGTCCTGGGATAGAGCCCCACATTGGGCTCTCTGCTCAGCTTCCTCCTCTCTCTCTGCCTGCCTCTCTGCCTACTTAAATAAAATAAATAAATAAATAAATATTAAAAAAGTAGAATATCACAATATCGTATTTATGTTATGTAATTATGTAACATGAAAATATAACTCACAGAATAGTTTCCAGGTTCCTGTTCTCAGTATGCATTAATTTGATGTATGTTGTAATACACCTAAGTTGTGGTACTAAATAGAAAAAAAATTTCTTGACATCACTTAATTAAAAAAAATTGAATATGCTATTCTGACTCCATGATCTGATTCCCGTACACCATGTACAGGATCATGTTTGCAGCATAGTCTGTACCACATTTTAGTACATTCCTGATTCTGCCAATCTTGAACTACAATACGTTGGTTACTTCTCAGAGTGATGCCTTCACAAATGTTGTGGAACTGATGTCACTTCACTCCCCAAAATAGCACATTACAGTGAATTTTTTAAAGAATACAGAGGGGTTCTCTTTTGTTCCCTCGAGATGACACCACTCATCTTACTTAATTGCATCAAGATGAAATCAATTTCTCAAAACAAAGAAAGAAACAAACAAACAAAAACATAAAAAGGCTCATTTTTCCATACAAGTTGGGAGAAGCAAAATTATTCTCAAAAAAGAAGTGACAAGGGGCTCCTGAGTGGCTAGGCGAGTTAAAGCCTCTGCCTTCAATGCAGTTCATGATCCCAGAGTCCTGGGATCCAAGCCTGCATCAGACTTCTTTCTTCAGCAGGGAGCCTGCTTCCCCTTTCCTCCCACGTGCTGCTCTGCCTACCTGTGATCTCTGACAAAAAAAATAAATAAAATCTTTTTAAAAAAGAAGTGGTAAGTACTCATCTTTATTAAAGTTATCAACAATTTACTACATAAATGAGGCATTTTCTCCCAATTTTTCATCTGTTAAAATTTTTTATCATGCATTTTAGTATAAATACATTTTAAATTTGGATGTAGTAAAAAAAGAAGTGAATGTCATTTCATTTCTTAAGAAAATAGTTCAATAAATGTTTATATTAAGAAAGGAGTCCAAGGCTTTGTCTGAGATGGAAAAGTTAAAATGCACAGTATTAAATCCTTCTTCTAATTATGGTACACTTATGGAGGTAATGATATTGATCCCATTCAGTCTTTCACTGGGCTGGTCTGACACAATGGGAAGCAGGCAGATGGAATTATAGAGGAAATGAAGAGAACAGTAATTCTAGTTATTGAGAACACAAGCTAGAGGCATGATAGGACAAAACTATATAAAGACGAGAAGGGAATGTTCTGTGATCAGGGACACTCATAAAGTTATCAAAAGTTATCTGATACTTCTTTTTCTACAAGGTTCTATATTGATCTGTAACTGTGTGTAAATCAGTAAAATTTTATGAACTTCACTTTTCTTTCAGTAAATTAAATAAAAACCTTATTGAAAATTTTTTGTAGAGTTTGAATGAGGAAACAAGTAGAAAGCACTGGATCAAGTGACATAATTTATTGTGACTAAAGGGGAGTTAACTGAAGTTTGGTGACAAGGTTGTACACATGCATCTAGTACACCACCCACTTCAAGGCATTGCCACAATATGCATTTGAAAATTAAGCTAATAAATAAGCTTGGGTCTTTTCTGAAAATCCCAGATAAGGAAAATTATCTAGAATCATGTGGAGAAGCCAGATATTCAGCTCTGACTTCATCCTGTTGGGAATCTTCAATTACAGTCCCATCCACATCTTCTTCTCACTGGTCTTGGGTGTGTTTGCAGTGGCCTTCTTGAGAAACACTGTCATTGTTCTCCTTGTTTATCTGGACACCCACTTCACATCTTTATGTAATTCCTCCTCAGCCAACTCTCCCTCAAGGGCCTCATGCTCATCTGCACCACTGTACCCAAGATTGAATTCAACTACTTGTCTGGCAACAAGTCAATATCGCTGGCAGTTTTTGGAGCTCATATATTCTTCTGTCTTTCTCTGCTTGGAGCTGAATATTTCTTAATGGCTGTTGTGGCCTATGACAGCTATGTGGCTATATGCCACCCACTTCAATACGCCATCCTCATGAATCAGAAATTTTGTGTCCTCTGGGACTGGAAGAGATTATGCTGAGTTAAATAAGTCAAGCAGAGATTATATGGTTTCTCTTATTTGGGAATACATTATTATGTGGTTTCTCTTATTTGTGAAGCATAAGAAATAACATGGAGGACATGGGGAGATGGGGGGGAGAAGGGAGTTGGGGGAAATTGGAGGGGGAGATGAACCATGAGAAACTGTGGACTCTGAGAAACAAACTGAGGGTTTTGGAAGGGAGGAGGGTGGGAGGTTGGGTGAGCCTGGTGGTGGGTATTAAAGAGAACACATTAAATTAAATAAATAAAAAAAACATGAGAGATTGTGGACTCTGAGAAACAAACTGAGGGTTTTGGAGGGGAGGGGTGGGTTTCTGGTGGGCCTGGTGTTGGGTATTATGAAGGGCACGTATTGCATGGAGCACATGTGGTGCATAAACAATGAATTCTGGAACACTGAAAAGAAATTTTAAAAAACAGTGAGATATGTCTAAAATTAACAAGTCAGGAAATGACAAATGTTGGTGAGGATGCAGAGAAAGACAAAACCTCCTACACTATTGCAGAAATGTAAGCAGATGCAGTTACTCTGGAAAACAGTATAGAGGTTCCTCAAAAAGTTGAAAATAGAGCTACCTTATGACAGGCAATTGCACTGCTAGGTATTTACTCTAGAGATAAAAATGCAGTGATCTGAAGGGTCACAGGCACCAGAATGTTTATAGGATCAATGTCCATAATAGTCAAACTATGGAAAGAACCTAGATGTCCATCAACAGATGAATGGATAAAGAAGATATGGTCCATTTATACAATGGAATATTATGTCTCCATAAGAAAGGATGAATACCCTACTTTTTTTTTATCAACATAGACATGACTAGAGGAGATTATGCAGAGTGAAATAAGTCAAGCAGAGAGAGTTAATATCATATGGATTCACTTGCTTGTGGAATGTAAGGAATAACACGGAGGGCATTGGGAGTTGAAGAGGAGAAGTGAGATGGGTGCAATTGGAGGGGGAGATGAACCACGAGAGACTGTGGACTCTGAAAAATAAACTGAGGGATTTGGAGGGAGGTTGGGAGATTCAGTGAGCCAGATGGTGGGTATTAAGGAGGGCACGTATTGCATGGAGCACTGGGTGTGGTGCATAAACAATGAATCTTGGAACACTGAATAAATTAAATTGAATTTTAAAAATCTGAGTGAATAAGATGCATGTGTTTTTGTATTTCCATGTGTACAATGCCAGTGCCCATACATGTAATTTAATTGGACCAAATTCATTTCCTTTCAAGACACAATGTTCTCCTGAGTTCCTCCTGGGATTCTGGTGATATGTAGGTATTTAAGCTCACAGTCCCAAAAGACTTGCTCAGAATGATATAGTAATTGCTACAGAATTATATAAACATGAATTGGATAACCAAAATTAGACCACTAAATTCTTATCAAAGTTTTTAAATAAAGCAACACTCATCCTTTTGTCATTACTTTGAAAAATTGCTTCAGTAACATTCAAGCACCTGTTCTGAGAGAAATTATCATGAAAGGAATTGTTCTTCTCCAGGTAAAGACATAGTGATTATATTATCATTATCATTATTATTATTATTACTATTATCTTATCTGAATGAACTAGAGTTGAAAACAATATTGTCCATAGGAGATGATGTAGCCTATCTTGATTATCATTTCAATGAGAAGTCAAACATTATAAAACTGAATACATGTAAAGCTAAACACAAACTTAATATGAATATTTTCTATTTAAATTTTAAAAAACCTAAATAAAAAACTGAATAGTGTAAAGAAGAAGTTAATGTAAAGAAAAATTTTGCCTTGTGGCCTCAATCAAGAAGAAATCGGTAAACCAATGAGCTAGATGTTATTACCATTCCTACTGTTTCAAAAACCATGGAAGTTCAGGTGGGTTAAAGTGCCAAGAAATAGCAGTGTTCTTTGTAGTAACTATGAGTTGAAAATGCAAAGAAACAACTTATTTACTGAGTCTTTCCAAATTGGTGAGAAATGTGAAGTGTGAATGTGCCTATGGTTGCCTTGGAAAGCAAAGTTATTATGTAAAAGAAAGATAAAAGAATATATATCTAACATAAAGTATATAAATTAAAGTATATAAATTAGAATAGTTTATCCTAGAAACATTTAAAACATGTTACATTGCATACATATCTCCATTATTAAAATGCCATGTTATAACTTCTTATTCACTATTGAGTTCCTTGTTACATGATAATGAACTGGGAAATTTTAGGATTTCCATCATTAAGTTCTGCAATGACTAAATAAATAAGCAAAAATATAAAAAAGGGTTTAATGTCAAAAGTAACTTAAAAGAATAATCAATGAATTATCTTTATGTTCTATAAGATAGACAAATATATCCTTTATATTGCTACATAAAAGATTGTATATTATTTATTTACTTTCTTATAAATAAGAAACTCTTATTTGGAAACTCTTGAGAACATTCATCAGATTATTACAGGGGGAAGGAGTAGTCAAAATTATTAGTTCATCTTTTGGTTGTTTTAATTAAATTATTACTTAAGGAGATAAAGTTGACAGGCTAGAAAATTTATTACAGTACATAAATTTAAGGAGTGGATTGTTTTTAACGTTTTAAAAAGATTTTATTCATCTATTTGACAGAGAGAGAGAGAGAAAGAGAGAGAGAGCACAGAAGCAGGGGAACAGCAGAGAGAGAAGGAAGTTCCTTATTGTGCAGGAAGCCCTATGCAGGACTTGATTTCAGGACATTGGGATCATAACCTGAGCTAAAAACAGACATGCAACCAAGCAAGCCACTCAGACGACCCAGGAATGAATTATTTAAGTAGAAAACTTGATAACTGTTTTGTTAATTGGAGGTAACTGTTATAACTTCTAAGGGCACACCTACCCATATCACATGACCAATAAGTCACAAGACCAGATTTTAAAACATCTGCCATTTTGAGGGTCTGCTAGTTTTGGAAATGTTTCTATTCAATTGAATTCTAAAACATGAATGAAATCTTACAATGCAGTGACATGGATGAAGTTGTTGAGTATTACGCTAAGTGACATAAATCAGTCAGAGAAAGACAAATATATGATTTGACATATGTTTGGAATTTAAGAAACAGAGCAGATGAGCGGGGGAGGGGAGAAAAAATAGAGGGAAGGAAAACCAAGAAACAGAATATAGAGAAAAAACTGATGCTCATCAGAGGGGAGGTGGGTTAAATAGGTGAAGGGGATTAAGGAGTGCACGTGTCATGAGCACTGGGTATTTTATGGAAGCATTGAATCTCTAAGTTGTACATCTAAAACTTATACTACAATGTCTATTAAGTAACTGGAGTTTATAAAATATAAAATATATTCTCCCATGAAATAATAAAAACTTTAAAGAATTGAATACTAAAACATGTAGTACTACCATGATTTATGGTTAAAATAACTAAGGATAATTTATAGAACTCAGAAGTGATTGAGATAGGAGACAGATTATTTTTAATTTTTTTACTTAAATTCAATTTAATTAACATTGTAATTAACTAATAATGTATTATTAGTCTCAGTGGTAAAATTTAGTGATTCATCAGTTGCGTATAACACCCAGTGCTCATTACACCAAGTGCCCTTCTTAATGTCCATTACCCAGTTACCCCATCTCACCATCTCACCACCTACCATCACCTCACCAACCTGCAGTTAGTTTCCTACAGTTAAAAGTCACTTATGTTTTGCCCTTTTCCCTGCTTTTATCTTATTTTGTTTTTCCTTCTCTTTCACTATGTTTATCTTTTTGTTTCTAAATTTGACATCTCAGAGAAACTGTGTGGTATTTGTCTTTCTCTGACTTATTTTGCTTACGAAATACCCTCTAGTTCCATTCATGACATTGCAAATGGCAAGATTCCATTCTTATTGATACCTGAGTAATATTACCTTGTGGAGATTATATATATATATATATATATATATAAATTTATATATATCACCTCTTCTCTATACACTCATCTGTTGATGGACATGTGAGCTCCTTCCAAATTTTGGCTATCGTGGTTATTGCTGCTATAAACTTTGGGGTGCATGAGCCATTTTGAATCTCTGTTTTTGTATCCACCATATACATACCTTGTAGTACAATTGGTAGGTAATAGGGTAGTTCTTCCTTAACTTTTTGAAAAATCTCCATACTGTTTCCTAGAGTGGTTGCCCTACTTTGTAGTCCCACCAATTGTATAAAAGTGTTCCCCTTTCCCCACAACCTCCGCAAAATTCATTGTTTCCTAGGTTGTTAATTTGAGTTATTTTGACCAGTGTGAGGTGTTTTCTCATTGTAGCTTGACTTTGTATTTCCCTGATGCCAAATCATGTTCATTTTTTTCATATGTCTATTAGGCATTTGTGTGTCTTCTTTGGAGAAATGTCTGCTCTTGTCTTTGGCCCATTTCTTTTCTTTTTTAAGATTTTATTTATTTATTTATTTATTTATTTATTTATTTATTTGTCAGAGGGAAAAATATCACAAATAGGCAGAGAGGGAGGCAGAGGGGGAAGGGGAAGCAGACTCCCCACTAAGCAGAGAGCCCGATGACGGGTTCAATCCCAGGACCCTGAGACCATGACCTGAGCCAAAGGCAGAGGCTTAAACCACTGAGCCACGCAGGCACCCTAGGCCCATTTCTTGACTAAATAGATTTGTTCTGTTTTGGAGTGTTATTTATAAATTTTGGACACTAGCCTTTCATCTTATATGTCCTTTGCAAATACCTTCTCCCTCTCCGTAGTTTGCCTTATAGTTTTGTTCACTATTTCCTTTTTTGTGCAGAAGCTGTTATCTTGATGAAGTCCCAATAGTTCAATTTTGCTTTTGTTTCCTTTGCCTCTGTAATTATGTCTAGCAAAAAGTTGCTGCAGCCAAGAGCGGTCAGCTGCCTGTGTTCTCCTCTAGGATTTTGATGGATTCCTTTTTGCATTGAGGTCTTTCATCATTTTGAGTTTTATTTTTGTGTATGGTATAAGAAAGTAGTTCAGTTTCACTCTTCTGCATATTGCTGTCCATTTTTCCAGACATCATTTCGTTTTTCCATTAGATATTCTATCTTGCTTGTGGAAAATTAGTTGACCACAAAGTTGAGGGTCCATTCTGAGTTTTATATATATATATATATATATATATATATATATATATATATAACAACCACAATATATATTAATATATATATAGATATATAGATAGATAGATAGAGAACCCAGAAAGGACCCTCAACTTTATCAATAAATATACATTTATGTATACAAATATACAAAATGTATCAATAAATATACATTTATATTTATATATTTATATATCACTATATCACACATATGATCATATATATATGATCCTATATATTATAAGCAGAGTAGTGCAGTGGAAGTGTGATGGATTTCATTATAATTAAATAATTAAATAAGTAAATAAATAAATAAATAATATACAATTTACCAGAAAGTAAATAAATAATATATAATTATATATCTATATAATATACAATTCATACATTGCTGGATTAGCTTTTTAATACAGCTTGAAGTCTGGAACCATGATGCCTCCTGATTTGATTTCCTTTTTCAATATTATTTTCGCTCTTCTTGGTCTTTTCTTGTTCCATAGTAAATTTTAGGATTGTTTGTTACAGCTCTGTGCAAAATGCTGGTGGTATTTTATTTTTTTCATTTTATTTATTTTTTCAGCGTAACAGTATTCATTATTTTTGCACAACACACAGTGCTCCATGCAAAATGTGCCCTCCCTATTACCCACCACCTGTTCCCCCAACCTCCGACCCCTGACCCTTCAAAACCCTCAGGTTGTTTTTCAGAGTCCATAGTCTCTTATGGTTCGCCTCCCCTTCCAAATTTTTTTTTTAATAAACATATAACGTATTTTAATCCCCAGGGGTACAGGTCTGTGAATCGCCAGGTTTACACACTTCACAGCACTCACGATAGCACATACCCTCCCCAATGTCCATATGCTGGTGGTATTTTAATAAAGATTGCTTTGAATGTGTAAAATGCAATAAGTCAATTTTTTAAAATTCCAAATTGTCTGCTCTTGGAAATGTGTTACTTATCACACATGAAGTCAAGTGCAACAAGATTTTGTTTTATAAGTAAGAAATTGATGTTTCAAGTATTTAATGACTTCAATTTGAGGTAGTCTGGAGCTTTTTGCTAATTTTAATTCATTTATGAAGATTTCAGGTGTTGTTATATTTGAAATCTGATGTCCACTTTAGAAGTCCACAAATATCTAACTATTAAAGGAGAGAAGTCTGTACAATATTTATCTTTATAGGCTGAGTGATCTAACAAAAATAAATTATCTCATAATTTTAAGTGAGTTTTGAAAAACAGGTTGTTTACTGACTGTGAATGACTAACACAGAAAAGCTTTTATGTGTTTTAGTTGTGAATATACAAATGCTTTAAATATCCAGATTTTGACTAAATAAAAAGTTGTGGTCTTCAAGGGAAAAACAACAACAACAATAAAGATTGTTTAAATTTATTACAGGAAAATATTTGGTATAAAATAAAATAATAATTTATTAAAAATAGAAACAAATGTTTACAAATTCTCATGTTATATGTTATCAAAATTAATTGAATTCTGTATGTCCAGCTTTCCTTACTAATCATGAGTTGTGTAGACTCAAGTGTGGCCAATTCACTCCTAGTCTTTCCATTAGGAAAACAAGTTACAGCAAATTTTCAGCTCATAAGCAAATGAAACATAAGCTTAAGTTCCCTAAGTGTTGAAGTCTATTAAAAGGACAATGAAAATTATTATGTTATTTAATGACACAAATTGTGTTCTTTTAGGAAATATTCCAGGTAAAACTCACAAAGCTCTCAGAATTTCAATAGTGTAGATAACTTAATGACTAAAGGGATTTCTTTTGTAGCTTTCAAAAACAATTATATACAAACATTTTCAGATAATTCAGAGTTTTACTAACAATGAGGAAAATTTTAAAAGAATGAAAATTTACTCAAAAATCAAACATTTAAAAAACATTTGTAAAATAAATACATACATGCATACATACATACATAACATTTGTTGCCATGATCTTAATTCTTTATTCAGGATCAAGGTATTATGTATAAAAGTGTTTTTAACTATTTTGTGACATTAGAATTTAATGTCCAAAGTCTCTCACTCAAACCAATGTGTGGAAAAATCAAGTCAGAAAATGTGTGAAGTATTACCTGATCTGGAAAATCAAGTGTTATCTTGTTTTTTTTTACATCAGTTCATGAGATATACACAGGGTTTCTCTATGCACAGGAAAATGGGAAAACTTAAGTCTGGTTTGTAAAAGTAAAATATGTGTCTCTATTTCCATAGCTATTTCCTGGCTTCCCAAAAATTTTGTTTACCTGACCAATCCCAGATCCCTTCTCTCAATGACACAGTTTCTTACATATCGTAATATCTCATGAATTTTCACCAAATTTCTTAAAACTAACTGAAATATTTTATTTTTCATTAAATTTTCAATGTTTTCTTTTACCTTCTAACAGAGTGCAGATTTCATGGAAGTAGGGGCTTGTATTGCTTCCTGTGTTAATCACAAACCTCTTGATTTTATGGGAGTAGGGGCTTGTATTGCTTCATGTGTTAATCACAAACCTCTTGATTGTATATAAATGTGTTTGTTGAATCACGGATTCAAGGAAAAAGCACGGATATATTATTAAAAATGATTATAGCAGTTCCTATCATTATCCTGTTTTTACTGATAAAGTAAAGTATCTTGGGTAAATTATATTTCCAACTTCACAAGCCTGGCATGTGGTGGTGATGTTTCCCAACTGTCTATCTATGCTAGAGCCAAGGTTCTGGTGACTCTTCAATAAGAGAATTTTGGATACAAATTATGTTTGTCTAATGTAATCTATATAAAACTTACAGAAAGGAAATTATAATTACTGCATTATCATAAAGGTGCACAGACATTCTTTTGAATACCTATAGATTCATTGAACTGGGCAATTCCCACCTGTCTATTTAATGTAGCTTATGTTTGGGAATCATGTGAAAAAAAATTGTTGTGATGAAATAGCAGCTGTTAAAATTAGGCAAGACTTTTGCTGTCTATAAAATATATAATATATATTTACATATATACTACTTTTGAGTAGTATTATATATAATACTATTTTGAGAGATTTAAATCTAATGTATAAATTTTACTTGGAAAATGTATGACAGTAGTATATGACTTGAAAATAATGGAACTGAAATAATCATAGTGTTTCTGAAAACAACATCAAGGGATTTTATGGTTTATTTGTGATATCTTGGGCACATATCCTAAACATATTATCTTAAACATATTGTCCCATCTAATTTTGACCAGATACTATGAAATAAAGTACAATCATTCCAGTTTGATGAAGATATAGGGGCTGAGCTTACACTATGAAATAACCATGTCATACACTGATGAAAACCAATATTTTTATCTAGGCAATGGGAAATTAAAGCCATACTGTTAAGTATTACAAATTATTGTTATTTCTTCTAAACAATTTCAAAAATATTGAGATCATAAGTTGTCTTTGTTTAATTGTTAAACATGTAGAGATAGTATCCTGGTAATGAAGATGGAGTTTTCTCCTTGTCATCAGAAGCCATAACATTAAGAATGATAAAAATACAATGACAGCTTATTCAATACTTAAAATCTATATTTTAAATCCTTAAGTAAAAATACTTAAAATCTATATTTAATATGAAATATTTGTAAAAACAAACAAAACAAAACAAAACAAAACAAACAAACAAAAAACAAAAAAAAACAAAAACAAAAAAAGAAAAACACTTAACCTGACCCTTGAAGAACACAATGTTGTATACAATTCAATCCTTGAGGAATTTAACAATAACAATAACAACAAACAGGAAGGGCATGTGCTTGATTTCTTTTCTTTTCTTTTTTTGTTTCTTTTCAGTGCAACAGTATTCATTGTTTTTGCACCACACCCAGTGCTCCATGCAAAACGTGCCCTCCTTAATACCCACCACCTGGCTCCCTCAGCCTCCCAACCCCCACCCCTTCAAAACCCTCAGGTTGTTTTTCAAAGTCCATAGTCTCTCATGGTTCATCTCCCCTTCCAATTTCCCTCAACTCCCTTCTCCTCTCCATCTCCCCATGTCCTCCATGTTCTTTGTTATGCTCCACAAATAAGTGAAGCCATATGATAATTGACTCTCTCTGCTTGACTTATTTCACTCAACATAATCTCTTCCAGTCCCGCCCATGTTGATACAAAAGTTGGGTATTCATCCTTTGTGATGGAGGCATAATACTCCATCGTGTATATGGACCACATCTTCCTTATCCATTCATCTGTTAAAGGGCATCTTGGTTCTTTCCACAGTTTGGTGACCGTGGCCATTGCTGCTAGAAACATTGGTGTACAGATGACCCTTCTTTTCACTGCATCTGTATCTTTGGGGTAAATACCCAGTAGTGCAATCATATCAAAAAATCTTATAAAAAAATGGGCAGAAGATATGAACAGACACTTCTCCAAAGAAGACATACAAATGGCTTTCAGACACATGAAAAAATGTTCATCATCACTAGCCATCAGGGATATTTAAATTAAAACCACTTTGAGATACCACCTTACACCAGTTAGAATGGCCAAAATTAGCAAGATAGGAAGCAACATGTGTTGGAGAGGATGTGGAGAAAGGGAAATCCTCTTCCACTGTTGATGGGAATGCAAGTTGGTGCAGCCACTTTGGAGAACAGTGTGGAGATTCCCCAATAAATTAAAAATAGAGCTTCCCTATGACGCTGCAATTGCTTGATTTCTTTTCAATGTGAGACAGTTTGTGAACCATGTCTTAAACCTGTTGTGATTAAAAAAAAAAAGAGGTCATGAGATTGAGCAGGTTGTCTGCAAAGACTTCATATGCAAGACATTTAATAAGTTTATGATAGAGAATACTAACAAAATATTTTTTGGGGGAACAGATCAATGTGGAGGAATCTAGATTTTAAGACTTGAGCAGAATTTAGAAGAATTTAATTCCAAATAAACTGTGAACAGTGTAGTTGTTCATGGTCCTATTATTATTATTATTATTATTATTATTATTAATTATCATTAGAAGGAATTAGAAAAAAATGTAAAAGAATAAAGAGGAGGGGCACCTGTGTAGCTCAGTCAGTTAAGTGTCTGCCTTCGGCTTTAGTCATGATCCCCAGGTCCTGGGTTTCAAGAGCCACATTGGGCTTCATGGTGAGTAGGGAGTCTTCTACTCTTTCTCTCTCTCCGCCTTTACCCCTTCCCGCTTCTCATTCTCTCTCTCACTCTTTCTTAGGTGAATAAACAAAATCTTAAAAAATTAAAAAGAAAAACAATGATAGAGGACATCCATGAAAATATATGTAACACAGGTAAGTTAAGAATAAAGCTGCTTAATACACCCACTAGTGAATAAACAGGGGACTGTTGACATAAGCTATAAAGATGTGGTGGCAATGACCAAAAATTTGTTAAGTTATAAAGAATCACAGGAAGAAATTCTAGAAAAATTGCTGAACAAGCTGAAGATTAAAGTGAGGAAATAAGTTGTAATTTAAAAGAAAAATAAAGCTAAATGTGTATTGTGAGTTATTGTGCTATAATTTTGTTGTTCTGTTTTTCAGCTAGTAGAATCAAGGAAGTTATGAAAAGTTGGAAAATTGAAGATGATAAAGAAGGAATATTAGGGGTAGGTTCAACAGGCACTCAGGAAATAATAATAATTTACCCATTCATTCTCTCTTTAAAAGCAGAGAGAAATGATTAGAAAAATAAATAATTTGAAGTATAAAAATGTAACCAAAATATTAGGAGTAAAGTCAGTGTAGGTAAATGTATCAGCTTACTAGTTTATGTTCCATTTGAGATATTAGAATATGTAAAGTTCCAAATGACACAGGAACAGAAGATAATTTTTCACTATTGTGCACAGAATATTCGTTCTAGAAAAAAATTATTTTCCCCATATTATCTCTATCCTCAAATAAAAATGTAAGACTGAAAACAACCAAAACATTTTATTCTAATTATCCAGTTTTCAGCAACATTATCTCCAAAATTTCATTGACATGCAAATGTATTTATGTAATCTATATCTATATTTATACATAATTGATCATAAGAAAATTGCATCTTCCAATTGCAATGTGTAGAAATATTGAACTTTTACATATTTATTATAGGTTGTAATCGTCACTTCATTACAACACTGGGAATAAAATAATATCATGAAAAAATAATAATATCATGTAGATTAGAGGAGGACCACTTAATTTTCTTTCAACAGTATTAGAGGTTACAATATAGATAATAATTGGTAGAGGTAAAGACTAAAATATTTAAAAACCATATTTCCATAATTTGATTATTCATGAGATCAGAAATTCACTCCTTACTTTCCAGGTGCAAAATGCATTACCCACAAATGTTAAATTCCACCATCATGATGGGATTTCTCCTCATGGGGTTTTCTGATGTGTGGGAATTACGGATTTTGCATGCCATAACCTTCTCTCTGATGTAGTCACTCTGATGGGGAACATTATCATTGTTACTGTCACCACCCTTGACAGGAGTCTTCACATACCCATGTACTTCTTCCTCAGGAATCTGTCCATCTTGGATGCCTGCTACATTTCTGTAGCAGTTCCTAACTCATGCATCAATTCCTTGCTTGACAGCAGCACCATTTCAAAGGCTGGGTGTGTAGCTCAGGTCTTCCTAGTGGTTTTCTTTGTATATGTGGAGCTTCTGTTTCTGACTACCATGATCCAAGACCGCCATGTGGCAATCTGCCAACCCCTCCACTACTCTGTGATCATGAATCCTCAAATCTGCATCCAAATGACTCTGGCTTCCATACTCAGTGGACTCATCTATGCTGGTGTCCAGACTGGCAACACATTCCAGCTACCCTTCTGTCAGTCCAATGTCATCCATCAATTTTTTTGTGATATCCCCTCCCTGATAAAGATCTTCTGCTCTGACACCTTTAGCAATGAGATGGTGATCATTGCCTCTGGTCTGGGGATTGGTGGTGGCTGTTTCATCAACATCATCAAGTCTTATATTTACATATTTTCTACTGTTCTCAAGTTTCCAAGTGGAGCAGATAGGAAAAAGGCTTTTTCTACCTGTGTCCCTCACATCCTTGTGGTGTCTGTCTTCCTCAGTTCAGGCTTTTATGTATACAAGAGGCCATCTGAAAATTCTTCCACTATCCAGGACATGGTCCTTTCTGTCTTCTATTCCATAATCCCCCCACTCTTCAACTCTATTATATTTAGTCTTATAAATGAACAAATAAAATACTCCTTTTTGTATTTTGAACTTGATAAAATGAGGAGAATGTTTTTCAGAAAATGTATAGGAAATTGTTGAGGCTCACCCTAAATTATTGAATAAAATTCGTGTTTCTAGCAATAAACTGAGAAATTGATTAGAATTCTATCAATATAACTGACATTAATATATAATGTTATTAAAATATATCATTTATCAATATAATTTCCCTCCTGATGTGTTGAATTATCTGAGTATGTCACTAGGTAAAGAATCTGGTATTATGGATAAGAAATCCCTATTCATGGTTTGATAATTTAAGAACACTCATTAAAAATTTTAGTCTAAAAAGATAAAAAAGTTATCCTTAGAAGTATTTTGTATTTATTCACAATTTAAATATTTTTTAAAACTTACTACTAAACAGTAGCATAGAGGAGTCACAAGCATTCAAAAATAAATATGAAAAATATAATTCCTTCCAAATACAAAAAGAGAAGTGAATTTAGTGAGGGCATGGAGTCATGTATGAGAGGATCATAACTATTTTGCACAACTTGTTCACATGGCAAGGGAAATGTAGATACATTATGCTTGTCATCAGTCCAAAATTTTGCTAAAAATATTTTCAAGTGGCTTGGGGATACATTTACATGCTTATGCTTTAAACATTTTTGCTAGATTGATTGAAGGGATGTATAAATTTTCTCTCCCCACTTATCATCACATGCTTCTTCATACACCCATTAAGACCACTGGAAAGTAAAAATAATGCTATTTTGTTTTCTGATAGTGTCATCTAAAAACGTTTATATTTTTGTTAATAATATAAGTCATTATATGGTAGATTATACGGCAAGAATTAGCAATCTAAAGTTTTAATAACTCAAGAAAACAAAGGTTTACCTCTAGCTCATAGCATATGCCAAGTGGATGCTATCCAGGGACTCTCTGAATTTAATGCATCCGATAGAGCCATTGAAAATAAGAACTCAGTTACATTGAAATATGAGTTTTAAGCATTTATTTTAAAAATGCAAATAGAAAAAGTGGGAGCATTCTTCAATCAAAAGCCACATGACTGGGGCGCCTGGGTGGCTCAGTGTGTTAAAGCCTCTGCCTTCAGCTCAGGTCATGATCCCAGGGTCCTGGGATCGAGCCCCGTGTTGGGCTCTCTGCTCAACGAGGAGCCTGCTTCCTTCTCTCTCTCTGCCTACTTGTGATCTATGTCTGTCAAATAAATAAATAAAGTCTTTTAAAAAAATTTTAAAAAGCCACATGACTACTCCTGACCTGAAAATATCAGGATTTTGACATCATCCTTGAATTCTCAAGAAGAAAAACATATATCAAATATTATTAAAAATAAATGCAAGTATGCATTTTGAAAACAGGTTTTGGTAGTAAACAATTTAAGCTACATATTTGAGAAGACATTCACGCATCTATATTGACATCAAGGAGAATCACAATACCAAAGATATGCATTCATGTGAAAATATTTTACATACATATAAAAACAAAGAGAGTCATGGCAGAATTTTTACTGTTTTAAATAATATATAATAATTTTGAGTATGGGAAAACAAAATACCATGGTCAAGACTCAATCACAGAGAGAGAAAAAAAAATTATAAACGTGCACACCAGGTCTATTTGTCTCTATCAGTCATTTCTGCTCTCATTTTATTCTTCAAATAAGTCACATGGCCACACTTGCTGTCAAAGGGAGAGGTAGGCAACCTACCCACACTTTAAGAAGAGGAAGTGATCTGTATCTCCTGACTGAAAGGATGAAATGTGAGATTCTGACTGCCTGTTGTCCATGCAGTCATTATTAGCATTATGATTACTGTCCATATTCTAAGCCATCACATCATAACAAAAATTCTCAGAGAATAATAAGTGTAACATAAAGTGGCATGAATTGTACAAAGCCTTATGATGCATTATCTTATTAACTCTTCAACAACGTCATGTAACTAATAATAGTGTTCCCACATTTTACAGATGAGTGTCCTGGTTTAGAAACATGAGTTTCTCTATTTTCTATTGTTTTTATTTGTGGTTTCATTTTTATGGTTTTTCCTCCAATTTGGGCCAGTTTGTACTTTAAAAAAATGGTCCTTGAGCCTGAACTTAGGTAATTTGATATAGAGAGAGTAATACTATAATGTTCCCTCTACATACTGCTTTTGTTGAGTCCATAAGTTTTGCTATGTTGTGTTATATTTTTGTTTTCACAAGATTATACTGATTTCAAATATGATTTTATTTTTGTCTTATTGCTTGTAAAAGATCATATTTTTTCATTGTCAAATATTGGCTATTTCCAATCTTCATTTTGTTAATCATTTCCAGTTTTATTTTACTGTTGTTGAAAAATAGAATTTGTGTAATTTCAAGGATCTCAAATTTGTTAAAACTTGTTCTTTTACCTAACATATGATCAATCTTGGAGAATGCTGCATGTTTGAGAAAAAGTATATTTTGCTGTTATGGGTCGGAATGTTCTATATATTATCATTAAGCACATTTAGTCTGTAGTGACATTCATGTTCATGTTATTGATTTACTTATAGATTCTCTGTACAGATGATCTATTAGAACTTCATATTGTAGCCTGGGAATACTTCTTAACAGCTCATGACTTCACTCTCTGAGTCCTCAGGTTTTCTCTCTACTTCCTTTGGAATATATAAAATGTCTTTGGAACAGAGAGTACTTTTCATCCTGAGTTTTACAAAATTCAACTAATCTAAAAGCCTTGTGTTGTTGCTGTCATATAAAATGTCTTTTCCTGGGGCGCCTGGGTGGCTCAGTGGGTTGGGCCTCTGCCTTCGGCACAGGTCATGATCTCAGCATCCTGGGATTGAGCCCCACATCAGGCTCTCTGCTGTGTGGGGAGCCTGCTTCCCTCTCTCTCTGCCTGCCTCTCTGCCTACTTGTGATCTCTCTGTCAAATAAATAAATAAAATCTTTTTTAAAAAGTTTGTTCTTGAATTACGTATGAACTTCTCAAGACCATCTTCACTTGTGATGCCAACTGAAAATCTGAGGGTCCTACAAACCATTCTGTTTCAATTGTTTGCTAAAAATGCCAATGGAAAAAAGACAGCCTCTTCAACAAATGGTGTTGGGAAAAAGCCAAACGCAGAAGAATGAAACTAGACCACTTTCTTGCACCATACACGAAAATAAATTTTAAGAAGATGAAAGATGTAAACGTGAGAAAGGAATCCATCAAAATCCTGAGGATAGAACAGGCAGCAACCTCTTTGCCATCTGCCATAAAAACTTCTTTCTAGATAGGCCTCCTTAGCAAGAGAAACAAAAGGGAAATAAACTCTTGAGTCTTTACTCAAAATAAAAATCTTCTGCACAGCAAAGAGAAAAATCTAGAAACCTAAAAGACAACGTGCAGAATGGGAGATGATATTCACAAATGAAATATCTGATAGAGGGTTAATATCCAAAATATATATAAATCTCAACTCCCAGAGGGGCCTGGGTGCCTCAGTTGTTAACTGTCTGCATTTGGCTCAGGTTGTGATCCCAGGGTCCTGAGATTAAGCCCCACATTTGTCGTCTTTCTCAGTAAGAAGCATGCTTCTCCCTCTCCCACTCATGTGTTTGTGTTTTTTCTCTTACTGTGTCTCTCTCTGTCCTATAAATAAATATAATCATTAATTTTTTAAATAAAATCAAATAAAACTCAACACCCAAGAACAGTTAAGTCAGTTAAAAATGGGCAGAAGATATGAGTAGACATTTTTTCCCCAAAGAAGACATCCAGGGGTGCCTGGGTGGCTCAGTGGGTTAAAGCCTCTGCCTTCAGCTCAGGTCATGATCCCAGGGTACTGGGATCAAGCCCCGGATTGGGCTCTCTGCTCAGTGGGGAGCCTGTTTCCTCCTCTCTCTGCCTGCCTCTCTGCCTACTTGTGATCTCTGCCTGTCAAATAAATTAAAAAAATCTTAAAAAAAGAAGACATCCCTGTCCCACGTTGAGGTGTGAGACAGGAATCTATCAGAATCCTAGAGGAGAACATAGGCAGTAACCTCTTTGATATCAGCCACAGCAACTTCTTTCAACATATGTCTCCAAAGGCCAAGGAAACAAAAGCAAAATGAACTTTTGGGACTTCATCAAGATCAAAAGCTTCTGCACAGCAAAGGAAACAGTCAACAAAACAAAAAGGCAACCCACGGAATGGGAGAAGATATTTGCAAATGACAGTACAGACAAAAGGTTGATATCCAGGATCTATAAAGAACTTCTCAAACTCAACACACACAAAACAGATAATCATATCGAAAAATGGGCAGAAGATATGAACAGACACTTCTCCAACGAAGACATACAAATGGCTATCAGACACATGAAAAAATGTTCATCATCACTAGCCATCAGGGAGATTCAAATTAAAACTACATTGAGATACCACCTGACACCAGTTAGAATGGCCAAAATTAGCAAGACAGGAAACAACGTGTGTTGGAGAGGATGTGGAGAAAGGGGAACCCTCTTCCACCGTTGGTGGGAATGCAAGTTAGTGCAGCCACTTTGGAGAACAGTGTGGAGATTCCTGAATAAATTAAGAATAGAGCTTCCCTATGACCCTGCAATTGCACTGCTGGGTATTTACCCCAAAGATAGAGATGTAGTGAAAAGAAGGGCCATCTGTACCCCAATGTTTATTGCAGCAATGGCTATGGTCGACAAACTGTGGAAAGAACCAAGATGCCCTTCAACGGATGAATCAATAAGGAAGAAGTGGTACATATGCACAATGGAGTATTATGCCTCCATTAGAAAGGATGAATACCCATCTTTTGTAGCAACATGGACGGGACTGGAAGAGATTATGCTGAGCGAAATAAGTCAAGCAGAGAGAGTCAAGTATCATATGGTCTCACTTATTTGTGGAGCATAACAAAGAACAAAGAGGACATGGGGAGATGGAGAGGAGAGGGAGTTGAGGGAAACTGGAAGGGGAGATGAACCATGAGAGACTATGGACTCTGAAAAGCAACCAGAGGGTTTTGAAGGGGCGGGAGGGGGTTGGGAGGTTGAGGAACCAGGTGGTGGGTAATAGGGAGGGCACGTACTGCATGGAGCCCTGGGTGTGATGCCAAAACAATGAACACTGTTATGCTGTAAATAAACAAATTAAAAAAAAAAAGACATCCCAATAACTAACAAACACATGAAAAGATGTTCAACATCATTCATCATCACGGAAATAAAAATCGAAACTGCAATAAGGTATCACTCCATGCCAGTCAGAATGGCTAAACTAAACACAGTAGACAACAGGTGTTCACAAGGATGTAGAGAAAGAGGGAACTCTCCTCTACTATTGGTGGTAATGCAAACTGGTGCAGGCATACTGGAAAACAGTATGGAAGTTGTTAAAAAAGTTGAATATACAACTGCATTTTGATCCAGCAATTGCACTTCTAGGTATTTGACCAAAGAATACAAAAATACTAATTTGAAGGGATACATACACCTCTATGTTTACAGCAACACTATCAACAATAGTCAAATTATGGGGGGAGAAAACCAAATGTACACTGAATGATGGATGGGTAAAGACAATGTGGTTTGCATACAAAATGGAATATTACTCAAACATCAAAAATGAAATCTTGTCATTCTCAAAGACGTTTATTGAGCTGGAGTGTATTAGGCTAAGTGAAATAAGTCAGGGAAAGACAAAAGCCATATGATTTTACTCATAGGTGAAATTTAAGAAACAAAAACTCTGAACATATGTGTGCCAGGGGGTGAGGGTGAGAAGGAAATAACCTATAAGAGACTTCTAACTGTAGAGAAGAAATTGAGGGTTGTTGGAAGGAAGTAGGTGGGGAATGGGCTAAATGAGTGATGGGTATCCAGGAACATATTTGTTATATGATCAAAATAAAAAGAAATATGAGATTTAAGATCCATATAGAGCAAAAACCCTTCCTGTTTTTCTTTTTTTTTTCTTTTTTTTTCCATTTTATTTATTTTTTCAGCGTAACAGTATTCATTCTTTTTGCACAACACCCAGTGCTCCATGCAAAACGTGCCCTCCCCATTACCCACCACCTGTTCCCCCAACCTCCCACCCCTGACCCTTCAAAACCCTCAGGTTCTTTTTCAGAGTCCATAGTCTCTTATGGTTCGCCTCCCCTCCCCAATGTCCATAGCCCGCTCCCCCTCTCCCAATCCCACCTCCCCCCAGCAACCCCCAGTTTGTTTTGTGAGATTAAGAGTCATTTATGGTTTGTCTCCCTCCCAATCCCATCTTGTTTCATTTATTCTTCTCCTATCCCCCTAACCCCCCATGTTGCTGTTCCATGTCCTCATATCAGGGAGATCATATGATAGTTGTCTTTCTCCGATTGACTTATTTCACTAAGCATGATACGCTCTAGTTCCATCCACGTCGTCGCAAATGGCATGATTTCATTTCTTTTGATGGCTGCATAGTATTCCATTGTGTATATATACCACCTCTTCTTTATCCATTCATCTGTTGATGGACATCTAGGTTCTTTCCATAGTCTGGCTATTGTAGTCATTGCTGCTATAAACATTCGGGTACACGTGCCCCTTCGGATCACTATGTTTGTATCTTTAGGGTAAATACCCAGTAGTGCAATGGCTGGGTCATAGGGTAGTTCTATTTTCAACATTTTGAGGAACCTCCATGCTGTTTTCCAGAGTGGTTGGACCAGCTTGCATTCCCACCAACAGTGGAGGAGGGTTCCCCTTTCTCCACATCCTCGCCAGCATCTGTCATTTCCTGACTTGTTAATTTTAGCCATTCTGACTGGTGTGAGGTGATATCTCATTGTGGTTTTGATTGGTATTTCCCTGATGCCGAGTGACGTGGAGCACTTTTTCATGTGTCTGTTGGCCATCTGGATGTCTTCTTTGCAGAAATGTCTGTTCATGTCCTCTGCCCATTTCTTGATTGGATTGTTTGTTCTTTGGGTGTTGAGTTTGCTAAGTTCCTTATAGATTTTGGATACTAGCCCTTTATCTGATATGTCGTTTGCAAATATCTTCTCCCATTCTGTCAGTTGTCTTTTGGTTTTGTTAACTGTTTCCTTGGCTGTGCAAAAGCTTTTGATCTTGATGAAATCCCAATAGTTCGAAGCAAGGGCAAAAATGAACTATTGGGATTTCATCAAGACCTTCCTGTTTTTCAAATAAATAATTATCTAATTAGAAAAACCAACCTTAACAGATCCCTTTATTAACTTTGAAAGATAGTTCATTAAGATCAGTCTATAAAATTCCTTAGCATTGCCTGTATACCAGCAATGGTGATTTAGGGAAAATAAACAACTATTTTCAGTAAAAAGTAAGTTTAAAACACATATTTCATAGTAACTTACAATACAAAAAAATTCTTATATGGATAAAATAAAGGACAAGAAAATGATTAGAAGAAATAGGTATTCTGTGTTCAAGGATGGCATCACAATATTAAAACCATGCCAATACTCTTTGCTCTCTCTCTCTCTCTCTCTCTGCTCTCTCTATATATAGCATATATATAAAACAATAATTCTGTTACACTGAAAAGAAATATATATATAAATATATATATAATATATAATATATGTATATACATATTATATGGATTTATATTATATATTTATAAATATATTTATTTATATTTATATTTATTTACATTTATATATATTTATATTATAAATCCATATAATATTTATATATTATATATATAACATTTATATATATTACATTTATATATATTTATATATATTATATACATTTATATATATATTATATATAATTATATATATAATATAATATAATATAATTATATATAATATATTACATTTATATATATTACATTTATATATATTATATATATAATATATATATAAAATATAAAACCATGCCAATACTCTTTGCTATATATATAGATATATAGCAAAGAATATATATATATATTTCTTTTCAGTGTAACAGAATTCATTGTTTTTGCACTAGACCCAGTGCTTCATGCAATACATGCCCTCCTTAATACCCACCACCTGGCTCACCCAACATCCCACACCCTGCCCCTTCAAAACCCTCAGGTGGTTTTTCAGAGTCCATAGTCTCTCATGGTTCACCTCCCCTTCCAATTTCCCTCAACTCACTTCTCCTCTCCATTTCCCTATATCCTCCATGTTATTTGTTATGCTCCACAAATAAGTGAAACGATATGACAAATGACTTTATCTACTTGACTTATTTCACTCAAAATTATCTCTTCCAGTCCTGGCCATGTTGATACAAAAGTTGGGTATTCATCCTTTCTGAGGGAGGCATAATACTCCATAGTGTATATGGACCACATCTTCCTTATCCATGAATCCATTGAAGGTCATCTTGGTTCTCTCCACAGTTTGGCGACTTTGGCCATTGCAGCTATAAACATTGGGGTACAGATGACCCTTCTTTTCACTGCATCTGTATCTTTGGGGTAAATACCCAGTAGTGCAATTGCAGGGTCATAGGGAAGTTCTATTTTTCAATTTATTGAGGAATCTCCACACTGTTCTCCAAAGTGGCTGCACTAACTTGCATTCCCACCAACAGTGTAATAGGGTTCCCCTTTCTCCACATCATCTCCAACACATGTTGTTTCCTGTCTTGCTAATTTTGGCCATTCCAACTGGTGTAAGGTAGTATTTCAATGTGGTTTTGATTTTAATCTTCCTGATAGCTAGTGATGATGAACATTTTTTCATGTGTCTGATACCCATTTGTATGTCCTCATTGGAGAAGTATCTGTTCGTGTCTTCTGTCCATTTTTTGACATGATTATCTGTTTTGCATGTGTTGAGTTTCAGAAGTTCTTTATAGATCCTGGATATCAACCTTTTGCCTGTACTGACATTTGCAAATATCTTCTCCCATCCCATGGGTTACCTCTTTATTTTGTTGACTGTTTACTTTGCTGAGCAGAAGCTGTTGATCTTGATGAAGTCCCAAAAGTTCATTTTCACTTTTGTTTCCTTTGCCTTTGGAGACATATCTTGAAAGAAGTTACTGTGGCTGATATCGAGGAGGTTACTGTCTATGTTCTCCTCTAGGATTCTGATGGATTCCTGTCTCACATTGAGGACTTTTATACATTTTGAGTGTATCTTTGTGTATGGTGTATGAGAATGGTCGAGTTTCATTCTTCTACAGATAGCTTTCAAATTTTCCCAGCACCATTTATTGAAGAGACTGCCTTTTTTCCATTGAATATTTTTTCCTGTTTTGTCGAAGATTATTTGACCATAGAGTTGAGGGTCCATATCTGGGCTCTCCACTCTGTTCCGCTGGTCTATGTGTCTATTTTTATGCCAGTACCATGCTGTCTTGGTGATCACAGCTTTGTAGTAAAGCTTGAAATCAGGGAACGTGATGCCGCCAGTTTTGTTTTTGTTTTTTGACACTTCCTTAGTAATTTGGGGTCTCTTCTGATTCCATACAAATTTTAGGATTGTTTGCTCCAGCTCTTTGAAAAATACTGGTGGAATTTTGATCGGAATGGCATTAAAAGTATAGATTGCTCTAGGCAGTATAGACATTTTAACAATGTTTATTCTTCCGATCCAAGAGCATGGAATAGTCTTCCATCTTTTTGTGTCTTCTTCAATTTCTTTCATGAGTATTCTGTAGTTCCTCAAGTACAGATCCTTTATCTCTTTGGTTATGTGTATTCCCAGGTATCTTATCGTTCTTGGTGCTATGGTAAATGGAATCAATTCTCTAAGTTCCCTTTCTGTAATTTCATTATTAGTGTATAAAAAATCCATTGATTTCTGTACATTGACTTGGTATCCTGCCATGTTACTGAATTTCTCTATGAGTTCTAGTAGTTTGGGGGTGGAATCTTTGGGGTTTTTCATATAAAGAATCATGTCATCTGCGAAGAGAGAGAGTTTGACTTCTTCCTTGCCAATTTGGATACATTTTATTTCTCTTTGTTGTCTGATTGCCATTGCTAGGACTTCTAATACTATATTGAACGAGAGTGGTGAGAGTGGGCATCCTTTTTGTGTTCCTGATCTCAATGGGAATGCTGTGAGCATTTTCCCATTGAGGATGATATTTGCTGTGGGTCTTTCATACATAGATTTTATGATATATATTTTTAATATTTATTTTACAAATTTAATACTACTTACTGTTAAATCATAACAGTATATAAAGAAATCATCGTCTCATTATGGATCTCAAATCCCAACTTACATTATATAGAATCTTAAAATCTGATAAAGGATAAAATGTAGGACAAAATTACTATTACCTTGTGCAGAGAAAAATTGCTCAGTACACAGAGAAAAGTAAATTTATATTGCTATTTACAGATATACAGAAAATTGTCCACTGTTGATTAAAGTTAATTCATTAAGGAATGTTATATTATAGAATTATTTGAACATAATATAAAATAATCTATTTCTTGTAAGGAATGGACAGATTTCTTCACCAAAAGATTAAGGAAATGGTAGTTAGTTACACTAAAATTATAAAAATTAATCTATTAAAAGGCATCATGGTCAAAATTAACACAATGATACAGACTGAAAGAAGATAATCTACACACTTAAAGCAAACAAAACGAGGGCGCCTGGGTGGCTCAGTGGGTTAAAGCCTCTGCTTTCAGCTCAGGTCATGATCCCGGGGTCCTTTGTTCAAGCCCCACATCGGGCTCTCTGCACAGCTGGGAGTCTATTTCCCTCTCTCTCTCTCTGCCTGCCTCTCTGCCTACTTGTGATCTGTCAAATAAATAAATAAAATCTTTAGAAAAAGAAAAAAAATAAAACAAACAAAATAATAGAATCTAAAATGTTTAAGAAATTTCTACATATCATTGAAGAGACATCAATTTAACTAAAAATCATGGAAATAAAATTTGGGATGTTAATTGAGTCTGGTGGTTGGTATTATGGAGGGCACATATTGCATTGTGCACTGGGTATGGTACATAAACAATGAATTCTGGAGCACTGAAAATAAATTTTGAAAATAAATAAAAATTAAAACAAAACAAGCAAACCAAATCAATAAAGTACCACTCTGTAAAATAGAATAGCAAAATTTTGGGGGCTGAATAATATTAAACGGAGTGATGAATGTGGACATGTAATTTTTTTCTAAATTACCACTTGTAATATAGTTGGGTTTGGCATCTTTGGGTACAATATACTGGTATCAGCTAATTTATATTTAAGAATCATGGTCATTGATATAAACATAAATTCTCAGAATTATCAAGATAATGAAAATAATGCAAATAACTTGAAATTTGCTTTGAGTTATGAATAACAGATTCTCCAAAGTATGGGACTTAACCACAAAATTTATTTTTTCTTTTTTTTAGTAAAATGCTTAGATTTAAGTAGTTTGTGATAGAAGATAAAACTTAAGCATTTCTTAATAAATCTTAGGTTAAATAAAATAAACAAGTTATGACATCTTCAATGACATCAAGAATTATTTTCAAGGCATAGAAATAAAAACCAGGTAATACTGCAATATATAAAATTTAAATAATGACTTCAAATAGGTATTTTCATGTGTGGAAATGTGATAAATATTAAATAGCATTATAAATCACTGTAGAAAGAGGGTCCAATGCAACACAAAATTTTGTGAAAATTGGAATATCTATGTAACAACATGAAATTATTCCATTATTTTGCTTTTTTCAAAAAGTATTTTATTTATTTATTTGACAGAGAGACAGAGATCACAAGTAGGCAGAGAGGAAGGCAGAGAGAGAGGGGGAAGTAGGTTCCCTGCTGAGCAGAGAGCCCAACAGGGTGCTTGATCCCAGAACCCTGGGTTCATGACCTGAGCTGAAGGCAGAGGCTTTAAACCACTGAGCCACCCAGGCGCCCCTATTATTTTGCTTTTACAAGAGATACATTAATGACTTTAAGGCAATTTATTGAAGAGGATATCTGGATGTCCAGTAAATATATAATAAATCTACCCATATCAATAAAAAAATACATATTAATATAAAAAATGAGAAATCTTTTCTCACAAACAGGTACACAAAACTTTCTTTTTAAGATTTGTTTTATTTATTTAGAAAGAGAGAAAGAGAGCATAATTGGGGGCAGGAGCAGAAGGAGAGGGAGAGAGAGAATCTCATGCAGTCTTCCCCAGTGAACAAGGAGCCTGGCATGAGGTTCAATCCCTGGACCCTGAGATCATGACCTGAGCCAAAATCAGGAGCCAGCCACTTAATCAACTGAGCCATCCGAGCACCTTTATGTTCATAAAAGTTAAAACAGCAACAACAACTGCAACAACGCCCCAAAAACAGTAATAAATGATTTTGACAATGTAGTGAAAGAAAATGTTCTTTCTATTTGCATCATTAGTGAAGATTAAAAAAAAAATCCTACGAAATTTTCTTGTATACAATTGGATGGTATTTTTGAAAGTACAGACATTTTCCTTCTAGGATATTGTTTCTATTCTATATAACTCCTAGGTGGAGAACATCATTAACAAAATGAAGGATTACTTAGAAGCTGAGGTCAATATTAAAAGAGCAGTCATTCATAGGGAAGTAATGGTTCAGAACTGGACATGATAAATATTAGATGCAGAAGTAATGTCAAAACAACATTAAAGTACAGGTATTTGGTAGCATTTGGAATTTAGAAAAAAATATTAAATTAGGATAAACAGAGGCAGTGATCATAAATGTGAACCAAAGAAAACGAGAAGGAGAACTTTGAAAATTTGGTGGAGTCTAATTATTCATGGAGGAAAAATTAACAAAACACAAAATATTTGGAGATAATAACAAGATAAGCATACCAGAATCTGAAGGGAGTAACCACAAATAGCAAGTGTCTAAATAAGAAAAAGAAAAAAATTAAAATTGTGTTGAAATCTATAGCATAGAAATCTTAAATCAAATGACTCCACAAATGAAACTACTTGAATAATCAGTTTGGAAATAATTTGTGAAATTTAAAACGTTTAGAGGTAATAAAACCCAAATCTCAATGAGTATTTATCTCTGTTCATTTTATTTTAGAATTAGAAAATCAACTTCCCCTTTGTCACTTAATGTTGTGGAGCATGTAGTGAAATATTTTGGAATTATGAAAATTATTTTAAAAGGAGATTGCAAATGGAGTTATTAATATATGAATGAGCCAAGAGATACAGGGTGACAAGTGGAGGTGTTATACTACTAATCTAGAAAGAAACTGCATTTTATTCTGTTCTCAAACATTAATAAGATTCACATTTTCAAAATAACTAATTTTATATGAGGCCTTAGGAGAAAAAAAAGGTAATAACATACATTACTATAATTAAAGACTAGGGACTGGATAACCTGGAGGGATTGAAAGTTGAAATCACAGATGACTTAGCAAAACATATTAATAGGTTTTCTAGGATTTCTCTAGGAATTTAAATGTTTTCAGTTGCTTAGTAATTCGTTCCATGTCTCCCTAGAAACATCTAGAAGGTATGTCAAGGAGGATGGTATATATTTAGAACTCTATTTCGAAGTTCAGTAAGCTGGAACTAGATGTCTTTCAAAAGCTACATACTAGAAATTTTGTTACTCTGAAGTCCTCCAAATAGAGAAGTAATTTTCCATGTTGACCTGCAATTTATATTTGTATACTGTCGGTAAAACTATGTAATATATTTCTTATATTTAATACAGGGGATTGTAAATGTTAAATTAAATAATAACTGCAATGATGCAAAGAAAATGAAGACAGTATTTAGAGCAATAAAATATATGCTAGCTATAGTCCTTTGCAAGACTCTAGTGGATTTACCCTATTCATGTTTTCAGTCACTTATGGGAATCTTACAGATTCCCCCTGTATGCAAACATCTATTGTTTACTCATTCCATAAAAATGAAACATACACTTTACCAATTAAGAACCAAGAATCTAGTAAGGAAGACAGAATATTAAAAAATAAATTGCAGTAGAGTAACAGTGGAACTTACTGAAAGTCTAAAAAAAGTGTGATAAGACACGTGCAAAAAAGATAATTCAGATCTAATGAACATACACTGAATGACACTTTAATGAAGAATTCATAAAAATTAATACATTCTAACTTACAACAACTCTCTAAGGCAGGCAGGCGGATAAAACAATCTCAGAGAGGTTAATTAACTTGCCTGATGACACAAGAGTTAGTGATAGATCAAGATTGCAAACTCATGTTTGTCTGATCTTAAGGTCCACAATATTAGTTTTTTATATGGAACAGAGTTAGATGTCACACATCTTCTGTAATTTATTTATTTATTTTAAATTTTAAAATTAATTTTATTCCTTCATGTAACACCCAGTGCTCCATGAAACATGTGCAGGACTTGCTATCTACAGAATGAAGAAAGAAACATAAGAAAAATGCATGTGTGTTGAAACTTGAAGGACAAATATGATATGATTTACAAAGGCAAAGGATTGTGAAACAAGAAATACATTACTTTTTAAGATTTTAAAAATTATTTATTTATTTATTTTAGACAGAGAGATCATAAGCAGGAGGGGAGGGTAGAGGGAGAAGCAGACTTTCCACAGAGCAGGGAGCCTGCTCCAGGACTGGAGCCCAGGACCCTGGGATCATGACCTGAGTTGAAAGCAGACATTTAATACACTGAGCCACCCAGGTGCCCAGAAGAAAGATATCCTGAGAAATGAAAAACTCCTGAGTAGGGATATACCTTCAGATTTATGTGTTGTATCTCTGGGATCTGAATGTAGAAATGTGTGGAATTGATATTGGGAAATGGAGAACACATTGAATTTAAATAAAGACTTGAATGACTCTGCAATACCTCACAAACAAGATCAATAAGAAGATACTGCAAAAAATTTGAGCCACTTAACACTTTTGAGAAAAATAATTATATAATCTAATGATCCTTTGGGGGAAACCCAAAAAGATGGTATCGAATGACTGAAAAATAGAAAATCAGAATTTGTTCATAATGTCAGTGGTACAGATTCAATTTTTTTTCTCTAGTACTGATGAACTTTTTCAAAAGCTATCAGCAATCTTTTTTTCTGAGACGTGGTTTACTCTTCTATCAGGAGACAAGGGGAGTTTTATATATAACATAAGTGTCTAATTCTTGCGTCTGTGGTGAGATTATAATGGTCATTCCTTGAATGTGGCACATTTAGCAGAGAAGTAAGCCCAGTGACCCTGATCTGCATTAAATCAAAAATCTCTTGTTTTATTTTTTTTCTCTCCCCTGTTCCTCTCAGCTTCTCTTCAGTCTAAGTTTTTTTTTTCCTTTATAATTCACTGACTTTCAGTATTCTATTGTGTGAGGTCTTAACTAACAAGACTCTCCTCATCTTCTGTGTCTATCCCACTTCCTTTAATTTCCTTTTTAATCTGTATGTATGAAAAATATCTGTAAGTATAAAAAACTGTTTAGCTACCATTATGTTGTATATTTTTCAAGATATTTTTGACAAACAATGACTTTTTATTCCAAAATATGAGCATTTATGATGTTAATAAGTTTGTGAGGAAATTATTATACAACATATATAGAGATATAGCATGCATTATATCCATAAGTGCTTAGCTCTAACATCTATACTGAGCTATTATATATTATGTACATAAAAGAGAATGTATTCTTCTGAATATCCTATAACTAGGACTTTGTTTATGAAAGTTTCAACTGGAGAAGTCTGAGTTTACTGCTTGCAAATACGTGCCTTAACAACCATAAAATGGTGTTCACTCTAGTTTCATGTGAGAGGGCAGTAAAGAAAATGAGAGTTTGTAGTGTGGTTTCAACAAAAAGTGAGGTAATGCAATACAACATAATAACATAAAATTCCTGTATCCTTTTCTTCATGTTCAGATTGAAGCAAAAAAATGGAATAAAAAAAATAAAAAAAAATGGAATGATTGAAGGGCTATACAGGCCCTATCTCTCCACTTACTAAATTAAGCATTTCGTTGCTCTGTTTCTAAATAGCAATTCAAAACTGTGTCTCATAAATAGAAACTACCTAGTCTTAATTAGTCCTACTGTCCCCACACTGCTATTCTTCAGTGGGGTTTTAATATGGACTAAATGAAGTGGTGATCTTGCTTATGTGAAGAGACTGTGAAGAGGTGTAGTACTAAAATAGATCAGAGTTTGTTAGTGCATATGGATGGGAAAATAAAGTTATGATCAGAAACAGAGATGGCAAATGAGACCTAATTATAGAGTCATTTACTCTCATTTATTAATAAAGAAGTCAAGGGCAGCAGAGTACTAAAAGATTGTAACACTTCCTTAAGCAATTTGTCTTTTATAAGCTACTCCAAAGAAATTTGATATATGGTTTTGAAATAAAATAAACTGCAGGATGGTAGCAACATTTTAGTTCTTCCAATGGTTCCACCCGTGTCATAGGATTGACCCTAATTAAGTAGAAAGATAAATAAGAAGACAATTAGATACAGAAAAAAAGGCACAGAGCCCATGGAGTTTCTCAGACTCTGTAGCTTTATTGGAATTCTTAATCTTCTAATTTAAAGACTAGTTAAGTATGTAATTTTGGTCCAACCTGAAAGAGTCAATGTATCTGGAATTCTGCGTATAATTGAAGGATGCACACCAATTGCTTAAAATCATACCTAATAGGGAAAAAATGACCATAGATCTGTTAGAATTAAATTAATCACACTACTTGAGGTGGGAGGGTGCTAAGACTTATAAGATTAATAAAAGCAGCCACGAGGTCTTTTCTCCTTTGGATGCTTGTCTGCCTCCCACCCCCCAGTCCAGCAATCCATTTCCACAGCCATAACATAACATTTAGTAGATCACCCAGGCCAGCACACAATACAGGACTCTGAAACCAACCATCCCCTTTTTGCAGGAGAGGAAAGGCGAGGGCAGAAAGGAAGACATCTGAACCCCAATATAAAAATCACAATAATTTCCTATAAAATATGCCTTGGTTTATTATCTATTGAATATGATCATTAAATCTCTGCTTTCATTTAATCTACATCCTAATGAAGAAAAACAGACAAAAATCAGATAAATTAGTTTGGTGTGAGATGGGAGAAAGAATAAGAAGAATAAAAACAAAGCAATATTATTGAGAGGTCAGAAAGGCTTTATGAAGCAGAAAGCATTTAGATAAGAGCCTGAAAGTATTAAGAGATTGGTCTAAGGAATAGGGAATGGTCAGAAAGAACAGCTAATAGAAACACACTGGGTTAGAGCATACCATGTGTGTTCCAGAAATGAGGAGACCAGTGTGGCTGGTTGTAAGTGAGCCAAGGAGTTGGTAGGAACAAGGAGATTAAGGTAGGAGTATGATAAGTTCCATTTTGAGCACACTGAAGATAAAATGCTCTATTATTTATGTGAAATCCAGGCAAAAAAAATCAGGCAAAACATACTTTAGAGATAGATATTAAACTATACGTTGCATGTGGGGGGTGAGGGACTATGAAAGAATATGAGGAAATCTTTTGGGGAAAAGGTCTGTATATTCATCTAAGTATTAGCCACATAGGTTCAAACATGTATCAAATTTCATCCATGGTATACTTAAGATGAGTTCAGTCAACTCACCTTTCTATATGTATGTTCACTTTCATAAGAAGTTTTTACAAATACCAGGAGACAACATAATTGTAAGCCACCCCCAATAAAATTAATACATATATTTACTGATGATGTTAAAAGATAAAAATAAGTATGTAGCAATATTTTTATGCCATAGACATTTATTTCATTAGTAATTCATTTAAAACATTTTATATACTTTGACCTTGTATAAAAGGACAAGTTTTCATTAATAATTTAGCAGCAAAAAAGCAAAACAAAACAAACCAAAATTTAGCAACAAGGAACATGTTGTAATCAGATTGTATTTATAACATACAATACTTTATGTAACATAAAATATTATATATGTAATGTATGCATTCCTTACCTATGAGAGAAATATATATATGTTGGTTAAAATATTTTGAGTTCATTGAAAAATCAGTGATCTTAATTTCAACATTTTTCATTTATTTTGCATGCTACATGTTCATTATTTTTAAATATGTTTTATATTTAATAATATATATACATATATATTTATTTATATGTAATGTGTTATTTGTTTCAGGGGTACAGGTCTGTGACTCATCAGTCTTACACAATTTACAGTTTTCACCATAGCATATACCTTCCTCAATGTCCATCGCCCAGCTACCCCATCTCTCCCACCTCCACTTCAGGCACCCTCAGTTTGTTTCCTAAGATTAAGTGTCTCTTATGGTTTTTCTCCCTCTGGTTTTGTCTTGCTTCATTTTTTGTCTCTTCCCCAATGATCCTCTGCCTTGTTTCTTAAATTCCATATATCAGTGAGATTGTATGATAATTGTTCTCCTCTGATTGACTTATTTAGCTTAGCACAATAACCTCTAGTTCCATCCACATTGTTGAAATTGACAATATTTCTATTTGTTGAAGGCTGCATAATATTCCATTTTGTGTACATATAGATATAGATGATATAGATACAGATATAGATATATAGAAACTACATCTTCCTTATCCATTCTTCTGTTGATGGACATTATGCTCCATTCAATAGTCTGGCTATTGTGGACATTGCTGCTATAAACATTGGGGTTCATATGCCCCTTCAGGTCACTACATTTTTCTCTTTGGGGTAAATAGCCAGTAGTGCAATAGCCAGTAGTTACTGGGTCCTAGACTACCTCTGTTTTCAACTTTTTGAGGAAACTGCATGCTGTTTTCCAGAATGGCTGAACCATCTTGCATTCCCACCAACAGTGCAGGAGGGTTCCTCTTCCTCTGCTTCCTTATCAACATATATCATTTCCTGGCTTGTCAATTTATTTTAAGTCTAAATGGGACCTTTTAGGGACACATACATGGCTCAGTTGGTTAAGCATTTGCCTTTGGCTCAGGTCATAATTCCAGGATCCTAACATTTGTTTTGCAGGGAGCATATTTCTCCTTCTTATTGCTGTTCATGTACTCCCTCACTCTCTTTCTCTTTCTCTCAAATAAATGAATAACAAAATAAAGAAGTGAAATTTTTTTTAAGATTTTACTTATTTATTTAACAGACAGAGATAACAAGTAGGCAGAGAGGCAGAAAGGCAGAGAGAGAGATGCGGGGCTCGATCCCAGGTCTCCGGGATCATGACCTGAGCTGAAGGCAGAGGCTTTAACCCACTGAACCACACAGGTGCCCCAAATAAGTGAAATCTTAAAAAATAATAAAAGGGCTCTTTTAGTGGTATTAAGCTAACAGAATTGTTTTTGCTAGACATTAATACAAAGCAGGTAATGATCCCTTCACTTCTCTCCATTACTGTGGCCTAGACCATTAAAGCTTTAAGTCCTAAATCACACCCTAAGTTATGAAAGTTCCACTTAAAGTTAAAAAATTTAGAGAACACGTAAAACAAAGAATAGTAAAATCACCTTTTAAATCACAGTTTTTGTCAAATAAAATGTACATTGTTAGTAAATGTGGCAGAACCACATGGAAAGATTTCATTTTCCAAAGATTCAAACTAAAACATCAAACACACTTATTTAAATGCTTCCCAGAGGTGATAAGACCCACACAAATAGAAAGAAAGGAAACATTTTCCTTGATCATTGAAGAGAACAACAAAAAAATTTAAAAAATAATTATTGAGAAGGTATGAAATAAAAACAGACACATAGACGAGTGGAATAGAGTAGAGAGCCCAGATATGGACCCTCAACTCTATGATCAAATAATCTTCAACAAAACAGGAAAAAATATACAGTGGAAAAAAGACAGTCTCTTCAATAAATAATGCTGGGAAAACTGGACAGCTAAATGTAGAAGAATGAAACTCGACCATTCTCTTACACCGTACACAAAGATAAACTCAAAATGGATAAAAGACCTCAATGTGAGACAGGAGTCCATCAGACTCCTAGAGGAGAACATAGGCAGTTACCTCTTCGATATCAGCCACAGCAACTTCTTTCAAGATATGTCTCCAAAGGCCAAGGAAACAAAAGCGAAAATGAACTTTTGGGACTTCATCAAGATCAAAAGCTTCTGCACAGCAAAGGAAACAGTCCACAAAACAAAGAGGCAACCCACGGAATGGGAGAAGATATTTGCAAATGACAGTACAGACAAAGGGTTGATATCCAGGATCTATAAAGAACTCCTCAAACTCAGCACACGCAAAACAGATAATCATATCAAAAAAAAAAAAATGGGCAGAAGATATGAACAGACACTTCTCCAATGAAGACATACAAATGGCTATCAGACACATGAAAAAATGTTCATCATCACTAGCCATCAGGGAGATTCAAATTAAAACCACATTGAGATACCACCTGACACCAGTTAGAATGGCCAAAATTAGCAAGACAGGAAACAACGTGTGTTGGAGAGGATGTGGCTAAAGGGGAACCCTCTTCCATTGTTGGTGGGCATGCAAGTTGGTGCAGCCACTTTGGAGAAGAGTGTGGAGATTCTGTAAGAAATTAAAAATAGAGCTTCCTTATGATCCTGCAATTGCACTACTGGGTATTTACCCCAAAGATACAGATGCAGTGGAAAGAAGGGGCATCTGTACTCCAACGTTTATAGCAGCAATGGCCATGGTCACCAAGCTGTGGAAAGATTCAAGATGCCCTTCATCGGACGAATGAATAAGGAAGATGTGGTCCATATACACGATGGAGTATTATGCCTCCATCAGAAAGGATGAATACCTAACTTATAGCAACATGGATGGGACTGGAAGAGATTATGCTGAGTTAAATAAGTCAATCAGAGAGAATCAAGTATCATATGGTTTCACTTATTTGTGGAGCATAACAAATAACATGGAGGACATGGGGAGGTTGAGAGGAGAAGGGAGTTGAGGCAAATTGGAAGGGGAGATGAACCATGAGAGACTATAGACTCTGAAAAACAACCAGAGGGTTTTGAAGGGGTGGGGGTGTGGGACGTTGAGGAACCAGGTGGTGGGTAATAGGGAGGGCACATATTGCATGGAGCACTGGGTGTTGTGCAAAAACAATGAATATTGTTATGTTGAAAATAAATTAAAAAAAACAAACATAAGGAGACTCACTGGATTTGATAAAATAATGGAAATATCTGGAAGACATTGCAGAGAAAAAAGAGTGAAAAATCAATCAGGTAGAAATGAAAATTACAACTGAGATTCAAAATCAACTGTATGTAATGACCACAAGGAGGTAAGAAGCACAGGAATGAGTAAGTGGCATAGAAGATGGAATTATGGAAAATAATAAAGCCAAACATAAAAGAGATAGAAAGATAACAAATCATGAGTAGACTTGGGAGCTCAATGACTCTGAAAAATGTAACCACATTCATATCATGGGAGTACCAGAAGAAAAGAGAAAAGGCAAAGACAAAAGACGAAAATGGATCAGACCTATCTCCAGAAACAATAACAAGTAGAAAAATGGCACTAAATACATATTAATCAATAATTACTCTGAATGTAAGTAGACTAAATTCTCTAATTGAAACACAAAGGACATCAGAATGGATACAAACAAAAACAAAAACAAAACAAAACAAACAAACAAAGAAACCCATCAATATGATACCAGAAAGACAATCATTTTAGACCAAAAGACACCTGCACGTTGTAAGTGAAGGAATGGAAAATATATGTTAAGCTTTATTTTATTTTTCCAGTGGTCTAAGAGTCACTGTATATGCATCACACCCAGCGCTCCATGCACTACATGCCCTCCCTAATACTCAACACTAGGCTCATTCGACGCTTCTCCCTCCACTCTAAAACCATCAGTTTGTTTCCCTGAGTCCACTGTCTCTCATGGTTCATCTCCCCCACCAATTTCCCTCAACTACCTTAGCCTCTCTTTCTCCCAATGTCCTCCATGTTATTTCTTATGCCCCACAAGTAAGTGAAACCATATGATAAATGACTCCCTCTGCTTGACTTATTTCACTCAGCATAAACTCCTCAAGTCCCATCCATTTTGATACAAAAGTTGAGTATTCATCCTTTCTGATGATTGCATGATAGTCCATTGTATATATGGACCATATCTTCTTTATCCATTCTTCTGTTGAAGGGCATCTTGGCTCTTTCCACAGTTTGGTAACTGTGGCCATTCCTACTATGAACATTGGGGTACAGATGGCCCTTCTTTACACTATATCTGTATCTTTCAGGTAAATACCCAGTAGTATAATTGCAGGGTCATAGGGCAGCTCTATTTTTAATTTCTTAAGGAATATCCAACACTGTGTTCCAAAGTGGCTGCACCAACTTGCATTCCCACGAATAGTGTGTGAGGGCGCCCCTTTCTCCACATCCTCTCCAAAATTTGTTGTTTACTGTCTTGTTAATTTTGGGCCATTTTAAATGATGTAAAGTGGTAGCTCCATGTGGTTTTGATTTGAATCTCCCTGATGGCTAGTGATGATGAACATTTTTTCAAGTGCCTGTTAGCCATTTGTATGTCTTCTTTGGAGAAGCATCTGTTCATGTCTTCTGTCCTTTCTTTGTTGTGATTATCTGTTTTCTGAGTGTTAAGTTTGCGTTCTTTATAGATCTTGGATATCAGCTCTTTGTCTTTAGTGTCATTTGCAAATATCTTCTCCCATTATGTGGGGTGTCTCTTTGTTTTCTTGACTGTTTCCATTGCTGTACAGAAGCTTTGGATCTTAATGAAATCCCAAAAGTTCATTTTCTCTTTTGTTTCCTTTGTCTTTGGAGACGTGTCTTGAAAGAAGTTGCTGTGGCCGATTTCAAGGAGGTTTCTGCCGATCTTCTCCTCTAGGATTTTGATAGATTCCTGCCTCATCTTGAGGTCTTTTATCCATTTTGAGTTTATCTTTGTGTATGGTGAAAGAGAATGGTCAAGCTTCATTCTTCTATACATAGCTGTCCAATATTCCCAGCACCATTTATTCAAGAGACTGTCTTTTTTCCACTGTATATTTTTCTTGCTTTGTCAGAGATTATTTGACCATAGAGTTGTGGATCCTTATCTGGGCTTCCAACTCTGTTCTACTGGTCTATGTGTCTGTTTTTTGCCAGTACCATGATGTCTTGAGTATCACAGCTTTGTAATATAGCTTGAAATCAGGCAATATGATGCCCCCACTTTTGTTTTTCTTTTTCAATATTTCCTTAGCAATTCAGGGTCTCCTCTGGTTCCATACAAATTTTACATTGTTTGTTCCAGTCTTTGAAAAATGCTGGTCGAGCTTTCATCAGAATGGAACTGAAAGTGTAGATTGCTCTAGGCAGTATAGACATTTTGACAATGTTTATTCTTCCAGTGCATGAGCATGGAATGCTTTTTCATCTTTTTGGGTCTTCTTTGACTTCTTTCATGAAGTTTCTGTAATTCCTCAAGTACAGATCCTTTGCCTCTTTGATTAGCTTTATTCCCAGGTGTCGTATGGTTCTTGATGCTATAGTAAATGGAATCAATTCTCTAATTTCACTTTCTATATATTCATTGTTAGTGTATAAGAAAGCAACTGATTTCTGTGCACTGATTGTGTATCCTGCCACATTGCTGAATCACTGTATAAGTTCTAGTAGCTTGGGGGTGGATTCTTTTGCATTGCCCATACAAAGAATCATGTCATCTGCGAAGAGAGAGAGTTTGACTTCTTCTTCACCAATTTGAATATCTTTTATTTCTTTTGTTGTCTGATGGATGTTGCTAAGATTTCTAGTACTATGTTGAACAACAGTGGCAAGAGTGGGAATCCTTGTCAAGTTCCTGATCTCAGTAGGAAGGCTGTCAGTTTATCCCCGTTTAGAATAATACTAACTCTAGGTTTTTCATGGATAGATTTTATGAAGTTAAGGAATGTTCCCTATGTCTCTATACTCTGAGGAGTTTTAATCAGGATAGGATGCTGTATTTTGTCAAATGTTTTTTTGTTTTTGTTTTTGTTTTTTCTGCATCAATTGAGAGGACCATGTCGTTCTTCTCTCTTCTCTTGATTTGTTCTATCATACTCACTGATTTGCAAATGTCGAACCATTATTGCATCCCAGGGATAAATCCCACCTCATCATGGTGGATAATATTTTTAATGTCCTGTTGGATCCTATTAGCTAGGATCTTGTTGAGAATCTTGGCATCCATATTCATCAGGGATATTGGTATGAAATTATCCTTAGTGATGGGGTCTTTGCCTGGTTTGGGGATCAGGGTAATTCTGGCTTCACAGAAAGAGTCATGGAGTTTTCCTTCTGCTTCCACTCTTTGAAACAACTTCAGGAGAGTAGGTATTATTTCTTCTTTGAATGTTTGATAGAATTCCTCAGGGAATCCATTAGGTCCTCAACTCCTGCTTTTTCTTGTGTGGTTATTGATCATTTCTTCAATCTCATTACTAGATATTTGTCTATTCAGGTTGTCAATTTCTTCCTGATTCAGTTATGGAAATTTTTCAGTTTCCAGGAACGCATCCATTTTGTCTAGGTTGCTTAACTTATTGGCATATAGCTATTGATAATAATTTCTGATAATTATTTCTATTTCCTTGGTGTTAGTCAGGATCTCTCCCCTGTCATTTATAATTTTATTAATGTGGGCCCTCTCCCTTTTCTTTTGGATTAGTTTGGCCAGTGTTTTATTGACCTTATTGATTCTTTCCAAGAACAAGCTTCTAGTTTCATTGATGTGTTCTACTGTATCTCTAGTTTCTAACTTATTGATCTCTGCTGTAATCTTGATTATTTCCCTTCTTGTGCATAGGGTTGGCTTTGTTGTTGTTGATTTTCTAGTTATTTAATGTGCAAAGAAAGTTGGTGTGTTTGGGATTCTTTCTTTCTTTCTTTCTTTTTTTCTTTTGTTGTTGTTGTGAGGCTTGGATGGCTATGTAATTCTCCCTTAGGATCACCGTTGCCATATCCCATTGCTTTTGGACTGAAATATCTTAATTCTCATTGTTTTTCATGAATTGTTTAAGTTCTTCTTTGATTTGCTTATTGATCCAAACATTCTTACACAGGGTTGTCTTTAACTTCCAAGTGTTTGAATTTCTTCCAAACTTTTTCTTATGGTTGGGTTCCAGTTTCAAAGCCTTGTGGTCTGATAACATGCAGGGAATAATCTCAATATTTTGGTATTGGTTGAGCCCTGAATGTGACACAGTATGTTGTCTATTCTGGAGAAAGTTCCATGTGCACTTGAGAAGAATGAGTATTCTGTTGTTTTAGGATGGAATCTTCTGTACATACCTATGAGGTCCATCTGGTCCAATGTGTCATTCAAAGCTCTTGTTTCTTTATTGATTTTCTGTTTGGATGATCTGTCTATTACTGAGAGTGGTGTGTTAAGATCCCCTACTATAAATGTATTCATATCAATATGACTCTTTATTTTAACTAACAGTTGTCCTATATAGTTGGCTGCTCCCATATTGACAGCTTAAATATTTACAGTAGTTAGATATTCATGGTGAATAGACAATTTAAGAATCATTTAGTATTCCTCTGTGTTTCTCACTACAGTCTTTAGCTTAAAATCTAATTTGCCTGATACGAGAATCACTACCCCAGCCTTCTTTTGAAGCCCATTGGCATGAAAGATACTTCTCCATCCCCTCACTTTCAGTCTGGATGTATCTTTAGGTTCCAAATGTGTCTCTTCTAAACAGCATATGGATGGGTCCTGTCGTTTTATCCAGTGTGCAACCCTGTCATGTTTTATGGGAGCATTTAGGTCATTCATTTTGAGAGTGATTATTGAAATATAACTATGTATTGACATCATTTTCCTGAGAAGACCTTGTTTCTATAGATTTCCTCTGTAAATTTCTGTTCTATGTCACTCTTGGGTCCTTTCTTCTTTTATAGCTCCCCCTCTTAATATTTCTTGTAGTGTCGTTTTGGTGGTCACATAGTCTTTTAAACATTGCCAGTCTTGGAAGCTATAAATTTCTCCATTGATTTTGAATATCAGACTTGCTGGATAAAGTATTCTTAGCTACATGTTCTTCTCATTTAGTCTACTGAATATGTCTTGTCTTGCCAGGTTTCTGTGGATAGGTCTGCTGTTATCCGGATGGTCCTTCCTCTGTATGTAAGGAATCTCTTCCTTCTAGCTGCCCTTAGGACCTCTTGTCGAAATTATGATTCATGAATTTCACAATTAAGTGCTGGAGGTCTTTCTAGATTTGTTCATATTGGGAGGGTGCCCTTTCTGCCTCTAGGACATGAACATTTGTTCCATTTCCAAGACTAGGGAAATTTTCATCCACAATTTGTTCAACTCTATCTTCTAGTCTTCTCTCTTTATCCACTCCCTCTGGGATCCCAATAATTCTGACGTTGGAACATTTCATGGTTTCATTCACTTCCCTAATTCTGTTTTCATGGTTTCTAAGCTGCTTGTTCCAGGCTTTCTCTTGATCCTTCTTTTCTATCAGTTTATCTTCTACATCACCAAATTCAATCTTCTGTCTTGTTTACCTTAGCTGTTACAATATATATATTGGATTGGATGTCACTGATAACAATTTTAGTACTGCCAGATCAGTCCTTACTTCCACCCCTAGAGTTTCTATGTTGTCACTAATGGTCTTCTCCAAAATAGCCATTGCTTGGATAAATATTACCCTGAATTCCCTTTCTGACACATTGTTTATGTCCATATCCAATAATTCTGTGACAGAAGGCACAGTCTCTAATTTCTTCCTCTGTTGGGTGTTCCTCCCCCTTCTTTTGGTGAGAGGTGGTTGAGGGGATGTATAGATGAAAATATCACTCACTTTTCAGGCAAGTTGCACCCTGGTATGTTTCAGAGCATTCGGATGTCAGCACTACAAAGAAAGAAAAAAAAAAGAAATAAGAGAAAGAAAAAGAGGAAAAAATAGAAAACCCAGCCAAAATGAACCCCCAAAGTAAGATTTATAGGTACATAAATAAAAATGAACAAACAAAAATACCAACAAAAATAAAAAAAAACAAGAAAAAAAGAAAACTCAGTCAAAATGAACCCCAAGAATAAGATTTATACAGTAAAAAAGAAAAACAAATACACAGAACACTAACAGAAGAATAGGTGGGAAGATGGTTATAAACCCTCAATGTGGGCAAAGAGGTTATTTCTGTTCCTCCTGGGTGAATCTTCTTATGTTTGTTAAAGGATTCAACTTTCCAGAGATAAAGGAAAATTAAAACTCTTTTATATACAGGGGTAATATTGAATAGGGAAAAAGCATTACTTTGAAGCTTATATGTATATGTATGTATTAAAATAAAGAAACAAAAAAGAAACACAGGTATATGAATGAAAAATTTTGAAGTTAAAGTTATTATGGAGGGCGCCTGGGTGGCTCAGTGGGTTAGAGCCTCTGCCTTTGGCTCGGGTCATCATCCTGGGGTCCTGGGATCAAGCCCCACATCGGGCTCTCTACTCAGCAGGGAGCCTGCTTCCTTCTCTTTCTCTGTCTGCCTTTCTGCCTACTTGTGATCTCTGTTTGTCAAATACATAAATAAAATATTTTTTAAAAAGTGATTATGGAATATCTGGTATTAAACCTCTAGTTGTAATAGTAAGTAGGTTAAAAAAATTAAAAGAACAAGAATTGTGAGAACAAATTTTAACAAAAGGAAAAAAAGTAAGAAAAGTTAAATCTCTGAAATATACAGGTTTTGGGGCAATACTGGGAGCTTAATATATATTGTTTTCCCCTGATGTTGGGTTTTTACCATTTTATGGAGACCCTGTGGTGGTTGTCCTCTTGTTCTTTTGGCTTGTCTTTTGGGGGAGGGGTCTGTTCTGTTAGTTTTCAGTCAGTACTGCTTGGGATGAGTTGCCCTGCCCCCAATCAAGGAGCTGGGGTCTGTGGAAACCGATTTTTCAAGCTTTTGTTCTCTGGAAGTTTTTGTTCTTTGGTGGCTTTTTGTGGTTTTGCAGAGGATCAGGGCAAATAATGTCTGCATCCCTAAGTTTGTTTCCTTAGATTAAAAGTCTCTTATGAGAGGGGGGAGAAGATGGCAGAGAAGTAGGAGACACTGTTTCAACTGGTCCCCTAAAGTGAGATGGTTATCTACCAGATCACTCTGAACACACATGAAAGCAACATGAGATGTAGGATTATACATTTCTGGATCTCCATGGGTGCAGAAGACACCAGTGGAGAGGCAAAGCAGAGTGGGAATATCAGACTTATATCAGAAGATAAACAAAAGCGGGAGGGAGCCACCTGAAGGGACCCACTGGAAAGTAATACCCCAATACAAGAGTGCTCTATGATTGGGAACCAGCATTAACTTGGAGTCTGGTTAAAAGCACTCAAAAAGAGCAAAAGATCTTAAGGGGAAATTGGTGGAATTGGGCATTTAAGGGTACGGGCTTAAGCCTACAAACCTAGGATGACCACTGCCAGTGCCCTGACAGAGAGAGAGTGACGATGCATCCAAGCCTTGGTCCATGAGCTGCCAGAGCTCATGAAAGTGTTTGGGTGGCAGCACACCTAATAGAGGCTGTTGTGGATGCTAGCCAGTGCTCTCTAGAGCCACAGACTTTTTTACTCTGCACGAGCTCTCTGCAACCGTGGTCTGAGCTGTGTTCCACACTCTTCCCTGAGAGAGGTCCCTGTGGGCACTAGCTGGTGCTCTCTAGGACTGGTTAGAGTCTGAACACTCCCAGCCCCTGCCTGCAGGAAAATCTCTGTGGGAAATCTCTGGTTGGGATCTCACCCTGGTGGTTAAGACCTGCCCAGACAGCGGGTCAAAGGCAGCCTCTGTAATCTAGCTCTCTGGACTAATACTGCTTGTGGTTTTAGTAGAACCAGGGTAGAAGCGGGAGCTCCTGCAACCCCTGAGACTGTCTCTGAGGATGTGCTCTGATGGTGGGAGGTGGCAGAAAAGGAGTTTATGTGCTCTGGAGCACCCAAAGGGGAATAGACTGAGGCTTCTCTCTGAGACCGAGGTCTGGGTGCAGTTTAATTTCTTCTAAACCTCCAAAGAACAACCAAAAGCCACCAAGGGGAGAAAAAAAAAATAACTCCTGATAACAAAAGCCTGAAAAACTGGTTTCCTCAGAACTCAGCCCCTTAATAGGGTCAGGAGGACTCAACTCTAGCAAGAGTGCCTGAAAAACCATGTAGCAAGGCCCTCCCCCAGAAGGCTAGGCAAAACAAAACAAAACAAAAGAACAACCACCACAGGATCCCCGTCAAACTGAAAAACTTCAATATCATGAGAAAAGAAGATATTAAGATCCCGGCATTGCCCTAAAATCTGCATACATCATAAATACAACTTTTATTTTCAATTCATTCCCACTATTCTCGTTCTTTTTAATTTTTTATAGTTTTTAACTTATTTAACAGCACAATGAGAGGTTCAGTAAAAAAAAAAAAATCCATAATAACCATTTAACTTTAACTTTTTTGATACATATATCTGTGGGTTTTTGCTTTTCTATTTTTTAAAATATTCATATATTCAAGGTAATCCTCTTTCCCCTATCAATACTACCCCTTATATAAACCAGTTTTAATCCCCCTTTATCTTGGGAAAGTTGAGTCCTTTAACAAAGATATCAAGATACACCCAGGAAGAATCAAAATCAACTTCCTCACCCACACTGAGAGTTTATAACCACCCTTCCATCTTTTTTCTTCTATCAGTGTGTCTACGTATTTGCTTTTGTTATGGTAGTTTATAAATCTTATACTTGGGGTTTATTTTGACTAGGTCCTTTTTTTCTTGTTATTTAATTTTGTTGGTTTTTTTGTTTGTCTGTTTTTGTTTGTATACTTTATAAATCTTACCATCGGGGCCCATTTGGGCTGTGTCTTCTCTCTCTCACTCGCTCTCTCTCTCTCTCTTTCCCCCTCCTGTCTCTCCCTTTCTCTCTCTTTTTTTTTAAATTTTTTTCTCTCCTTTTGTTGGGGACTCCAAATTGCTCAGAATTTTTCCAGAGTGCACCTTGCCTGGATCACAGTTGATTAATTTAAGTACACATCCCTACTGCCATCTCTTACCAAAATGACCAGGAGGAGGAATGTCAACAGAGGGAAAATTCAGATAATGTGCCCTCTCCATCAGAGCTATTGGAAATGGACATAAACAGTATGTTATTGAGGGAATTTGGGGTAAAAATTATCCAAGCAATGGCTAGGTTGGAGAAAACCATTAATGACAACATGGAATTGATTAAGGCAGAAGTGAAAGCCATCAGGAATAACGTTAACAAGGCTCTCAGTGAGTTCCAATATAATATAAATTCTCTAAAAGATAGGGTAACTAAGACAGAAGATAGAATTAGTGATCTGGAGGATAAACTGATAGAGAAAAGGAAGAATCAGGAGGAGGCCTGGAACAAACAGCTTAGAAACCATGAAAACAGAATTAGGGAAATAAATGAAACCACGAAAACTTCCAGTGTCAGAATTATTGAGAACTCTGAGGGGGAGGAGAAAGAAAGATGATTAGAAGATATAGTTGAACAAATTCTCCATGAAAAGTTTCCTAGTCTGGGGAATTGAACCAGTGTTCTTGTCGTAGAGGCAAAAAGGTCTGCCCCCAAGGTCATAGAATCTAGAAAGACCTAGATAAACCTGATTGTGAAAATGATGAATCATAATTATAGACAGGACTCTTGAAAGCAACTAGGGGGAAAAGATTCCTTATGTACAGAGGAAGGGCCATCAGAATAACATCAGACATGTTATCAGAAACCAGCTAAGCAAGAAAGGGCTCACAAGACGTATTCAGGCACTAAATGAGAAGAACATGCAGCCAAGACTGCCATTAAAAATGGATGGAGAGATAAAAAAAAATAACTTTCAAGACCGGCAAGGTTTAAGAGTATGCAACCACCAAGCCAGCACTACAAGAAATTTTAAGGGGGGGGAGTGTTCTAGAAAAGAAGAGAGAACCCAAGAGTGTCACTGAACAGAAATTTATGGAGACAATCTATAGAAACAAGGACTTGACAGGGAAAACGATGTCAATAAAATGTATCTCTCAATAATCACTCTCAATGTGAATGGGCTAACCCTCCCATAACATGGCATAGGGTTGCAGACAGGACAAAACGAGAGGAGCTATCCATATGTTATCTATAAGACACCCATTTTCAACCGAAGGATATATCCAGACTGAAAGTGAAAGAATGGAGAACCATCTTTCACGCCAATGGGCGTCAAAAGAAGGCTGGGGTAGATATTCTCATAACGGATAAATTAGATTTTAAACTAAATACTGTAGCCAGAGATATGGAAGAATACTACATCATTCTTAAAGTGTCTATGCATCAAGAAGAACTAACAATTGCAAATATTTATGCCCCCAATATGGGAGGATCCAACTACATAAGCTAACTGTTAATCAAAATAGAGTCATATTGATATGAATACATTAATTGTAGGGAATCTTAACATGCCACTCTCAGTAATAGACAGATCATCCAAACAGAAAATCAATAAAGAAACCAGAGCATTTAATGATACATTGGACCAGATGGACCTCATAGATATATACAGAACATTCCACCCTAAAACAACAGAATACTCAATCTTCTCGAATGCACATGGAACTTTCTCCACAATAGACCACATATGGGGTCATGAATCAGGAATCAACTGATACAGTATAACTGAGATTATTCCCTGATCACAGATCACAATGTTTTAAAACTGGAGCTCAACCATAAGGAGAAGTTTAGAGGGAATTCAAGCACCTGGAAGCTAAAGACCACCTTGCTTAAGAATGCTTGGATCAACCAGGAAATCAATGAGGATCTTAAACACTTCATGGAAACCAATTAAAATGAAGTCACTTCAGTCTAAAACCTATGGGATACAGCAGTCCTAAGGAGGAAATACATAGCCATCCAAGCCTCCCTCAAAAAATTGAAAAATCCAGAATGCACCACCTCGCTTTACACCTTAAAGGACTGGAAAATCAACAACAAATTAAACCAAGCCTACACACAAGAAGGGAAATCATCAAGATTAGACCAGAGATCAATAAGTTAGAAACTAGAGATACAGTAGAATGCATAAACAAAACTAGAAGCTGTTTTTTGAAAGAATCAGTAAGATCAATAAATCATTGGCCAAACTAATCCAAGAGAAAAGAGAAAGGAACCAAATTAATAAAATTATGAGTGAAATTAGAGAGATCATGACTAACACCTAGGAAAGAGAAACAATCATCTGAAATTATTATCAATAGCTATATGCCAATAAGTTAAGCAACCTAGAAGAAATGGATGTGTTCCTGGAAACTTAAAAACTTCCATAACTGAATCAGGAAGAAATTCGCAACCTGAATAGACAAATATCTAGTAACGAGATTGAATCAGTGATCAAAAACCTCCCAAAAAACAAGAGAACCTAGGACCTGACAGATTCCTTTGGGAATTCTACCAAACTTTCAAAGAAGAAATAACGCCAATTCTCCTGAAGCCATTTCAAAAAACTGAAGCAGAAGGAAAACTTCCAGACACTTTTTATGAAGCCAACATTACCCTGATCCCCAAACTAGGCAAAGACCCTACAAAAAAGGAGAATTTTAGACCAATAATCCTGATGAATATGGATGCTAACATTCTCAACAAGATCCTAGCTAAGGATCCAACGGTACATTAAAAAGATTATCCACCACGATAGGATGTATCCCTGGATTGCAAGGGTGGCTCAACATTCTCAAATCAAATCATGTGATAAAACATGTCAATAAGAGAAAGAGAAGAACCACATGGTCCTCTCAATTGATGCAGAAAAAGCTTTTGACAATATTCAGCATAATTTCCTGATTAAAATGATTCAAAATACAGGGATATAGGGAACGTTCCTCAAATTCATAAAATCTATCTATGAAAAACCCACAGTGAATATCATCCTCAATGGGGAAAAGCTGACAGCCATCCCTTTGAGATCAGGAAGAAGAAAAGGATGGCCACTCTCACCATTCTTGTTCAACATAGTGTTAAATGTCCTAGCAACAGCAATCAGACAAGAAAGAGAAACAAAATGTATTCAAACTGGCAACGAAGAATTAAACTATTTCTCTTTTCAGATGAAATGAGTCTTTATATGGAAAACCCAAAAGACTCCACACCCAAACTAGAAGAACTCATACAGCAATTCAGTAATGACAGGATACAAAATCAGTGTACAGAAATCAGTTCCTTTCTTATACAGTAACAATGAAAAGGAAAATTAGAGAATCAATTCCATTTACTATAGCACCAAGAACTGTAAGATACCTGGGAATAAACCTAACCAAAGAAGTAAAGGATCTGTTCTCAGAGAACTACAGAACATTCATGAAAGAAATGAAAGAAGACACAAAAAGATGGAACACCATTCCATGCACATGGATCAGAAGAATAAATATTGTTAAAATGTCTATAATGCTTAGAGCAATCTATACTTTCAATTCCATTCCAATCTAAATTCCACTGGCACATTTCAAAGGGCTGGAGCAAACAATCCTAAAATTTGTACAAAATCCAAAGAGACCACAAATTCCTAAGGAAATGTTAAAAACGAAAAACAAAACTGTGGGCATCATATTTTCTGATTTTAGACTTTACTACAAAGCTGTGATCATCCAGACAGCATGGTACTGGCATAGAAACAGACACATAGACCAGTGGAACAGAGTAGAGATCCCAGAAATGGACCCTCAACTCTATGGTCAAATAATCTTCGACAAAGCATGGAAAAATATACAGGGGGAAAAAATCTCTTCAATAAGTGGTGCTGGGAAAATTGGACAGCTATATGTAGAAGAATGAAACTCAACCATTCTCTTACACCATGCACAAAGAAAAAAGTGAAATGGATAAAAGACCTTAATGTGAGGCAGGAATCCATTGGAATCCTAGAGGAGAACATCAGCATTAACCTCTTCAAATTGGCCACAGCAACTTCTTTCAAGATATGTCTCCAAGACAAAGGAAACAAAAGAGAAAATGAACTTTTGGGACTTAATCAAGATCAAAACCTACTTCACAGCAAAAGAAACAGTCAACAAAACAAAGAGGCAACGCACAAGATGGGAGAAGATATTAGCAACTGACTCTAGAGACAAAGGACTTATATTCAAGATCTATAAGGTACTATTTAAACTCACGGCACACAAAAACGATAATCATGTCAAAAAATGGGCAGAAGACATGGACAGACACTTCTCCAAAGAAGACATAAGAATGGAGTCAAGATGGCGGGGATGTAGGAGGAGGTGCCACTTCAACCTGTACCCTAAAGTGAGCTGATTACCTACCAAAGAACTCCGATCAACCATGAAATCAGCCTGAGATCAGAATTATGTACGTCTGGATCTCTACAGGAGCAGAAGACACCAGTGACAGGTAAAGCAGAGTGGGAATATCAGACTGATATTGGAAGATAAACAAAAAGGGGGAGGGAGCCACCAGAGGCCACCAATTGGAAAGTAATACCCCAGTAAGAGAGTGCCCTGCATCTGAGGACCAGCATTAGCTTGGAGTCTGGTTGAAAGCACTCAAAAAAAAAAAAAAAAAGAGCAAAGGATCACGGTGGGATATTGTGGGAATCAGGGCAGTTAGGGACAAGGGCTTAATTCCCCGGACCCAGGACAGCCTCCCCTGGTGTTGAGCCAGAGAGAGTGTGGCAGAGAAAGGAGGTCTTGATCCCTGAACCGCCAGCGCACCTGAGCTGCCAGCACGCCTGAGAATGCATGGGGTATGGCACCCAAGAGGGGCTAGGAGCCTGGCCAGATGGCATTCCTGAAATTTGAACAACTCACAACCTCCCCTGGGAGAGGTGCACACAGGTACTAGCCCAGGCTAGTAGCTCTGGCATCCTGAAAACAAGGCATTCTGGGCCTGGGCCAGTGGGAAAATCTCAGTGTGCGATCACTGCTTGGAACTTCTCTGGCAGTCTGGAGCTGCCCAGACAGTTGCTGCTGCCCTGGTATTGGGTACAAGGAGGAGATCCTGCATCTCCAGGGACCAAGACTCAGAACCTACTCTGCCAGCATCTCTGCATAGCATTCTGAGGCTTCTCTCTGAGAAGGAGGTCTGGGTGCAGTTTGCTCTCCTCTAAACCTCCAAAAACCATCAAAAGCTGTCAAGATGAGAGAAAACAGATGAAAGAACATAAAAGCCTCCAGAGAACAAAAGCCTGAAAAAAAACCGTTTCCTCAGAGCCCACCCCCTTGAGGGGATGGGAGGACCTAACTCAGGGAACATCATTGTCTGAAAACCCACGTGGCAGGCCCCTCCCCCAGAAAACCAACCAGGAAGGAAGAAAAAAAAAAAAAGATGACAAGAAAACAACCACCACTACTTCATAAATACAACTTTTATTTTTTAACTCTTTACTACTATCCTGTTTCTTTTTTATTTTAATACATATAGATAATTTTTAATGTATTTACCATCAGAGTGAGATGTCCAGTACATCAAATTCCTTAATAACCTTATAATCTGAACATTTTGTTACATACACCTGTGTTTTTCTTTTGCTTTTCTATTTTTTAAATTTTAACTTTGTTTAGTCTAGTTTATTCTTTTTTAATATTTATTTTCTAATATACATATAGAGTTAAAATTAGAGGTAATCCCCTTTCCACAATCAATCCTACCCCTATAGGCAAACCAATTTTTGATCCCCCTTTATCTTAGGAAAGTTGAGAACCTTAAAAAACATCAAGATACATCCAGGAAGAATCAAAATAACCTTCCTCACCCACACTGAGAATTTATAACCACTCTCCCAACTTTTCCTTCTGCCAGTATTTCTGTGTATTTGTGTTTGTCCTGATAGTATATGATTCTTATATTTGGGGTTCTTTCTGATGAGGATCTTCCTTTTTTTTTTTTTTTGCTTATATATATATTTTTCTCTGGTTATATACTTTTATCAGTATTTTTGTTGTCTGTTCTTGTTTGTATACTTCATAAAATGTACCTTGCGACCCATTTGGGCTGAACCTTCTCTTTTATCTTCACTTTTTTTCATGTCTCTCTCTCTCTCTCTCTCTCTTTCTTTTCTTTTCTTTTTCTTGTCTCTTTCTTCTCTATTTCTTTTTCTTTTTTCTCTCATTTGGGTGGGGAATCCTGATTGCACAGAAGCGTTCCAGGGTGCACCTTGACTGCACCAAAATTGATACATCCAGCTGCATTTGTTCAGTCATCTCTTGCCAAAATGACTAGGAAGTGGAATGCCCAGAATAAAAATACAGAGGATGGACCTTCTGCAACAGAGCTAATGGCTATCGACATAGACAATATGTTGGAAAAGGAATTCAGGCTAACAATTATCTACGCAATATCTAGGTTGGAGAAAGCCATGGATGACCAAACAGAACTGATTAGGGCAGGACTGAAATCCACCAGGGATGAAGTTCACAATGTTAGGGCAGAAGTGAAAGCCAATAGGGATGATTTCAAAATGCTCTCAATGAATTCCAATCTAATCTAAATTCTCTAAAAGCTAGGGTAACTGAGACAGAAGATATAATTAGTGATCTGGAGGCCAAACAGATAGAGGGAAAGGATCAGGAGGAAGCCTGATCAACAAACAGCTCAGAAGCCACGAAAACAGAATCAGGAAAATAAACGATGCCATGAAATGTTCCAAAATCAGAATTATTGGAATCCCTGAAGGGGAGGAAAAAGAAAGAAGTCTAGAAGATATAGTGGAACAAGTTGTCTATGAAAATTTTCCCAAACTCACAAATGGAAACAACGTTCATGTACTAGAGGCAGAGCGGTTTCCCCACAAGATTTTAGATTCTCAAAAATCCTCATGACACCTGATAGTTAGAATGAAGAATTATGCTTCTAGAAAGACCCTCTTAAAAGCAGCTAGGACAAAGAGGTTCCTTACATACAGAGGAAAGCCCATTAGTATAATGTCAGTCCTGACAAAACCAGGAAGGGCTGGCAAAATATATTCAGAGTATTAAATGAGAAGAAAATGCAGCCAAGAATACCATATCCAGCAAGAATGACATTCAAAATAGACGGAGAGATAAAGAGTTTCCAAGACCGGCAAGGCTTAAAAGACTATGCAACCACCAAGCTGACACTGCAGGAAATATTAAGGGGGGTCATATAAAAGAGAAAAAATCCTAAGAATATCATTGAACAGAAATATAGAAAAAATCTACAGATAGAAAGGCTTCAAAGGTAACACGATGTGAATCACGACCTATCTATCAATAATCACTCTCAATGTGAACAGCCTAAACACGCCCATAAAATGACACAGGGTTGCAGATAATATAAAACGACAGGACCCATCCATATGTTGTCCAAAAGAGACCCATTTTGAACGTAAGGATACACACAGACTGAAAGTGAAGGGATGGAGAAGCTTCTTTCATGACAATGGGCCTCAAAAGAAGGCCGGAGTAGCGATTCTCATATTAGATAAATTCGATTTTGAACTAAACACTGTAGTCAGAGATACAGAAGGACACTACATCATTCTTAAAGGGACAATCCACCAGGATGATCTAACAATTGTAAATATCTACACCCCCAATATGGGAGCAGCCAATTACACAAGAAAACTATTAATCAAGATAAAGAGTCATATTGATATGAATGCATTAATCCTAGGAGATCTTAATATGCCTCTCTCAGTAATAGACAGATCATTGAAGCAGAAAATCATTCTTTCTCAGTAGGAAGCATGCTTCTCCCTCTCCCACTCATGTGTTTCTGTTTCTTCTCTTACTGTGTCTCTCTCTGTCCAATAAATAAATATAATCATTAATTTTTTAATAAAATCAAATAAAACTCAACACCCAAGAACAGTAAAATCAGTGAAAAATGGGCAGAAGATATGAGTAGATATTTTTTCCCCAAAGAAGACATCCACTGAGCCTGGGTGGCTCAGTGGGTTAAAGCCTCGGCTTCAGCTCAGGTCATGATCCCAGGGTCCTGCGATCAAGCCCCGGATTGAGCTCTCTGCTCAGTGGGGAGCCTGCTTCCTCCTCTCTCAGCCTGCCTCTCTGCCTACTTGTGATCTCTTTCTGTCAAATAAATAAATAAAATCTTAAAAAAAGAAGATATCCCTGTCCCACGTTGAGGTGTGAGACAGGAATCTATCAGAGTCCTGGAGGAGAACATAGGCAGTAACCTCTTTGATATCAGCCACAGCAACTTCTTTCAAGATATGTCTCCAAAGGCCAAGGAAACAAAAGCGAAAATGAACTTTTGGGACTTCATCAAGATCAAAAGCTTCTGCACAGCAAAGGAAACAGTCAACAAAACAAAAAGGCAACCCACGGATTGGGAGAAGATATTTGCAAATGACAGTACAGACAAAAGGTTGATATCCAGGATCTATAAAGAACTTCTCAAACTCAACACACACAAAACAGATAATCATATCAAAACATGGGCAGAAGATATGAACAGACACTTCTCCAACGAAGACGTACAAATGGCTATCAGACACATGAAAAAATGCTCATCATCACTAGCTATCAGGGAGATTCAAATTAAAACCACATTGAGATACCACCTGACACCAGTTAGAATGGCCAAAATTAGCAAGACAGGAAACAACGTGTGTTGGAGAGGATGTGGAGAAAGGGGAACCCTCTTCCACTGTTGGTGGGAATGCAAGTTAGTGCAGCCACTTTGGAGAACAGTGTGGAGATTCCTGAAGAAATTAAGAATAGAGCTTCCCTATGACCCTGCAATTGCACTGCTGGGTATTTACCCCAAAGATAGAGATGTAGTGAAAAGAAGGGCCATCTGTACCCCAATGTTTATTGCAGCAATGGCTACGGTCGACAAACTTTGGAAAGAACAAAGATGCCCTTCAACAGATGAATGGATAAGGAAGATGTGGTCCATATTCACAATGGAGTATTATGCCTCCATCAGAAAGGACGAATACCCAACTTTTGTAGCAACATGGACGGGACTGGAAGAGATTATGCTGAGCGAAATAAGTCAAGCAGAGAGAGTCAAGTATCATATGGTCTCACTTATTTGTGGGCATAACAAAGAACACGGTGGACATGAGGAGATGGAGAGGAGAGGGAGTTGAGGGAAACTGGAAGGGGAGATGAACCATGAGAGACTATGGACTCTGAAAAACAACCAGAGGGTTTTGAGGGGGTGGGTGTGGGAGGTTGAGGAACCAGGTGGTGGGTAATAGGGAGGGCACATACTGCATGGAGCACTGGGTGTGATGCCAAAACAATGAACACTGTTATGCTGTAAATAAACAAATAAAAAAATAAATAAACAAACAAAAAAATAAAGAAGAGGAATGAATGAAACACTGGACCAGATGGACCTCCTAGACATATACAGAACATTCCACCAAAAAACAACAGAATACTCATTCTTCTCAAGTGCACATGGAACCGTCTCCAGAATAGACCACATTCTCTGTCACAAAGCAGGACTCAACTGATACCAAAAGACTGACATTATTCCCTGCCTATTCTCACATCACAATGCTTTGAACCTGGAGCTCAATCACAAGGAAACATTCGGAAGGAACTGAAATACCTGGAAGCTAAAGACCACCTTGCTTAAGAATGCTTGGATCGATGAGGAGATCAAAGAAGAACTTCAACAATTCATGGAAACCAATTATAATGAAGACACTTTGACCCAAAACTTATGGGATACAGAAAAGGTGGTTCTAAGGGGGAAATACATAGCCATCCAAGCCTCCCTCAAAAACACTGAAAAATCCAGAATACACCAGCTGTCCCTACACCTTAAAGAACTGGAGAATCAACAACAAATCAAACCAGCTCCACATGCCAGAAGGGAAATAATCAAGATTAGAGCAAAGATCAATGAGGTAGACACCAGAGATACAGTAGAACATATCAATGAAACTAGAAGCTGTTTTTTTTTAAAGGATCAATAAGATCGATAAACCATTGGCCACACTAATCCAAAAGAAAAAAGAGAAAGCCCAAATTAATAAATTATGAATAAAAGAGAGAAATCACAACGAACACCAAGGAAATAGAAACAATCATCAGAAATTATTACCAACAGTAATATGCCAATAAGCTAAGCAACCTAGATGAAATGGATGCATTCCTGGAAAACTACAAACTCCCAAAATTGAACCAGGAAGAAATGGACAACCTGAATAGACTGGTATCTAGTAATGAGATTGAAGCAGTGATCAAAAACCTCCCAAAAAATCAAGAGCCCAGGACCTGGCGGATTCCCTGGGGAATTCGACCAAACTTTAAAAGAAGAAAGAATACCAATTCTCCTGAAGCTGTTCCAAAAAATTGAAGCAGAAGGAAAACTTCCAGACTCTTCTTATGAAGCCAACATTATGCTGATCCTGAAACAAGACAAAGACCGCACCAAAAGGGAGAATTTCAGACCAATATCACTGACGAAGATGGATGCTAAGATTCTCAACAAGATCCTAGCAAACAGGTTCCAGCAGCACATTAAAAAGATTATCCACCATGACCAGTTCGGAATCATCCCTGGTTTGCCAGGATGGTTCAACACTCGCAAATCAATGTGATAGAACAAATCAATAAGAGAAGAGAGAAGAACCACATGGTCCTCTCAATTGATGCAGAAAAAGCATTTGACAAATTCCAGCATCCGTTCCTGATAAAAACGCTTCAAAATATAGGGATAGAGGGAACATTCCCGAACTTCATAAAATATATCTATGAAAGACCCAGAGCAAATATCCTCAATGGGAAAAAGCTTGCAGCCTTCCCATTGAGATCAGGAACACGACAAGGATGCCCACTCTCACCACTCTTGTTCAACATAGTATTAGAAGTCCTAGCAACGGCAAGCAGACAACAAAGAGAAATAAAAGGTATCCAAATTGGCAAGGAAGAAGTCAAACTCTCTCTCTTTGCAGATGACATGATTCTTTATTTGGAAAACCCAAAAGACTCCACCTCAAACTACTAGAACTCATACATCAATTCCGTAACTTTGCAGGATACAAAGTCAATGTACAGAAATCAGTGGCTTTCTTATACACTAACAATGAAAATACATAAAGGGAAATTAGAGAATCAATTCCATTTACTCTAGCACCAAGAACCATAAGATACCTGGGAATAAACCTAACCAAAGAATTAAATGATCTGTACCCAAGGAACTACAGAACACTCATGAAAGAAATTGAAGAAGACACAAAAAGATGGAAGACCATTCCATGCTCTTGGATCAGAAGAATAAACATTGTTAAAATCTCTATACTGCCTAGAGAAATCTGTACTTTTAATGCCATTCTGATAAAAATTCCACCGGTATTTTTCAAAGAACTGGAGCAAATAATCGTAAAATTTGTATGGAATCAGAAGAGAATCCGAATCGCAAAGGAAATGTTGAAAAACCAAAACAAAACTGGTGGAATCACGTTACCTGATTTCAAGCTTTACTACAAAGCTGTGATCACCAAGACAGCGTGGTACTGGCATAAAAACAGACACATAGTCCAGTGGACCATAGGGGAGAGCCCCGATATGGACCCTCAACTCTATGGTCAAATAATCTTCAACAAAACAGGAAAAAATATGCAATGGAAAAAAGACAGTCTCTTCAATATATGGTGCTGGGAAAACTAGACAGTGATATGTAGAAGAATGAACCTCGACCATTCTCTTAAACTGTACACAAAGATAATCTCGAAATGGATAAAAGACCTCAACGTGAGATAGGAATCCATCAGAATCCTAGAGAAGAACATAGGCAGTAAACTTTTCGATATCAGCCACTGCAACTTCTTTCAAGATATGTTCTTTCAATATATTCCAAATGAAAAGGAAACCAAAGCGAAAATGAACTTTTGGGACTTCATCAAGATCAAAAGCTTCTGCACAGCAAAGGAAAATGTCCACAAAACAAAGAGGTAACCCACGGAATGGGAGAAGATATTTGCAAAAGACAGTACAGACAAAAGGTTGATATCCAGAAACTATAAAGAACTCCTCAAACTCAACACACACAAAACAGATAATCCTATCAAAAAATGGGCAGAAGATATGAACAGACAGTTCTCCAATGAAGACATACACATGCCTATCAGACACATGAAAAAATGCTCATCATCACTACCCATCAGGGAGATTCAAATTAAAACCACCTTGAAATATCACCTGACACCAGTTAGAATGGCCAAAATGAGCAAGACAGGAAACAACGTGTGCTGGAGAGGTTGTGGAGAAACGGGAACCCTCTTACCCTGTTGGTGCGAATGCAAGCTGGTGCAGCCACTTTGGAGAACAGTGTGGAGATTCCTCAAGACATTAAAAATAGAGCTTCCCTCTGACCCTGCAATTGCACTGCTTGGTATTTACCCCAAAGATACAGATTTAGTGAAAAGAAGGGCCATCTGTACCCCAATGTTTATAGCAGCAATGTTTATAGCACCCAACTGTGGAAAGAACCAAATTGCCCTTCAACGGACGAATGGATAAGGAAGATGTGGTCCATATACACGATGGAGTATTATGCTTCCATCAGAAAGGATGAGTACCTAACTTTTGTAGCAACATGGACAGAACTGGAAGATATTATGCTGAGCGAAGTAAGTCAAGCAGAGAGAGTCAAGTATCATATGGTTTCACTTATTTGTGGAGCATAACAAAGAACATGGAGGACATGGGGAGATGGAGAGGAGAAGGGGGTTGTGGGAAATTGGAAGGGGGATGAACCATGAGAGACTATGGACTCTGAAAATCAGCCTGTGGATTTTGAAGGGGCGGGGATGGGAGGTTGTGGAACCCGGTAGAGGGTAATAGAGAGGGCACGTATTGCATGGAGCACTTGGTGTGGTGCAAAAGCAGTGAGTACTGTTATGCTGATAATAAATAAATTAATTTTTAAAAAAGAAGAAGACATAAGAATAGAAACAGACACATGGGAAAAAGTTCATCATCACGAGGCATCAAGGAGATTCAAATCAAAACCATATTGAGATACCACTTGATACCAGTTAGATTGGCAAAATATTTTCTTATTTTTTAAATTTCTTTTCAGCGTAACAGAATTGTTTATGTACCACACCCAGTTTTCCATGCAATACATGCCCTCCATTATACCTACGAGCAGGCTCACCCAACCTCCCACGTCCACCCCTTCCTAACCCTCATATTGTTTTGTGGAGTCCGTAGTTTCTCATGGTTCATCTACCCTTCCAATTTCCCCCAACTCTGTTCTCCTCTCCATCTCCCCATGTCCTCCTTTTTATTTCTTATGCTTCACAAATAAGTGAAACTGTATGATAATTGACTTATTTCACTCAGTGGAATCTCTTCCATTCCTGTCCATGTTTATATAAAAGTTGGGTATACATCCTTCCTGTTGGAGGCATAATGCTCTATCGTGTATATGGACCACATCTTCCTTATCCATTCCCCATTGAAGGGCATCTTGGTTTTTTCCAGTTTGGCGACTGTGGCCATTTTTTCTATGAACATTGGGGTACAGATGGCCCTTCTTTTCATGACATCTATATCTTTGGTGCCAATACTCAGTAGTGCAATTGCAGGGTCATAAAGAAGCTCTATATTAAATTTATTAAGGAATGTCCAAACTGTTTTCCAAAGTTGCTGTAACAACTTGCATTCCCTCCAACAGTGTAAGAGGTTTCCCCTTTCCCCACATCCTCTCCAACACACTTTATTTACTGTCTTTTTAATTTTGGCTATTCTAACTGCTGTAAGGTGGTATCTCAATGTGGTTTTTATTTGAATGTATCTGATGGCTAGTGATGATGAACATTTTTTCATGTGTCTGTTATCCATTTATATGTCTTCATTTGAGAATTTTCTGTTTATGTCTTCTGCCCATTTCTTCACATGATTATGTTTTGTATGTGTTGAGTTTGAGAATTTATTTATAGCTATTGTATATCAGCCTTTTGTCTGTACTGTCATTTGCAAATATTTTCTCCCATTACATGCATTGCCTCATTGTTTTGTTGACTTTTTCCTTTGTTGTGCAGAAGATTTGATCTTGATGAAGTCCCAAAAGTGCATTTTAGCTCTTTTTTTTTCCTGTGTCTTTGGAGATACTTTTTGAAAGAAGTTGCTGTGGCAGATGTCAAAGAGGTTACTGCCGATGTTCTCCTCTAGGATTCTGATGGATTCCTGCCTCACATTGAGGTCTTTTATCCATTTCGAGTTTATCTTTGTGTATGGTGTATGAGAATGGTCAAGTTTCATTCTACATGTAGCTGTCCAGTTTTCCCAGCACCATTTACTGAAGAGACTGTCTTTCTTCCACTGTATATTTTTTCATGTTTTGTTGAAGATTATTTGACCATAGAGTCGAGGGTCCATATCTGGGCTCTCTGTTCTCTTCCACAGGCCTATGTGTCTGTTTTTATATAGAATGGGCAAAATTAACAAGACAGTAAACAACATGTGTTTGAGAGGATGTGGAGAAAGGGGAACCCTCTTACACTCTTGGTGGGAATGGAAGTTGGTACAGAGACTTTGGAAAACAGTGTGAAGTTTCCTTTGGAAATTCAAACTAGAGCTTCCCTATGACCCTGCAATTGCACTACTGGTATTTACCCCAAAGACACGGTTATAGTGAAAAGAAGAGCCATCTGTACCCCAATGTTCATAACAGCTGTGACCACAGTTACCAAACTGTGGAAAGATCCAAGATGCCCTTCAATGGACAAATGGGTAAAGAAGATATGGTCCATTTATACAATGGAATATTATGCTTACATCAGAAATGACGTATACCCAACCTTTGTATCATCATGGGTGGGATTGGAAGAGATTATGCTGAGTGAAATAAGTCAAGTAGAGAGTCAATTATCATTTGGTTTTGCTTATTTGTGGAGCATAAGAAATAACAGAGAGGACATGGGGGGATGGATAGGAGAAGGGAGTTAGGGTTAATTGGAGGTGGATATGCACCATGAGACTGTGGACTCTGAGGAACTAACTGAGTGTTTTGGAGGGGAGGGGGTTGGAAAGTTGAGTGAGCCTGGTGGTGTGTATTATGGAGGGCATGTATTGCATGAAGCACTGGGTGTGGTGCATAAACAATGAATTCTGGAACACTTAAAGGAAATTAAAAAAAAATAAATGATAATTTAAAAAAAATAGAAATAATAATTTTATGATACTAAATTTTTAATTTTACCTTCCTCAATGAAACTTTTTCTACATTTCTTCATTTATATCAATGAACTATAAAAACAACTTAGGAACCCTTAAATGATTAAACATATCATTCCTTAAATACTTAAGTTTTCATTGATTCTACAGAGGCTCTCGCATTTCAAGTAAGTTTATAAGCAAAAATTCTGCTAGCAAAGTAGTGCCATTGTTACTGTTCCTTATTCTCTATTCTCTTTGATGACAGTTGAACACAATAATAGTGTAATTGTATTTTTGTGCAGACACAGAATGCCCTTATTTTTTTATGAAATTCACACTGGGATTAATCATTTCAAAAGCCAGTTATAGCATGGTCAGTAAAATATTACGTGTTGAATAATTTGATTTGAATACATTTGTAGATTATTTAATTTAGAAAAACTATTGGTACCTATACAGTTCACTCAAAAAGGATTCTTGAAAATTTTAAGGAAGAATTGTTTTTGAAAAATTTTTTTTGAAAATTTTTAGGCAAAAATTATTTTGGAAAACTATTTTTAAAAAATTTTAGGCAAGAATTGTTTTTGAAAATTTTAGGCAAGAATTATTTTAGTAGGAGGGGACAAGATGGCAGGGAAGTAGGAGGAGGCGCCGTTTCAACCTGTACCCTAAATTGAGAACTACCAAAGAACTCCGATAACCCATGAAATCAGCCTGAGAGCAGAATTATACACCTCTGGATTTCTCCAGGAGCAGAAGACGCCAGTGGACAGGTAAAGCAGAGTGGGAACCTCGGATTGATATCGGACGATAAACAAAAAAGGGAGGGAGCCACAATAGGTGACAGATTGGAAAATAATACCCCAATACGAGAATGCCCTGTGACTGGGGACCAGCATTAACTTGGATTCTGGTTGAAAGCACTCAAAAAGAGCAAAGGATCCTGGAGGGAAATTGTGGGAATCGGTGCAGTTGGGGACAGGGGCTTAAGTCCCTGGACTCAGGACAGCCTCACCTGGCACTGAGCCAGATAGAGTGAGGCAGAGAAACCAGATCTTGGTCCCTGAGCCGCCAGCATTCCTGAAAACGTGTGGGGTCCAGCTCTTGTGAGGGGCTGGGAGTCTCGCCAGATGGCAGAATGCCAGGCCCCACCTGCAGAGCTTGAGACACGCACACCATCCACCTCCCCTGAAAGAGGTGCGGGCAAGCACCAGCCAGGTGCTAGCTCTTAGACCTGTGCCACACCGCACCATTAGAGCCTGAGAAGTGTGTGCTCCACACCCTCCCCTGAAAGAGGTGCGGGCAGGCACCAGCCTGGTGCTAGCTCTTAGACCCACGCCATGCCACACCATTAGAGCCTGAGAAGTGCGTGATCCACACCCTTCCCTGAGAGAGTGCACACATCTGCCAGTGGGGAGCTCTTGGACCCAGAATGACCAGGAATTCCCAGCCTGGGACAGCGGGAAAATCTCAGTGTGCAATCACTGCTTGGAACCTCTCTGGTGGTCTGGAGCTGCCCAGACAGCCACCGCTGCCTTGGTTTTGGACACAAGTAGGAGATCCGCATCCCCAGGGACCTCAACTCAGAACCTGCTCTGAGGCTTCTCTCTGAGAGGGAGGTCAGGGTGCAGTTTACTTTCCTCTAAACCTCAAAAAACCATCAAAAGCAGTCAAGGCAAGAGAGAAAGAGAAAACAACAAAGAACAAACAAACATAAAAACCTCCAGAGAACAAGCCTGAAAAACCAGTTTCCTCAAGCCCACCCCTTGAGGGGGGCAAGAGGACTTAACTCAGGGAACATCACTGACTGAAAACCCATGTGGCAGGCCCCTCCCCCAGAAAACCAACCAGGAAAAAAAGAAAAAAAAAAGACAAGAGAACAACCACCACTACTTCATAAATACAACTTTTATTTTTAACTCGTTACCATGAACCATGGTACTCGTTACCATGAACCATTCTAGTTCATTTTTTTCTTTTATATAGATAATTTAACCTATTTACCATCACAGTGAGATGTCCAGTACATCAAATTCCAAAATAACCTTCTAACCTGAACTTTTTGATACAAGCACCCGTATTTTTCTTTTGCTTTTCTTTTTTTTAATTTTTTTTTAATTTTAGTTCAGTTTAGTCGTTTATTCTTTTTTAATTTTTATTTTCTAATATTCATATAGAGTTAAACTTCAAGGTAATCCCTTTCCCCAATGAATACTACCCTTATAGGTAAACTAATTTTTAATCCCCCTTTATCTTAGGAGAGTTGAGTCCTTTAACAAAGATATCAAGATACATCCAGGAAGAATCAAAATAAACTTCCCCGCCCACACTGAGAACTTATAACCACTCTCCCATCTTTTCCTTCTGCCAGTGTTTCTGTGTATTTGTATTTGTCCTAAAAATATATAAATCTTATACTTGGGGTTCCTTTTGATGAGGTTCTTCCCTTTCTTTCTTTTTTTTGTTTTTGTTTTTGTTTTTATATATACATATATGTATTTTTCCTCTTGCCATATACTTTTTAAAAATTTATTTATTGATTGATTGATTGATTATTTTCAGCGTAACCGTATTCATTGTTTTTGCACCACATTTTTATCAGTCTTTTTGTTTGTTTTTGTCTGTATACCTCATATAACTTACCTTGGGCCCCATTTGGGCTGAGACATCTCTTTTATCTGCCCTTTCTTTCCTGTCTCTCCCTCTCTCTCTCCTGTTTTCTTTTTCCTACTTTTATTTTTCTTTCTTTTTCTTTTATTTTTTCTCTCATTTGGGAGGGGAATCCTGTTTTCTCAGAAGCGTTCCAGGGTGCACCTTGACAGCACCACGGTTGATACATCCAGCTACATCTGATCAGTCATCTCTCACCAAAATTACTAGGAGGAGGAATGCCCAACAGAAGAAAAATAAAGAGGATGGGCCTTCTGCAACAGAGTTAATGGCTATAAACATATACAATATGTTGGAAAGGGAATTCAGGCTAACAATCATCCAGGCAAAAGCTAGGTTGGAAAAAGCCCTGGATGATCAAACGGAATTGATTAGGCCAGAAATAAAAGCCACCAGGGATGATGTTCAAAATGTTAGGGCAGAACTGAAAACTACCAGGGATGATGTTCAAAATACTCCAAATGAGTTCCAATCTAATCTAAATTCCATAAAAGCTAGGGTACCTGAGACAGAAGATAGAATTAATGATCTGGAGGGCAAACAGATAGAGAGAAAGGATCAGAAGGGAGCCTGGAACAAACAGCTCAGAAGCCACGAAAACAGAATCAGGGAAATAAACGATGCCATGAAACGTTCCAAAGTCAGAATTATTGGAATCCCTGAAGGTGAGGACAAAGAAAGAAATCTAGAAGATATAGTGGAACAGGTAGTCTATGAAAATTTTCTCAATCTCACGAATGGAAACAGCAGTCATGTACTAGAGGCAGAACGGTTTTTCCCCAAGGTTTTAGATTCTCGAATATCCTCGTGACACCTGATAGTTAGAATGAAGAATTATAATTCAAGGCAGAACCTCTTGAAAGCAGCTAAGACAAAGAAGCAACTTACGTACAGAGGAAAGCCCATTAGAATAAAGTCAGACCTGTCCACAGAGACCTGGCAATCCAGGAAGGGCTGCCAAAATATATTCAGAGTACTAAATGAAAGAATATGTAGCCAAGAATACTTTATCCAGCAAGAATGACATTCAAAATGGATGGAGAGATAAAGAGTTTCCAAGACCGGCAAGGCTTAAAAGAGTATGCAACCACCAAGCCGACACTGCAGGAAATATTAAGGGGGGGTTCTATAAAAGAGAAAAAATCCTAAGAATATCATTGAACTGAAATATAGAGACAATCTACAGACAGAAAGACTTCAAAGGTAACACAATGTCAATCAAAACATATCTATCAATAATCACTCTCAACGTGAATGGACTAAATTCACCCATAAAATGATACAGGGTTGCAGATTGGATAAAATGACAGGACCCATCCATATGTGGTCTACAGGAGACCCACTTGGAACCTAAAGATACACCCAGATTGAAAGTGAAGGGATGGAGAAGCATCTTTCATGCCAAAGGGCCTCAAAAGAAGGCTGGGGTAGCGATTCTCATATCAGATAAATTAGATTTTAAACTAAAGACTGTAGTCAGAGGTACAGAACGAAACTACATAATTCTTAAAGGGACAATCCACCAAGATGATCTAACAATTATAAATATCTATGCCCCCAATATGGGAGAAGCCAATTACAAAATAAAACTGTTAATCAAATTAAAGAGTCATATTGATATGAATACACTAGTAGCAGGAGATCTTAACACACTTCTCTCAGTAGTAGACAGATAATCCAAGCAGAAAATCAATAAAGAAACAAGAATTGAATGACACATTGGACCAGTTGGACCTCATGGATATATACAGAACATTCCACCCAAAAACAACAGAATACTCATTTTTATCAAGTGCACATGGAACCTTCTCCAGAATAGACCACATACTCGGTCACAAAGCAGGACTCAACCTATACCAAAAGACTGACATTATTCCCTGCATATTCTCCGATCACAATGCATTGAAACTGGAACTCAATCACAAGGAAAGGTTCTGGAGGAACTCAAACACCTGGAAGCTAAGGCCACCTTGCTTAAGAATGCTTGGATCAACCAGGAGATCAAAGAAGAACTTCAGCAATTCATGAAAACCAATGAGAATGAAGACACTTCGGTCCAAAACCTATGGGATATGGCAAAGGCAGTTCTAAGGGGGGAATACATAGCCATCCAAGCCTCCCTCCAAAAATGGAAAAATCCAGAATACACCAGATGTCTGTAAACCTTAAAGAACTGGAGAGTCAACAACAAATTAAACCAACTCCACACATAAGAAGGGAAATAATCAAGATTAGAGCAGAGATCAATGAGGTAGAAACCGGAGATACAGTAGAACGTATCAATGAAACTAGAAGGTGGTTTTTTGAAAGAATCAATAAGATCAATAAAGCATTGGCCACACTAATCCAAAAGAAAATAGAGAAAGCCCAAATTAATAAAATTATGAATGAAGAGGGAGAGATCACAACTAACAACAAGCAAACAGGATCCAACAGCACATTAAAAAGATTATCCACCATGACCAGGTTGGAATCATCCCTGGGTTACAAGGATGGTTCAACATCTGCAAATCAATCAATGTGAAAGAACATATCAATAAAAGAAGAGGGAAGAACCACACGGTCCTCTCAATAGATACAGAAAAAGCAGTTGACAAAATCCAGCATCCGTTCCTGATTAAAATGCTTCAAAGTATAGGGATAGAGGGAACATTCCTGAACTGCCTATAATATATCTATGAAAGACCCACAGCAAATATCATCTTCAATGGGAAAAAGCTTGCAGCCTTCCCGTTGAGATCAGGAACAGGGCAAGGATGCCCACTTTCATCACTCTTGTTCAACATAGTATTAGAAGTCCTACCAACAACAATCAGACAACAAAGGGAAATTAAAGGTATCCAAAATTTTATGAAGAAGTCAAACTCTCTCTCTTCATGGATGACACGATCCTTTATATGGAAAACCCCAAAGACTCCTCCCCAAACTACCAGAACTCATACAGCAATTCAATAACATGGCAGGATACAAAGTCAATGTACAGAAATCAGTGGCTTCCTTGTATACTAACAATGAAAATACAGAAAGGGAAATTGGAGAATCGATTTCATTTACTAGCACCAAGAACCATAAGAAACCTGGGAATAAATGTAACCAAAGAGGTAAAGGACCTGTACTCAAGGAACTACAGAACACTCATGAAAGAAACTGAAGCAGACAAAAAAAAGATGGAAAACTGTTCCATGCTCTTGGATTGGAAGAATAAACATTGTCAAAATGTCTATACTGCCTAGAGAAATCTATATTTTTAATGCCATTTTGATCAAAATTCCACCAGTATTTTTCAAAGAGCTGGAGCAAATTATCATAAAATTTTTACAGAGTCAGAAGAGACTCTATATTGTTAAGGAAATGTCAAAAAACAAAAACAAAACTGGCGGCATCATGTTACCTGATTTCAAGCTTTACTACAAAGCTGTGATCACCAATACAGCAGGGTACTCGCATAAAAACAGACACATAGACCAGTGGAACACAGTGCAGAGCCCAGATATGGAACCTCAACTGTATGGTCAAATAAACTTCGACAAAACAGGAAAAAAAAAATACAATGGAAAAAAGACAGTCTTCAGTAAATGGTGCTGGGAGAACAGGACAGCTATATGTAGAAGAATGAAACTCAACCATTCTCTTACACCATACACAAAGAGACTCAATAGGCATAAACACACTCAACATGAGACTGGAATCCATCATAATCCTAGAGGAGAACATAGGCAGGAAACTCTTCGATATCAGCCACAGCAACTTCTTTCAAAATATGTCTCAAAGAGCAAAGGAATCAAAAGCAAAAATGAACTTTTGGAATTTCATCAAGTTCAAAAGCTTCTGCACAGCAAAGAAAAGAGTAAACAAAACAAAGAGCCAATCCACTGAATAGGAGAATATATTTGCAAATGACAGTACAGACAAAAGGTTGATATTCAGGATCTATAAAGAAGTCCTCAAACTCAACACACACAAAACAGATAATCCTATCAAAAAATGGGCAGAAGATATGAACAGACAATTTTCTAATGAAGACATACAAATGGCTATCAGATACATGAGAAATGCTCATCATCACTAGCCATCAGGGAGATTCAAATTAAAACCACATTGAAATATCACCTTACACCAGTTAGAATGGCCAAAATTAGCAAGACAGAAACAACATTTTTTTGGAGGAATGTGGGGAAAGAGGACCCTCTTCCACTGTTGGTGGGAATGCATGTTGGTGCAGCCACTTTGGAGAACAGTGTTGAAAATCCTCAAGAAATTAAAATTAGAACTTCCCTAGGACCCTGCAATTGCACTAATGGGTATTTACCCCAAAGATATAGATGTCGTGAAAAGAAGGGCCATCTGTACCCCAATGTTTATAGCCACAATGTCCATGGTCGCCAAACTGTGGAAAGAAACAAGATGCCCTTCAACAGATGAATGGATAAGGAAGATGTGGTCCATATACACAATGGAGTATTATGCCTCCATCAGAAAGGACGAATACCCAACTTTTAAGCAACATGGATGGGACTGGAAGAGATTATGCCGAGTGAAATAAGTCAAGTAGAGAGAGTCAAGTATCATATGGTTTCACTTATTTGTGGAGCATAACAAATGACATGGAGGACATGGGGAGATGGAGATGAGAAGTAAGTTGAGGGAAATTGGAAGGGGAGGTGAACCATGAGAGACTATGGTTTTGAAAGGGCGGGGTATGGGAAGTTGGGGGAACCAGGTGGTGGGTAATAGGGAGTGCATGTATTGCATGGAGCACTGGGTGTTGTACAAAAACAATAAATACTGTTCTGCTGAAAATAAATAAATAAATTAATTAATTAATTAAATAATAACAGAATTATTTTAGTATTTTTAGGACTTACATTTCAATAGGATTTTTAAAATAACGAATATTTACTAGATCTAGTTACTGGATGAGAGAAAATAGGTAGTTGTGATTTAGTTACAGATCACTGACTAACTTCATGGTGTTTTATAATGAATCATGTCAAGAAAATTATATTCAATTGTTCTTTCATTTTACAAGGATGTTAGAAATATAATGGCATATGAGGTATGTCATGATAGTTGATATTTTGTAATAAAGATACTTTCTGAAAGAGTTTAAAAAACAATAAAAGTCTCTTATTTTTCTCCCTCCTCAGTCACATATTGTTTCATTTTTCCCTCCCCTCACTCGTAACCCATGCTCTGTCTCTCAAATCCCTTATATCAAAGAAATCATATGATAATTATCTTTCTCTGTGTTATTTCACTTAGCATAACACCATCTAGTTTCATTCACACCGTTGCAAATTGCAAGATTTCATTTTTGATGGCTACATAGTATTCCATTCTATACATATATGACATCTTCTTTATCCATTCATCTGTTGATGGACATCTAGGTTCTTTCCATATTTTGGCTACTGTGGACATTGCTTCTCTAAACATTCGGGTACAAGTGCCCCTACGGATCACTATATTTGTATCTTTATGATAAATACCTAATAGCGCAATTGCTGGATGATAAGGTAGCTCAATTTTCAACTTTTTGAGTAACCTGTATACTGTTTTCCAGAGTGGCTGCACCAGCTTGCATTCCCATCTACAGTACAGGAGGGTTCCCCTTTCTCCGCATCCTCACCAACATCTGTCGTTTCCTGACTTGTTAATTTTAGCCATTCTGACTGGTGTGAGGTGGTATCTCACTCTGTTTTCTTTTGGTTTTGTTTTTGTTTTGTTTATCCCTGATGCTGAGTGATATTGAGCACTCTTTCATGTGTCTGTTGGTCATTTAGATGTCTTCTTTGAGGAAATGTCTGTTCATGTCTTCTACCCATTTCTTGATTGGATTATTCTTTGCATGTTGAGTTTGATAAGTTCTTCATAGATTTTGCATACTAGCCCTTTATCTGATATGTCGTTTGCAAATATCTTCTCCCATTCTGTCAGTTGTCTTTTGGTTCTGTTGAGTGTTTACTTTGCTGTGCAGAAGATTTTATCATAATGAAGTACCAGCAATTCTTTTTTGCCCTTGGTTCCCTTTCCTTTGGTGAAGTGTCTAGGAAGAAGTTGCTGTAGCTGAGGTTGAAGGGGTTTCTGTCCATGTTCTCCTCAAGGGTTTTGATGGATTCCTGTCTCATATGGAGGTCTTTCACCCATTTTGCATCTATTTTTGTGTGTGGTGTAAGGAAGTGGTCTTCATTCTTTTGCATGTAGCTGTCCAATTTTCCTAACACAATTTGTTACAGAGGCTGTCATTTTTCCATTGGAAATTCTTTCCTGCTTTGTCAAAGATTATTTGACCTTAGAGTTGAGGGTTCATTTCTGGGCTCTCTATTCTGTTCCATTGATCTCTGTGTCTGCTTTTGTATCAGTACCATATTATATTGATGATTAAAGTGATTATTCACCACAACCAAGTAGGATTTATTCCCAGGCTGCAAGATTGGTTCAACATCCATAAACCAATTGATGTGATACAATACATTAATAAAAGAAAGAACAAGAACCATATGATACTCTCAATAGGTGATGAAAAAGCATTTGAGACAGTACAGCATCCTCTCTTGTTCAAAACTCTTCACAGTGTAGGGATAGAGGGTATATACCTCAATATCATCAAAGTCATCTATGAAAAACCCATAGTGAAAATCATTCTCAATGGGTAAAAACTGAGAACTAAGGTCAGGAACATGGCAGGGCTCTTCACTATCACCGCGGTTATTCAACATAGTACTAAAAGTTGTAGTCTCAAGAATTGGACAACAAAAAGCAATAAATGGCATCAGAATCATCAATGATGAATAATTGTTTTTGAAACATGTGACATGTATGACTGAAATATAAAATTATTAATTTTATTATGCAAAAATCTGGATTTAAGAATATTTTTTATATTTTATTTATTTCTTTAAGAGAGAGGGAGTACACAAGCAGGGGGAGGGAGAGAGAAAGAGGGAGAAGCAGACGTTCTTGCTGCAAAGGGAGCCTGATATAAGGCTTGATCCCAGGTCACTGGTATCATGACCTGAGCTGAATGCAGACACTTAACCAACTGAGCGACCCAGGCACTTCTGGATATAAACAGTTTGAAGATAACATGGGATTGTTTGAAATGTTCAGGAACCCACATATACTGCAATTGCAATATAAACCACAGCAATTTTTTTTAAACCTTTTAAAAAGTTTATTTCTTTTAATAATCTCTACACCTGGGCGCCTGGGTGGCTCAGTGGTTTAAAGCCTCTGCCTTCGGCTCAGGTCATGATCCCAGGGTCCTGCAATCAAGACCATTGTCGTCGGGCTCTCTACTCAGTGGGGAGCCAGCTTCCCTCTCTCTCTCTCTGCCTGCCTTTCTTTTTTTTTTAATTTTTAATTTTTTATTATTATTTTTTTATTTGTTTATTTACACCATAACAGTGTTCATTGTTTCGAAATCACACCCAGTGCTCCATGCAGTACGTGCCCTCCCTATTACCCACCACCTGGTTCCTCAACCTCCCACACCCCCGCCCCTTCAAAACCCACTGGTTGTTTTCAGAGTCCATAGTCTCTCATGGTTCATCTCCCCTTCCAGTTTCCCTCAACTCCCTCTCCTCTCCATCTCCCCATGTCCTTCATGTTATTTGTTATGCTCCACAAATAAGTGAGACCATATGATACTTGACTCTCTCTGCTTGACTTATTTCGCTCAGCATAATTTCTTCCAGTCCCATCCATGTTGCTACAAAAGTTGGGTATTCGTCCTTTCTGATGGAGGCATAATACTCCATTGTGTATACGGACCACATCTTCCTTATCCATTCATCTGTTGAAGGGCATCTTGGTTCCTTCCACAGTTTGTCGACCGTAGCCATTGCTGCAATTAACATTGGGGTAGAGATGGCCCTTCTTTTCACTACATCTCTATCTTTGGGGTAAATACCCAGCAGTACAATTGCAGGGTCATAGGGAAGCTCTATTCTTAATTTCTTCAGGAATCTCCACACTGTTCTCCAAAGTGGCTGCACTAACTTGCATTCCCACCAACAGTGGAAGAGGATTCCCCTTTCTCCACAACCTATCCAAAATATGTTGTTTCCTGTCTTGCTAATTTTGGCCATTCTAACTGGTGTCAGGTGGTATCTCAATGTGGTTTTAATTTGAATCTCCCTGATGGCTAGTGACGATGAACATTTTTTCATGTGTCTGATAGCCATTTGTATGTCTTCATTGGAGAAGTGTCTGTTCATATCTTCTGCCCATTTTTTGATATGATTCTCTGTTTTGTGTGTGTTGAGTTTGAGAAGTTCTTTATAGATCCTGGATATCAACATTTTGTCTGTACTGTCATTTGCAAATATCTTCTCCCATTCCGTGGGTTGCCTCTTTGTTTTGGTGACTGTTTCCTTTGCTGTGCAGAAGCTTTTGATCTTGAGGAAGTCCCAAAAGTTCATTTTTGCTTTTGTTTCCTTGGCCTTTGGAGACATATCTTGAAAGAAGTTGCTGCGGCTCATATCGAAGAGGTTACTGCCTATATTCTCCTCTAGGATTCTGATAGATTCCTGTCTCACGTTAAGGTCTTTTATCCATTTCGAGTTTATCTTTGTGTACGGTGTAAGAGAATGGTCGAGTTTCATTCTTCTACATATCGCTGTCCAGTTTTCCCAGCACCATTTATTGAAGAGACTGTTTTTTTCCATTGAATATTTTTCCTGTTTTGTCGAAGATTATTTCACCATAGAGTTGAGGGTCCATCTCTGGGCTCTCCACTCTATTCCACTGGTCTATGTGTCTGTTTTTATGCCAGTACCACGCTGTCTTGGTGATCACAGCTTTGTAGTAAAGCTTGAAATTGGGTAACGTGATGCCGCCAGTTTTGTTTTTGTTTACCAACATTTCCTTAGCAATTCGGGGTCTCTTCTGACTCCATACAAATTTTAGGATTATTTGCTCCAGCTCTTTGAAAAATATCGGTGGAATTTTGATCGGAATGGCATTAAAAGTAGAGATTGCTCTAGGCAGTGTAGACATTTTAACAATGTTTATTCTTCTAATCCAAGAGCATGGAATGGTCTTACATCTTTTTGTGTCTTCTTCAATTTCTTCATGAGTGTTCTGTAGTTACTCGAGTAGAGGTCCTTTACCTCTTTGGTTAGGTTTATGCCCAGGTATCTTATGGTTCTTGGTGCTATAGTAAATGGAATCGATTCTCTAATTTCCCTTTCTGTATTTTCATTGTTAGTGTATAAGAAAGCCATTGATTTCTGTACATTGACTTTGTATCCTGCCACGTTACTGAATTGCTCTATGAGTTCTAGTAGTTTGGGGGTGGAGTCTTTGGGGTTTTCCATATAAAGAATCATGTCATCTGCGAAGAGAGAGAGTTTGACTTCTTTCTTGCCAATTTGGATGCCTTTTATTTCTCTTTGTTGTCTGATTGCCGTTGCTAGAACTTCTAATACTATGTTGAACAAGAGTGGTGAGAGTGTGCATCCTTGTCGTGTTCCTGATCTCAACGGGAAGGCTGCAAGCTTTTTCCCATTGAGGATGATATTTGCTGTGGGTCTTTCATAGATAGATTTTATGAAGTTCAGGAATGTTCCCTCTATCCCTATACTTTGAAGCGTTTTCATCAGGAACGGATGCTGGATTTTGTCAAATGCTTTTTCTGCATCAATTGAGAGGACCATGTGGTTCTTCTCTCTTCTCTTATTGATTTGTTCTATCACACTGATTGATTTGCGAATGTTGAACCAAACTTGCAACCCAGGGATGAATCCCACCTGGTCATGGTGGATAATCTTTTTAATGTGCTGCTGGAACCTGTTTGCTAGGATCTTGTTGAGAATCTTTGCATCCATATTCATCAGTGATATTGGTCTGAAATTGTCCTTTTAGGTAGGGTCTTTGCCTGGTTTGGGGATCAGGGTAATGCTGGCTTCATAAAAAGAGTCTGGAAGTTTTCCTTCTGCTTCAATTTTTTGGAACAGATTCAGGAGAATTGGTGTTATTTCTTCTTTGAAAGTTTGGTAGAATTCCCCAGGGAATCCGTCAGGTCCTGGGCTCTTGTTTTTTGGGAGATTTTTGATCTCTGCTTCAATCTTATTACTAGATATCGGTCTATTCAGGTTGTCAATTTCCTCCTGGTACAATTTTGGGAGTTTGTAGCTTTCCAAGAATGCATCCATTTCATCTAGGTTGCTTAGCTTATTGGCATATAACTGTTGGTAATAATTTCTGATGATTGTTTCTATTTCCTTGGTGTTAGTCGTGATCTCTCCCTTTTCATTCATAATTTTATTAATTTGGGCTTTCTCTCTTTTCTTTTGGATTAGTGTGGCCAATGGTTTATCGATCTTATTGATTCTTTCAAAAAACCAGCATCTAGTTTCATTGATACGTTCTACTGTATTTCTCGTTTCTACCTCATTGATCTCTGCTCTAATCTTGATTATTTCCCTTCTTGCATGTGGAGTTGGTTTGATTTGTTGTTGCTTCTCCAGTTCTTTAAGGTGTAGAGACAGCTGGTGTATTCTGGATTTTTCAATGTTTTTGAGGGAGGCTTGGATGGCTATGTATTTCCCCCTTAGAACCACCTTTGCTGTATCCCATAGGTTTTGGCTGAAGTGTCTTCATTCTCATTGGTTTCCATGAATTGTTTAAGTTCATCTTTGATCTCCTGGTTGATCCAAGCATTCTTAAGCAAGGTGGTCTTTAGCTTCCAGGTGTTTGAGTTCCTTCTGAACTTTTCCTTGTGATTGAGTTCCAGTTTCAAAGCATTGTGATCAGAGAATATGCAGGGAATAATGTCAGTCTTTTGGTATCGGTTGAGTCCTGCTTTGTGACCCAGTATTAAACCACAGCAATTTTGAGGGAAAAATTAACTAATTCTAGGATTAATATGGAAAATAAAGTAAAATCATAATTAAAATTCTAAAAGAAAAATGATAAAGGATGAAATCATCAGTGACATAAATATTTTTAGCCATAGGAATAAAAATCAACACTTTAATTAAAAAAAAAATAAAAAACGGCTCCTGGATGTCTCAATTATGTGTTTGCTCTTGGCTCAGGTCATGATCCCTGGGTCCTGGGATCAAGTCCCATATTAGGCTACTTGCCTAGCAATGAGTCTGTTTCTCCCTCTACCCTTCTCCTCTGCTTGTTACCTCTCTATCTCTCTCTCAAACACACTTTATCTCTATCTCTCTGCCTTAAATAAATAAATAATAAATGCATAAATAATCAAATAAAGGAAAAATTTAAAAACATTTTAATGTTTTATTAATATCAGTCTCTTCCTTATATATTAACAATGTAACTGTAGAAAGAGAAATAAAAGAATCACTTCCATTTACAATAGCACCAAAAACCATAAGATACCATGGCATAAACCCAGCCAGAGGTAAGAGATCTGTACTCTAGGAACTACAGAACACTCATCAATGAAATTAAAGAAGACACAGAAGTGGAAAACCATTCCATGCTCATGGATTGGAAGAACATACATTATTAAAATGTCTGTGCTGCTCAGAGCAATCTATATTTTCAATGCCGTCTTGATTAAAAACCAGCATTTCTCAAAGTGCTGAAACAAAGAAACCTAAAATTTGTATGGAATCAGAAAAGATCCCAAATCACCAGGAAATTTTGAAAAAGAAAAACAAAGCCAGGGCATCATGTTGCCTGATTTCAAGCTTTACTACAAATCTGTGATCTCCAAGATAGCATGGTATTGGCACAAAAACAGACACATAAATCAAAGGAACAGAATAGAGAACCCAGATATGGACCCTCAAGTTTATGGTCAAATAATATTTGACAAAGCAGGAAAAAAATATCCAGTGGAAAAAATTATTCTCTTCAATAAATGGTGCTGGGAAAATTGGACAGCTATGTGTAGAAGAATGAAAACATTTAGTTGAAAATATACAGTTATTCTTCATAGTTGTGAGCACATGATAAATAGAAAGACATGTCCAAAAGTCTTAGGAAATTTAGTTCTATCCACATAGTTGCAAATTGCAAAATATCATGTTTATGTTATGCTAAGGGAAATAAGTCAGTTATAGAAAGACAAATACTATATGATTTCACTCATATGTGGAATTTAAGAAACAAAACAGACAAATATGGCATGGAGGGGCAAACCATAAAACAGACTCTTAACTGTAGACAAAAAACTGAGTGTTGATAGTGGGAGATGGGTAAGGGTGTTGCATTAAATGTATGTTTGTATTATGTAGTGCACTTGTGATGAGCACAGAGTGTTGGCTATAAGTGATGAATCACCAAATTCTACTGACACTAATATTACACTATATGTTAACTAACTGGAATTTAAATAAAACCTTGGAACAAGCAAACAAAAAGTCTTAGGGAACCAAAGTACTTTATGAAGATAAAATTAAAGAAGTGCATTTGTGTATTTGAGGATGGTGATAAGAAAACTAGTAGTACAATCAGTAAAGAGTAATCATCAATATCACATTTCAAAAAAAAAAGAGTCATTTGAAACAGTGCTGAAATCTCAAGTATAGGAATCTCAACTTGAATGAGAATAAGATCACTTGATTTATCAGTTTGAAAATATTGGTGAATTTTAACATATCTCTATTTAGAGGTAACTCAGGTCAAACCACAATGAGAAATTTATTTATTTAAATTTATTTATCATGTTATGTTATTCACCATACAGTACATTATTAGTTTTTGATGTAGTGTTTCATGATCCATTGTTTGCATACAACACCCAGTGCTCCATGCAATCCGTGCCCTCCTTAAAAACCCACCCCCACCCCCACACAACCCTCTCTTCCAAAACCCTAGGTTTGCTTCCCAGCATCCATAGTCTCTGATGGTTCATCTCCTACTCTACTTTCTCTGCCTTCATTTTCCCCTTCCTTCTCCTGAGGTCCAACTGCCTGTTTTTTCCTTCACTTTACAGAGTTGATTAAGACTTTAAATATATGAGAGACTGGGGTGCCTATCTGGTTCAGTCAGTAGAGCATGTGACTCTTGATCTTGGGATTGTGCATTCAAGCCCCATGCTGGGTGTAGAAATTTAAAAAGAAAGGAAGGAAGGAAGGAAGAAACAAAGGAAGGAAGGAAGGAAAAAAAGTAAGAAAAGAGAAAATGTGAGGTATTTTAAAAAGATAGAAAATGTCGATGGACATCTAAGTTCTTCCCATAGATGTCCATCGACATTTTCTATCTTTTTAAAATACCTCACATTTTCTCTTTTCTTACTTTTTTCCTTCCTTCCTTCCTTTGTTTCTTCCTTCCTTCCTTCCTTTCTTTTTAAATTTCTACACCCAGCATGGGGCTTGAATACACAATCCCAAGAACAAGAGTCAACAGATGGGGGAGCAGTCAAGATGGCGGAGAAGTAGCAGGCTGAGACTACATCAGGTAGAAGGAGATCAGCTCGATAGCTTATCTAAACATGGCAAACACCGACATATCCAATAGGAGATCAAAGAGAAAAAGAACAGCAACTCTAGAAACAGAAAATCAACCACTTTCTGAAAGGTAGGAATGGCGGAGAAGTGAATCTAAAATGACGGGAAGATAGACCACGGGGGGAGGGGCTGGCTCCCGGCAAGCAGCGGAGCAACCAAGCACAAAATCAGGACTTTTAAAAGCCTGTTCCACTGAGGGACATTGCTCCAGAGGCTAAACCAGGCTGAAGCCCACGCGGGGTCAGCGTGGCCCCAGGTCCCGCAGGGGCACAGAAGGATCGGGGGTGTCAGACTGTCACAGAGCTCGCAGGTATTAGAACAGAGAAGCCGGCTGCAGAGACAGAGCCGAGGACTGAACTCTCAGCTCGGGGTTACCTTGAACTGGTCACGGGCTGGGTGAGCTCGGAGCGCGGCTAGAGGCTGGGGATACGGGAGTGATTGGGTGCTGTCCTCTGGGGGCGCACGGAGGAGTGGGGCCCCAGGCTCTCGGCTCCTCCGCGCCGGAGACTAGGAGGCCGCCATTTTCATTCCCGTCCTCCGGAACTCTATGGAAAGCTTTCAGGGAACAGAAGCTCCCAAAAGCGAACCCAAGTGGATTACTTAGTCCGGCAGCTAGTAAGGGCGGTGCAATCCTGCCTCGGGCAAAGACACTTGAGAGTCACGACAACAGGCCCCTCCCCCAGAAGATCAACAAAATATCCAGCCAGGACGAAGTTCATCTATCAAGGAAAGTAGGTTCAATTCCTAAGAGAGCAGCGCAATTCCAGAGGAGGAGAAAGCAAAGCACGGAACTCATGGCTTTCTCCCCATGATTCTTTAGTCTTGCGGCTACTTCAATTTTTTTTTCTTTTTTCAATTCTTTTCTCTTTTTTCTTTTTTCTTCTTCTGCTAATTTTTTTTAAAAACTTTTACCCTTTTCTTTTTTAACGTATTTTGACTAGTTTATCTAAATATATATATTTTTTCATTCTTTTTTATATTTTTTCTTTATTTGTTTTATTTTTTAAATTTTTTTCTTTTTTTTTCTGAACCTCTTTTTATCCACTTTCTCCCCCCCACAATTTAGGGTCTCTTCTCATTTGGTTACAGCGCATTTTTCCGGGGTCTTTGCCACCCTTTTAGTATTTTATTTGCTCCTTCATATCCTCTTATCTGGACAAAATGACAAGGCGGAAAAAATCACCACAAACAAAAGAACAAGAGACAGTACCGAAGGCTAGGGACCTAATCAACACAGACATTGGTAATACGTCAGATCAAGAGTTCAGAATGACGATTCTGAACATTCTAGCCAGGCTCGAAAAAGGAATGGAAGGTATTAGAGAAACCCTCTCTGGAGATATAAAAGCTCTTTCTGGAGAAATTAAAGAACTAAAATCTAACCAAGTTGAAATCAAAAAAGCTATTAATGAGGTGCAATCAAATATGGAGGCTCTCACTGCTAGGATCAATGAGGCAGAAGAAAGAATTAGTGATATAGAAGACCAAATGACAGAGAATAAATAAGCCAAACAAAAGAGGGACAGACAGCTACTGGAACATGAGGGGAGAATTCGAGAGATAAGTGACACCATAAGACGAAACAACATTAGAATAATTGGGATTCCAGAAGAAGAAGAAACAGAGAGGGGAGCAGAAGGTCTATTGGAGAGAATTATTGGAGAGAATTTCCCTAATATGGCAAAGGAAACAAGCATCAAAATCCAGGAGATGCAGAGAACCCCCCTCAAAATCAACAAGAATAAGTCCACATCCCGTCACCTAATAGTAAAATTTACAAGTCTTAGTGACAAAGAGAAAATCCTGAAAGCAGCTGGGAAAAGAAGTCTGTAACATACAATCGTAAAAATATTAGATTGGCAGCAGACTTATCCACAGAGACCTGGCAGGCCAGGAAGAGCTGGCATGATATATTCAGAGTACTAAACGAGAAAAACATGCAGCCAAGAATACTCTATCCAGCTAGGCTATCATTGAAAATAGAAGGAGAGATAAAAAGCTTCCAGGACAAACAAAAACTGAAAGAATTTGCAAACACCAAACCAGCTCTCCAGGAAATATTGAAAGGGGTCCTCTAAGCAAAGAGAGAGCCTAAAAGTAGTAGATCAGAAAGGTACAGAGACAATATAGAGGAACAGTCACCTTACAGACTAATAATGGCACTAAATTCCTATCTCTCAATAGTTACCCTGAATGTTAATGGGCTAAATGCCCCAATCAAAAGACATAGGGTATCAGAATGGATAATAAAAAAACAAAACCCATCAGTATGTTGCTTACAAGAAACTAATTTTATACGCGAAGACACCTCCAGATTTAAAGTGAGGGGGTGGAAAACAATTTACCATGCTAATGGGCATCAGAAGAATGCTGGGGTGGCAATCCTTATATCAGATCAATTAGATTTTAAGCCAAAGACTATAATAAGAGATGAGGAAATACACTATATCCTACTCAAAGGGTCTGTCCAACAAGAAGATCTAACAATTTTAAATATCTAGGCCCCTTACGTGGGAGCAGCCAACTATATCAACCAATTAATAACAAAATCAAAGAAGCACATCAATAATAATACAATAATAGTAGGGGACTTTAACACTCCCCTCACTGAAATGGACAGATCATCCAAGCAAAAGATCAACAAGGAAATAAAGGCCTTCAATGACACACTGGACCAGATGGACATCACAGGTCTATTCAGATCATTTCATCCCAAAGCAACAGAATACACATTCTTCTCTAGTGCACATGGAACCTTCTCCAGAATAGATCACATTCTGGGTCACAAATCAGGTCTCAAACGGTATCAAAAGATTAGGGTCATCCCCTGCATATTTTCAGACCACAATGCTCTGAAGCTGGAACTCAATCACAAGAGGAAAGCTGGAAAGAACCCAAATACATGGAGACTAAACAGCATCCTTCTAAAGAATGAATGAGTCAACGAGGAAATTAAAGAAGAATTGAAAAAATTCATGGAAACAAATGATAATGAAAACACAACAGTTCAAAATCTGTGGGACACAGCAAAGGCAGTCTTGGGAGGAAAATATATAGCGGTACAAGCCGTTCTCAAGAAACAAGAAAGGTCTCAAGTACACCACGTAACCCTACACGTAAAGGAGCTGGAGAAAGAACAAGAAAGAAACCCTAAACCCAGCAGGAGAAGAGAAATCATAAAGATCAGAGCAGAAATCAATGAAATAGAAACCAAAAAAAACAATAGAAAAAACTCAATGAAACTAGGAGCTGGTCCTTTGAAAGAATCAATAAGATTGATAAACCCCTGTCCAGACTCATCAAAAAGAAAAGAGAAAGGACCCAAATAAATAAAATCATGAATGAAAGAGGAGAGATCACAACTGACACCAAAGAAATACAGACAATTATAAGAACATACTATGATCAACTCTACGCCAACAAATTTGACAATCTGGAAGAAATGGATGCATTCCTAGAGACATATAAACTACCACAACTGAACCAGGAAGAAATAGAAAACCTGAACAGGCCCATAACCAGTAAGGAGATTGAAACAGTCATCCAAAATCTCCAAACAAACAAAAGCCCAGGGCCAGACGGCTTCCCAGGGGAATTCTACCAAACATTTAAAGAAGAACTCATTCCTATTCTCCTGAAACTGTTCCAAAAAATAGAAATGGAAGGAAAACTTCCAAACTCATTTTATGAGGCCAGCATCACCTTGATCCCAAAACCAGACAAGGATCCCACCAAAAAAGAGAACTACAGACCAATATCCTTGATGAACGCAGATGCAAAAATTCTCACCAAAATATTAGCCAATAGGATTCAACAGTACATTAAAAGGATTATTCACCACGATCAAGTGGGATTTATTTCAGGGCTGTAGTGTTGGTTCAACATCCGCAAATCAATCAATGTGATACAACACATTAATAAAAGAAAGAACAAGAACCATATGATACTCTCAATAGATGCTGAAAAAGCATTTGACAAAGTACAGCATCCCTTCCTGATCAAAACTCTTCAAAGGGTAGGGAGAGAGGGCACATACCTCAATACTATCAAAGCCATCTATGAAAAACCCACCGCAAATATCATTCTCAATGGAGAAAAACTGAAAGCTTTTCCGCTAAGGTCAGGAACACGGCAAGGATGTCCATTATCACCACTGCTATTCAACATAGTACTAGAAGTCCTAGCCTCAGCAATCATACAACAAAAAGAAACTAAAGGCATCCAAATTGGTAAAGAAGAAGCAAACTATCACTCTTCGCAGATGATATGATACCATATGTGGAAACCCCAAAAGACTACACTCCAAAACTGCTAGAACTTGTACAGGAATTCAGTAAAGTGTCAGGATATAAAATCAATGCACAGAAATCAGCTGGATTTCTGTACACCAACAACAAGACAGAAGAAAGAGAAATTAAGGAGTCAATCCCATTTACAATTGTACCCAAAACTATAAGATACCTAGGAATAAACCTAACTAAACAGGCTAAGAATCTATACACAAAAAATTATAAAGTACTCATGAAAGAAATTGAGGAAGACACAAAGAAATGGAAAAATATTCCATACTCCTGGATTGGAAGAATAAATATTGTGAAAATGTCCATGCTACCTAAAGCAATCTACACATTTAATGCAATCCCTATCAAAATACCCTCCATTTTTTTCAAAGAAATAGAACAAATAATCCTAAAATTTATATGGAACCAGAAAAGACCTCGAATAGCCAAAGGAATATTGAAAAAGAAAGCCAAAGTTGGTGGCATCACAATTCCGCACTTCAAGCTCTATTACAAAGCTGACATCATCAAGACAGCTTGGTACTGGCACAAAAACAGACACATAGATCAGTGGAACAGAATAGAGAGCCCAGAAATCGACTCTCAACTCTATGGTCAACTAATCTTCGACAAAGCAGGAAAGAATGTCCAATGGAAAAAAGACAGCCTCTTCAATAAATGGTGCTGGGAAAATTGGACAGCCACATGCAGAAAAATGAAATTGGACCACTTCCTTACACCACACACGAAAATAGACTCCAAATGGATGAAGGACCTCAATGTGAGAAAGGAATCCATCAAAATCCTTGAGGAGAATGCAGGCAGCAACCTCTTCGACCTCAGCCGTAGCAACATCTTCCTAGGAACAACGGCAAAGGCAAGGGAAGCAAGGGCAAAAATCAACTATTGGGATTTCATCAAGATCAAAAGCTTTTGCACAGCAAAGGAAACAGTTAACAAAACCAAAAGACAACTGACAGAATGGGAGAAGATATTTGCAAACGACATATCAGATAAAGGGCTAGTACCCAAAATCTATAAGGAACTTAGCAAACTCAACACCCAAAGAACAAACAATCCATTCAAGAAATGGGCTGAGGACATAAACAGACATTTCTGCAAAGAAGACATCCAGATGGCCAACAGACACATGAAAAAGTGCTCCACGTCACTCGGCATCAGGGAAATACAAATCAAAACCACAATGACATTCTGACACCAGTCAGAATGGCTAAAATTAACAAGTCAGGAAATGACAGATGCTGGCGAGGATGCGGAGAAAGGGGAACCCTCCTCCACTGTTGGTGGGAATGCAAGCTGGTGCAACCACTCTGGAAAACAGCATGGAGGTTCCTCAAAATGTTGAAAATAGAACTACCCTATGACCCAGCAATTGCACTACTGGGTATTTACCCTAAACATACAAACATAGTGATCCGAAGGGGCACGTGCACCCGAATGTTTATAGCAGCAATTTCTACAATAGCCAAACTATGGAAAGAACCTAGATGTCCATCAACAGATGAATGGATAAAGAAGAGGTGGTATATATACACAATGGAATACTATGCAGCCATCAAAAGAAATGAAATCTTGCCATTTGCGGTGATGTGGATGGAACTAGAGCGTATCATGCTTAGTGAAATTAGTCAATCGGAGAAAGACAACTATCATATGGTCTCCCTGATGTGAGGACATGGAGAAGCAACATGGGGGGCTGGGGGATAGGAGAAGAATAAATGAAACAAGATGGGATTAGGAGGGAGACAAACCATAAATGACTCTTAATCTCACAAAACAAACTGAGGGTTGCTGGGGGGAGGTGGGATTGGGAGAGGGGGAGGGGTTATGGACATTGGGGAGGGTATGTGCTATCATGAGTGCTGTGAAGTGTGTAAACCTGGCGATTCACAGACCTGTACCCCTGTGGATAAAAATACATTATATGTTTATTAAAAAATAATTTTGGAAGGGGAGGCGAACCATAAGAGACTATGGACTCTGAAAAACAACCTGAGGGTTTTGAAGGGTCAGGGGTGGGAAGTTGGGTGAACAGGTGGTGGGTAATAGGGAGGGGACATTTTGCATGGAGCATTGGGTTTCGTGCAAAAACAATGAATATGGTTACGCTGAAGAAATAAATAAAATGGAAAAAAAGAAGAGTCAACAGATGAATGGATAAAGAAGATGTGGTATATATACACAATGGAATACTATGCAGCCATCAAAAGAAATGAAATCTTGCCATTTGCGACGTCATGGATGGAACTAGAGGGTATCATGCTTAGTGAAATTAGTCAATCAGAGAAAGACAACTATCATATGATCTCCCTGATATGAGGACATGGAGAAGCAACATGGGGGGGTTAGGGGGATAGGAGAAGAATAAATGAAACAAGATGGGATTGGGAGGGAGACAAACCATAAATGACTCTTAATCTCACAAAACAAACTGGGGTTTGCTGGGGGGAGGTGGGGTTTGGAGAGGGGGAGGGGGTTATGGACATTGGGGAGGGTATGTGCTATCGTGAGTGCTGTGGAGGTGTAAACCTGGTGATTCACACACCTGTATCCCTGGGGATAAAAATACATTATATGTTTATAAAAAAAAATTGGAAGGGGTGGTGAACCATAAGAGACTATGGACTCTGAAAAACAACCTGAGGGTTTTGAAGGGTCAGGGGTGGAAGTTTGGGGGAACAGGTGGTCGGTAATAAGGAGAGCACGTTTTGCATGGATCACTGGGTGTTGTGCAAAAACAATGAATACTGTTACGCTGAAAAAATAAAAAAAAAGATAGAAAATGTCATAAATAATATATGAAGGAGCCTGGAAATAGGAGAACGACATTATCAATCAAGATGAAAGAACTTTTGATATGATTTAAATACCAATAAAACTCATATTTTGGAAAACAATTATGTTTGAGGTCTAAGAGAAAAAGCGGATGATAACAAGAAGTATTTTAATTGACAATCAGGGACTAAATTCTTTGGAGGGATTGTAAAATCAAATCACTGATGACTTGGTAAAATTGTTTTGCATAGGTTTCCTCTGGCAATTTAAAGGTTTTCAGTTACTCTGCAAGTAGCATCTCCTTGAAAACACTTAGAAGGGAAGACTGAGGGACATTGTATATTGCAAAATATCTATGGCATTCTGGAGTTTAAACAAATGGAATCAGATTTTATTCAAAAACTATATTATTAGAAATTTTGATATATTAAAATCATTTAAATAGGAAGGTACTCTTTCATGTCCATGTGCAACTTTTCCCTTTATATTCTCTGTAAAATTAATGTTTCTTATATTTGTCACGGGTCCTTTTGAAGATTAAATTAAATAATACCCATGAAGATGTTAAATAATGTAAGGCATTATTTATAACTGTGTTATAAATTCTAAGTTGAAAATCATTGCAAATTCCCCAGTTCATGTAGTCTATTTGTCCATGCTTCCAATCACCTGTGAGGATCTCATGGTCTTCATCCTTCTGCAAATGATTTTATATGGATTAAACATATATAAAATAAGTATTTACCAGTTAGAAATCTAGGAAGAAAAATAGAATACTAAAAAAAGGGGAATAACTGTTAAGATTATTGCAATATTGGGGGGCTGTGAAAAGGATGTAATGACGGAAATGTTCATATGATGAATTTGGGGTATGATACACATATTTTGATGAGGAACATTAAAGAATTAACTCATTGTATTTTATAACAACCCTGTGAGGGATAGAGGGGATTAAAACATAAACTCAGGGGCGCCTGGGTGGCTCAGTGGGTTAAGCCTCTGCCTTCAGCTCAGGTCATGATCTCAGGGTCCTGGGATCGAGCCCCATATCGGGCTCTCTGCTTGGCAGGGAGCCTGCTTCCTCCCCTCTCTGGCTGCTGCTCTGCCTACTTGTAATCTCTCTCTCTCTCTGTAAAAAAAAAAAGAAAAAATAAATAAAAGCCTTGAAAATTAAAAAAAAAAAAAACCATAAACTCAAAGACATCTATTAACCTGCTTGTTGACATACAAGTTGGTGGTAGAGCAAGATTGTAAGCTCAGGCTTCCCTGATTTGAAGGTTCATAATATTTGCCTTTTATGAAGAACAGCAGTAGACATCTCCTGTAAGCTTACTATATGTAGAGCTTGCTAGTTATAGAATAAAGAAAGAGGTGTGGAGAAATATATCCCTGTGTTGGAATTTGAAGAGAGATGTTATATATAAAGATAAGGATTGTGGAAGAGTAGAGATTCCTAAAAAGACACTTAAGCTCAGATTTATTTATTGTATCTTTGGGATCTGCAAGTAGTAATGCATAAACTTTGTATTAGGAAATGGAGAACAGATATCCTGGAAATATATGTTTGAATACTAGTCCTGAATGACTTTCTAAAATATCTCAGAAAAAGATCAACAAGGAGATGAGAACCCATTCTACAGACAATCTGAGCACCTTGAAAATTGAAGTTTTTTTAATTGCAACATTATTTTAATACAATAACCAAAATGTGGAAGGCACCCGAGCAGATGGGCAAGTTTGCATTCCCGCCCACACTTATTGTTCCTTATGTCTTTGAAGTTAGCTGTTCTGACAGATGTGAGGTAATATCTCATTGTGGTTGTGATCTGCATTTCTCTGATGATGAGTGATATTTTGCATCTTTCCATATGTCTGTTGACCATCTGGATGTCTTCTTTGGAGAAATGTCTATTCATGTCTTCTGCCCAATTTTTAATTGGATTGTTTCTTTTTGTGGGTTGAGTTATGAAAGTTCTTTACATATTTTGGATACTACCCTTTATCGGATATCTCACTTGCAAATATCTTCTCCCATTCAGTAGGTTGCCTTTTAGTTTTGTAAACTGTTTCCTTCACTGTGCAGAAACTTCTTATTTTGATGTAGTCCCACTAGTTTATTTTTGCTTTTGTTTCTCTTGCCTCAGCAGACATACCTAGAAAGATGTTGCTACTGCCAATGTTAAAGAAATTATGGCCTCTGCTCCCTTGAAGGATTTTTATGGTTTCAAGTCTTACATTTAAAAATCGACTTTGGGTTAATTTTTGTATCTGGTGTAAGAAAGTGGTTCAGTTTTGTTTTCTTTTGTGTTACTATACAGTATTCCAAACATGGTTTGTTGAAGTCCATTAGATATTCTTGGCTCCTTTGTCATATATTAACTGATGGAATAATCATGGTTTTATTTCTTGGCTCTCTATTCTGTTCCATTGATCTGTGTGCCTGTTTTTTGCCAGTACCATACTGTTTTGATTTCTGCAGCTTTGTAGTATATCTTGAAACCTGGGATTGTGATATCTCTAGTTTTGTTCTTCTCTTTAAAGATTGTTTCGGCTATTTGGGGTCTTCTGTGGTTCCATACAGATTTTAGGATTATTTGTTCTAGTTCTATGAAAAATGAAAAATGCTACTGGTGCCTTGGTCACGATAAAATTAAATGTGTAGATTGCTTTGGGTAGTAATGGGGATTTTAACAATATTTTTTCTTCCAGTTCATGAGCATGGAATGTCTTTCCATTTGTTTGTGCATATGCATGTTTTTCTGTTGCCCTTAATCCTTTGTATTGATTCCTAGGGTTGCCCTAACAAATGACCACAGACTAAGTGACTTAAAGCAACTAAAGTTTATTTTCTCATAATTCTGGTAGTTAGAAATCTAAATCAAGGTGTTGGCAGGGCCACGTTCCCTCTGGAGACTACAGAAAAATCCTTCCAAGCCTCTTCCATAACTACTCCTGGCTCCAGTCTGTCCTTCACGTTCCATGGCTTGTAACTGTATCACCCCAATCTCTGCCTCTGTTGTCAAACACTACCTTTTTCATGGTGTTTATCTCTGGGTGGTTTATTCTCCTATAAGGACATCAGTCATTGGATTTAGAGCCCACCACAATCCAGTTTGACTTCATTTCATTTTAATTGGTTACATCTAAAAAGACCTTTTCTTCAAATAAGGTTGTAGTCTGAGGTTTTAGGTGGATGTGAATTTGTTGGGAGCAAGGAGCAATAGACACTACACCATCTAAAATTTTATCTCTTTGTATAATGTATAAACATTTGGCAGCTCATCCTACAACAACAGAAACCATAGGCTAGGTAGGTGGCTTAAATAATAGATATTTATTTTTTCACAGCTTTGGATGGTAGAAAATATAAGGTCAAGTTTGGTCAGGGTTCGGTTTCAGGTGAGGAGCCTCTCCTGGCTTGCAGACAGCTGCCTCCTTTCTGTATTCTCACATGGTACAGAGACAAAGAGTATACAAGCTCTCTGGTATCTTCTTTCATAAGGCACTAATGCCATCAGACCAGCGTCCTAACCTCAGGACCTCATCTAACCCTAATTAACTCCAAATAATTCCATCTGTAAATAAAATCACATTGGGTGTTAGGGCTTCAACTGGTTGGGGGTGGGGGAGGAGTGGGGGTGAGTCAGAAACAAATATTCAGCCCATAACAACTTGCAAAACTAAAATACATATTTTATATTAGCCAGTATATTAGGAACCAGTTAGTTCATTTTTCTTTTCTTTTTTTTTTAAGCCTGCTATTCTATTTATTTATTTATTTTTATTTTTTTCCCCATTTTCTTTATTTTTTCAGCATAACAGTATTCATTGTTTTTGCGCAATACCCAGTGATCCATGTCCACCCTATTACCCACCACCTGGTTCCCCCAATCTCCACCCTCGCCCCTTCAAAACCCCCAAGTTGTTTCTCAGAGTCCATAGTCTCTCATGGTTTGCCTCCCCTTCCAATTTCCCCCAATTTCCTTCTCCTCTCCATCTCCCAATGTCCTCCATGTCATTTGTTATGCTCCATAAATAAGTGAAACCATATGATACTTGACTCTCTCTGCTTGACTTATTTCACTCAGCACAATCACCTCCAGTCCCCTCCATGCTGCTACAAAAGTTGGGTAGTCATCCTTTTTTTTTTTTTTAATAAACATATAACGTATTTTTATGCCTAAGGGTACAGGTCTGTGAATCACCAGATTTGCACACTTCACAGCACTCACGATAGGTCGAAGAGGTTGCTGCCTGCATTCTCCTCAAGGATTTTGATGGATTCCTTTCTCACATTGAGGTCCTTCATCCATTTGGAGTCTATTTTCGTGTGTGTTGTAAGGAAGTGGTCCAATTTCATTTTTCTGCATGTGGCTGTCCAATTTTCCCAGCACCATTTATTGAAGAGGCTGACTTTTTTCCATTGGACATTCTTTCCTGCTTTGTCGAAGATTAGTTGACCATTGAGTTGAGGGTCTATTTCTGGGCTCTCTATTCTTTTCCATTGATCTATGTGTCTGTTTTTGTGCCAGTACCATGCTATCTTGATGACGACAGCTTTCTAATAGAGCTTGAAGACCGGAATTGTGATGCCACCAACTTTGGCTTTCTTTTTCAATATTCCTTTGGCCATTCGAGGTCTTTTCTGGTTCCATATAAATTTTAGGATTATTTTTTTCCATTTCTTTGAAAAAAATGGAGGGTATTTTGATAGGGATTGCAATAAATATGTAGATAGCTTTAGGTAGCATAGAGATTTTCACAATTTTTATTCTTGCAATCAAGGATCATGGAACATTTTTCCATTTCTTTGTGTCTTCCTCAATTTCTTTCATGAGTATTTTATAGTTTTCTGTGTATAGATTCTTAGTCTCTTTGGTTAGGTTTATTCCTAGGTATCTTATAGTTTTGGGTACAATTGTAAATGGGATTGACTCCTTAATTTCTCTTTCTTCTGCCTTGCTGTTGGTGTACAGAAATGCAACTGATTTCTGTGCATTGATTTTATATCCTGACACTTTACTGAATTCCTGTACAAGTTCTAGCAGTTTTGGAGTGGAGTCTTTTGGGTTTTCCACATATAGCATCATATCATCTGGGAAGAGTGATAGTTTGACTTCTTCTTTACCGATTTGGATGCCTTTAATTTCCTTTTGTTGTCTGATTGCTGAGGCTAATACTTCTAGTACTATGTTGAATAGCAGTGGTGATAATGGACAACCCTGCCGTGTTCCTGACCTTAGCGGAAAAGCTTTCAGTTTTTCTACATTGAGAATGATATTTGCGGTGGGTTTTTCATAGATGGCTTTGATAATATTGAGGTATGTGCCCTCTCTCCCTACCCTTTGAAGAGTTTTGATCAGGAAGGGATGCTGTACTTTGTCAAATGCTTTTTCAGCATCTATTGAGAGTATCATATGGTTCTTGTTCTTTCTTTTATTAATGTGTTGTATCACATTGATTGATTTGCGGATGTTGAACCAACCCTGCAGCCCTGAAATAAATCCCACTTGATCGTGGTGAATAATCCTTTTAATGTACTGTTGAATCCTATTGGCTAGTATTTTGGCGAGAATTTTTGCGTCTGTGTTCATCAAGGATATTGGTCTGTAGTTCTCGTTTTTGGTGGGATCCTTGTCTGGTTTTGGGATCAAGGTGATGCTGGCCTCATAAAATGAGTTTGGAAGTTTTCCTTCCATTTCTATTTTTTGGAACAGTTTCAGGAGAATAGGAATTAGTTCTTCTTTAAATGTTTGGTAGAATTCCCCTGGGAAGCCGTCTGGCCCTGGGCTTTTGTTTGTTTGGAGATTTTTGATGACTGTTTCAATCTCCTTACTGGTTATGGGCCTGTTCAGGTTTTCTATTTCTTCCTGGTTCAGTTGTGGTAGTTTATGTCTCTTGGAATGTATCCATTTCATCCAGATTCTCAAATTTGTTGGCGTAGAGTTGCTCATAGTATGTTCTTATAATTGTCTGTATGTCTTTGGTGTTAGTTGTGATCTCTACTCTTTCATTCATGATTTTATTTATTTGGGTCCTTTCTCTTTTCTTTTTGATGAGTCTGGCCAGGTGTTTATCAATATTATTGATTCTTTCAAAGAACCAGCTCCTAGTTTCATTGAGTTTTTCTGTTGTTTTTTTGGTTTCTATTTCATTGATTTCTGCTCTGATATTTATGATTTCTCTTCTCCTGCTGGGTTTAGGGTTTCTTTCTTGTTCTTTCTCCAGCTCCTTTAGGTGTAGGGTTAGGTTGTGTACTTGACACCTTTCTTGTTTCTTGAGAAAGGCTTGTACAGCTATATATTTTCCTCTCAGGACTGCCTTTGCTGTGTCCCACAGATTTTGAACTGTTGTGTTTTCATTATTATTTGTTTCCATGAATTTTTTCAATTCTTATTTGATTTCCTGGTTGACTCATTCAGTCTTTAGAAGGATGCTGTTTAGTCTCCATGTATTTGGGTTCTTTCCAGCTTTCCTCTTGTGATTGAGTTCTAGCTTCAGAGAATTGTGGTCTGAAATATGCAGGGAATGATCCTAATCTTTTGATACCCGTTGAGACCTGATTTGTGACCCAGGATGTGATCTATTCTGGAGAAGGTTCCATGTGCACTAGAGAAGAATGTGTATTCTGTTGCTTTGGGATGAAATGTTCTGAATATATTTGTGATGTCCATCTGGTCCAGTGTGTCATTTAAGGCCTTTATATCTTGTTGATCTTTTGCTTGGATGATCTGTCCATTTCAGTGAGGGGAGTGTTAAAGTCCCCTACTATTATTGTATTATTATTGATGTGTTTCTTTGATTTTGTTATTAATTGGTTGATAAATTTGGCTGCTCCCACGTTAGGGGCATAGATATTGAAAATTGTTAGATCTTCTTGTTGGACAGACCCTTTGAGTAGGATATAGTGTCCTTCCTCATCTCTTATTATAGTCTTTGGCTTAAAATCTAGTTGATCTGATATAAGGATTGCCACCCCAGCTTTCTTCTGATGCCCATTAGCATGGTAAACTCGAAATGGATTTAAGACCTCAACGTGGACAGGAATCCATCAGAATCCTAGAGGAGAACATAGGCAGTAACCACTTCGATATCAGCCACAGCAAGTTCTTTCAAGATATGTCTCCAAAGGCCAAGGAAACAAAAGCGAAAATGAACTTTTGGGACTTCCTCAAGATCAAAAGTTTCTGCACAGCAAAGGAAACAGTCAACAAAACAAAGAGGCAACCCCTCACTTTAAATCTGGAAGTGTCTTCGTGTCTAAAATGAGTTTCTTGTAGACAACATATTGATGTTTTTTATTTTTTATCCATTCTGATACCCTGTGTCTTTTGATTGGGGCATGTAGCCCATTAACACTCACGGTAACTATTGAGAGATATGAATTTAGTGCCATTATTAGTCTGTAAGGTGACTGTTCCTCTATATTGTCTCTGTACCTTTCTGATCTACTACTTTTAGGCTCTCTCTTTGTTTAGAGGACCCCTTTCAATATTTCCTGTAGAGCTGGTCTGGTGTTTGCAAATTCTTTCAGTTTTTGTTTGTCCTGGAAACCTTTTATCTCTCCTTCTATTTTCAATGCTAGCCTAGCTGGATAGAGTATTCTTGGCTGCATGTTTTTCTCGTTTAGTGCTCTGAATATATCATGCCAGCTCTTTCTGGCCTGCCAGGTCTCTGTGGATAAGTCTGCTGCCAATCTAATATGTTTACGATTGTATGTTACAGACTTCTTTTCTCGGGCTGCTTTCAGGATTTTCTCTTTGTCACTAAGACTTGTAAATTTTACTATTAGGTGACGGGCTGTGGACCTATTCTTGTTGACTTTGAGGGGACTTCTCTGCACCTCCTGGATTTTGATGCTTGTTCCCTTTACCATATTAGGAAAATTCTCTCCAATAATTCTCTCCAATAGACCTTCTGCTCCCCTCTCTGTTTCTTCTTCTTCTGGAATCCCAATTATTCTAATGTTGTTTCGTCTTATGGTGTCACTTATCTCTTGAATTCTCCCCTCGTGGTCCAATAGCTGTTTGTCCCTCTTTTTCTCGGCTTCTTTATTCTCTGTAATTTGGTCTTCTATATCACTAATTCTTTCTTCTGCCTCATTGATCCTAGCAGTGATGGCCTCCATTTTTGATTGCACCTCATTAATAGCTTTTTTAATTTAAACTTGGTTAGATTTTAGTTCTTTAATTTCTCCAGAAAGAGCTTTTATATCTCCAGAGAGGTTTTCTCTAATATCTTCCGTGCCTTTTTCGAGCCCAGCTAGAATGTTCAGAATCGTCATTCTGAACTCTTTATCTGACCTATTACCAATATCTGTGTTGAATAGGTCCCTAGCCTTTGGTACTGCCTCTTGTTCTTTTGTTTGTGGTGATTTTTTCCGCCTTGTCATTTTGTCCCGATAAGAGGATATGAGGGATCAAATAAAATAGTAATAAGGTGGCAAAGACCCCAGAAAAATGCACTGTAACCAAATAAGTAGAGACCCCAAATTGTGGGGGTCAGAGAAAGGGGATAAAAAGAGGTTCAGAAAAAAAAATGAAAAAAAATTAAAAAATAAAGCAAATAAAGAAAAAATATAAAAAACAAAGAAAAAATACATATTTTAGATAAACTAGTCAAAAAACTTTAAAAAAGAAAAAGGTAAAAGTTTTAAAAAAATTAGCAGAAGAAGAAAAAAGAAAGGATAAAAATGTTGAAAAAAAAATGAATTAACCGCAAGACTAAAGAATCATGTGGAGAAAGCCATGAGTTCCGTGCTTTGCTTTCTCCTCCTCTGGATTCCGCTGTTGTCTTAGGTTTTGAACCTGTTTTCCTTGATAGATGAACTTCGTCCTGGCTCGATATTTTGTTGATCTTCTGGGGGAGGGGCCTGTTGTAGTGACTCTCAAGTGTCTTTGCCCAAGGCGGAGTTGCACTGCCCTTACTGGGGCCAGACTAAGTAATCTGCTCGGTTTCGCTTTTGGGAGCTTCTGTTCCCTGAACGCTTTCTGTAGAGTTCCGGAGGATGGGAATGAAAATGGCGACCTCCTAGTCTCCGGCCTGGAGGACCTGAGAGCCCGGGGCCCCACTCCTCAGTGCACCCCCAGAGGACAGCACCCAATCTCTCTCATATCCCCAGCCTCCAGCCGCGCTCTTAGCTCACCCAGCCCATGACCAGTTCAAGGTAACCCCGAGCTGAGAGTTCAGTCCTCAACTCTGTCTCTGTAGCCGATTTCTCCTTTCTAACACCTGTGAGCTCTGTGACCCTCCGACACCCCCGATCCTTCTGTGACCCTGCGGGACCTGGGGCCACGCTGACCCTGCATGGGCTTCACCCCAGTTTAGCCTCTGGAGCAATGTCCCTCAGTGGAACAGACTTTCAGAAGTCCTGATTTTGTGCTCCGTTGCTCCACCACTTGCCGGGAGCTGGCTCCTCCCGCCACGGTCTATCTTCCCGTCGTTTTAGATTCACTTCTCTGCCAGTCCTACCTTGCAGAAAGGGGTTGATTTTATGTTTCTAGAATTGCTGTTCTTCTTCTCTTTGATCTCCTGTTGGATTTGTAGGTGTTTGCAATGTTTAGATAAGCTATCGAGCTGATCTCCTGCTACCTGATGTAGTCTCAGCCTGCTACTTCTCCGCCATCTTGACTCCTCCCCTGAAAATTGAAGTTTTAAGAGGAGTGACACAATACAGTTATTCTTTGGGAAAATCCAGTTTTATTTGTAATTTTGAGGTATGGCACAAATTAGATGGGCTTTTTATATTTCAATTAAATTTACCAAAATATTGTAAATGTTCAATGATTCATTAGTTCATATATCACCCAGTGTTCATCATACCACATTCCCTCTTTAATGTAAGATGGGCTTTTTAGAGATATTGCTGAGTTTTTTCTAAAGGAATCACCAATTATTTTTGTTATACTCATGAGCTTCAAGGATTGTATTCTGAGGAAAGGGAGTTTAAAAGATTGGGGTAGGAAGAGCAGAGCAAAGGAGTAATACTGACTAAATAAAGACAGTTGATATCAGCTGAACATGGAAAGACAGTATAGACAGTGAAGGAAAAAAGTGAAGTTAGAAACTTGAGAGGGATATTGTGTAATGGAGAGAAAAGTGGGACAGGAAAGTTTAGTTACATGAGTATTAGGATAACTGAATCTACATGGCTGCTTTAGATATACTGCATAATGTCAATGGGAAAGTCTTGCTCCCTTCTTAATAAAGACACAAAAGCTAAACAGTGAAATAGAAAGGACATATCGCTTTTTGGAAGAACTGAAATTCTACTGAGTCAAGTGATGTGGTAATTTTCTGTTGAAATTTCTGTTCTAAATTTCTGTTGAAAACTCGTGCATTTTTCAATAGGAATATTTGAAGGTTTTTCTATAATATGCATAATGACAAGTTTGAATAAGGTTAAAAGATTGTGTTAGGAACATTTAATTAGCAACTGAGTGTATGTAAAAAAACCTGAAAAATTAAGCAGCATGAACTGTAATTATTTACACAGTGTGAGTTGACTTTCTTGATAGACATAAATGTATGAAATATATCTACGAGAATTTATAACTGATTAGGAATTTAGGGTGTATTGAACAACTGAATTATAATTGAAATAGTAGATTCACAGAACTGGGGAATACTACAGAGATAAAGAGGTTAAAAGGAGCCAGACATGGTAGAGACAGCATGTATTTTCAGTTTGTTCAGGGACTGTTAGGCAAGAAAGGAAAAGAATGTTTTGTCTTTCAAAAAGGAAAGTAAAAGAAAAGAAAAGAAATGAATGTGAAATTAGAGGACTATATATATGTTTATATAATATGTATATATAATATATATATTGTATATATGTATGTATATATACAATATATATTAAATATATAAATATTTATTTATATATTTGATATATTAACTATATAAATATCAAATAATATAATATATATTAATATATTAAATATATATTAAATATATATTATTGTATATATTAAATATAATATATAATATATAATATATATTATATATAATAGTATATATTATATATATTATATAAAAATAGATAGATAGATATCTTCCCTCCCTCTTTCTCAAATAATTATTTTATGTTATATATAACACACACACACACACACACACACATATATATATATATATATATGTATTTATGTATTTACTTGCAAAAGGGAGAGAGCATGAGCAGAGGAGGGGGCAGAGGGAGAGGAAGAAGAAAACTCCCCACAGAGCAGGGAGCCCATCATGCAGCTTGATCCCAGGACCCTGAGATCATGTTGTGACCCAAAGGCAGATACTTAATCAAACTGAGCCACCCAGACATTCTGGGAACACACTATTTTGAGATGAGTAAGGAAATTGTATATTTATGGGGAGCTATTTCCACTACAATTCACTTTAATTAGAATAAATATTAGTTAAGGGACATCTGATTGCTGATTTCTCAATGTGTTCTGTTTACTTGATATTTGGTTAAACTTGTCTCGTTTCCATCAATTCATGATTCTCTGTACTCTTGAGTAGAATTTGTATGCTAAGTCTCATGAGAAATATATAGAAACATAAAAAATCTATGCCTTTCATGATCATATTTTTTTTAATTTATTTATTTGTCAGAAAGAGAGAGCTAGAGAGCGAGCACAGGCAGACACAGTGACAGGCAGAGGCAGAGGGAGAAGCAGACTCCCTGCCGAGCAAGGAGCCAGATGTGGGACTCGATCCCAGGACGTTGGGATCATGACCTGAGCCGAAGGCATCTGCTTAACCACCTGAGCCACCCAGGAGTCCCATGATCATAATTTTTTTATGAATGGGCAATCTACACTACACACAGGAGTTGACTATGTACTCTGATCATATGACTTGAGAAAACTCAAGTTCACCCAATGTCCACCTCCCCCACCTTCCAAAACCCTCAGTTTGTTTCTCAGAGCATATGGTCTCTCGTGGTTTATCTCCCCCTCTGATTACCTACAACCCACTTCTCTCCTTCTGCCAATGTCCTCCATGTTATTCCTTGTGCTTCACAAGTAAGTGAAACCATATGATAATTGATTCTCTCTGCTTGACTTATTTCACTCAGCATTATCTCCTCCAGTCCCATCCATGTTGAACAAAAGTTGAGTATTCATCCTTTCTCATGATTGCATGATATTCCATTGTACACATGGAGCATTTCTTCTTTATCCATTCTTCTGTTGAAGGGCATCTTGACTCTTTCCACAGTTTTGTGACTGTAGCCATTGCTGCTATGAACTTTGGGGTGCAGACAGCCCTTCTTTTCACTGCATCTGAATCTTTTGGGTAAATACCCAGTACTGCAGTTGCAGGGTTATAGAGTACCTCTATTTTAAATTTTTTGAGGCGTCTCCACACTGTTTTCCAAAATGGCTGCACCAACTTGCATTCCCAGCATCAGGGTAAGAGGGTTCCCCTTTCTCCACATTCTCTCCAACACTTGATGTTTACTGTCTTGTTAAATTTGTCCATTTTAACTGGTGTAAAGTGGTATCTCAATGGGGTTTTGATTTAAATATCCATGATGGCTAATGATGATGAATATCTTTTCATGTGTCTGTTAGCCTGAAGACATCCCGAATTGTTAAGGAAATTTTGAAAAAGAAAAAAAAAATTCAAGCTTTATTACAAAGCTATGATCCACAAGATGCCATAGTATTGGCACAAAACAGACTCATAGACCACTTGAACAGAGTAGAGAGCTCAAATATGGACCCACAACTCTATGGTCAATGCAGAAAAAAGATACAGTGGAAAAAAAGGCAGTCTCTTCAATAAATGGTGCTGGGAAAATTAGACAGCTATGTATAGAAGAATGAAACTTGAACATTCTCTTACACCGTACACAAAGATAAATTTGAAATGGAAAAAGACTTCAAGGTGAGACAAGAATCCATCATAATCCTAGAGGAGAACACAGGTTGTAACCTATTCAACATCAGCCACAGCAACTTCTTTCAAGATATGTCTCCAAAGGCAAAGGAAACAAAACCAAAAATGAACTTTTGGGACTTCATCAAGATCAAAAGCTTCTGCACAGCAAAGGAAACAGTCAACAAAACAAAAAGGCAACCCACAGAATGGGATAAGATATTCGCAAATGACAGTACAGACAAAAGGCTGATATCCAGGATCGATAAAAAACTCCTCAAACTCAACAGAAAAACCAGATAATCATATCAAAAAATGGGCAGAAGACATGAACAGAAACTTCTCCAAAAACGACATGCAGGAGGGAGTCAAGATGGTGGGGAAATAGGAGGAGGTACCATTTCAACCTGTACCCTACCTACCCTTACCTACCAAAGAACTCCGACCACCCATGAAATCAGCTTGAGATCAGAATTATACACGTCTGGATCTCTATAGGAGCAGAAGACGCCAGTGGCAGGTAAAGCAGACTGGGAGCGTCGGACTGATATCAGAAGATAAACAAAAGGGGGAGGGAGCCACCAGAGGTGACCGATTGGAAAGTAATACCCCAATACGAGAGTGCCCTGCCTTTGGGGACCAGCATTAACTTGGAGTCTGGTTGAAAGCACTCAAAAAACAAAGAGCAAAGGATCACGGGGGGAATAGTGGGAACCTGGGCGGTTAGGGTCAGGGACCTAAGTCCCCAGACCCAGGACAGCCTCCTCTGGCACTGAGCCAGAGAGAGTGCGGTGGAGAAATCAGGTCTCGGTCCCTGAGTCGCCAGTGCTCCTGAATGCCAGCGTGCCCGAGAACGAGTGGGGTCTGGCTCCCGTGAGGGGCTGGGAGCCTGGCCAGATGGCAATCCTGAAAGGCATGCGTCCCACACCATCCCTTGGGATACATGCTCATAGGCGCTAGCCTGGAGCTCTGACATCCGGAAAAAACAGACATTCCCAGCCCAGGACAGCAGGAAAATCTCAGTGTGGGATCTCTGCTCTGAACCTCTCTGGCGGTCTGGAGCTGCCTAGACAGCCACCGCTGCCCTGGTTTGGGGTACAACAAGGAGCTCCTGCATCCCCAGGGACAGTGACTCAGAAGCGACTCTGCCAGCAGCTTTTGCAAAACATTCTGAGGCTTCTCTCTGAGAGGGATTTCTGGGTGCAGTTTGCTCTCCTCTAAACCTCCAAAAACCATCAAAAGCTGTCAAGGCGAGAGAAAGCAGATGAAAGAACATAAAAACCCCCAGAAAACAAAAGCCTGAAAAAAAACAGTTTCCTCAGAGCTCACCCCCTTGAGGGGAGCGGGAGGTCCTAACTCAGGGAACATCATTGTCTGAAAACCCACGTGGCAGGCCCCTCCCCCAGAAAACCAACCAGGAAGGAAGAAAAAAAAAAAAGACTACAAGAGAACAACCACCACTACTTCATAAATACAATTTTTATTTTTAACTCTTTACCAATATTCTGGTTCTTTTTTTCTTACACATACAGAAAATTTTTTAACCTATTTACCACCACACTGAGATGTTCAGTACATCAAATTCTTTAATAACCTTCTAACATTAACTTTTTGATACATACACCCATGTTTTTCTTTTGCTTTTCTATTTTTTTAATTCTTTTTTAATTTTAACTTAGTTTAGTCTAGTTTATTCTTTTTTTAATTTTTATTTTCTACTATACATATAGAGTTAAATTTCAAGGTAATCCCCTTTCCCCAATCAATGCTACCCCTATAGGCAAACCAGTTTCTAATCCCCCTGTAATTTAGGAAAGTTGAGTCCCTTAACAAAAACATCAAGATACCTTCAGGAAGAATCAAAATAACCTTCCTCACCCACACTGAGAATTTATAACCACTCTCCCAATTTTTCCTTCTGTCAGTGTTTCTGTGAATTTCTGTTTGTCCTGATAATATATAAATCTTATACTTGGGGTTCTTTCTGATGAGGTTCTTCCCTTTTTTTTGCTTATATATATATATTTTTTTCTCTTGTCATATACTTTTTTTTCCATTTTATTTATTTTTTCAGCGTAACAGTATTCATTGTTTTTGCACAACACCCAGTGCTCCAGGCAAAACGTGCCCTCCCAATTATCCAACACCTGTTCCCCCAACCTCCCACCCCTGACCCTTCAAAACCCTCAGGTTGTTTTTCAGAGTCCATATTCTCTTATGGTTCGCCTCCCCTTCCAAATTTTTTTTTTTAATAAACATGTAATGTATTTTTATCCCCAGGGGTGCGGGTCTGTGAATCGCCAGGTTTACACACCTCACAGCACTCACGATAGCACATACCCTCCCCAATGTCCATAGCCCCCTCCCCCTCTCCCAATCCCACCTCCCACCAGCAACCCCCAGTTTGTTTTGTGAGATTAGATTAAGAGTCATTTATGGTTTGTCTCCCTCCCAATCCCATCTTGTTTCATTTATTCTTCTCCTATCCCCCAACCCCCCATGTTGCTTCTCCATGTCCTCATATCAGGGAGATCATATGACAGTTGTCTTTCTCTGATTGACTTATTTCACTAAGCATGATATGCTCTAGTTCCATCCACATCGTCGCAAAATGGCAAGATTTCATTTCATTTGATGGCTGCATAGTATTCCATTGTGTATATATACCACCTCTTCTTTATCCATTCATCTGTTGATGGACATCTAGGTTCTTTCCATAGTTTGGCTATTGTAGACATTGCTGCTATAAACATTCGGGTGCACGTGCCCCTTCGGATCACTATGTTTGTATGTTTAGGGTAAATACCCAGTAGTGCAATTGCTGGGTCATAGGGTAGTTCTATTTTCAACATTTTGAAGAACCTCCATGCTGTTTTCCAGAGTGGTTGCACCAGCTTGCATTCCCACCAACAGTGGAGGAGGGTTCCCCTTTCTCCACATCCTCTCCAGCATCTGTCATTTCCTGACTTGTTAATTTTAGCCATTCTGACTGGTGTGAGGTGATATCTCATTGTGGTTTTGATTTGTATTTCCCTGATGCCGAGTGACGTGGAGCACTTTTTCATGTGTCTGTTGGCCATCTGGATGTCTTCTTTGCAGAAATGTCTGTTCATGTCCTCAGCCCATTTCTTGATTGGATTGTTTGTTCTTTGGGTGTTGAGTTTGCTAAGTTCCTTATAGATTTTGGATACTAGCCCTTTGTCTGATATGTCGTTTGCAAATATCTTCTCCCATTCTGTCAGTTGTCTTTTGGTTTTGTTGACTGTTTCCTTTGCTGTGCAAAAGCTTTTGATCTTGATGAAATCCCAATAGTTCATTTTAGCCCTTGCTTCCCTTGCCTTTGCCGTTGTTCCTAGGAAGATGTTGCTACGGCTGAGGTCGAAGAGGTTGCTGCCTGCATTCTCCTCAAGGATTTTGATGGATTCCTTTCTCACATTGAGGTCCTTCATCCATTTGGAGTCTATTTTCGTGTGTGGTGTAAGGAAGTGGTCCAATTTCATTTTTCTGCATGTGGCTGTCCAATTTTCCCAGCACCATTTATTGAAGAGGCTGACTTTTTTCCATTGGACATTCTTTCCTGCTTTGTCGAAGATTAGTTGACCATAGAGCTGAGGGTCGAATTCTGGGCTCTCTATTCTGTTCCACTGATCGATGTGTCTGTTTTTGTGCCAGTACCATGCTGTCTTGGTGATGTCAGCTTTGTAATAGAGCTTGAAGTCCGGAATTGTGATGCCACCAACTTTGGCTTTCTTTTTCAATATTCCTTTGGCCATTCGAGGTCTTTTCTGGTTCCATATAAATTTTAGGATTATTTATTGCATTTCTTTGAAAAAAAATGGATGGTATTTTGATAGGGATTGCATTAAATGTGTAGATTGCTTTAGGTAGCATAGACATTTTCACAATATTTATTCTTCCAATCCAGGAGCATGGAACATTTTTCCATTTCTTTGTGTCTTCCTCAATTTCTTTCATGAGTACTTTATAGTTTTCTGCATAAAGTTTCTTAGCCTCTTTGGTGATGTTTATTCCTAGGTATCTTATAGTTTTGGGTGCAAATGTAAATGGGATGTACTCCTTAATTTCTCTTTCTTCTGCCTTGCTGTTGGTGTACAGAAATGCAACTGATTTCTGTGCATTGATTTTATATCCTGACACTTTACTGAATTCCTGGACAAGTTCTAGCAGTTTTGGAGTGGAGTCTTTTGGGTTTGCCACATATAGTATCATATCATCTGGGAAGAGTGATAGTTTGACTTCTTCTTTGCCGATTTGGATGCCTTTAATTTCCTTTTGTTGTCTGATTGCTGAGGCTAGGACTTCTAGTACTATGTTGAATAGCAGTGGTGATAATGGACAACCCTGCCGTGTTCCTGACCTTAGCGGAAAAGCTTTCAGTTTTTCTCCATTGAGAATGATATTTGCGGTGGGTTTTTCATAGATGGCTTTGATAATATTGAGGTATGTGCCCTCTATCCCTACCCTTTGAAGAGTTTTGATCAGGAAGGGATGCTGTACTTTGTCAAATGCTTTTTCAGCATTTATTGAGAGTATCACATGGTTTTTGTTCTTTCTTTTATTAATGTGTTGTATCACATTGATTATATTGCGGATGTTGAAACAACCCTGCAGCCCTGAAATAAATCCCACTTGATCATGGTGAATAATCCTTTTAATGTACTGTTGAATCCTATTGGCTAGTATTTTGGCGAGAATTTTTGCGTCTGTGTTCATCAAGGATATTGGTCTGTAGTTCTCGTTTTTGGTGGGATCCTTGTCTGGTTTTGGGATCAAGGTGATGCTGGCCTCAAAAAATGAGTTTGGAAGTTTTCCTTCCATTTCTATTTTTTGGAACAGTTTCAGGCGAATAGGAATTAGTTCTTCTTTATATGTTTGGTAGAATTCCCCTGGGAAGCCGTCTGGCCCTGGGAATTTGTTTCTTTGGAGATTTTTGATGACTGTTTCAATCTCCTTACTGGTTATGGGCCTGTTCAGGTTTTCTATTTCTTCCTGGTTCAGTTGTGGGAGTTTATATGTCTCTAGGAATGCATCCATTTCTTCCAGATTGTCAAATTTGTTGGCGCAGAGTTGCTCATAGTATGTTCTTATAATTGTCTGTATTTCTTTGGTGTTAGTTGTGATCTCTCCTCTTTCATTCATGATTTTATTTACTTGGGTCCTTTCTCTTTTCTTTTTGATGAGTCTGGCCAGGGTTTTATCAGTTTTATTGATTCTTTCAAAGAACCAGCTCCTAGTTTCATTGAGTTTTTTCTGTTGTTTTTTTGGTTTCTATTTCATTGATTTCTGCTCTGATATTTATGATTTCTCTTCTCCTGCTGGGTTTAGGGTTTATTTCTTGTTCTTTCTCCAGCTCCTTTGCATGTAGGGTTACGTGGTGTACTTGAGACCTTTCTTGTTTCTTGAGAAAGGCTCGTACTGCTATATATTTTCCTCCCAGGACTGCCTTTGCTGTTTCCCACAGATTTTTGAACTGTTGTGTTTTCATTATCATTTGTTTCCATGAATTTTTTCAATTCTTCTTTAATTTCCTCGTTGACTCATTTATTCTTTAAAAGGATGCTGTTTAGTCTCCATGTATTAGGGTTCTTTCCAGCTTTCCTCTTGTGATTGAGTTCTAGTTTCAGAGCATTGTGGTCTGAAAATATGCAAGGGATGACCCTAATCTTTTGATACCAGTTGAGACCTGATTTGTGACCCAGGATGTGATCTATTCTGGAGAATTTTTCATGTGCACTAGAGAAGAATGTGTATTCTGTTGCTTTGGGATGAAATGTTCTGAATATATTTGTGATGTCCATCTGGTCCAGTGTGTCATTTAAGGCCTTTATATCTTGTTGATCTTTTGCTTGGATGATCTGTCCATTTCAGTGAGGGGAGTGTTAAAGTCCCCTACTATTATTGTATTATTATTGATGTGTTTCTTTGATTTTGTTATTAATTGGTTGATATAGTTGGCTGCTCCCACGTAAGGGGCATAGATATTGAAAATTGTTAGATCTTCTTGTTGGACAGACCCTTTGAGTACGATATAGTGTCCTTCCTCATCTCTTATTATAGTCTTTGGCTTAAAATCTAATTGACCTGATATAAGGATTGCCACCCCAGCTTTCTTCTGATGCCCATTAGCATGGTAAATTGTTTTCCACCCCCTCACTTTAAATCTGGAGGTGTCTTCGCGTCTAAAATGAGTTTCTTGTTGGCAACATACTGGTGGCTTTTGTTTTTTTATCCATTCTGATACCATGTGTCTTTTGATTGGGGCATTTAGCCCATTAACATTCAGGGTAACTATTGAGAGATATGAATTTAGTGCCATTATTAGTCTGTAAGGTGACTGTTACTGTATATTGTCTCTGTATCTTTCTGATCTACTACTTTTAGGCTCTCTCTTTGCTTAGAGGACCCCTTTCAATATTTCCTGGAGAGCTGGTTTGGTGTTTGCAAATTCTTTCAGTTTTTGTTTGTCCTGGAAGCTTTTTATCTCTCCTTCTATTTTAATGCTAGCCTAGCTGGATAGAGTATTCTTGGCTGCATGTTTTTCTCGTTTAGTACTCTGAATATAGCATGCCAGCTCTTCCTGGCCTGCCAGGTCTCTGTGGATAAGTCTGCTGCCAATCTAATATTTTTACCATTGTATGTTACAGACTTCTTTTCTCGGGCTGCTTTCAGGATTTTCTCTTTGTCACTAAGACTTGTCAATTTTACTATTAGGTGACGGGGTGTGGACCTATTCTTGTTGACTTTGAGGAGGGTTCTCTGCATCTCCTGGATTTTGATGCTTGTTCCCTTTGCCATATTTGGGAAATTCTCTCCAATAATTCTCTCCAATAGACCTTCTGCTCCCCTCTCTGTTTCTTCTTCTTCTGGAATCCCAATTATTCTAATGTTGTTTTGTCTTATGGTGTCACTTATCTCTCGAATTCTCCCCTCATGGTCCAGTAGCTGTCTGTCCCTCTTTTGTTCGGCTTCTTTATTCTCTGTCATTTGGTCTTCTATATCACTAATTCTTTCTTCTGCCTCATTTATCCTAGCAGTGAGAGCCTCCATTTTTGATTGCACCTCAATAATACCTTTTTTTTATTTCAACTTGGTTCGATTTTAGTTCTTTAATTTCTCCAGAAAGGGCTTTAATATTTCCAGAGAGGGTTTCTCTAATATCTTCCATGCCTTTTTCGAGCCCGGCTAGAATGTTCAGAATCGTCATTCTGAACTCTTGATCTGACATATTCCCAATTCTGTGTTGATTAGGTCCCTAGCCTTCGGTACTGTCTCTTGTTCTTTTGTTTGTGGTGATTTTTTCCGGCTTGTCCTTTTGTCCAGATAAGAAGATATGAAGGAGCAAATTAAATACTCAAAGTGTGTCAAAGACCCCAGAAAAATGCGCTGTAACCAAATCAGAATAGACCCCTAATTGTGGGGGGGAGAAAGGGGATAAAAAGAGGTTCAGAAAAAAAAGAAAAAAAATTTTAAAAATAAAACAAATAAAGAAAAAATATAGAAAAGAAAGAAAAAATAGATATATTTAGATAAACTAGTCAAAAAACGTTAAAAAAGAAAAGGGTAAAAGTTTTAAAAAAATTAGCAGAAGAAAAAAGAAAAAAGAAAAAAATTTAAAAAAAAGAATAAAAAAATTGAAGTAGCCGCAAAACTAAAGAATCATGGGGAGAAAGCCATGAGTTCCATGCATTGCTTTCTCCTCCTCTGGAATTGCTCTGCTGTCTTAGGAATTGAACCTACTTTCCTTGATAGATGAACTTCATCCTGGCTGGATATTTTGTTGATCTTCTGGGGAGGGGCCTGTTGTAGTGACTCTCAAGTGTCTTTGCCTGAGGAGGGATTGCACCGCCCTTACCGGCGGCTGGACTAATTAATCGGCTCGTGTTCGCTTTTGGGGGCTTCTGTTCCCTGAACGCTTTCCGTAGAGTTCCGGAGGACGGGAATGAAAATGTCAGCCTCCTAGTCTCCGGCACGGAGGAGCCGAGAGCCTGGGGCCCCACTCCTCAGTGCGCCCCCAGAGGACAGCACCCAATCAATCCCGTATCCCCAGCCTCTAGCCGCGCTCCGAGCTCACCCAGCCCGCGACCAGTTCAAGGTAACCCCGAGCTGAGAGTTCAGTCCTCGGCTCTGTCTCTGCAGCCGGCTTCTCTGTTCTAATACCTGCGAGCTCTGCCACACTCCGTCACCCCCGATCCTTCTGTGACCCTGCGGGACCTGGGGCCACGCTGACCTCGCGTGGCCTTCACCCCGGTTTAGCCTCTGGAGCATTGTCCCTCAGTGGAACAGACTTTTAAAAGTCCTGATTTTGTGCTTCGTTACTCTGCCACTTCCTGGGAGCCGGCCCCTCCCCCCGCGGTCTATCTTCCCATCGTTTTAGATTCACTTCTCCACCAGTCCTACCTTTCAGAATGTGGTTGATTTTCTGTTTCTAGAGTTGCTGTTCTTATTCTCTTCACTCTCCCGTTGGATTTGTAGGTGTTTGCAATGTTTAAATAAGCTATCGAGCTGATCTCCTGCTACCTGATGTAGTCTCAGGCTGCTACTTCTCCGCCATCTTGACTCCTCCTCCTCTTATCATATACTTTTATCAGTCTTTTTGTTTGTCTGTTTTCTTTTCGTATACTTCACAAATCTTACCTTGTGGTACATTTCGGCTGAGACTTCTCTTTTATCTTCCCTTTTTTTCCTATCTCTCTCTCTCTCTCTTTTTTTCCTTTTTCTTTTTCCTTTTTTTTTTTCTTTCTTCTTCTCTATTTCTTTTCTTTTCTTTTCTCTCTCATTTGGGTAGGGAATCCTGATTGCACAGAAGCGTTCCAGGGTGCACCTTGACTGCACCACAATCGATAAGTCCAGCTGCATCTGTTCAGTCACCTCTTACCAAAATGACTAGGAGGAGGAATACCCAACAGAAGTAAAATACAGGGAATGGGCCTTCTGCAACAGAGCTAATGGCTATCGACATAGACAATATGTCAGGAAAGGAATTCAGACTAACAATTATCCAGGCAATATATAGGTTGGAGAAAGCCATGGATGACCAAACAGAATTAATTAGGGCAGAATTGAAAGCCACCAGGGTTGATGTGCACAATGTTAGGGCAGAACTGAAAGCCACCATTGATGATGTTCAAAATGATCTCAATGAGTTCCAATCTAATCTAAATTCTCTAAAAGCTATGGTAACTGAGACAGAAGATAGAATTAGTGATCTGGAGGACAAACAGATAGAGAGAAAGGATCAGGAGGAAGCCTGGAACAAACAGCTCAGAAGCCACGAAAACAGAATCAGGGAAATAAATGATGCCATGAAACGTTCCAAAGTCAGAATTATTGGAATCCCTGAAGGGGAGGAAAAATAAAGAAGTCTAGAAGATATAGCGGAATAAGTTTTCTATGAAAATTTTCCCAATCTCACGAATGCAAACAACGTTCATGTACTAGAGTCAGAGAGATTTCCTCCCAAGATTTTAAATTCTCGAAAGTCCTCATGACACCTTATAGTTAGAATGAGGAATTATGTTTCAAGAGAGACCCTCTTAAAAGCAGCTAGGACAAAGAAGCTCCTTACATACAGAGGAAAGCCCATTAGAATAACGTCAGACCTTTCCACAGGGACCTGGCAATACAGGAAGGGCTGGTAAAATATATTGAGAGTACTAAATGAGAAAAACATGCAACCACGAATACTCTATCCAGCAAGACTGACATTTAAAATGGATGGAGAGATAAAGAGTTTGAAGACCAGCAAGGTTTAAAAGACTACGCAACCACCAAGCCGACACTGCAGGATATACTAAGGGGGGTCCTATGAAAGGGAAAAAATCCTAAGAATATCTTTGAACAGAAATATAGAAACAATCTACAGACAGAAAGACTTCAAAGGCAACACGATGTCAATAAAAACCTATCTCTCAATAATCATTCTCAATATGAATGGATTAAACACACCCTTAAAACGATACAGGGATGCAGATTGGATAAAACGACAGGACCCATCCATATGTTGTCTACAAGAGACCCATTTTGAATCTAAGGATACACCCAGACTGAAAGTGAAGGGATGGAGAAGCATCTTTCATGCCAATGGGCCTCAAAAGAAGGCCGGGGGTAGCGATTCTCATATCAGATAAATTAGATTTTAAACTAAAGACTGTAGTCAGAGATACAGAAGGACACTACATAATTCTTAAAGGGACTAGCCACCAAGATGATCTAACAATTGTGAATATCTATGCCCCCAATATGGGAGCACCCAATTACACAAGAAAACTATTAATCAAGATAAAGAGTCTTATTGATATGAATACAATAATAGTAGGAGATCTTAATACGCCTCTCTCAGAAATAGACAGATCATCAAAGCAGAAAATTAATAAAGAAATAAGAGCACTGAATGAAACATTGGACCAGATGGACCTCATAGATCTATACAGAACATTCCACCCTAAAACAACAGAATACTCATTCTTCTCAAGTGCACATGGAACCTTCTGCAGAATAGACCACATACTGGGTCACAAAGCAGGACTCAACTGATATCAAAAGACTGATATTATTCCCTGAATATTCTCAGATCACAATGTTTGAAACTGGAACTCAATCACAAGAAAAAGTTCAGAAGGAACTCAAAAACCTGGAAGCTAAAGACCACCTTACTTAAGAATGCTTGGATCAACCAGGAGATCTAAGATGAACTTAAACAATTCATGGAAACCAAAGAGAATGAAGACACTTCGGTCCAAAACCTATGGGATACAGCAAAGGCGGTTCTAAGGGGGAAATACATAGCCATCCAAGCCTCCCTCAAAAAAATTGAAAAATCCAGAATACACCAGCTCTCACTACACCTTAAAAAACTGGAGAATCAGCAACAAATCAAACCAACTCCTCATGCAAGAAGGGAAATAATCAAGATTAGAGCAGAGATAAATGAGGTAGAAACGAGAGATACAGTAGAATGTATCAATTAAACTCGAAGCTGGTTTTTTGAAAGAATCAATAAGATCGATAAACCATTGGCCACACTAATCCAAAAGAAAAGAGAGAAAGCCCTAATTAATAAAATTATGAATGAAAAGGGAGAGATCACAACTAACACCAAGGAATAGAAACAATCATCATAAATTATTACCAACAGTTATATTCCAATAAGCTAAGCAACCTAGATGAAATGGATGCATTCCTGGAAAACTACAAACTTCCAAAATTGAACCAGGAAGAAATTGACAACCTGAATAGACCGATATCTAGTAACGAGATTGAAGCAGTGATCAAAAACCTCCCAAAAAACAAGAGCCCAGGACCTGACGGTTTCCCTGGGGAATTCCACCAAACTTTCAAAGAAGAAATCACACCAATTCTCCTGAAGCTGTTCCACAAAATTGAAGCAGAAGGAAAACTTCCAGACTCTTCTTATGAAGCTAGCATTACCCTGATCCCCAAACCAGGCAAAGACTCTACCAAAAAGGAGAATTTCAGGCCAATATCACTGATGAATATGGATGCAAAGATTCTCAATAAGATCCTAGCAAACAGGATCCAGCAGCACATTAAAAAGATTATCCACCATGACCAGGTGGGATTCATCCCTGGGTTGCAAGGTTGGTTCAACATTCGCAAATCAATCAATGTGATAGAACAAATCAATAAGAGAAGAGAGAAGAACCACATGGTCCTCTCAATCGATGCAGAAAAAGCATTTTACAAAATCCAGCATCCGTTCCTGATTAAAATGCTTCAAATTATAGGGATAGAGGGAACATTCCTGAACTTCATAAAATCTATCTATGAAAGACCCACAGCAAATATCATCCTCAATGGGAAAAAGCTTGCAGCCTTCAGGTTGAGATCAGGAACACGACAAGGATGCCCACTCTCACCACTCTTGTTCAACATAGTATTAGATGTTCTAGCAACGGCAATCAGACAACAAAGAGAAATAAAAGGTATCCAAATTGGCAAGGAAGAAGTCAAACTCTCTCTCTTCACAGATGACATGATTCTTTATATGGAAAACCCCAAAGACTCCACCCCCAAACTACTAGAACTCATAGAGCAATTCAGTAACGTGGCAGGATACAAAGTCAATGTACAGAAATCAGTGGCTTTCTTATACACTAACAATGAAAATACAGAAAGGGAAATTAGAGAATCAATTCCATTTACTATAGCACCAAGAACCATAAGATACCTGGGCATAAACCTAACCAAAGAGGTAAAGGACCTGTACTCGAGGAACTACAGAACACTCATGAAAGAAATTGAAGAAGACAGAAAAAGATGGAAGATCGTTCCATGCTCTTGGATTGGAAGAATAAACATTGTTAAAATGTCTATACTGCCTAGAGAAATCTATACTTTTAATGCCATTCCAATGAAAATTCCACTGGTATTTTTCAAAGAGCTGGAGGAAATAATCCTAAAATTTGTATGGAATCAGAAGAGACCCCGAATTGCTAAGGAAATGTTGATAAACAAAACAAAACTGGCGGCATCACGTTACCCGATTTCAAGCTTTACTACAAAGCTTTGATCACCAAGACAGCGTGGTACTGGCATAAAACAGACACATAGACCAGTGGAACAGATTGGAGTGCCCAGATATGGACCCTCAACTCTATGGTCAAATAATCTTCGACAAAACAGGAAAAAATATTCAATTGAAAAAAGAGTCTCTTCAATAAATGGTGCTGGGAAAACTGGACAGCGATATGTAGAAGAATGAAACGACCATTCTCTTACACCGTACACAAAGATAAACTCAAAATGGATAAAACACCTCAACTGAGACAGGAATCTATCAGAATCCTAGAGGAGAACATAGGCAGTAACCTCTTCGATTTCAGCCACAGCAACTTCTTTCAAGATATGTCCCCAAAGGCCAAGGAAACAAAAGCAAAAATGAACTTTTGGGACTTCCTCAAGATCAAAAGTTTCTGCACAGCAAAGGAAACAGTCAACAAAACAAAAAGGCAACCCACGGAATGGGTGAAGGTATTTGCAAATGACAGTACAGACAAAAGGTTGATATCCAGGATCTATAAAGAACTTCTAAAACTCAACACACACAAAACAGAGAATCATATCAAAAAATGGGCAGAATATATGAACAGACATTTCTCCAACGAAGACATACAAATGGCTATCAGACACATGAAAAATGTTCATCGTCACTAGCCATCAGGGAGATTCAAATTAAAACTACATTGAGATAACACCTGACCCCAGTTTGGCCAAAATTAGCAAGACAGGAAACAACGTGTGTTGGAGAGGATGTGGAGAAAAGGGAACCCTCTTCCACTGTTGGTGATGCAACACCAACAATTGATGTTGGGAATGCAAGTTAGTGCAGCCACTTTGGAGAACAGTGTGGAGACTCCTGAAGGAATTAAGAATAGAGCTTCCCTATGACCCTGCAATTGCACTGCTGGGTATTTACCCCAAAGATACAGATGTAGTGAAAAGAAGGGCCATCTCTACCCCAATGTTAATTGCAGCAATGGCTACGGTCGGCAAACTGTGGAAAGAACCAAGATGCCCTTCAACGGATGAATGGATAAGGAAGATGTGGTCCATTTACACAATGGAGTATTATACCTCCATCAGAAAGTATGAATGCCCAACTTTTGTAGCAACATGGACGGGACTGGAAGAGATTATGCTGAGTGAAATAAGTCAAGCAGAGAGAGTCAAGTATCATATGGTCTCACTTATTTGTGGAGCATAACAAATAACATGGAGGACATGGGGTGATGGAGAGGAGAGGGAGTTGTTGGAAACTGGAAGGGGAGATGAACCATGAGAGACTATGGACTCTGAAAAACAACCAGAGGGTTTTGAAGGGGCGGGCAGGTGGGAGGTTGAGGAACCAGGTGGTGGGTAATAGGGAGGGCATGTACTGCATGGAGCACTGGGTGTGATGCCAAAACAATGAACACTGTTATGCTGTAAATAAACAAAAAAAAATATTAAAACAAACAAACAAACAAAAAAAATGACATGCAAATGAATAACAGACACATGGAGTGATCATTGAAAAAAAATTAACGGCCAATCTTTTTATATACGAAGTTATGGAAATGAATGTAGGATCATTATTAAAATGAATTTAGCATAATTAGATGGAGAAAAGACATAGGCATGTTGAGCTTTAATCCACCTCCTTCAGGATGGTGTATGACTCATTTATTTCCCATTTCTATAAATATCAGTCTTAAACACATCAATCTAAAATGTGAATATGATTTATAAAACATGGATTTCTTCTCCTTAGTTATCTTGATCCTTATATGGATTGCATACTGTAACTGTATGAAAACATAATATATTTTCTTTAAAGAGGAAGTCTTGGTTTTCTGTAGGCAGTGTTTTCTCAAATCTCATGTAGGAAACTCCAAATTTATTTTTATAATGATATATATATATATCATTATAATATATATAATATGTTATATTATTATGTTATATTATCATATATTATATTATATATATAATTATATATAAAATATATAATATATAATTTATTTATTTATTATATATATTATATATAATTATATATATCATATATATTTATATATATATTATATATTCTATATAATCATATATTATATTATTATAAATATATTTATTTATTATTATTTATTATTAATATTTTTATTAATTATATTTGTTATTTATTATATATAATAATTATTATATATGATATATAATATATGTGTTTATATATTATATATTATATTATATTTTATATTATTATTATGTTATATATATAACATATATATATAAAACACTATATAAATGTTTTTATAGATACAAATATAGATGATACAAATATATAATTCTGGAGACTTGTGGCTAAAGAGGAAAAACCTTTATAACTTAATATGAAATGTTAATATGTAATATGTTCTGTTTAAATTGTGTTACAACCTCCTACTCTATAACAAATTCACACAAATTTAACAGCTGTATATAGCAACCATTTATTATGACACAGTTTATATAAGTCAGGGTTTCCTATCACAAAGTAGAAATCCAGGTGTTGATTGGGGCTGCAGTTTTATCTGAGGCTTAAGGTCATATTCTAAGGTCATGTGGTTGTTGAAATGAATCATTTATATGATAATGAATAACATATAGTTGCTTATTTTTTCAAAGACAACATGAGAATTTCTCTGATTTCAGTTAAGGTCTAAGTCCTGCTATGAAAATGTCAACTGTTTAAGAAAAGCTAATAAAGGGGCGCCTGGGTGGCTCAGTGGGTTAAGCCGCTGCCTTCGGCTCAGGTCATGATCTCAGGGTCCTGGGATCGAGTCCCACATCGGGCTCTCTGCTCAGCGGAGAGCCTGCTTCCCTTCCTCTCTCTCTGCCTGCCTCTCTTGTGATTTCTCTCTGTCAAATAAATAAATAAAATCTTTAAAAAAAACAAAACAAAACAAAAAAAAAAACAAAGAAAAGCTAATAAAGGGGCACCTGGGTGGCTCAGTGGATTAAGCAGCTGCCTTCGGCTCAGGTCATGATCTCAGGGTCCTGGGATCGAGCCCCGCATCGGGCTCTCTGCTCCGCGGGGAGCCTGCTTCCTCCTCTCTCTCTGCCTGCCTCTCTGCCTACTTGTGATCTCTCTCTCTGTCAAATAAATAAATAAAATCTTTAAAAAAAAAAGAAAGAAACGCTAATAAAATTAATCAACCTTTGAATTCTTAAAATCTACTTATTTGTGATCTTAATTATAGTTGCAGAATCAATTTAGTCTTATTTTATAGTAAAACATAATCATGAGAACAGGAGATTGAGAACATGGAGATGGTTTAGGATTTTTCTGCCAGATCTGTCCAGGTTATATACAGAGTCATGTTCACAAAAGACATTAAAATAAAATTTCAGCTATTGATTCTATCAGTATTGTGAGAAAGACTTCGTAGTGCCTAAATATTTGACTGGATTACGTTAATTTTTAGGAAGTACTTAATTTTTAAAATATTTCTGCTTAGCAGACTGACAGAAAATTTAGAGAATTGTATTATAGTCTTATAACCTTCCCAAAGACATATAATAGATCTTCTATTTATTATAAATGTAACATTTAAAACAATGAATAGAAAAGACATAATATTGTCAATCTCATAAGCAATTATGGATGCGTCATTCCATATTTTTCCAATTTTCAGTTGTAAAAGATTATTAAGCACATGCATCACCTCTGGGCTCATCTTCCAAGAAAATAGATTTAGAAAAATTGGTGAAATCAGTAAAATAATATCCATAATACATTTTTTATTTAAATAAAAGAAAGCCAGGACACTTGGGTGGCTCAGTCAGTTTAGCATCCAACCCTTTCTTTCTTTCTTTCTTTCTCTCTTTCTTTGCTATAGACTTTATTTTTTTTTTTGTGGAGTATTTCTTATGTTGCCTTTTTTCTTTTTTTTTAATTTAAACTTTATTTTATTTTTTTCAGTATTCCAAGACTCATTGTTTTTTTTTTTGTTTTTTTTTTCAAATTTATTTTATAATGTTCTTTTTTTTCATTTTATTTATTTTTTCAGTGTAACAGTATTCATTCTTTTTGCACAACACCCAGTGCTCCATGCAAAACGTGCCCTCCCCATTACCCACCACCTGTTCATTGTTTATGCATCACACCCAGTGCTCCATGCAATACATGCCCTCCTTAATACACACCACAAGTCTTACATAACCCCCTACTTCTCTACCCTCCAAAACCCTTAGTTTGTTTTCTAGAGTCCATAATGTCTCACTGTTTGTCTCCCCCTCCATTTTTCCCCTACTCACTTCTCCTCTCCTTCTCCCAATGTCCTCCGTGTTACTCCTTAGAGCATCCAACTCTTGATTTCAGCTCAGGTCATGATCTCAGGGTCCTGGGATCCAGCCCTACATGGATCTCTGCAGTGAACAGGGAGTGTTCTCCAAGATTCTCTCTCTCTCTCCCTCTATCCCTCCCCCCACGTGCATGCTCTCTTTCTCTCTAAAATAGATAAATATTAAATAAATAAATACGTGTCTACATTTTGACTGAAATTTCTTACTCACAATACTGTTTGACTATTTTTACTGAAAATCAACTCAAGCATTGGTTAAACAAGTTATTTTACACTTGAATGAAATTATATATATATATATATAATTTATATATTAAATTTTATATATTTATATTCTATTGTATATTATATATGTGTGTATATAATATATAGATATAGATACTATATCTATAGATGTTATAGATATAGATATATAATACACACACACACGATATTACCTTATGTATTACCAGTTGGGCAGTAAAGGACGTTTTGAAATAGGTTTTTCACTAAAAAGAAAGAAAGAAAGAAGAAAGAGTTTAACATTAGTAATATGATAATTTTATATAAAGAATTAAATCTAGACTAAAATGATATCCTAAGCCCTTGATACAGTGCTTAAAGAACAAAACCATTGCAAAACTAAAGGTCATTCACAGATGATTTGGGCTAAAAAATGTATTTAATCAATATATCCAGAAGACCTAAACCTTCACTGATCTTTAAAAAAAGTTAGCAATGACAATAAGATTTGTTTCATAGACGTCTATGTGTGTATATATATACAAACATATATATGAGGGGATTTGAAGCAAGATGACTAAATAGATTCCAGCCCTCATAAATTTATGGATACAATAATTTCCACAATTATCTCTAAACGATGATTTTTTGAGGGAACTCAGGAGCCCAGAGAAAAATTCCAGGACACTGATCAAAGAATCCAAGATTATACATGTGGAAAAGGACAAGCAGAATAATTCCACTTTACTCATGACACTTTTCACTAAGTAAATATCACTTAGAATGAAGAGACACACTTTGCTTGCAAACTATGCCATGGAAGAAACTAAGAACAGCGTGAAGACCTGGATTCCCCAGTCTCACAGGATATTGCTCAAGAGGCACATATATGTCATGTCACCAGATTACTGAGATGGGTGCTAAGAGTAGAGGAAATGTTGGGGAAGCTCACAGCAACCATCACATGGTCTTCAAAAGCTAGCTGACTGGCTTGGGGACTCTGCCTATAAACTCTGAAGGATAACTCACTTGTAGCCTTCCCAGCAGGGTGATACATGCTCCAAAACTGTAGACATACCTCCATGATAATGCATGTTAATTTGTACATATGATGCATATGGACTTCAACAGATGGCATAAAACCAGCTCAAATGGCACAAGGACATCAGTGGCCAGCTTGACTCTGCAACAGAGAGAATGTATGCAATTTTGAACTCTAGAAGTCACTGCACTGGGAAGAATAAGTGAAAATATTCCAGCACCCAGTTTGTTATGAGAGAGTGACAGAAGGCATACAATCCCTGTTTTTTCCCAATAATAATAATAATAAAAGGAGTGAGATGTATGCATTTGTAGAAAATGACCTTTTCTCTAAGAGGGTTGACTGATAAATATCTTTTTATCCTCAAGCCACTTATCAATGACTAGAAAAGGAAAAATTTTCTTTAAATGTTAAACAGCAATTCAAGACTTTAAGGACCATGAAATAGCATGAAAACATAAGCCCATAAAAGGAAGAAAAATAACCCTTGAATGGCTGTCCTAAAAAAATAAAGATTTATGAATTACCTGCACATAATTCAAAATAATTGTCTTAAAAGAACTCTGACAACTAAACATAATCAGGAAATAAAAAATGCATGACCAAAATGTAAAGTTCAATAAAGATATTGAGAACATTAAAAACAAAAATCAAATTTTGGAGTGAATCAAATACTAAGTAGAGAAGTTTTGCAACTGATAGAATCAAACAGAAGAAAGAATAACTGAATTCAGAGATAGAGATCTTAAAATTGCCTAGCCAGAGAAACAAACAGAAAAAAGACTCAGGGTGAATTACGGCATATCATTGAATGAAATAGTTTAAGTATTATGGAAAGTATTATGGAAAGAAACAAACTTTCCAACCAAGAATATTTTACCTGACAGTGCTGTATATCAGAAATAAATAAAAGATACATTATCAGACAAACAAAAAAAAAGGAGTATATCACCACTAGGTCTGCCCTACAGGAAGTACTAAAAGGAGTTCTTCAAGTTGGAACAAAAGTATGCTAAATTAGCAACATGAAAACATATGAGGGGTGCCTGGGTGTCTCAGATGGTTAAGCATCTGCCTTCAGCTCAGATCATGATCTCCCTTTCCCTCTACTGCTCCCTCTGCTTTGTTATCTCATTCCCTCTGTCAAATAAATAAATAAATAAATAAATAAATAAATAATTTTTTTCTAAAATATAAAGAAAAGAAAGAACACATACAAACATATTCAGTATAGCTGTAAAAATTGTATATATTAAAATTCAGAATACTCTGGAGCTATAATGTTGAGGCAGAAGTCACTTTTTTATTTTATTCATTTTATTTATTTATTTATTATTTGTTTATTTGTTTATTTTCAGCATAACAGTGTTCATTGTTTTTGCACCACACCCAATGCTCCATGCAGTACGTGCCCTCTCTATTACCCACCACCTGGTTCCTCAACATCCCACCCCCCCGCCCCTTCAAAACACTCTGGTTGTTTTTCAGAGTCCATAATCTCTCATGGTTCAACTCCCCTTCCAGTTTCCCTCAACTCCCTTCTCCTCTCCATCTCCCCATGTCCTCCATGTTCTTCGTTATGCTCCACAAATAAGTGAGACCATATGATACTTGACTCTCTCTACTTGACTTATTTCACTCAGCATAATCTCTTCCAGTCCTGTCCATGTTGCTACAAAAGTTGGCTATTCATCCTTTCTGATGGAGGCATGATACTCCGTTGTGTATATGTACCACATCTTCCTTATCCATTCATCCATTGAAGGGCATCTTTGTTCTTTCCACAGTTTGGCGACTGTGGCCATGGCTGCAATAAACATTGGGGTAGAGATGGCTCTTCGATATCAGCCACAGCAACTTCTTTCAAGATATGTCTCCAAAGGCAAAGGAAACAAAAGCAAAAATGAACTTTTGGAACTTCATCAAGATCAAAAGCTTTTGCACAGCAAAGGAAATGGTCAACAAAACAAAAAGGCAACCCACGGAATGGGAGAAGATATTTGCAAATGACAGCACAGACAAAGGTTGATATCCAGAATCTGTAAAGAACTCCTCAAACTCAACACACACAAAACAGATAATCCTATCAAAAAATGGGCAGAAGATATGAACAGACACTTCTCCAATGAAGACATACAAATGGCTATCAGACACATGAAAAAATGTTCATCATCACCAGCCATCAGAGAGATTCAAATTAAAACTACATTGAGAAAGCACCTGACACCAGTTAGATTGGCCAAAATTAGCAAGACAGGAAACAACTTGTGGTGGAGAGGATGTGGAGAAAGGGGAACCCTCTTACACTGTTGGTGGGAATGCAAGTTAGTGCAGTCACTTTGAAGAACAGTGTGGAGATTCCTCAAGAAATTCAAAATAGAGCTTCCCTATGACCCTGCAATTGCACAAGTCACTTTTAACATGAGTGCAAAAGTAAAACACAAAAGTATTGAGAACTACAGCTACAATACTCATTGATATATAAACCTACAAAAAGTCATAAATAGAGACATTAATAACACAAAATCTTCATACATAAAATATAGAATATATTTTTCCATACAATTAAGTTATCAGGTTTTATTACAACATAATATAATATTATAATATAATATTACAGTGATTAATAAGAAAATACCTATTTTATTTTCTTATTAATCACTATAATATTAGGCCATAAAAGGCCATAAAAGATTAGGATAAAGAAATCAAAGTTTTCTCACACACACACACTCAAAAAGAAAGACAGCAGGGGCACCTGCATGGCTCAGTGGGTTAAGCCGCTGCCTTCAGCTCAGGTCATGATCTTGGGGTCCTGGGATCGAGTCCCATATTGGGCTCTCTGCTCAGCAAGGGCTTGCTTCCCTCTCTCTCTCTGCCTGCCTCTCTATCTACTTGTGATCTCTCTCTGTCAAATAAATAAATAAAATCTAAAAAAAAAGAAAGACAGCAGGAGGAAAAAAGTGGCAAATAAACTCCAAAGCACAGAGGAAGAAAAAAAAAAATAACAGTGGGAAACATTAACTTTTCATTAATTACTTTATATATAAATTGATTAAATTATCTAAAAAATAGACATGAACTGGCTAAAAACTAAAAATATTCCACCATATTTTACCTATAAGTGTCTTATTTTTCTTTAAGAGTATAAATAGGTTAAAGGAAAAGTATGAAAAAAGAAATGTTATGCAAATGGTAACCAGAAAAGAACCAAAAGCAATACTTATACCACACAAAATAGATTTTAAATCAAGAACTGTTAAAAGAGGGGCACCTGGGTGGCTCAGTGGGTTAAAGCCTCTGCCTTTGGCTCAGGTCATGATCTCCGGTTCCTGGGATTGAACCCCGCATCAGGCTCTCTGCTCAGCGGAGAGACTGCTTCCCTTCCTCTCTCTCTATGCCTACCTCTCTGCCTACTTGTGATCTCTGTCAAATAAATAAAATCTTTAAAAAAAGAACTGTTAAAAGAGACAAAGAACATAATTAGATAATGGTCAAGGGGTCAATTTATCAAGTTGATATAAGAATTGTAAATATATATGCACTACACATCAGAATACTAAAATATATAAAGAAAACATAAACATAACTGAAGGAAAAATAGCAATTCAATAATAGGGGGCAACATCCCACTTTGAAGGTAGAATAGGTCATCAAGACAAAAAAGAAAAAAGAAACAGAGAGAAACAGCTGATGTTTTATCCAGGTAAGCACCTTACACTTGAAATACTGGATTAATGATATTTCTATTTTTAATTTTATGAGGAACCTCCACACTGCTTTCCAAAGTGTCTGCACCAATTTATATTCCTTCCAAAAGGGTTTGAGGGTTCCCTTTTCTACTCATCCTTATCCACACTTGTTATTTCTTGTGTTTTTGATTTTAGTTATTCTGAATTTGTGATATAATATCTCTATTGAATTCAAAAGATATATATATACTCCATTTTTGTGACAACATTAACAATAACCAAGATAGAAGCAACATAAGTATTCAATGGTAGATGCAGAGATACATTTGATATAAATCTTGTAACTCAGGACAACATGCGTGAACATAGAGAGCACCAGGCTAAGTGAAATAAGACAAATAAGTTATCTCTTATATATGGAATTGAGAGAGAGAATAAAAATGAAAATAAAACATACAAAAATTTGTGACAAGTAACAAAAAATATTTCAAAAAAGTCTATAGTGGTGCATACCTGATTTAAAAAAAAGATCTTAAGTAAACTAAATGATTCAAGGAACTTGAGAAACAAGAATTAATAAAGCTGAAATTTAACAGAAATAAACATTATAGTAGATAAAAATGGAAGAGACTACAAAAACAAAATAGATAACCGACATAATAAAGAATTGTTTTTTGGGGGCACCTGGGTGGCTCAGTGGGTTAAGCCTCTGCCTTTGGCTCAGGTCATGATCTCAAGGTCCTGGGATCATGCCCTGCATTGGGCTCTCTGCTCAGCAGGAAACCTGCTTCCCTCTCTCTCCCTCTACCCGCTGCTCTGCCTAATTGTGATCTCTATCTGTCAAATAAATAAATAAAATTTAAAAAAGAAATTTTTTTGAAAACAATAAACAGAACTGGAAAATCTTTAGCTAACCTAAGAAAAAGAGAAAGGACAAAAATTAATGAAATTATCAATGAAAGAGATATTGCAACTGATACAGCAGAATGACAAATAGTCATAAGAAGCATCTATGAACAATTATATTCCAAGAAATTGACTAACCTAGAAGAAAAAGATACATTTCTGTAAATATACACTCTACCAAGACTGAATTATGAGGAAATGGAAAATCTAAGCAAACCATTAACAAGTAAGGGATTGTATAATTAACCAAAACCTGGCAACAATGGAGTTCCAGGAGCAAATGACATCACTGGTGAAATCTACCAAACATTTAATGAAGAATAATAAGTATCCTCTCAAACTCTTCTAAAAAAACGAAGAACAGGGAATGTTCCAAACTTATTTTATGAGAAAAATGTTGGTGGAATATCAAAGCCAGAGGAATCTAAAAGAAAATTAAAATTGCAGATCTACATTCCCGAGGACCATGAATGTAAAATTCCTCTAAAATTATTAGCAAGCTGAATTCCACAACACATCATACACTGACAAATTGCATAACATGAAAGAAATGTTATGAACATTACACATATATAGTCCTTACAGGTGACTTCTTTTTAAAATGATGTAATACGGAGTTCTGCTCACTCTCTCAAGTATATTTTAAGGTGAGATAGTCCTGTAGGCACTAGTTAAGCAAAAGTTCCTAAGTTTAATAGATTTTTCCCTTTTGTCAGTTATAGTATGTTAATTTATATATATTTATATATTCATTGTCTAAGGAAAGGAACATTGGAAAATGATATTTTGAGGGGGTGTAGTGGAATTTGTGGCCCTTAATCTTGGGGTCATGGGTTCAAACCCCACATTAAGTGCAGAGACTAATTAAAAAAATAAAATCTTTAAAATATTAAAAAATAAAAAGTAATTATGACATGTACTCATCATAAGTTAGAAATTATAAGTGGTATAAGGATTGTATTGAAATAATGTAGAAATTTAGGTAAGATAAAATTAAGTTCATAATGATTGACTTAAAATACACTAATAAACTAGATATAAATGTGTTTAAGATTAAAATATAAGATTTAAAAGGGAATAAATACAGTCTTTAAAATATTAAGAGTCAATGTATGTGCTGGGATTTAATACTTAATATACAATAAGAAAATACAGATAGTAAAATTTTGGAATACTATAAGTAAGCAATTACATACTCCCTATTTTTAAGAACATAGAAATGATGAATATATGGGTTTAGAAGGCATTAAAAAAACAGTGACCATAAGAAGTTATTAGGTGAACAAAGGTATTTTCACAGAAATATTTCACATGAGGCACTCGAGACTGTAGATGAGAGCATAAATGATAAAGGTTAACTATTCTTAGCCTCTTGCTTTCTTACCAGAGCACAGGGAATTAGACCATTGAATAAATATGTAATACAGAATTTCAGATAGAATGAGATCTCTTCCTTATGTTTTAGATTCATTCTTTTGAGTAAAACCTGTATTGAGATAAGATCATACAACATAAAATTCACCAAGTTATACTTTACAGTGCCATACTGAGATATATATATATATATATATATATGTGTGTGTGTGTGTGTGTGTGTATTTGTATATACATTTACAAATATATATAATTTTTATTTTCTTGAAATTTTGGGATGTAGTGTCTTCTAACATGCAGACCCAAATTCACTTGGCTACAAGTGGAACACCCTGCTTTGTTCACACTGCAAGATTATTCTCCCTCTTCCCTCCCCCCTTTTTTTCCTTTCCTTTTTTAGTTTTTATTTTTTAATTTTATTCTCTTGTTTCAGTTTGGCTTTATTAATTGGCAGTGGCTTCTGACCACCCCTGATTTTGCTAGGGTGCATCTTGCTTGGGTCATGGTTGATATTTTGAACACTGTTCACTTGCTCAACCTTCCCTCACAGAATGATTAGGAAGAAGAGCTCTGAACAAAGAAAAGAACCAGAGACAATGTACTCTACCACAGAACTAATGGATATGTATATAAACTAGATGTCAAAGATAGAATTAAGTATAGCAACCATAAAGTCAATAGCTAAGCTTGAAAAAAAATAATGACAATATAGACTCTCTAATGGCAGAAATGATATCTTACCAGGTGGTACATGGCCCTTAGACTCTGTATCTTCTCTTGAATCTAAATAAATATTGCTTCTTTGGGGGGATAGTGCTATGAATGAGATGTAGTCTAAACTGGATATTGTAACAGACAAGGTAAATGAGGCAGAAGAGAGAATAATTGAGCTAGAAGATAAGCTGATGGAAAGGAAGTAAGTGGAGGAAAACAGAGACAGGCAGCTAGTAGCCCATAAAACAAGGCTTGGAGAGATTAAAGATGCCATGAAATGTTCCAATGTCAGAATTATTGGGATTCTGGAGGGGGTAGAGGGAGGATGCCAGAAGGTCTATCTGAACAAATCATAGCTGAGAATTTCCCTAACCTGGGGAGGCAAACAAGCATTTGTGTCCAAGAGACGGAGAGGACCCCTACCAAAATCAATAAAAATATCAAAACCCAGACATATAATAGTGAAGCTTGCAAATCTTAGCACCAAAGACACTATCCTGAGAATAGATAGGGAGAGAAGGTTCCTTATGTATGGAGGGAGGAATATCATAATAACATCAGACCTATCCACATAAACCTGATAAGTCAGAAAGGGCTGGCAAGATATATTCAGGGCACTAAATAAGAACATGCAGCCACGAATACTTTATCCAGCAAGGCTGTCATTAAGAACAGAGAGATAAAGAACTTCCAGGATCGGCAGAAAATGAAATAATATGGAACCACCAAGTCAGCCCTGAAAGAAATATTAAAGGTGATACTCTAAGCAAAGAGATACTATAAGCAAATGAGAGCAACATAAACCTTAAAGAAAGACAAAAAGACAAGTAAGAGAAGGGAGAAAGAAAGGAAAGAAAGAAAGAAAGAAAAAGAAAGGAAGAAGGAAAGAAAGAAAGAAAGAAAGAAAGAAAGAAAGACAGACAGACAATATACAGAAACAGGAACTTTACATGCAATAGACTGGCACTAACTTCATATATTTCAATACTACTCTGAATGTAAATGGGCTGAATGTTCCCATCAAATGACACAGGGTTTCAGATTGGATAAAAAAGCAAGATTAATCCATATACTATCTATAGGAGACACATTTTGAATCTAAATACACCTCTAGACTGAAAGTGAGGGGATGGAGAACAATTTACCATACTAATGGACCTCAAAAGAAAGCTGGGGTAGCAAACCTCACATTAGACAAAATACATTTTAAACTAAAGACTGTAGTAAGAGTTGTAGAAGGACACTATATCATACTACAAATGCATGTCCAACAAGAGGATCTAATAATTGTAAATTATTATGCCCCCAACAAAGGACCAGCCAATTATATAAACCAATTAATAACCAAAATATAGAAACACATTGAAAATAATACATTAATAATAGGAGATTCCAACGATCCACTCACAGCAACAGATTGAGAGATCTTCTAAGCAGAAGATCAAGAAAGAAATGAGCTTTGAATGATATATTGGACCAGAGGGACTTCATAGATATATACAGAACATTCCACCCTAAAGGAACAAAATACTCATTCTTCTCAAATGTGCATAGAACTCTCTCTAGAATAGACCACATACTGGGTCATCAATCACATCTCAACCTATACCAAAAGATTTAGATTATCCCCTGCATATTTTCAGACCACAGTGTTTTAAAACTGGAGCTCAACCTCAAGAAAAAAATTTGGAAAGAACTCAAACACTTGGGTGTTAAGGAGCAACCTACTAAAGAACAAATCGGTCAACCAAGAAATTAAGGAAGTTAAACAATTTAGGCAAACCAATGAAAATAAAAACACCTGGGTTAAAACCTCTGGGATACAGCAAAGGCAGTCATAAGAGGGAAGTACATAGCCATTCAAGCCTCTCTCAAAAATCAGAAAAATATAAATGCACAAACTAATCTTGCACTTAGATGACCAAGAGAAAGAATAGGAAATAAAGCCCAAATCAAGCAGGAGAAGATAAATACCAAGGATTAAAGCAGAAATAAATGAAATAAAAACCAGGAAAACAGTAGAACATATCACCAAAACTAGAAGATGATTCTTTCAATTAGTAAGATCAATAAACCTATGGTCAGACTTACCCAAAAGAGAAAAGACCCAAGTTAATAAAATCATGAATGAAAGGGGAGAAATAATGATCAATACCAGGGAAATAGAGACAATTATTAGAACTTATTACTAGGAGCTATATGCCAACAACTTAAGCAATCTGGAAGAAATGTATGCATTGTTGGAAACTTATAAACTACAAAGAATGAAACAGGAAAAAATAGTCATTTTGAATATTTTGAAATAAACAGCAAGGAAATTGAAACAGTAATCATAACCCCCCCCCAAACAAAACAAAACAAACAAAACAAGAGCCCAGGGCCAGAAGTCTTCTCAGGGGAATTCCACCAAATATTAAAGAAGAAATCATAACTATGAAGCTGTTTCAAAAAATAGAAACAGGAGGAAAACTTCCAAACTCGTTCTATGAAACCAGCATTACCTTGATCCAAAAACCAAATAAAGACCCCATCAAAAAAGAGAATTACAGACCAATATCCCTGTTGAATATGTATAGCAAAATATTTGACAAGATCCTAGGCAACAGGATCCAACAATACATTAAAAGGATTATCCATCATAACCGGGTAGGATTTATTCGGGATGCAGGTGTAGCTCAACATTCACAAATCTATCAACATGATAGAGCACATTAGTAAAAGAAAGGACAAAAACCACATGATCCTCTCAATTGTTATAGTAAGAGCATTTGACAAAATATAGCATCCTTTCGTGATTAAAACTCTTCAGAATATAGGTATAGAGGGAACACCCCTCAATATCATAACCATCTAGGAAAAGTCCACAGTGGATATCATTCTTTTTAAAATAATGTATTTATTTATTTGACAGAGAGAGACAGTGATAGAGGGAACACAAGCAGGGGCAGAGGGAGAGGAAGAAGAAGGCTCCCTGCCAAGGATGGAGCCTGAAGTGGGGTCCAATCCCAGGACCCTGGGATCATGACCTGAGCTGAAGGAATATGTTTAATGAATGAGCCACCCAGGTGCCCCAGTGAATATCAATCTTAATGGGGAAAAACTGAGATCTTTTCCCTTAAGATCAAGAACACGAAAATGATGCCTACTTTCACTATTATTCATCATAGTCCTAGAACCCCTAGCATCAGCAATCAGACAACAAAAATCAATAAAAGGCATTAACATTGACAAGTGATTCAAATTCTCTCTTTTCTCAGATGACACGATACTTTATGTGGAAACCCCAAAAAATCTCCAGCCGCAAATTACCAGAACACATACAGTAATTCAGCAATGGGGCTGATACAAAATAGATGCACAGAAATCAGTTGCTTTTCTATTCTTTGTTCTTTACTAAAAGGTAATTTTAGAAATGGAAAATTAGGAATTGATTACATTTACAAAAGCACCAGAAACCATAAGATACCTAGGAATAAATATAACCAAAGAGGTAAATAATCTATACTCTAGAAACTACAGAACACTTATGAAAGAAATGGAGGAAGGCACAAGAAAATGGAAATAAAAACTCTCCATGCTCTTGTATTGGAAGAATAAACATTGTTAAAAGGTCTATGCTGCCTAGAGCAATCTACATTTTCAATGCCATCCTTATTAAAATATCATTGGGTTTTTTCAAAGGGCTGAAACAAACAATCCTAAAATTTGCATGGAACCAGAAAAGACTCTGAATCTCCATAGGAATATTGAAAAAGAACCCAAAAGCTAGGGGCATCACAATGCCTGACTTCATGCTATATTACAAAATGGTGATCACCAAGATAGAATTGCATTAACACAAAAATGGACCCATAGATCAATGGAAGAGAATAGAGATTCCAGAAATAGGCCCTCAACTCTATGGTCAACTAATCTTTGACAAACAAGGAAAGAATATCCAATGAGAAAAAAAGACAGTCTTTTCAATAAATGGTGTTGGGAAAATTGAACATCCATATGGAGAAGAGTGTAGCTGGACTGTTCTCTTATACAATACACAAAGATACAATCAAAATGGATGAAAGAACTCAATGGGAGACAGGAATCCATCAAGGTCCTAGAGAAGAACATCGGTGCTAAACTCTTTAACATGGGTCATGGCAACTTCCCTCATGACATGTTTCCAAAGGTGAGGGAAACAAAAGAAGAAAATGAACATTTGGGACTTCATCAAGAAATGGAAACAAACCAAGTGTTCTTTGATATACGAATGGATAAGGAGATGTGATATATATATATATATATATATTTAGATATATAGATTTAGATATCTATCTACCTATCTATCTATCTATTATGCCCCCCAAAAAAAGAGTTATTGCCAACTGTAATAACATGTATGGACCTAGAAGGCATTGTCCTAAGTGAAATAGATCAGATAGAAAAAGACAAATACTGTTTGATTTCACTTATATATAGATTCTAAAACAAAACAAAAAGAAAAACAAATGAATAAATCATCAAACAAACAAATGAAAACAAAAACAGACCCATCAATACAGGGAACAAACTTATGGTTACCAGAGGGGAGAAATGTCAGGGGATGGACAAAATGAGTGAAGGGGAATGGGAGGTAAGGCTTCCAGTTATTGAAGGAATAACTCACAGATATGAAAGGTAGAGCATACAAAATATAGTCAATGATATTTTAAAAGTATTGTATGGTGACAAATGATTGCTACACTTGTAAGCATAGCATAATGTATAGAGTTGCTGAACCATTATGTCGTACACCTGGAATGATCTAACACTGTGTGTCAACCAAAATTAATTAAAAAGAGAAAGAAATAAAGAAAAACATTGAGTTTTCCTTGTAGTGATTGTTAATGTTTTTAAGATAGTTAAAAAGTTTGTTTTACATCATCTCTTTTCGCTAAATTTTTAATCCAAATGTAGTGTCTTAAAAGGAGGAAAAAATTTCGATTTGAAGAAAAAAAGAAATCAACCATAAGTCAAAAATGCAATAAATGAGATTTGAAGCAGACTTGAAGCAAAGAAAACAAGGATGGAAATAGCAAAAGAACAAATAAGTGGTATGGATGGTAAAAATAATGGAAATAATAAAGCTGAACAAAAGAAAGAAAGAATAATTATGGAACATGAAAATAGACATAGGGAACTCTGTGATTCCATCAAACACAATGACATCTTTTTTACAGGAGTAGCAGAAGAAGAAGAGAGAGAAAGGGCGGCAGAAAATTTGTTTGAGAAAATATTAGCTTAAAATTTCCCAAACCTGTGAAAGGAAACAAATATCCAGGTCCAGGAGGTACAGAGAACCCCACCACAATGAACAAAATCAGGTCAACATCAAGAGTTATTGAAATTATTTTTATTTATTTATTTCTTTAAAATTTTATTTTATTTTATCAGTGTACCAAGATTCATTGTTTAAGCACCACACCTCGTGCTCCATGCAATACACACCCTCCTTAATAACCACCACCACGCTCACCTTTCCCCCACAACCTACCTCTCCAAAACCCTCGGTTTGTTTCTCAGAGTCCACAGTCTCTCATGGTTCGTCTCCTCCTCTGATTTGCCCCAATTCACTTTTCCTTTCCTTCTCCTAATGTCCTCCATGTTATTCCTTGTGCTCCACAAGTAAGTGAAATCATATGATAATTGACTTTCTCTGGTTGACTTATTTCACTCAGTATAATCTCCTCCAGTCCCATCCATGTTGATGGAAAACTTGGATTTTCATCCTTTCTGAGGGAGGCATAATCTTCCATTGTATATATGGACCATACCTTCTTTATCCATTCATCTGTTGAAGGGCATCTCAGCTCTATCCACAGTTTGGTGATTGTGACCATTGTTTCTATGAACATTGCGGTAAATATGGCCCTGCTTTACACTACATTGGTATCTTTTGTGTAAATACCCAGAAGTGCAATTACAGGGTCATAAGATAACTCTATTTTTAGTTTTTTTAAGGAATCACCACATTGTTTTCCAAAGTGGATGCACCAACTTACATTCCAACCAACAGTGTAAGAGGGTTCCCCTTTCTTCACATTCTCTCTAACACTTGTTGTTTCCTGTCCTGTGGATTTTGGCCATTCTACCTGGTATAAGGGGATATCTCAATGTAGTCTGGATTTGAATTTCCCTGATGGTTAGTGATGATGAACATTTTTTCATGTGTCTGTTAGCCATTTGTATGTTTTCTCTGGAGAAATGTCTATTATGTCTTCTGCCCATTTTTTGACGATTATCTGTTTTCACAGGTGTTGAGTTTGAGGAGTTCTTTATACATCTTGGATATCAGCCCTTTGTCTGTACTGTCATTTGTGAATATTTTCTCCCATCCCATGGGTTGTCTCTTTGTTTTCTTGACTCTTTCCTTTGCTGTGCAGAAGCTTTTGATATTGATGAAGTCCCAAAAGTTCATTTTCACTTTTGTTTCCTTTGCCTTTGAAGACATGACTTGAAAGAAGTTGTTGTGGCTGATGTCAAAGAGGTTACTGTCTATGATCTCCTCTAGGATTTTTATAGATTCTTGCCTCACATTGAGGTCTTTTATCCATTTTGAGTTTATCTTTGTGTATGGCATAAGAGAATGGTCAAGTTTCATTCTTCTCAATTTATACAGAAAAAAAATTGACAAAATACAACATCCATTCCTGATTAAAACTCTTTAAAGTACAGGTATAGAGGAAATATTCCTCATCTTCACAAAATCTATCTATGAAAAACACGCAATGAATATCATTCTCAATGGAGAAATGCTGACAGCATTCCCTTTGAGATCACGAGCACAACAGGGATGCCCACACTTGCCACTCTTGTTCAACAAAGTACTAAAGTGATAGCAACAGCAATCAGACAACAAAAAGAAATAAAAGGTATTCAAATTGGCAACAAAGAATTCAAATGCTCTCTTCACAGATGACATGATACTTTATATGGAAAACTCAAAAGATTCCACCCCCAAACTACTAGAACCCATACAGTGATTCAGTAATGTGGCAGGAATCAAAATTAGTGCACAGAAATCTGTTGGTTTCTTATACACTGACAATGAAGATATATATAGGGAAATTATAGAATCAATTCCATTTATTATAACACCAAGAATGATAAGATTCCTGGGAATAAACGTAACAAAAGAGGTAAAGGATCTATACACAAGGAGCTACAGAACACTTATTAAAGAAATTGAAAACGACCCAAAAAGATAGAAAAGCATTCTATGATCATGGATTGGAAGAATAAACATTGTTAAAACATCTATAGTGCCCAGGGCAATCAATACTTTCCAGATCCATCCATCCAAATCCAAATTCCACTGACTTTTTAAAAAGTGCTAGAACAAACAATCCTGAAATTTGTATGGAACCAGAAAAGACCGAATTTCTAAGGAAATGTTGAAAAAGAAAACAAAACTGAGGCATCATGTTGCCTGATTTTAAGCTTTACTACCAAGCTGTGATCACCAAGACAGCCTGGTTCTGTCACAAAAACAGACACATAGACCAGTGGAACAGAGTAGAGAGCCCAAATATAGACCCACAACTATATGGCCAAATAACAGGAAAAAATATCCAGTGTAAAAAGACCGTCTTTAAAATAAATGGTGCTGGGAAAATTGGAACAGCTATGTATAGAAGACTTATTGAAAGTAAATTAAAAAATGTTAAAGAAGAAAGACAAAAGAAGCCCCTAACTTACTAGGATATACCCATAGAGCTGTCTACAGATCACTCAATAAAACATTGTCAAGGGAGAAGAAGAAGATGATATATTCAATGGGCTGAATGAGAAAAACCTGAAGCCAAGAATATTCTATTCAGGAAGGCTATAACTGAGAATGGAAAGAGATATAAAGAGTTGTTCAGACACACAAAAAATAAAGGAGTTTGTCACCACTAAACCAGCCCTACAGGTCATAATGAAGGGGATTCTTTGAGTGGAAAGGAAAGACCAAAAGTGATAAAGAAAGGAACAGAGAAAATCTCCAGAAAAAAAAAATAAAACAAGTAACAAAATGGCAGTAAACACATTTATATATCTGCAAGTATATGGACTAAACACTCCAATCGAAAGATATTAGATGTCATTATAGATTTTTTAAAAAGGACCCATCTATCTGCTACTACAAGAAATCCATTTTAGACCTAAAGACACCTGCAGATGGAAAGTAAAGGTGTGGGGAACCATATGTCATGTTAATGGAAATGAAAAGAAACTGGAATAGTCATACTTATATAAGACAAACTAGATTAAAAAAAAAAAACTGTAAAAAGAGATGAAGGAGGGCATTATATCATAATTAAGGGGCTTATCCATCAAGAAGATCTAATAATTGTAAATATTGATGTGCCTAACTTGGGAGCACCCAAATATGTAAATCAATTAATAAAAAAACACACAGAAACTCATTGATAATAATACCATAATAGTAGAGGACTTCACACCCCATTTACGTCAATGGAAATATCATCTAAGCAGAAAATTAGCAAAGAAACAATGTTTTTGAATGACGCACTGGGTCGGTTGGACTTACTGACATACTCAGAATATTTCATCCTAATCAGCAAAATACATATCCTTTTCAAACGCTTGTGGAACATTCCCCAGACTAGATCACATACTGGGTCATAAACAAGCCCTCAACAAGTACAGAATGATAGAGATCATACCATGCATATATTCAGTCCATAATGCTATGAAACTTGAAATCAACAACAAAAAATTGGGAAGGACCACAATACATGGAGAAAACATTACCTGGAAACAAATGAATTGTTTTTGTACAATCTGTTCACCTCATTGATTATGTTAAAAATAAATACTTTATTCTTTCTTTTCTTTTCAAAAAATTTTTAATTTAAATCTAGTTAGTTAACACACAGTGCAATATTTCTTTCAGTGATTCCTCATTTACATGCAATACCTGGTACAGAAAAAACAGAAAGACCACAAATACATTAAATTTTAAAAATAACCTACTCAGTAATTAAACAGGAAATTAAAGATGAAACTTAAAAAAAGTGGAAGGAAATGAAAATGAAAACACAAGAGTCCAAAACCACTGGGATGAAGCAAAGGCAGTCTGAACAAGAAAGTATATTCCAATTCAGATTTACCTCAAGAAACAAGAAAAATGTCAAATACATGCCATAGCCTTATACTGATAAGAGCTGGAAAAAAAGGAGAAAATAAAGCATAAAGCCAGAAAAAGAAGGGAAATAATGAGATAAGAACAACAATAAGTGAACTAGGAACAAAACAAGCAAAAAAAAACAGTAGAACAGACTAATTACACTAAAAGATGATTCTTTGAAAGAATTTACAAAATTTATAACCTCCTACACAGACATATCAAAAAGAAAAGAGAAAAAAAATTATTGCATGGAGCACTGTGTGTGATGCATAAACAATGAATCCTGGAACACTGAAAAAATTAAATTAAATTAATATGTTAAATAAATAAATAAATAAATATTTTAAAAAGTAAAATCACGAAGGAAAGAGGAGAGATCTCAAACAACAGCACAAAAAATACAAATAAGCAGGGTTGCCTGGGTGGCTCAGGTGGTAAAGTATTTGTCCCTGCATCTCAGTTGAGGTCTTGATATCAGCATTGTGAGTTCAAGCCCCACATTGTACTCCATGAAGGGCATGGAGCCCACTTAAAAAAGAGAAAAATACAAATAATCATAAGAGAATATTATCGAAAAATTTATGTCAACAAACTGGGCAATTTGGAAGAAATGGACAAATTGCTAGAAATATACAAACTATCAAAACTGAAACTGGAAGAAATAGAAAATTTGAACAGACCTATAACCAACAGCAACAATAACATTGAATCAGTAATCAAAAATCTCCCAAAAAACAAAAGTCCAGGCCAGATGGTTTCTCAGGAGAATTATATGAGACATTTAAAGAAAAGATAATATCTATTTTTCTCAAATTGTTCCAAAAAATAAAAATGGAAGGAAGAATTCCTACTCATTCTAGAAGGCCAGCATCACCTTGATTCCACTCTACTAAAAAGGGCAATTATATATCAATATCCTGATGAACATGGATTCAAAAATTCTCAAAAAGACACTAGAAAATCAAATCCAAAAGCATATTAAAACAATTTAAGATCGTGACCAAGTGGGATTTATTTCTGGGCTGCAGGAGTGGTTGATTGGTATTCACAAATCAATCAATTTTATACACCAATTAATAAAAGAGAGGAGAAGAATCATATGATCCTCTAAGGAGATGTAGAAAAAGTATTTGACAAAATACAGTATCATTTCTTGATAAAAACTTGAAGAAAAGTAGTGACAAAGGCAGCATACTTCAACAGATTAAAGACCATATACAAAAGATCCACAGCTAATATCATCCCCAGCGAGGAAAAACTGAAAGCTTTTCCTCTATGGTTAGTAGCAATACAAGGATATCAACTCTCACCATTGCTACTTAACATAGTACAGGAAGTCTAAGCCTTAACAGTCAGTCAGCAAAAACAAATAAAAGCATCCAAATCAGCAAGGAGAAACTCTAATATTCACTATTCACAGACAGCATGATTCTCTATGTAGAAAACCCAAATGCTTCCCCCCCCAAAAAATAATAGCAAGAACTAATACATGAATTCAGCCAAGGAGAAAGATATAAAATCAACATGCAGGAATCCGTTGATTTCTATGCACCAATATTGAAACACAAGATAAAGAAATCTAGGAATTAATCCCATTTTCAATTGCACCAAAAACCATAAGACACCTAGGAATTAACCTAACCAAAAAGGTAAAAGATCTGTACTCTGAAAGCTATAAAACACTGATGGAAGAAATTGAAGAGGTCACAAAGAAATGGAAAAATATTACATGCTCATGGAATGGAAGAAGAAGCATTGTCAAAATGTCTATAGTACCCAAAGCAATTTACACATTTCATACAACCCATATCAAAATACCACCAGTAATTTCCACAGAGCTAGAACAAGCAATCCTAAAATTTGGATTGAACCATAGAAGTCCCCAAATAGCCAAAGCAATCATGGAAAAGAAAAGCAAAACTGGAGGCATCACAATCCTAGACTTCAAGCTATACTACAAAGATGTAGTCATCGAGACAGCTTGGCACTGGCACAAAGGCAACACAAAGATCAATGGAACAGAAAGAAGACTCCAGAAATGAACTCTCAACTCTGTTCAATAAATCTTTGACAAAGGAGGAAGGAATATCCAATGAAAAAAGACAGTCTTTTCAACAAATGGTTTTGGGAAAACTGGACAGTCACATGCAGAAGAATGAAACAGAACCACTTTCTTTCTTTTTTTTTTTTCTATTCAGCGTAACCGTATTCATTGTTTTTGCACCACACCCAGTGCTCCATGCAATACATGCCCTCCCTATTACCCACCACCTGGTTCCTCAATCTCCCACCCCCCCGCCCCTTCAAAACCCTCTGGTTGTCTTTCAGAGTCCATAGTCTCTCATGGTTCATCTTCCCTTCCAGTTTCCCTCAACTCCCTCTCCTCTCCATCTCCCCATGTCCTCCGTGTTCTTTGTTATGCTCCACAAATAAGTGAAACCATATGATGATTCGCTCTCTCTGCTTGACTTATTTTGCTCAGCATAATCTCTTCCAGTCCCGTCCATGTTGCTACAAAAGTTGGGTATTCATCCTTTCTGATGGAGGAATAATACTCCATCGTGTATATGGACCACATTGTTCTTATCCATTCGTCCGTTGAAGGGCATCTGGGTTCTTTCCACAGTTTGCCATTGCTGCTAAAAACATAGGGGTACAGATGGCCCTTATTTTCACTACATCTGTATCTTTGGGGTAAATATCCAGCAGTGCAATCGCAGGGTCATAGGGAAGCTCTATTTTGAATTTCTTGAGGAATCTCCACACTGTTCTCCAGAGTTGCTGCACCAACTTGCATTCCCATCAACAGTGGAAGAGGGTTCCCCTTTCTCCACAACCTCTCCAAAATATGTTGTTTCCTGTCTTGCTAATTTTGTCCATTCTGACTGGTGTAAGGTGATATCTGTGGTTTTAATTTGAATCTCCCTGATGGCTAGTGATGATGAGCATTTTTCATGTGTCTGATATCCATTTGTATGTCTTCATTGGAGAAGTGTCTGTTCAAATATTCTGCCCATTATTTGATATTATCATCTGTTTTGTGTGTGTTGAGTTTGAGGAGTTCTTTATAGATGCTGGATATCAACCTTTTGTCTGTACTGTCACTTTGTACTGTACTGTCAACCCATTCCCTGGGTTGCCTTTTTGTTTTGTTGACATTTTCCTTTGCTTTGTAGAAGCTTTTGATCTTGAGGAAGCCCCAAAAGTTCATTTTCGCTTTTGTTTCCTTTGCCTTTGGAGACATATCTTGAAAGAAGTTGGCTGATATCGAAGAGTTTCCTGCCTAGGTTCTCCTCTAGGATTCTGATGGATTCCTTCCTCACATTGAGGTTTTTTTTTTTTTTTCATTTTGAGTTTATCTTTGTGTACAGTGTAAGAGAATGGTCGAGTTTCATTCTTCTACATATAGCTGTCCAGTTTTCCCAGCACCACTTATTGAAGACACTGTCTTTTTTCCATTGTATATTTTTTCCTGTTTTGTCAAAGATTATTTGACCCTAGAATTGAGGGTCCATATCTGGGCTCTCTACTCTGTTCCACTGGTGTATGTGTCTGTTTTTATGCCAGTACCACGCTGTCTTGGTGATCACAGCTTTGTAGTAAAGCTTGAAATCAGGTAACGTGATGCCACCAGTTTTGTTTTTGTTTTTTAACATTTCCTTAGCAATTCGGGGTCTCTTCTGATTCCATACAAATTTTAGGATTATTTGCTCCACCTCTTTGAAAAATACCGGTGGAATTTTGATAGGAATGGCATTAAAAGTATAGATTTCTCTAGGCAGTATAGACATTTTAACAATGTTTTTTCTTTCGATCCAAGAGCATGGAATGGTCTTCCTTTTTTGTGTGTCTTCAATTTCTTTCATGAGTCAGAACCACTTTTCTAACACCATCCACAAAAATAAATTCAAAATAGATTAAAGACTTAAATGTGAGACAGGAAACCATAGAAATACTGAAGGAGAACACAGGCAGGGCAACTGCTTTTGCCTCAGCAACAACAATGTCTTAGAAAGAGGCAAGGGGAAAAGAAATAAAAATGAAATATTGGTACTTCATCAAGATAAACATCTTCTGCACAATAAAGGAAACAATCAACAATTCTAAAAAAAAATACTACAGAATAGAGGAAATATCTTCAAATGACATATCTAATAAAGGGTTAATATCCAAAATCTATAAAGACATTATGAAACTCAATACCCAGCAACCAAATAACCCAGTTAAGAAATGTGCAGAAGGCTAATTGAATTTTTAAAAATGGGCAGAAGACGACTTGTGATCTCTCTCTCTGTCAAATGAATAAATAAAATCTTTTAAGTAAAAAAAATAAAATAAAAATGGGCAGAAGACATGATTAAACATTTTCCCAAATAAGCAGAAAGATAACTATCAGACACAAGAAGAGAGGCAAACATGATTCATCACTAGGGAAATACAAATCAAAATCACAATGAGATACCACCTCACACCTGTCAGATTGACTAAAATTAACAACACAAGAATTAACAGCTGTTGGTGCAAATATGGAGAAAGGGGATCCCTCTTGTACTGTGGGAGGAATGCAAAGTGGGGCAGTCACTCTGGAAAACAGTATGGGAATTACCAGAAAAAAAGTTCAAAATAGAGCAACCCTTGTGGTGCCTGGCCAGCTCAGTCAGTTAAGCATCGGCCTTTGTCTCAGATCATGATCTCAGGGGCCTGGGATTGAGGCCCACATCAGGCTCTCTCCTCAACAGGGAGCTTACTTGTCCCTCTCCCTCTGTCTACCTCTCTGCCTACTTGTGCTCTGTCAAACAAATAAATAAAATCTTTAAAATAAAACAGCTACCCTATGATCCAGCAATTGCACTACTAGATATTTACCCAAGGGATGCAAAAATATAAATTCAAAGCTGCACATACACCCCAATGTTTATAGCAGCATTATCAACAACAGCAAACTTTAGAAACAGTCCAAATTTCCATAACGGATGAATGAAGATGTGATATCTATCATCTATCATCGATATAGTATCTACCTAATCTATCATCTATGTATCTATCATCTATTATCTTTCAAAGAGAATAAAATATTGCTATTTTCAAGGATGAGGATGGAATTGGAGGGCATTAGGCTAAGTGAAATAACTTAGTCAGAGCAAGACAAATGCCTATGATTTCACTTATATGTGGAATTTAAAAACAAAACAGATGAACATATAGGAGAGAAAAATGAAAGAAAAAAGACTTAGGGAAGCAAAACTTAAAGGAAACTTAAAGACAGAGAGCATTTTGAGGGTTGACTTAGGGAGGTGGGTGGGGAATGGGTTAGATGGGTGATGGTTATTAGGAGGGTACTTATTATGATGAACCCTAGGTGTTGCATGTAAATGATGAATCACTGACTTCTACTGAAACCAGTTTTTCACAGTATATTAACTAACTACAATTTAAATAAAAAATTGAAAAGAAAAAAATAAAATACTTAGTTTTAGCATAATCAGTGAGGTGAACACCTTGCACAACAAAAAGTACAAAATATTTCTGGAACAACACAAGGAAGATTTAGTGAAATAAAACATTCGTTTTATGGGTTGACAGACTTAAGATGGTGATACCAACAAAAGCAGTCTACAAATTTAATGAAATCTCTATCAAAAAGGTTAATTATCTTTTTTTTTTAGAAATAGGAGACCCATTCTAAAATTCATATAACATCTCAAGTGACCCCACATAGGCAAAATAATCCCAGGGAAGAACAAAGCAGGAGGAGCCATACTTCCTGATTTCAAACTTACTACAAAGCTAATACAATAAAAAGAGTTTGGAATTGGCAGGCACATAACCAACAGAATGGAGTAGAAAGCCCAGAAATAAAAGCTTTTTCACAGCAAAGGAAACAGTCAACAAAACCAAAAGATAACTGACAGAATGGGAGAAGATATTTGCAAATATCATATCAGATAAAGGGCTAGTATCCAAAGTCTATAAAGAACTTATCAAACTCAACACCCAAAAAACAAATAATCCAATCAAGAAATGGGCACAAGACATAAACAGACATTTCTTCAAAGAAGACATCCAAATGGCCAGCAGACACATGAAAAAGTGCTTAACATAACTTGGCATCAGGGAAATACAAATCAAAACCACAGTGAGATACCACCTCACACCAGTCAGAATGGCTAAAATTAACAAGTCAGGAAACAGCAGATGTTGGCAGGGATGTGGAGAAAGGGGAACCCTCCTGCACTGTTGGTGAGAATGCAAGCTGGTGCAGTCACTCTGGAAAACAGTATGGGGGTTCCTCAAAAAGTTGAAAATAGAGCTACCCTATCACCCAGCAATTGCACTGCTGGGTATTTACTCTAAAGATATAAATATAGTGATCCAAAGGGGAATTTGCACCCGAATGTTTATAGCAGCAATGTCCAGAATAGCTAAACCATGGAAAGAACCTGGATGTCCATAAACAGATGAATGGATAAATCTGGATATCACACACACACACACACACACACACACACACAGGAATATTATGCAGTCATCAAGAGAAAAGAAATCTCATTTGCAACAACATAGATGGAACTAGAGGGTATTATGCTAAGGGAAATATGTCAATCAGTGAAAGATAATTATATGATCTCTGATAAGATTTTGAGAGACAGGGCGGGGGGGTTCATAGGGGATAGGGAGGGAAAAAACGAAACAAGATGGGATCAGGAGGCAGACAAACCAAAGGAGACTGTTAATCTCATGAAACAAACTGAGGGCTGCTGGCAGGGGGGTAGGGGTAGAGTGGCTGGGTTATAGACATTGGGGAGGGCATGTGCTATGCTGAGTGCTGTGGAATGTGTAAGGCTGATGATTCACAGACCTGTACCCCTGAGGCAAATAATGCATTATATGTTAATAATAAAATAAATTTTGAAAACTCATATATATGATAAAATAATTTTTCAAAGAAGCAAGGGTCCTTGAGTGGTGAAAAGAGAGTGTTTTCAATATTGTTGGGAAAGGGGCGCCTGGGTGGCTCAGTGCACTAAAGCCTCGGCCTTCCGCTCAGGCCAAGATCCCCTCGACCTGGGATCAAGCCCTGCATCGGGCTCTCTCCTCAGCAAGGAGCCTGCTTCCTACTCTCTCTCTGCCTGCCTCTCTGCCTACTTATGATCTATCTGTAAATAAATAAATAAACTCTTAAAAAATATATTGTTGGGAAAAATGGCCTGTCCATCTACAAGGAAAATAATGAGTTTAGACCCTTATGTAATATCATTTGTCAGAATATAACAGAAACTGGAACAAACATCCAAATATAAGCTTAAAACTATAAAACTTTTAGAAAAATATAGGAAAAAACTTAGGAAAGACATTGGATTTGATAATGTTTCTTAGAAATAACACCATAGACATAGACAAAAGATAACTGGAAAAATTGGATTCAAAATATGTGCATTAGTAATATCAAGAGAGTAAATAAAAATCCACAAAATAGGATGCTCTCAAGCCACATACCTGATAACAGGATAATATCCAGAATTTACAGTGAACTACTAAAATACAACACCACAAAAACAAACAACATAAATGTAATTTTTTTTTAATTTTTAAAGAATTATTTATTTGAGAGATAGAGACAGCGACAGAGATTGTAAGAGAGAGCGCAAGCAGTGAGGAGAGGAAGAAGTGGACTTGATCCCAGGACCCTGGGATTATAACCTGAACCACAGAAAGACACTTAACTAACTGAGGCATCCAGGCACTCCAATAACATGATTTTTAAAAAGAGGCTAGGACTTGCATGGATATTTCTCCAAAGATAAGCAGGCAAGAGCACATTGAAAGGTGGTCAACATCACTAGTCATTGGGAAAGAGACTAACATCAAATTAGACAAAACCCCACACTCATTGGAATAGCTCCTATCAATGGCACAGAAAGTAACAAGTGTCGACGAAGATGTGGAGAAATTGGAACACTGTTCACTGTTGGTGGAAATGAAAAATGCTACAGCTGTTGAGGAACAGAGTATAAGATTTCCCACCAAATTAAACATGGCACTACAGTCTATAAAATATTGAAAGCAGCGTCTTGAAGATATATTTACATACTTATATTTATAGCAGCATTATAGCTAAAACATGGATACAATGCAAGTATCCATTGATAAATGGATAAGCCAAATGTTGTGTATACATACAATGGAACATTAATCTTAAAATGAAGGAATTTCTGTAATATGCTGAAGCATGGATGAACTTTAAAAAAACATTATGAGCTAAGTGAAATAAGCCAGTCACAAAAATACAAATCCTGTATGATTTCACTTATACAAAACAATTAGAGTATCCAAAATCATAAAAATTTTAGGTATAATGATTGCCATGGCATGGGGGAAAGGAGGAATGAAGAGTAATTTTTTAATGGGTGTCAAATTGCAAATTTATGAGTCAAAAAAGTTCTGGAAATTGTGTTAATGGAAAATAATGTGTTTGAATGACATCAAACAGTATGCTTAAAAAATATTGAGAATACACACACACACACACACACACACATACATATCCCAACATAAAAATTTAAAATAGAAAAATTAAATGAATGTTAAGGTAGCATAAATTGTAAGTTAATGATAGAAAAAAAGTATAATCAATAAACTCATGAAGAGTGTTGGAGAAAAATATGTGAGAGAAAGCAACCTCAATTTTAATCTCCACAACAGTAATTGATCTCACAGAGTCAGATTCTACATCTGTGAAAGATGAAAAGATAAAAGAAAAATATTTCACCAACTTTTAATGGATTATATATATGTCATATATATCATATATATATACATATATGATATAAACATAAAACATAAAATGCTATATATATGTCATATATAAATACATATTACATATATAAATATACATTTCATAAAACAAAAAGGCTACAAAATTAATATATTTCACAGAAAATAATTAACAATAGTGAGAATTGAGATTATTTTAAATATTGGTTAAGATTTTGATGCGTATTGGGGCACCTGGGTGGCTCAGTTGGTTAGGTGTTTGTCGTCAGCTTGGTCATGATCTAAAGTCCTGGGATCAAGCCCTGCATCAGGCTCTCTGCTCAATGGGGAGTCTGCTTCTTCCTCACACTCCCCCTCTGTGCTCTATCTCTAAAATAAATGGATAAAATATTTAAATAGATTTTGATGCATATTACATTTAATGATAAAAGGAGATTATTTAAAAGTAATGAAGAGAAAGCCAGAATAGTGCAACTAAAATATTTATTAGCTTTTTTTCTTTTAGCTGTTTTAACCACATGCTTCTTAAAATATCAAGGGGATTTATCAAAAGACACACCTTATCTTCTACTCTAAGAGACATTTTAAAACCAGGAGTGATGCCATTTTGCTGCTTCTCTTATATAAGCTTTATGTGGCCACACTTCATTTACCCATCTGGTTGAACCTTACAGTATCATCTGATGGTGGATTCAACCAGACAAGTAGATAAAAGTGGAGGAGCAAAAAGGTAATTATTTTTCTTGACCTGATCTGCTTCTGACCATGCTATTAGTTCTTGACACTATTTCTGCAACTATTTTGCCTATCGTCTATTTTTATTGAGAAAAGGAAATGCACTATTCCCTTTGAAACTCTTTATATACTTCATATTTGCTTTTATGCATTTAGAAACTGATTCTCAGTTTCCAATTACTGATTGAATAAAATAATGGATATTATTTCTATATTATTGGATAATGCAATTGTATTTGTGAGGCTGAGATTTTGCAGAGGAAAATATATTATATTTAACTTGAGGAGGGTTATTTTGAGTAGCTAAAACATTGAAATAAATGTCTTAATCATATTTATGTTTCTTTATTTAAACTTAAAATGTGTGACCTAAGACCTAAAATTTAAATTGTAATCTGTGGAGAGAGGACTATGTCCCCAACCAATATGAGGCAGAATTAGAGAACATTGGTGCTACTCCTGCTGAGGTAGCATTCTCCCTCAGATTACATTGTGATATTAGGCACTTACCACAAGAACTCAAATTTCTTTAATATGTAAAAGGAGAAAATATGTATGTCATTGACCCTTGGAGAAGATTAAATACAGTGCAGCATTAAATATTTGCCTTGATGCTTCAAAAAGAGATTCAATATTATTCACTATTAAATATTATTCACTATTCAATATTAATATCACTATTAATGATGCACAAAGCTGTTTATATTAATCTCAAGTAATTGGATAAAGAAACATAAGCATAAATATGGAGGCTAGTTGCCCTGTATGATACTGATAGCATTGCCTTGTCTCTTAGGTGTCTTAGTTGGGCTGTTCAATGTGGCTTGATCACAGTCATTCCTATTAATCAAAATGCATCAGTGATTATCCCAGCACCCCCAAGCACCCTCATTTTTCTCTATTCACTCAGCAAGCAGATTCAAATTCCTCAATATCTTAGTCACTGTGCGGATCCCTGAAAGGGTTCTTCAAATGTAACATTTAATATGTCAGAAATTTTAAAAAGTTACAAAGGTTAATCTCCATAAAGGAAATGTGGAAGAAACTATTAGTAATTGTTTACATGATGGCCATAGATATTTTGTATTTGATTTTTTTCTTCTTCTTTTTTTATTATGTGATGTTAGTTACCATACAGGACCTCATTAGTTTTTGAAGTAGTGTTCCAAGATTCATTGTTTACATGTAACACCCAGTGCTCCATGCAATATGTGCCCTCCTCAATACCCACCACTAGGCCAACCCATCCCCCAATCCCTCTCTTCCAAAACTCTCAGTTTGTTTCTCAGAGTCCACAGAATCCCATGGTTTGTCTCTACCTCCTATTTCCCTCCCTTCATTTTCCCTTCTCTTCTCCCAATGTCTTTCATGCTATTCCTTATGTTCCACAAGTAAGTAAAACCATATGATAATTGACTTTCTCTTCTTGACTAATTTCACTCAACATAATCTCCTCCAGTCCCATCCATTTTGTATTTATCAATCTTTCTTATTTATTTTGTATCTATTTTTAAATTGTAGTTTAAATCACATTGTAGAGTCTAACAGAGATTCAGACTATCAGCAGTAAGGTAGAGGATTTAACAATGAATTTCAGTCAGTGACATCCCAGAGGTGTGCAGTTTTTCTCTACATATATTCGTTTCCATGACAAATTAATTACTATCTCCATGAAGTAGGTGATATGTGGATAAATAACTAAAGCTTTGCCTGCTAAATAGCCATGACCATCTAAATCCAAGTTTGTCCTTCACACTCAAATTTATTAAGAGATTAATTTCAATTTGGAGAAGTGTGTATTAGACAGAAACAAGATGAAATTCTCCACAGAAATCTGAATCAGGGTTAAAATAATAAATATTTATATTTGTGTTTATACTTTATTTATATATCCATTTTATGTTTACTTAAATTATATATATATTCATGTAAAATTGGTATATACTTATATATGTATATATACTTGTGTCTGGAACTATAGAAATTATAAAATTTATAAAATTCAAATGCTTAAATGTATGGACAGATGCTGAAAGTGGAAAACTGAGGTGTTCCACATAATAAGACAATAGTAATAACAGCCATTTCTTACATAGATTCTGCAAAGAGAATATTGTAGGTGTTAACTCTTTAAATAAACAGTATGTGTGCTTATTCTTCCGTAACTGGTAATGTCCTAGGGACTTTAATTATTTTATCTCACTTAATCCTAACCACACATGATGTAAAAATTATTGTTTTATACTGTTTTTATGTAGAGTGGACAATGGAATAGTGGATAGAGGAAAATCTAGATTTATAACTGTGCTTAGATGAGATTCTGAGATCCCTGCCCCATGCCACTCAGGTCTCTAAATGGTCAGTCATGTGTAAGGATCCTGGCCTGCTCCTAGGAATGTATGGCTCACTCCACCCAGTATAGCCTCACTGAGTAGCCCTATTCTATGAGGGGAGCAGAATTAAAAACTCAGTATAGTATTTCCCCATATTTGTGTTTGTTAGTTTTTAAATTCCTTTTAACATAATATGTACATTCTAGAATCTTGTAAGATTCCATTTGGGTTCTAAAAGTAGAGAGATAAATTAGATTTGTATAACAAAATTTCTAAAAATGAAGTTTTATTTACCTTTTCTTTCAACAATTCACTTTTTGTGTTTAAGTTATTATCTCTCCAAATGCTCAATATATGTTGATAGATGTCAACATCAATTATTAGGCTACAATTTCACCTGAACTGCAACAAATTTAGTATAATTTGCCAAATATTTTTACCCACAGTTCCTAATGCCTTATTTTCTACTAAAGGTTAAATTTTAAGTAATTAATCATCTCATTTCTGTACACCATAAAACTTTCTCTGATTAACACAATAAGGTTGGCATAAACAAACACATACTCACATACACAGCCAGTAAATATGTATTTATTCCTTTCAGGTGGAAGACTCCCATGGATGACCATTAATCCCAAAACTCTTCTCCATTGTATAAGTGAAACTTATGAAAAACATGAAGTGGGTGGCCAATTACACTGGACAGTCTGATTTCATTCTGGTGGGAATCTTCAGTCAATCAAATCACCCAGCTCTCCTGTGTGTGGTCATTTTTGTAGTATTCTTGATGGCTTTAACTGGAAATGGTGTCCTAATTCTTCTGATACATTTTGATGCCCACATCCACAGCCCCATGTACTTTTTCATCAGCCAGTTGTCTCTCATGGATGTAATGTATATTTCTGTCACTGTGCCTAAGATGCTCATCGACCAGGTCATGGGTATAAATAAGATCTCAGCCTCTGCGTGTGTAATGCAAATGTTCCTCTATGTAACACTAGCAGGTTCAGAATTTTTCTTTCTAGCTGCCATGGCTTATGATCGCTATGTGGCCATTTGTTACCCACTTCGTTACCCTGTCCTCATGAGCCATAAAGTATGTTTTCTCCTTGCATCTGGCTGCTGGTTTCTGGGATCTGTGGATGGATTCATGCTCACACCCATCACTATGACTTTCCCTTTCTGCAGATCCCAGGAGACCCATCATTTCTTCTGTGAAGTCCCTACTGTAATTAAGCTCTCCTGCTCAGACACTTCTCTCTATGAGGCAGTCATGTGTCTGTGCTGTGTCCTCATGTTCCTCATTCCTGTGACAGTCATTTCAAGTTCCTATTTTTTCATCCTCCTTACCATTCACAGGATGAACTCAGCAGAGGGCTGGAAGAAAGCATGTGTCATTTGTTCTTCCCATATGACTGTGGTCATCCTCTTCTATGGGGCTGCTTTATACACCTATATACTTCCCAACTCCTATCACACTCCTGAGAAGGACATGGTTGTATCTGTTTTTTATACCATCCTCATTCCTGTGTTAAACTCTTTAATCTATAGTCTCAGGAATAAGGATGTCCTAGGATCTCTGAAGAAAATATTGAATGTGGGACCTGCCTTTGAAGAAAATATAAAATACTAAATTTTTATATTAATGCTTTTATTCTTTCTCTCCAAATATTATAACTTCAGAATCTTATGCCAATTTTATTCCATAGATTTTCATCTCATAATGCCTTGTATCTTTTGCATAACTCATTTGGGAATGGCTTTGGTGTATTACAAAGCTCTTTGATTACATTCTATTTTTCCATTCAAAATGAATTTAAGGATCATATTATATGACATTACTTTGCTGACATTGATAATTACAAACTTATTTTGTAGGAGACTATTAATACCTTTAGAACATACATTATGAGAATATAGGACAGTAACCGTTATGAGGTGTATTAAATTGTCTTTATGTTTTAAATTAAGTATTTGGATATTTAGCATTTTGTTTTACTTTATTTTTTCAGCTTTCCAAGATCCATTGTTTATGCACCACACCTCATGCTCCATGCAATACATGCCCTCCTAATATCGACCACCAGGCTCACACTTCCTCCCAACTCCCTCCCTTCCAAAACCCTCAGTTTGTTTCACAGTGTCCACAGTCTGTCATGGTTTGTCTCCCCCTCTGATTTGTCCCAATTCACTTTTCCTTCCCTTCTCCTAATGTCCTCCATGTTATTCCTTATGCTCCACAAGTAAGTGAAAGCATATGATAATTGACTTTCTCTGGTTGACTTATTTCACTCAGCATAATCTCCTCCAGTCCTGTCCATGTTTATATAAAAGTTGGGTATTGGGAGTCAAGATGGCGGGGAAGTAGGGGGAAGCGCCATTTCAACCTATACCCTAAAGTGAGCTGACTATGTACCAAAGAACTCCCATCACCCATGAAATCAGCCTGAGGTCAGAATTATACATGTCTGGATCTCTACAGGAGTATAAGACACCAGTGGGCAGGTAAAGCAGAGTGGAAACTTCAGGCTGATATCAGAAGATAAACAAAAGGGTGAGGGAGCAACCAGAGGCGACCGATTGGAAATAATACCCCAATATAAGAGTGCCCTGCATCTGGGGACCATCATTAACTTGGAGTCTTGTTGAAAGCACTCAGAAAAGAGCAAAGGATTATGGGCGGAAATTGTGGGAATCAGGGTGGTTAGGGACAGGGGGTTAAGTCCCCAGACCCAGGACAGCCTCAACTGGCACTGAGCCAGAGAGAGTGTGGCTAAGAAACCAGGTCTTGGTCCCTGAGCCACCAGTAACACTGAGCCACGAGCACCCGAGAACACATGGGTCTGGCTCCTGAGAGGGGCTGGGAGCCTTGCCAGAAGGCATTCTTAAGACAGGCATGCCCCACACCCTCACTGAGAGAGGTGCAGGCAGGCATTAGCCTGGCACTCTTAGACTCTGGCTGAAGGATCAGAGCCTGAGACATGTGCGCCCCACCCCCTCCCCTGGGAGAGGTGCTCACAGGCGGTAGCCAGGAGCTCTGGGACCCAGAAATACCAGGCACTCCCAGCCCCTACCAGTGGTAAAATCTCAGTGTGCAATCACTTCTTGGAACATCTCTGGTGGTCTGGAGCTGCCCAGAGTACAAGGAGGAGATCCTGCATCCCCAGGGACTGTGACTGGGAACCTACTCTGCCAGCAGCTCTGCAGAGCATTCTGAGACTTCTATGTGAGAAGGAGGTCAGGGTGCAGTTTGCTCTCCTCTAAACCTCCAAAAACCATCAAAAGCTGTCAAGGCAAGAGATAACACATGAACAAACATAAAAACCTCCAGAGAACAAAAGCCATAAAAAAGCTGTTTCCTCAGAGCCCACCCCCTTAAGGGGGGCGGGAGGACTTAACTCAGAGAACATCATTAACTTAAAACCCACATGGCAGGCCCCTCCCCAAGAAAACCAAACAGGAAGGAAGAAAATAAAAAAGACAACAAAAGAACAATCATTACTACTTCATAGATACAACTTTTATTTTTAACTCATTATCACTATTCTGGTTCATTTTTTTAATACATATAGATAATTTTAACCTATTTACCATCAGAGTGAGATGTCCAGTACATCAAATTCCTTAATAACCTTTGAAACTGAACTTTTTGATACATACACCCGTTTTTCTTTTGCTTTTCTATTTTTTAATTTTTTTTTAATTTTAGTTTAGTTTAGTCTAGTTTATTCTTTTTTTATTTTTATTTTGTAATAAACAAATACAGTTAAAATTCAAGGTAATCCCCATTCCCCAATCAATGCTACCCGTATAGATAAACCAATTTTTAATCCCCCTTTAAAGAAAAGTTGAGTCCTTTAACAAAGACATCAAGATACATCCAGGAAGAATCAAAATAACCTTCCTCGCCCACACTGAGAATTTATAACCACTCTCACATCATTTCCTTCTGCCAGGGTTTCTGTGTATTTGTGTTTGTCCTGATAGTATATAAGTCTTATCCTTGGGGCTCTTTTTGATGAGGTTCTTCATTTTTTTGCTTATATATATATTTTTTTCTCTGTCATATACTTTTATCAGTCTTTTTGTTGGTCTGTTTTTGTTTGTATACTTCATAAATCTTACTTTTGGGCCCAATGGGCTGAGCTTCTCTTTTTCTTCCCATTTTTCCCTGTCTCTCTCTCTCTCATGTGCTCTCTCTCTCCTTTTTCTTTCTTTTTCTATTCTTTTTTATCTCCTTTGGGTGGGGAATCCTGATTGCACAAAAGTGGTACAGGGTTCATATTGCCTGCACCACAGTCGATACCCAGCTACATCTGTTCAGTCATCTCTCACCACAATGACGAGGAGGAGGAATGCCCAACAGAAGAAAAATACAGAGGATAGGCCTTCGACAACAGAGCTAATGGCTATCAACATAGACAATATGTCAGAAAAAGAATTCAGGCTAACAATTATCCAGGCAATAGCTAGGTTGGAGAAAGCCATGGATGACCAAACAGAATTGATGAGGGCAGAACTGAAAGCCACGAGGGATGATGTTCACAGTGTTAGGGCAGAACTGAAAGCCACCAGGGATGATGGTCAAAATGCTCTCAATGAATTCCAATCTAATCTAAATTCTCTAAAAGCTAGGGTAACTGAGACAGAAGATAGAATTAGTGATCTGGAGGACAAACAGATAGAGAGAAAGGATCAGGAGGAAGCCTGGAACAAACAGTTCAGAAGCCATGAAAAGAGAATCAGGGAAATTAGTGATACCATGAAATGTTCCAACGTTAGAATTATTGGAAACCTTGAAGGGGAGGAAAAGGAAAGAAGTCTAGAAGATATAGTGATTAAAGTTGTCTATGAAAATATTCACAATCTCACGAAAGGAAACAGCATTCACATACTAGAGGGAGAATGGTTTCCCCCCAAGATTATAGGTTCTTGAAAGCCTTCATGAAAACTGATAGAATAATTATAATTCTAGGCAGAAACTCTTGAAAGCAGCTAGGACAAAGAAGCACCTTACATACAGAGGAAAGCCCATTAGAATAAAGTCAGACCTGTCCACAGAGACCTGGCAAGCCAGGAAGTACTGGCAAAATATATTCAGGGCACTAAATGAGAAGAACATGCAGCTAAGAATACTTTATCCAGCAAGACTGACATTCAAAATGGATGGAGAGATAAAGTGTTTCCAAGACCGGCAAGGCTTAAAAGACTATGCAACCACCAAACCGACACTGCAGGAAATACTAAGGGGGGTCCTATAAAAGAGAAAAAATCCTAAGAATATCATTGAACAGAAATATAGAGACAATCTACAGACAGAAATCCTTCAAAGGCAACACGATGTCAATAAAAACCGATCTCTCAATAATCACACTCAGTGTGAATGGCCTAAATGCATCCATTAAATGACACAGGGTTGCAGATTGGATAAAACAACAGGACCCATCCATGTGTTGTCTACAAGAGACCCATTTTGAATCTAAAGATACACCCAGACTGAAAGTGAAGGGACGGAGAAGCATCTTTCATGCCAATGGGCTTCAAAAGAAGGCCCAGGGAGCGATTCTCATACCAGATAAGTTAGATTTTAAATTAAAGACTGTAGTCAGAGATACAGAAGGACACTACATCATTCTTGAAGGGACTATCCACCAAGATGATCTAACAATTGTAAATATCTACACCCCCAATATGGGAGCACCCAATTACATAAGAAAACTATTAATCAAGATGGTGAGTCATAATGATATGAATACAATAATAGAAGGAGATCTTAATATGCCTCTCTCAGTAATAGACAGATCATCGAAGCAGAAAACCAATAAAGAAATAAGAGCATTGAATGACACATTGGACCAGTTGGACCTCATAGGCATATACTGAACATTCCACCCTAAAACAACAGAATACTCATTCTTCTCAAGTGCACATGGAACCTTCTCCAGAAAAGACCACATACTGGGTCACAAAGCAGGACTCAACCGACACCAAAAGACTGACATTATTCCCTGCATATTCTCAGATCACAATGCTTTGAACTTGGAGCTCAATCACAAGGAAAAGTTCAGAAGGAACTCAAACACCTGAAGGCTAAAGACCACCTTGCTTAAGAATGCTTGGATCAACCAGGAGCTCAAAGAAGAGCTTCAACAATTCATGAAACCAATGAGAATGAAGACACTTCAGTCCAAAAGCTATGAAATACAGCAGAGGCGGTTCCAAGGGGGAAATACATAGGCATCCAAGCCTCCCTCAAAAAATTTTAAAATTCCACAATACACCAGCTGTCTCTACACTTAAAGAACTGGAGAATCAACAACAAATCAAACCAACTCCACACACAAGGAGGGAAATAATCAAGATTATAACAGAGATCAATGAGGTAGAAATCAGAAATATAGTAGAACGTATCAATGAAACTAGAAGCTGGTTTCTTAAAGAATCAATAAGATTGATAAACAATTGGCCACGCTAATACAAAACAAAAGAGAGAATGCCCAAATTAATAAAATTATGAATGAAAAGGGAGAGATCACATCTAAAACCAATGAAATAGAAACAATCATCAGAAATCATTATGAACAGTTATATGCCAATAAGTTAAGCAACCTAGATGAAATGGATGCATTCCTGGAAAACTACAAACTTCCAAAATTGAACGAAAATGAAATTGACAACCTGATAGACTGATATCTAGTATCAAGATTGAAGCAGAGATCAAAAACCTCCCAAAAAACAAGAGCCCAGGACCTGACGGATTCCCTGGGGAATTCTACCAAACTTTCAACGAAGAAATAGCACCAATTCTCCTGAAGCTGTTCCAAAAAATTGAAGCAGAAGGAAAACTTCCAGACTTTTAGGAAGTCAGCATTACCCTGATCCCCAAACCAGGCAAAGACCCTACCAAAAAAGAGAATTTCAGACCAATATCACTGATGAATATGGATGCTATGATTCTCAACAAGATCCTAGCAAACAGGATCCAGCAGCATACTAAAAAGATTATCCCCCATGACCAGGTTTGATTCATCCCTGGGTTACAAGGATGGTTCAACATTCGCAAATCAAACAATGTGATAGGGAAATCAATAAGAGAAGAGAGAAGAATCACATGGTCCTCTCAATTGATGCAGAATACGCATTTGACAAAATCCAGTATCTGTTCCTGATTAAAACACTTCAAAGTATAGGGATAGAGGGAACATTACTGAACTTCATAAAGTCTATCTATGAAAGACCCACAGCAAATATCATCCTCAATGGGAAAAAGCTTACAGCGTTCCTGTTGAGATCAGGAACACGACAAGAATGCCCACTCTCACCACTCTTGTTCAACATAATATTAGGAGTCCTATTAATGGCAATCAGACAACAGAGAGAAATAAAAGGTATCCAAATTAGCAAGGAAGAAGTCAAACTCTCTCTCTTTGCAGATGACTTGATTCTTTATATGGAAAACCCAAAAGACTCCACCCCCAAACTACTAGAATTCATACAACAATTCAGTAACGTGGCAGAATACAAAGTCAATGTACAGAAATCAGTGGCTTTCTTATATACTAACAATGAAAATACAGAAAGGGAAATTAGAGAATCGATTCCATTTACTATGGCACCAAGAACCATTAGACCTGGGAATAAACCTAACCAAAGAGGTAAAGATTTGTACTCAAGGAACTACAGAACACTCATTCCACAGTTTGGCTACTATGGCCATTGCTGCTATAAACTTTGGGGTACAGAATCCATCAGAATCCTAGAGGAGAATATAGGCAGTAACCTCTTCGATATCAGCCACAGCAATTTCTTTCAAGATATGTCTCCAAAGGCAAAGGAAACAAAAGCAAAAATGAACTTTTGGGACTTCATCAAGATCAAAAGCTTCTGCACAGCAAAGGAAACATTCAACAAAACAAAGTGGCAACCAGGTGGTGGGTAATAGGGAGGGCACGTACTGCATGGAGCACTGGGTGTGATGCCAAAACAATGAACACTGTTATGCTGTAAATAAGCAAATAAAAATAAATAAATAAATTAAAAAAAAAACAAAAAAAAAACAACAAAGTGTCAACCCACGGGAAGGGAGAAGATATTTGCAAATGACAGTACAGACAAAGGTTGATATCCAGGATCTATAAAGAACTCCTAAAACTCAACACACACAAAACCGATATTCATATCGAAAAATGGGCAGAAAATATGAACAGACACTTCTCCAATGAAGACATGCAAATGGCTATTAGACACATGAAAAAATGCTCATCATCACTAGCCATCAGGGAGTTTCTAATTAGACCACATTGAGATATCACTTTTCACCAGTTAGAATGGCCAAAATTAGCAAGACAGGAAACAACGTGTGTTGGGGAGGTTGTGGAGAAAGGGCAACCCTCTTCCACTGTTGGTGGGAATGCAAATAGGTGCAGCCACTTTGGAGAACAGTGTGGAGATTCCTCAAGAAATTACAAATAGAGCTTCCCTATGACCCATATTTACCCCATTATATGGATGTAGTGAAATGAAGAGCCATCTGTACCCCAATGTTTATTTGAAATATTTTAATTAATATTTTTCAAACTGCTCAGTTTGAAAAATGGTACTGGAATTTTGATCAGAAGGAGAATGAAAGTATAGATTGTTCTGGCATTATAGACCTTTTAACAATGTTTATTCTTCTGATCCAAGATCATGGAATGATTTTCCATATTTTTTCATCTTTTTGTTTCTTCTTCAATTTCTTCTATGAGTACTCTGTAGTTTCGTGGGTACAGATCATTCCTTGGGTACTGGTTTATTCCCAGGTACCTTAGAGTTCTTGTTTCTACAGTAAATGGAATCAATTTTCTAATTTCCATTTCTATATTTTCATTGTTAGTGTATAAGAAAGGAACTGATTTCTGTGCATTGATTTTGTACCCTTCCACATTACTCAATTGCTATATGAGCTCTAGTAAATTGGGGGTGGAGTCTTTTGGGTTTTCCATATAAAGTATTAGGTCATCTGCAAAGAGAAAGAATTTGACTTCTTCATTGCCAATTGGAATATTTTTATTTCTTTTTGTTGTCTGATTGCTGTTGCTAGGATTTCTACCACTATGTTGAACAAGAGTGGTGAGAGTGGGCATCCTTATGGTGTTCCTGATCTCAAAGGGAAGGTGGCCAGCATTTCCCCATTGAGAATGATATTCACTGTAGGTTTTTCATAGATAGATTTTTAAAAGATTTTATTTATTTATTTGATAGATCACAAGTAGACAGAGATGCAGTCAGAGAGAGAGAGGAGGAAGCAGTCTCCCTGCTGAGCAGAGAGTCCAATGTGGGGCTCGATCCCAGGACCTGGTATCATGACCTGAGCTGAGGCAGAGGCTTTAACCCACTGAGCTACCCAGGAGCCCCATAGATGAATTTTTGAGGAATATTCCTTCTATTCCTATACTTTGAAGAGTTTTAATCAGGAAAGGATGTTCTGTTTTGTCAAAAGCTTTTTTCTGCATCAATTGAGAGGACCATGTGGTCTAACTTACTTTATTGTAAGCATACAATATATTAGGGATGCCTGGGTGGCTCAGTCACTTAAGGATCTGACTTCAGCTCAGGTCATGATCTCAGGGTCCTGGAATCAAGCTCTTTGTCAGGCTTCATGCTCAGAAGCCTTTTTGTCCTGCTGTCTCTCTCTACCCCTCCCCCGCTGGTGTGTGCTCTCTGTCTGTCTGTCTCTCTCAAATAAAAGAGTAAAATCTTAAAAAAATAATGTACTTGGTGTGATGGCATAAACAATGAAATTTGGAACACTGAAAAATAAAATTAAATTAAATAAAGAAAAATATTTAGATTATTTTTAAAATTCTGTATATTATATATATAACAGGCAAAATAGTTGTTAATTGTTATTGATAAGGCTTAGAATCAACAATAGCCTATTAGCACTTAATTTTGGGGGGATTGAAAAATTATATATGGACTTCTTATTGTACAAGTGGGTTGGCACCTTTAAATTCCATATTCTTTAAGTGTCAACCATAATGTCCTAAAATTCTTGAGTGTAACAGTTTTGTTTTTCTCTCTCTTTAGTTCTTTTTTTATGTTATGTTAGTCACCATACAGTACATCATTAGTTTTTTAATGTAGTGTTCCTTGATTCATTGTTTGCACATAATAATACTCACTGCTCCATGCAATACATCCCCTCCTTAATACCTGTCACTGAGCTAACACATCCCCCCATTCCTTTCTCCTCTGAACCCTTCAGTTTGTTTCCCAGAGTCCATAGTCTCTCAAGGTTTGTCTTTCCCTCTGATTCTCCCCACTTCATTTTTTCCTTCCTTCTCCTAATGTGCTCTATGTCATCTTTATGTTCCACATATAAGTGAAACCATACGATAATTGTCTTTCTCAGCTTGACTAATTTCACTCAGCATAATATCTTCCAGTTCCACACATGTCAATGCAAATGGTGAGTATTCATCTTTTCTGATGGCTGCATTATATTCCATTGTATATATGGACCACATCTTCTTTATTCACTCTTCTAATTATTTGTCCTACCAAAGTAATCATTTATGTAAAGATATTTGTAGCAGACACTATTTTTTTCAAATAATTCCTATCAAGATTCAACAATGACATCATTAAGCTTATTAATAGGTAATTTATTTTGGAATTGGGGACATCTCCATCCTATAGAATATAACCCAGTCTCCAAGCACTGAACTGGTAAGATCTTAAATTAGCTCACTTAATTAAAACAAAACAAAACAAAACAAAAAATGCTGTGGCCTGATATTCTCACTAAAATAAAAGTTTAAATTACACAACTCAAAGATTTTTAACCATATCATTAGAGGTTTCCATTTTCCAAACTCAGTGTCAGTCACAGAGTTAAGTACACTGAACTGTATGTTTACAAATAATGACCTAAGAGGGGAAAAACAATCAAAACTATGTTAAATGTTAATTTTAATGTATCTAATTATGTTTAAGAAGCTTAATTTTTATCCACCTCTAGAAAATTGTTTTGCTCATTATGTTTCTTCAAATGTTACCTTTGAACACATTTAAGAAAGCAGAAATTGTATGAAAAATAATGGAAAATTTTCTATCCAATGAACAATAATTTTAGTTCTGAATTTGGTTGAAGAATTCCAATAATGGTCTTTAATGTGCTCTAAAGGATGTAGATACCTGAAACCCTGTTACCATGGCATAGAAGTGATTCCTTTGGCTGGATGTATCAATATCAAAATCACATGAATAAATTAAAAAATTGAAAATGTTAAACTATTTTAGAGCAGCTAATTATATGATACTTTTAAGAGAGTGCATTTGAGTGCTTGTAGCTCTTCCATTTCAGTTTTTAACTCTAGATGCAGGAAATTTGAAACACAAATTCCAAGTATTAGGTGTTGTATATAATTTGATAAATAACTTTACCAACTACATAAAACTTGTAAACTTTTATTAGTAAAGACTATGGAAATTGTATTTTAGACACATTACCTAAAAAGAAAACTAAGAAATTTCTGCAAAGAAGACATCCAAAAAGCAACAGACAAATGAAAAACTGCTCAATATCACTTGGCATCAAGGAAACACAAATCAAGACAACAATGGGAAATGACCTCATCTCAGTCAGAATGGTAAAATTAAGTCAGGAAATGACAAATGTTGTCCAGGATGTGGAGAAAGGGGAATCCGCCTACACTGTTGGTGGGAATGCAAGATGGTGCAGCCTCTTTGGGACAGAACATGGAGGTTCCTCAAAAAGCTGAAAATAGAGATACCCTATCACCCAGCAATTGCCCTACAGAGTATTTACCCCAAATATGTAGTGATCCAAAGGGACATCTTCTTCCCAATGTTTATAACAGCAATGTCCACAATAGCCAAACAGTGGAAAGAGCTCAGATGTCCATTACCAGATGAATAGATAAAGAAGATATTATTACACAAACACACACACACACACACACACACACACACACAAAACACAATGGAATGTTACACAGCCATAAAAAATGAAATCTTGCCATTTACAATAACATGGATGGAACTAGAGGATATTATGCTAGGTGAAATAAATCAATCAGAGAAAGACAATTATCATATGATCTCAGTGATACATGGAATTTAAGAAACAAGGCAGAGGTTCATAGAGAAAGAGAGGAGATAAATGGATGAAGACAAAATCAGAGAGGGAGACAAAGTATAAGAGACTCTTAACCTCAGGAAACAAACTGAGGGTTGTTAGATGGGAGGGCAGTGGTCAAATGCGGAGACTGAATGACGGACATTGGGGAGGATATGTGTTGTGGTAAGTGCTGTGTGTTGTGTAAGACTGATGATTCACAGACTTGTATCCCTGAAACAAATAATACATTATATGTTAATAATACAAATAAAAAGTAAAAATTTTTGAAATAAAAAAATCTTTGTAATAATATAGCTCAGTACCACATTTTGTTTTATTTTGTCTCATTTTGTTCTACATGTCTGGGGGTTGTATTTATTTATTTATTTATTTATTTATTTTCCATTTTATTTATTTTTTTCAGCATAACAGTATTCATTGTTTTTGCACAACACCCAGTGCTCCATGCAAAACGTGCCCCCCCTATTACCCACCACATGTTCCCCCAACCTCCCACCCCTGACCCTTCAAAACCCTCAGGTTGTTTTTCAGAGTCCATAGTCTCTTATGGTTCGTCTCCCCTCCCCAATGTCCATAGCCCCCTCCCCCTCTCCCAATACCACCTCCCCCCAGCAACCCCCAGTTTGTTTTGTGAGATTAAGAGTCGTTTATGGTTTGTCTCCCTCCCAATCCCATCTTGTTTCATTTATTCTTCTCCTATCTCCCTAACCCCCCATGTTGCTTCTCCATGTCCTCATATCAGGGAGATCATATGATAGTTGTCTTTCTCCGATTGACTTATTTCACTAAGCATGATATGCTCTATTTCTATCCATGTCGTCGCAAACGGCAAGATTTCATTTCTTTTGATGGCTGCATAGTATTCCACTGTGTATATCTACCACTCTTCTTTATCCATTCATCTGTTGATGGACATCTAGGTTCTTTGCATAGTTTGGCTATTGTACACATTGCTGCTATAAACATTCGGGTACACGTGCCCCTTCGGATCACTATGTTTGTATCTTTAGGGTAAATACCCAGTAGTGCAATGGCTGGGTCATAGGGTAGTTCTATTTTCAACATTTTGAGGAACCTCCATGCTGTTTTCCAGAGTGGTTGCACCAACTTGCATTCCCACCAACAGTGGAGGAAGGTTCCCCTTTCTCTGCATCCTCGCCAGCATCTGTCATTTCCTGGCCATTCTGACTGGTGTGAGGTGATATCTCATTGTGGTTTTGATTTGTATTTCCCTGATGCCGAGTGACGTGGAGAACTTTTTCATGTGTCTGTTGGCCATCTGGATGTCTTCTTTGCAGAAATATCTGTTCATGTCCTCTGCCCATTTCTTGATTGGATTGTTTATTCTTTGAAAAAAATGGATGGTATTTTGATAGGGATTGCATTAAATGTGTAGATTGCTTTAGGTAGCATAGACATTTTCACAATATTTATTCTTCCAATCCAGGAGCATGGAACAGTTTTCCTTTTCTTTGTGTCTTCCTCAATTTCTTTCATGAGTACTTTGTAATTTTCTGTGTATAGATTCTTAGTCTCTTTGGTTAGGTTTATTCCTAGGTATCTTATAATTTTGGGTACCATTGTAAATGGGATTGACTCCTTAATTTCTCTTTCTTCAGTCTTGTTGTTGGTGTACAGAAATGCAACTGATTTCTGTGCATTGATTTTATATCCTGACACTTTACTGAATTCCTGTACAAGTTCTAGCAGTTTTGGAGTGGAGTCTTTTGGGTTTTCCACATATAGTATCATATGATCTGTGAAGAGTGATCGTTTGACTTCTTCTTTACCAATTTGGATGCCTTTAATTTCTTTTTGTTGTCTGATTGCTGAGGCTAGGACTTCTAGTACTATGTTGAATAGCAGTGGTGATAATGGACATCCCTGCAGTGTTCCTGACCTTAGCGGAAAAGCTTACAGTTTTTCTCCATTGAGAATGATATTTGCGGTGGGTTTTTCATAGATGGCTTTGATAATATTGAGGTATGTGCCCTCTATCCCTACACTTTGAAGAGTTTTGATCAGGAAGGGATGCTGTACTTTGTCAAAAGCAATTTAAGCATCTATTGAGAGTATCATATGGTTCTTGTTCTTTCTTTTATTAATGTGTTCTATCACATTGACTGATTTGCGGATGTTGAACCAACCCTGCATCCCTGGAATAAATCCCACTTGATCGTGGTGAATAATCCTTTTAATGTACTGTTGAATCCTATTGGCTAGTATTTTGGCGAGAATTTTTGCGTCTGTGTTCATCAAGGATATTGGTCTGTAGTTCTCTCTTTTGGTGGGATCCTTGTCTGGTTTTGGGATCAAGGTGATGCTGGCCTCATAAAATGAGTTTGGAAGTTTTCCTTCCATTTCTATTTTTGGAACAGTTACAGGAGAATAGGAATTCTTTCTTCTTTAAATGTTTGGTAGAATTCCCCTGGGAAGCCGTCTGGCCCTGGGCTATTGTTTGTTTGGAGATTTGGGATGACTGTTTCAATCTCCTTACTGGTTATGGGCCTGTTCAGGTTTTTTATTTCTTCCTGGTTCAGTTGTGGTAGTTTATATGTCTCTAGGAATGCATCCATTTCTTCCAGATTGTCAAATTTGTTGGCGTAGTGTTGCTCATAGTATGTTCTTCTAATTGTCTGTATTTCTTTGGTGTTAGTTGTGATCTCTCCTCTTTCATTCATGATTTTATTTATTTGGGTCCTTTCTCTTTTCTTTTTGATGGGTCTGGCCAGGTGTTTATCAATATTATTGATTCTTTCAAAGAACCAGCTCCTAGTTTCATTGATTTTTTCTATTGTTTTTTTTGGTTTCTATTTCACTGATTTCTGCTCTGATCTTTATGATTTCTCTTCTCCTGCTGGGTTTAGGGTTTCTTTCTTGCTCTTTCTCCAGCTCCTTTACGTGTAGGGTTAGGTTGTGTACTTGAGACCTTTCTTGTTTCTTGAGAAAGGCATGTACCACTATATATTTTCCTCTCAGGACTGCCTTTGCTGTGTCCCACAGATTTTGAACTGTTGTGTTTTCATTATCATTTTTTTCCATGAATTTTTTCAATTCTTCTTTAATTTCCTGGTTGACCCATTCATTCTTTAGAAGGATGCTGTTTAGTCTCCATGTATTTGGGTTCTTTCCAGCTTTCCTCCTGTGATTGAGTTCTAGCTTCAGAGCACTGTGGTTGAAAATATGCAGGGAATGATCCCAATCTTTCGATACCGGTTGAGACATGATTTGTGACCCAGGATGTGATCTATTTTGGAGAAGGTTCCATGTGCACTAGAGAAGAATGTGTATTCTGTTGCTTTGGGATGAAATGTTCTGAATATATCTGTGATGTCCATCTGGTCCAGTGTGTCATTTAAGGCCTTTATTTCTTGTTGATCTTTTGCTTGGATGATCTGTCCATTTCAGTGAGGGGAGTGTTGAAGTCCCCTACTATTATTGTATTATTATTGATGTGTTTCTCTGATTTTGTTAATTGGTTGATATAGTTGGCTGCTCCCACGTTAGGGGGGGCAGAGATATTTAAAATGGTTAGATCTTCTTGTTGGACAGACCCTTTGAGTAGGATATAGTGTCCTTCCTCATCTCTTATTATAGTCTTTGGCTTAAAATCTAATTGATCTGATATAAGGGTCGCCACCCCAGCTTTCTTCTGATGCCCATTAGCATGGTAAATTTTTTTCCACCCCCTCACTTTAAATCTGGAGGTGTCTTCGAGTCTAAAATGAGTTTCTTGTAGGCAACATACTGATGGGTTTTGTTTTTTTATCCATTTTGATACCCTGTGTCTTTGATTGGGGCATTTAGCCTATTAACATTCAGGGTAACTATTGAGAGATATGAATTTAGTGCCATTATTAGTCTGTAAGGTGACTGTTACTGTATATTGTCTCTGTACCTTTCTGATCTACTACTTTTAGGCTCTCTCTTTGCTTAGAGGACCCCTTTCAATATTTCCTGGAGAGCAGTTTTGGTGTTTGCAAATTCTTTCAGTTTTTGTTTGTCCTGGAAGCTTTTTATCTCTCCTTCTATTTTCAATGATAGCCTAGCTGGATAGAGTATTCTTGGCTGCATGTTTTTTCTCGTTGAGTGCTCTGAATATATCATGCCAGCTCTTCCTGGCCTGCCAGGTCTCTGTGGATAAGTCTGCCGCCAATCTAATATTTTTACCATTGTATGTTACAGACTTCTTTTCTCGGGCTGCTTTCAGGATTTTCTCTTTGTCACTAAGACTTGTCAATTTTACTATTAGGTGACGGGGTGTGGACCTATTCTTGTTGACTTTGAGGGGGGTTCTCTGCATCTCCTGGATTTTGATGCTTGTTCCCTTTGCCATATTAGGGAAATTCTCTCCAATGATTCTCTCCAATAGAACTTCTGCTCCACTCTCTGTTTCTTCTTCTTCTGGAATCCCAATTATTCTAATGTTGTTTCGTCTTATGGTGTCACTTATCTCTCGAATTCTCCCCTCATGGTCCAGTAGCTGTCTGTCCCTCTTTTGGTCGGCTTCTTTATTCTCTGTCATTTGGTCTTCTATATCACTAATTCTTTCTTCTGCCTCATTTATCCTAGCAGTGAGAGCCTCCATTTTTGATTGCAGCTCATTAATAGCTTTTTTGATTTCAACTTGGTTAGATTTTATTTCTTTAATTTCTCCAGAAAGGGCTTTAATATCTCCAGAGAGGGTTTCTCTAATATCTTCCATGCCTTTTTCGAGCCCGGCTAGAATGTTCAGAATCGTCATTCTGAACTCTTGATCTGACATATTACCAATGTCTGTGTTGATTAGGTCCCTAGCATTCGGTACTGTCTCTTGTTCTTTTGTTTGTGGTGATTTTTTCCGCCTTGTGATTTTGTCCAGATAAGAGGTTATGAAGGAGCAAATAAACTACTAAAAGGGTGGCAAAGACCCCAGAAAAATGCGCTGTAACCAAATCAGAAGAGACCCCTAATTGTGGGAGGGGGAGAAGGGGATAAAAACAGGTTCTGAAAAAAAAAGAAGAAAATTTAAAAAATAAAACAAATAAAGAAAAAATATAAAAAAGAAAGAAAAATATATATATTTAGATAAACTAGTCAAAAAACGTTAAAAAAGAAAAGGGTAAAAGTTTTAAAAATTTAGCAGAAGAAGAAAAAAAAAGAAAAAAAATTGAAAAAAGAAAAAAAAAATGAAGTAGCCGCAAGACTAAAGAATCATGGGGAGAAAGCCATGAGTTCCGTGCTTTGCTTTCTCCTCCTCTGGAATTGCTCTGCTGTCTTAGGAATTGAATCTACTTTCCTTGATAGATGAACTTCGTCCTGAATGGATATTTTGTTGATCTTCTGGGGGAGGGGCCTGTTGTAGTGACTCTCAAGTGTCTTTGCCTGAGGCGGGATTGCACCGCGCTTACCGGCGGCCGGACTAAGTAATCCGCTCGGGTTCGCTTTTGGGAGCTTCTGTTCCCTGAACGCTTTCTGTAGATTTCCAGAGGATGGGAATGAAAATGGCGCCCTCTAGTCTCTGGCCCAGAGGAGCCTAGAGCCCGGGGCCCCACTCCTCAGTGCACCTCCAGAGGACAGCACCCAATCACTCCCGTATCCCCAGCCTCTAGCCACGCTCCGAGCTCACCCTGCCCGCGACAAGTTCAAGGTAACCCCGAGCTGAGAGTTCAGTCCTCGGCTCTGTCTCAGCAGTTGGCTTCTCCATTCTAATACCTGCGAGCTCTCCGACACTCTGACACCCTCGATCCTTCTGTGACCCTGCGGGACCTGGGGCCACGCTGACCCCGCGTGGGCTTCACCCCGGTTTAGCCTCTGGAGCAATGTCCCTCAGTGGGACAGACTTTTAAAAGTCCAGATTTTGTGCTCTGTTCCTCAGCCTCTTGCCGGGAGCCGGCCCCTCCCCCCACCGTCTATCTTCCCGTCGTTTTAGATTCACTTCTCCGCCAGTCCTACCTTTCAGAAAGTGGTTGATTTTCTGTTTCTAGAGTTGCTGTTCTTCTTCTCTTCACTCTCCCGTCGGATTTGTAGGTGTTTGCAATGTTTAGATAAGCTATCGAGCTGATCTCCTGCTACCTGATGTAGTCTCAGGCTGCTACTTCTCCGCCATCTTGACTCCTCCCCCAATTTCTGTATATTTCTAATTAAATTCACTCATAACTAGTTAATTTGTGATTGTCTTTGTAATTTTTTATATTTTCCAATGTTTATTTCTGAGAAAGTGGGGACTCCTGGTTTTTAAATTTTGATACATATTTTTATTTTTATAACAATTTTTTATTATGTTCAATTAGCCAACATACAGTATATCTTTAGTTTTTGATGTAGTGTTCAACAATTCATTAGTTGCATATAAAATGTAAATTGTGTAATGCAATCACAACTTTACAAATACTTCTAGAAGTTAGTAATTATTGACATTTCAATTGAACCATTTATATCCTTCTCTAAGTTAAAGTTATCATTAATTCTTTTTTCCATTTTTAATTTATTTTTTATTATGTTCAATTGAAAATAACCCTTTTAGAGATGAAAAATCTGCACCTCACAAGGCCAAATACTCAAATAAGTAGAGCAGATTCGAGTTCTGATTTCACTCTGAAGTCCATTATTTTCCATTATTCATGGCCTCATATCTTATTGTAACATTAATCCCTGAAAAGAAGCACTCACCTTCTTTTTTTTATTTTTTTAAAAGATTTTATTTATTTATTTGACAGAGAGAGAGATTACAAGTAGGCAGAGAGGCAGGCAGAGAGAGAGGAGGAAGCAGGCTCCCTGCGGAGCAGAGAGCGTGATGTGGGGCTCGATCCTAGGACTCTGAGATCCTGACCTGAGCCGAAGGCAGCGGCTTAATCCACTGAGCCACTCAGGTGCCCCAGCACTCACCTTCTTTTATATCATTCTCAAGTTGTTTGATGAATACGTCATGTTTACATAGCAGGTAATTGTGCAGCGCTGCCTATCAGGTAAGAACATGTCTCATGTGAAGGCTTCCTGCATCATGTGTGGGTACCTGAAACTGCTGCCCATGTTCCTCATGGTGATGCCAGGAATGATCAGCCACATCTCATACACAGGCAAGTCATTGATTCATAAATCCTCTTTCTTTTATGCTTGAACTCTGAGTAGTGGGGTTTTTTAAAATTTATTTATTTATTTTCAACGTAACAGTATTCATTTTTTCTGCACTACACCCAGTGCTCCATGCAGTACATGCCCTCTCTATTACCCTCCACCTGGTTCCCCAACATCCCACCACCCGCCCCTTCAAAATCCGCAAGTTGTTTTTCAGAGTCCATAGTCTCTCATGGTTCATCTCCCCTTCCAATTTCCCACAACTCCCTTCTCCTCTCCATCTCTCCATGTCCTCCATATCATTTGTTATGCTCCACAAAGAAGTGAAACCATATAATACTTGACTCTCCATGCTTGACTTATTTCCTCAGCATAATCTCTTCCAGTCCCGTCATTGTTGCTACAAAAGTTGGGTATTCATCCCTTCTGATGGAGGCATAATACTCCATCGTGTATATGGACCACATCTTCCTTATCCATTCATCCGTTGAAGGGCATCTTGGTTCTTTCCACAGTTTGGCGACCGTAGCCATTGCTGCAATAAACATTGGGGTACAGATGGCTCTTCTTTTCACTACATCTGTATCTTTGGGGTAAATACCCAGCAGTGCAATTGCAGGGTCATAGGGAAGCTCTATTCTTAATTTCTTCAGGAATCTCCACACTGTTCTCCAAAGTGGCTGCACTAACTTGCATTCCCACCAACAGTGGAAGAGGGTTCCCCTTTCTCCACATCCTCTCCAGCACATGTTGTTTCCTGTCTTGCTAAATTTGGCCATTCTAACTGGTGTCAGGTGGTATCTCAATGTGGTTTTAATTTGAATCTCCCTGATGGCTAGTGATGATGAGCATTTTTTCATGTGTCTGATAGCCATTTGTATGTCTTCGTTGGAGAAGTGTCTGTTCATATCTTCTGCCCATTTTAGATAGGATTATCTGTTTTGTGTGTGTTGAGTTTGAGAAGTTCTTTATAGATGCTGGATATCAACCTTTTGTCCGTACTGTCATTTGCAAATATCTTCTCCCATTCCATGGGTTGCCTTTTTGTTTTGTTGACTGTTTCCTTTGATGTGCAGAAGCTTTTGATTTTGATGAATTCCCAAAAGTTCATTTTTGCTTTTGTTTCCTTGGCCTTTGGAGACATATCTTGAAAGAAGTTGCTGTGGTTGATATCGAAGAGGTTACTGCCTATGTTCTCCTCTAGGATTCTGATGGATTCCTGTCTCACGCTGAGGTCGTTTATACATTTGGAGTGTATCTTTGTGTACAGTGTAAGAGTATGGTCAAGTTTCATTCTTATACATACATCTGTCCAGTTTTCCCAGCACCATTTATTGAAGAGACTGTCTTTTTTTCCACTGTATATATTTTTTCCTGTTTTGTCGAAGATTATTTGACCATAGAGTTGAGGATCCATATCTGGGCTCTCTACTCTGTTCCACTGGTCTCTGTGTCTGTTTTTATGCCAGTACCATGTTGTCTTGGTGGTTACAGCTTGGTAGTAAATCTTGAAATCAGGCAATGTGATGCCACCAGTTTTATATTTGTTTTTCAACATTACCTTAGCAATTCGGGGTGTCTTCTGATTCCATACAAATTTTAATATTGTTTGCTCCAGTTCTTTGAAAAATACTGGTGGAATTTTGTTTGGAGTGGCATTAAAAGTATAGATTTAATCTAGCCAGTATAGAATTTTTAACAATGTTTTTTCTTCTGATCCAAAGCATGGAATGGTCTTCCATCTTTTTGTGTCTTTTTCAATTTCCTTCATGAGCGTTCTATACTTCCTTGAGTACAGATCCATTACCTCTTTGGTTAGGTTTATTCCCAGGTATCTTATGGTCCTTGGTGCTATAATAAATCAATTGATTCTCTAATTTCCCTTTCTGTGTTTCCATTGTTAGTGTATAAGAAAGCCACTGATTTCTATACATTGACTTCGTATCCTTCCACGTTACTGAATTTCTGTATGCATTCTAGTAGCTTGGGTGTGGAGTCTTTTGGTTTTCCATATAAAGAGTCATGTCATCTGTGAAGTGAGGGAGTTTGACTTCTTCCTTGCGAATTTGGATACATTTTATTTCTCTTTGTTGTCTGATTGCTGTTGCTGGGATTTCTAATACTATGTTGAACAAGAGTGGTGAGAGTGGGCATCCTTGTCGTGTTCCTGAACTCAACGGGAAGGTTGTGAGCTTTTCCACATTGAGGATGATATTTGCTGTGGGTCTTTCATACATAGATTTTATGAAGTTCAGGAATGTCCCCTCTATCCCTATACTTTGAAGTGTTTTAATCAGGAACGGATGCTGGATTTTTTCAAATGCTTTTTCTGTATCAATTGAGAGGACCATGTGTTTCTTCTCTCTCCTCTTATTGATTTGTTATATCACATTGATTGATTTGTGAGTTGAACCATCCTTGCAACCCAGGGATAAATCCCACCTGGCCATGGTGGATAAGCTTTTTAATGTGCTGTTGTATCCTGTTTGCTAGGATCTTGTTGAGAAGCTTAGCATCCATATTCATCAGTTATATTGGTCAGAAATTCTCCTTTTTGGTGAGGTCTTTGCCTGGCTTGGGGATCACGGAAATGCTGGCTTCATAAAAAGCGTCTGGACGTTTTCCTTCTGCTTCAAATTTTTGAAACAGCTTCAGGAAAATTGGTGTTATTTTTTCTTTGAATGTTTGGTAGAATTCCCCAGGGAATCCATCTGGTCCTGGGCTCCGGTTTTCTGGGTGGCTTTTAATCACAGTTTCAATCTCATTACTAGATATCGGTCTATTTTGGTTGTGGGAAGCCAAGGTGGGGTTCGAGACGAGAGCCAAACCAGGCTCTGACTTGTGCCTCCTCCAATGTCTCACTGCCTGATTCAAGGCAGAGTATAATGGCGTTGAGTTGCATTTGAGAAAGAGCCTGTGCCATGGTCTGCTTGCTTGCCTACGTGACTTCTCACATGCCCTCTAGATATTTGACCTTCAAAACAGCCCAGATGCACTCATTAATCTTCTAGTGGTTCTTGCTGTCCTGAGAAAAGCTATGAGATAATATTTCAAGTGTGTTTATTTTTTTTAATTTTTATTTATTTATTTTTTCAGCATAAGAGTATACATTGTTTTTGCACAAACCCAGTACTCCATTCAATACGTGCCCTCCCTATTACCCACCACTTGGTTCCCCCAATCTCCCACCGCTGCCCCTTCAAAACCCTCAGGTTGTTTTTCAGAGTCCATAGTCTCTTATGGTTCACCTCCCCTTCCAATTTCCCTCACCTTCCTTCTCCTCTCCATCTCCCAATGTCCTCCATGTCATTCGTTATGCTCCACAAATAAGTGAAACCATATGACACTTGACTCTTTCTGCTTGACTCAAGTGTGTTTCTAGTGGTGGATGTTTACCATCCACTACCTGGCGCTGGTATGTCTGTGGTGAAAAATATTATGAAGCTGGTGTGTGAACCTTTAATCCTGCAGCAACACTTAGATAAGTCACCCTTTCACTGTAAGACTTCTATATAGTCTCTTGTATTTACTAATAAAGCGGCATTTGGTGGAAATCATCCCCTGTGCTCCTCCTGCCCCATCTCTTTGTCTCTTTGATTTATTTTCACCATCCTCTTACCCTCGCATTCCTGATCGAGTTGTCATGCGGGCCGTGGCATTAGGTTGTCAATTTATTCCTGGTTCAATTTTGGGATTTTTATAGTTTTCCAGGAATGCATCTATTTCATCTAGGTTGCTTAACTTATTCACATATAACTGTTGATAATAACTTCTGAGGATTGTTTCTACTTCCTTGATGTTAGTTGTGATCTCTCCCTTTTCATTCATAATTTTATTATTTTGAGCTTTCTCTCTTTTCTTTTGGGTTAGTGTGGCCAATGGTTAATCAATATTATTGATTCTTTCAGAAAACCAGCTTCTGGTTTCATTGATACATTCTCTTGTATCTCTAGTTTCTACCTCATTGATCTCTGCTCTAATCTCGATTATTTCCCCTCATATGTGTGGAGTCGGTTTAATTTGTTGTTGATTCTCCAGTTCCTTAAGGTGTAGAGACAGCTGGTGTATTCCGGATTTTTCCATTTTTTTGAGGGAGGCTTCGGTGGCTATGAATTTCCCCCTTAGGACTGCTTTTGCTGTATCACTTAGGTTTTGGACCAAAGTGTCTTCATTCTCATTGGTTTCCATGAATTGATTAAGTTCATCTTTGACTTCCTGTTGATCCAAGCATTCTTAAGCAAGGTGGTCTTTAGCTTCCAGGTGTTTGAGTTCCTTCCAAACTTTTCCTTGTGATTGAGCTCCAGTCTCAAAGCACTGTGACTGAGAAATATGCAGGGAATCATCTCAGTTTTTGGTATCGGTTGAGTCCTGATTTGTGACCCAGTATGTGGTCTATTCTGGAGAAGGTTCCATGTGCACTTGAGAAGAATGAGTATTCTTTAGTTTTAGGGTGGAATGTTCTGTATATATCTATGAGGTCCATCTGGTCCAATGTGTCATTCAATGCTGTGGTTGCTTTTTTGATTTTCTGCTTCTATGATCTATTACTGAGTGAGGTGTGTTAAGATCTTCTACTATTAATGTATTCATAGAAATATGACTTTTTATCTTGATTAAGAGCTTTGTTATGTAATTGGAGGCACCTTTATTGGGGTTGTAAATATTTAGAATTGTTATATCATCTTGCTGGATAGTCCCTTTGAGAATGATATAGTGTCCTTCTGTATCTCTGACTGCAGTCTTTAGTTTAAAATCTAATTTATCTGATATGGGAATCGCTACCCGGCCTTCTTTTGAGACCCATTGGCATGAAAGATGCTTCTCCATCCCTTTGCTTTCAGTCTGTGTGTATCTTTAGGTTCAAAATGGGTCTCATGTATACAACATATTGGTGGGTCCTGTCGTTTTATCCAGCCTGCAACCCTGTGTCATTTTGTGGATGCATTTAGGCCACCACATTGAGAGTGATTATTGATAGATACATTTTTATTGACATCGTGTTAACTTTGAAGTCTTTCTTTCTTTAGATTGTCTCTGTATTTCTGTTCAATGACATTTTTAGGATTTTTTTCTCTTTTATAGCAGCCCCCTTAATATTTCCTGCAGTGTCGGCTTGGTGGTTGCATAGTCTTTTAATCCTGCTGATCTTGGAAAATTTTTATCTCTCCATCCATTTTGAATGCCAGTCTTGCTGGATAAAGTATTCTTGGCTGCATGTTTTTCTCATTTAGTGCCCTGAATATATCTTGCCAGCTCTTTCTGGCTTGAGAGGTCTGACGTTATTCTGATGGGCTTTCTTCTGTATGCAAGGAGCCTCTTTGTCCTAGCTGCTTTCAAGAGGGTCAGCCTACAATTGTAATTCTTCATTCTAACTATCAGGTGTCGTGAGGACTTTCAAGAATCTAAAATCTTGGGGGGGGGGCCTATCTGCCTCTAGTACATGTACACTCTTTCCATTCGTGAGATTGGGAAAATTTTCATAGACAACTTGTTCCACTATATCTTCTAGATTTTTTATTTCTCCTCCCCTTCAGGGATTCCAATCATTCTGATGTTGGAACATTTCATGGCATCATTTATTTCCCTGATTCTGTTTTTGTGGCTTCTGAAATGTTTGTTCCAGACTTCCTCCTGATCCTTTCTCTCTATCTGTTTGTCCTCCAGATCACTAATTCTATATTCTGTTTCAGTTACCCTAGCTTTTAGAGAATTTAGATTCGATTGGAACTCATTGAGAGCTTTTGAACATCATCCCTGGTGGCTTTCAGTTCTGCCCTAATCAATTCCATTTGGTCATCCATGGCTTTCTCCAACCTAGTTATTGCCTGGATGATTTTTAGCCTGAATTCCCTTCCTGACATATTGTCCATGTCGCTTGCCATTAGCTCTGTTGCAGAAGGCCCATCCTCTGTATTTTTCTTCTGTTGGGCATTCCTCCTCTTAGTCATTTTGTTGAGAGATGGCTGAACGGATATAGCTGGATGTATCGACAGTTGTGCAGTCAAGGTGCACCCTGGAACACTTCTGAGCCATCAGGTGTACCCACCCAAATGAGAGAAAAAAGAAAAGAAAAATAAAGAGAGAGAGAGAAAAAAGGGAAGAGAAAAGAGAAGGTTCAGCCCAAATTGTACCCAAGGTAAGATTTTTGAAGTATACAGACAAAAACAGACCAAAAAAATAAATAAAAAAGACTGATAAAGGTATATGACACGAGAAAACATATATATATATAGATAGATAGATAGATAGATAGATATAGATATATATAAAAGCAAATAAAGGGCAAACTTCATCAAAAAGAACCCCAAGTATATGATTTATATACTATCAGGACAAACACAAATACACAGGAACAATGGCCAAGATAAAGATGGGAGAGTGGCTATAAATTATCAGTGTGGGCTAGGAAGTTTATTTTGATTCTTCCTGGCTGTATCTTGATGTCTTTGTTAAAGGACTCAACTTTCCTTTGATTAAGGGGGATTAAAAATTGGTTTACCTATAGGGGTAGCATTGATTGGCGAAAGGGGATTACCTTGATGTTTAAGTCTATATGAATATTAGAAAACAAAAATAAAAAAGGAATAAACTAGACTAAAGTAAACTACAATTTAAGAAAAAATTTAAAAGAATAGAAAAGCAAAAGAAAAACACGGTTGTATGTATCAAAAATTTCAGGTTAGAAGGTTATTATGGAATTTGATGTACTGGACATCTCACTGTGATGGTAAATAGGTTAAAAAATTATCTATATAAAAAAGTGAACCAGAGTATTGGGAACACGTTAGAAATAAAAGTTGTATCTATGAAGTAGTGGTGGTTGTTGTCTTGTCATGTTTTTTTTTAATTTTTTTTCTTTCCTGGTTGGTTTTCTGGGATAGGGACCTGCCACGTGGGTTTTCAGTCAATGGTGTTCCCTGAGTTAACCCCCCCCCCCCCCAGCCAAGGGTTGGGCTCTGAGAAAACCGGTTTTTCAGGCTTTTGTTCTCTGGAGGTTTTTTTGTTTGTTCATCTGTTTTCTCTTGCCTTGACAGCTTTTGATGGTTTTGGAGGTTTAGAGGAAAGCAAACTGCACCCAACCTCCCTCTCAGAGAGAATTCTCAGTCTGTTCCCATTTGGGTCTCCAGAGCACTTTAACTTCCCCCTCGGCTGCTGGCAGAGCAGGTTCTGAGTCGCTTTCCCTGGGACCACAGGATCTCCTGCTTGTACCCAAAACCATGACAGCAGTGGCTCCAGACCGCCAGAGAGGTTCCAAGCAGCAATCGCACACTGAGAATTTCCTTCTGGCCTGGGCTGGGAGTGCCTGGTCTTTCCGGGTCTGAGAGCACCCGACTGGCGCCTTCACGTACCTCTCTCATGGGAGGGAATGGAGTACTTCTCAGTCTCTGATAGTATGGCATGGGTCTAAGAGTGCCAGGGTAGCACTTGTGTGCCCTCTCTCAGGGCAGGGTGTGGGACACGCGTGTCTCAGTCTCTGATGGCAGGGTCTGGTGTTCTGCATCTGGTGAGGCTCCCAGCCCCTCATGGGAGCTGGACACCAGGCGTTCTTGGGCACACCAAGACCTGGTTTCTCCGCCACACTCTTTCTGGCTCAGCGCCTGGGGAGGCTGTTCTGGGTCCAGGACTTAGGCCCCTGTCCTTAACTGCCCTGCTTCCGACAATTTCCCCCATGATCCTTTGCTCTTTTGAGTGCTTTCAACCAGATTCCAAGTTAATGCTGGTCCCCAGTTGCAGGGCACTCTCATATTGGGGTAGTACATTCCAATTGGCAGCCTCTGGTGGCTCCTTCCCCCTTTCGTTTATCTTCTGATATCAGGCCAGCATTCCCACTCTGCTTTACCTCCTCACTGGCGTCTTCTGCCCCTGTAGAGATCCAGTCGTGTATAATTCTGATCTCAGGCTGATATCATGGGTGATCGGAGTTCTTTGGTAGGTAATCAGCTCCCTTTAGGGAACAGGTTGAAATGGTGCCTCCTCCTACTTCCCCACCATCTTGTCTCTCTAAATGTTAATTTTAATGTATCTAATTATTTTTAAGAAGCTTAATTCTTTAGCCATCCTAGAAAATTGTTTTGTTCGTTGTGTTTCTTCAAATATTATTCTTTGAACACATTTAAGGAAGCAGAAATTTTATGAAAAATAATGGAAGATTTTATATCCAATGAACAATAATATTAATTCTGAATTTGAATGAAGATTTCCAATAATGGTCTTTAATGTGTGCCAAAGGATGTAGAAACCTGAAACCTTGTTACCATGGCATAGAATTGATTCCTCTGGCTCAAGGTATCACTATCAAAAACACTTGAATAAATTAAAAAATTGAAAATGTTAAAGTATTTTATAGCTGCTAATTATATGATACTTGTAAGCAAGTGCATTTGAGTGCTTGTAGCTCTTCCATTTCAGTTTTTAACTCTAGATGCAAGAAATTTGAAACACAAATTCCAAGTATTAGGTGTTGTATATATTTGAGAAATAACTTTACCAACTACATAAAACTTGTAAACTATTATTAGTAAAGACTATGGAAATTATATTTTAGGCACATTACCTAAAAAGAAAACTAATTGTTCTAAAAAGTTTTAAAGTGATTTTTGTTGTTGTTGTTGATGTTGTTGAAGATAGAGTTTTTTTTGTTGTTGTTGTTGTTGGAAAAATTGGACAGCCACATGCAGAAGAATGAAACTGGACAATTTCTTTGCACTACACACAAAAATAGGGTCAAACTGGATGACAGACCTAAATGTGAGACAGGAATCCATCAAAATCCTTGAGGAGAACATAGGCAGCAACCTCTTCGACTTTAGCCACAGCCACTTCTCACCAGACATGTCTCCAAATGCAAGGGAAACAAAGGCAAAAATGAACTACTGAGACTTCATCAAGATGAAAAAAAAAAAAAAAAACTTTTGCACAGCAAAGGAAACAGTCAACAAAACCAAAAGACAACTGACAGAATGGGAGAAGATATTCACAAATTAAGGGTTAGTATCTCAAATATATAAAGAATTTATGAAACTCAGTGAGTTTCATGGAACAAATAATCTAATCAAGAAATGAGCAGAAGACATAAACAGACATTTCTGCAAAGAAGACATCCAAAAAGCAACAGACAAATGAAAAACTGCTCAATATCACTTGGCATCAAGGAAACACAAATCAAGACAATGGGATATGACCTCATCTCAGTCAGAATGGTAAAATTAAGTCAGAAAATGACAAATGTTGTCCAGGATGTGGAGAAAGGGGAATCCGCCTACACTGTTGGTGGGAATGCAAGATGGTGCAGCCTCTTTGGGACAGAACATGGAGGTTCCTCAAAAAGTTGAAAATAGAGATACCCTATCACCCAGCAATTGCCCTACTGAGTATTTACCCCACATATGTAGTGATCCAAAGGGACATCTTCTTCCCAATATTTATAACAGCAATGTCCACAATAGCCAAACAGTGGAAAGAGCTCAGATGTCCATCACCAGATAAATGGATAAAGAAGATGTGATTACACACACACACACACACACACACACACACACACACACCACAATGGAATGTTACACAGCCATAAAAAATGAAATCTTTCCATTTACAATAATATGGATGGAACTAGAAGATATTATGCTAGGTGAAATAAATTAATCAGAGAAAGATAATTATCATACGATCTCAATGATACGTGGAATTTAAGAAACAAGGCAGAGGTTCATAGACGAAGAGAGGAAATAAATGGATCAAGACAAAATCAGAGAGGGAGACAAAGTATAAGAGAGTCTTAACCTCAGGTAACAAACTGAGGGTTGTTAGATGGGAGGGCAGTGGTCGAATGAGGAGACTGAATGACGGACATTGGGAAGGATATGTGTTATGGTAAGTGCTGTGTGTTGTGTAAGACTGATGAATCACAGACTTGTACCCCTGAAACAAATAATACATTATATGTTAACAATACAAATAAAAAATAAAAATTTTTGAAATAAAAAAATCTTTGTAATAATATAGCTCAATACCACATTTTGTTTTATTTTGTCTCATTTTGTTTTACATGCCTGGGTGTTGTAAATGGAACCATGAAACGTATTATTATAGTCATAAAATTGAGGGGTGATACATACGTTTCTTAATTACTTTAGAGTGTCCATATTCTATTCAGTTTTATTGCAATAAAAAATATTGAGAATTGGTTTTCTGACATTGTTTTCCAAAACGCTGCATGATCTTTGTTTTACAATAATGAACTAATCAAGTGTGTTAAGAGGAAAATTAATCCGTACTTTCAAAACTGTCTGATTTTTCACAAGTTGGACACAGCCCCATTATAAAATATAGCTATGTAACCATGTCCGTGGGTTCGAAAGGCCCCACATATTCCAAATATACCTTTCCTCCGTCCAGTCCATCCTGGTGTCAAGGCATGGTCCATTCAATTTAGATCAACACCATCTACTTCACCATCTTCGCTCACTTCGTCTCTCTACTTGCAGTGCTGTACTTTCCCAAATGACCACTAATTTAACATTTCTAAAGAGCAGATCTAATCATTTTGCTTCTGTTTGTAGAACTCTGGGTCACAGAAGGGCAAGAAAGAAGTCTATAAAATAAAGTAAGAAGGAATGAACGATTGGAACATTTATCCCTTATACTTTGCCAACATTCAGACCTTTGCACATGTTGTGCCTTTTCTGTGGTATATTGTCCCTGAGAAAGTCCCCTCTGCCACAGTCTCCTGTACTCATCTGAGGGAACATCTAGTCAACATTTGCACTGAGTTCCAGAGGCTGATCTCAGTCCCCTTTTTTGACCAAATTCTTGTACCGCAGATAAAAGGGATGTGTCCTTATGAGCCATACACTTTCCGCATTAGCATCATATATAAGATATTAGGTTTATCATACATTGTATAGTACCTCTTTCCATATAAAACTATACAGATTCAAATTCCTTGAAAACAACAACCATATAGTGCTCAGATTTTAAACTCATTTAGCTGTTATTTTGGATTATAAGAGTTTAAATGTTTATTGAATAAATGACTAAATTTGAATATTTGATATCATGCTTCTCTTATTTTGTCTAATAAATTACATACTTCAAAACTCTGTTCAGACATCACCTCAAGCAGGGTACCTCCCCTAAATCTTCCTTCCATTCTGAGTTCACATTTGTCCCACAGTTTCTTATGCAAGCATAGATACTAAACCTAAAGTTTAACCACTAGGTGCTTTCAGTTTTGGACCAGGTCCACATAGTGCATATCATTGTGGTCTATCATATTAAGGGATGATAGAAGGTAGGAAGATGACAGGATTGTCACAGTAATAATTAGTCACATTGAAATGAGCACATTTTATAAGATTGTCACTTACACTGTCAACAAACAGAATACAAAGCTTATAAATGTAGGACAAGTGATATTTTAACTGTTTGTGTGGAAAAATTTTACACTTACATAAAAGTAGTATGAATAAGAATGGTGTAAACCACAGCCACATACCTTTTACCCAGACTCAACAGTTAGCTTTTTTTTTAACCTCTTTCTTTACATCACCCTTCTCTCACTCCCTCATTTCAATCAATTACATAGAATCACATGATTTTCTTTCTCTAAATATTTTAATTATGTATTTCCTAAGAATATGGGTGTTCTACAGTGTCAGAGTGTATTTATCAACTTCAATAAATATAACATCACTATAATATAATTGTATATATGTTTTGAAAGAATAAGAATTAGAAAATTAAAGATATTTTTTAAAAAATTAAAAAGAGGTTTCTTTTTTTTAATACAGAGAGGCAATATTTAAAAGTTTCCTACTCCATGGTTTCTTTTAAAAAAATATTTTACTTATTTGAGAGAGAGAGAATGAGTGGGTGGAAGGGGCAGAAGGAGAAGCAGACTCCTCACTGAGCAAGAAGCCCAGTGTATGGTTTGATCCCAGAACTCTGGGATCATGACCTGAGCCAAAGGCAGATGCTTAACCTACTGAACCATCCAGGTGCCCCTACTTTGTAGTTTCTTAAAAGACAGGTCCCACATTCAACATTTTCTTCAGAGCTCCCATAACATTCTTATTTCTTAGACTATAGATCAAAGGGTTGAGCACAGGAGTGAGTATGGTGTAAAAGACAGATACCATGATGTCCTTCTCTGGTGTATGGTAGGATTTGGGGAGCATGTAAGTATAAATGGCAGCCCCATAGAAGAGGATGACCACAGTCATGTGGGAAGAACAAGTGACAAAGGCCTTCTTCTGTCCTTCTGCTGAGTTCATCCTATGGATGGTGATGAGGATAAAGTAGTAAGAGCCTGAAATGACTATCACAGGAATGAGAAGCATAAGGACACAGCACAGGTACATGAAAATCTCATAGATGGAAGTGTCCGAACAAGAGAGTTTCAATACAGCAGGGACTTCACAGAAAAAATGATGTATCTCCCGAGATCTGCAGAAGGGGAAGGTCATGGTGATGGGAGTAAACAAGAAGCCATCCACTGAGCCCAGGAACCAGCAGCCAGATGATAGAAGGTGTAACACGCGATGGTTCATGAGGACAGGGTAATGAAGAGGATGGCAGATGGCCACATAGCGGTCATAGGCCATAGAGGCTAGAAGAAAAAATTCTGAACCTGCTAGTGTCAGATAGAGAAACATTTGTATCCCACATTCTATGTCTGAGATCTTGTTCATACCCATGACTTGGTCCATGAGCATCTTGGGCACAGTAACAGAAATATACATCATGTCCATGAGAGATAGCTGGCTAATGAAAAAATACATGGGGGTGTGGAGGTGGGCATCGGAATGTATCAATAGTATCAAGATGGTGTTTCCAGACACGGCCATTAGGAAAAGCACGAAAATGACCAAACAAAGGAGAGCTGGGTGTTTGGATTCACTGAAGATTCCCACCAGGATGAAATCTGATCTCCCAGTATGGTTAGCTAGCCAGTTGGCGTTCTCCATGTGATTTCACCTGGGCAACCTAGGGAAGTTTTGGGATTAATGAATCAATCACGAACCACCACCCACTGAAATGAATGTGTTGAGAGAGAAAGAGAGAATGAGAACCCAATTATGTTATTAGAAAAAAATTCCATGGTTTTATGGATTTAGAGAATACAAATTATCTGTAATTATATAAATTTACCATTTGGGAGGTTGCATTGTTCATTGTATCGTGAGTTTTCCTTTTTCTATAGTATCCTTTACCAATAAGCATGTACAATTTTTTAGGTTAGCTGTTGCCCTAACCAAACACAAAAAATGAATCAAAATGTAAAATTTATATATATATATATTTATATATATATATTTATATATATATACACATATATGTATATTTATATATATACATATATGTGTGTGTATGTATATATGTATACAAATATATGTATACATATGTATATATGTATTTAAATGTGTGTGTGCATATATATACGTATGTATATATATGTGTGCATATATATATGCATACACACACACACACACACACACACACACACACACACACAAATCTCCCCTTCTAGAATTTTTATTGTAGATAATCAAAATATCATTAATCTCTCTGGTCTAAGAATCCAACTGAGATTTTTTTTTTTTTTAAATTTCATTTATTTGACAGAGGGAGAGCACAGCAGGGAGAGCGGCAGGCAGAGGGAGAGGGAGAAGCAGACTCCCTGCTGAGCAGGGAGCCCAATACAGAACTCAATCCCAGGACCCCAGATCATGACCCAAGACAAAAGTAGATGCCCAGCTGACTGAGTCACCCAGATGTCCCTTCAACTGAGATCTTAAAAACTCTTTAAGGTGCATTCTATATAAGAAAAAAAATCATTAAAAATTTTATATAAGAAAAAATAATTTCACATTGCACAGAATTATCAAATCATTACTTTGTACAATGGAAACTAGTATAATTATATGTCAGTAATACCCCAAAAAGAACAATCTAATGAACCATTGAACATTATATCAAAAGCCAAGGATTCACTAATTGAATTTAAATTTAAAAAGAGAAAAAGAAAAAAATAATAAAGAAAAATGAAAAGTAACCTCAACAAAATTTGGGGGAAAATCTATATGAAATTCTTGAACCCCACAGTGAGGCACTGTGATTGTATGGAGTAACCCACAAATCCCCCTCAAACAGATCATGATCCTAACCAATGACCAAACTCTTAGATAGCCGAGGGGCACCATTTTGGAGTTCCAACTCTGAAGCCAGACTGGCTGTGGGTCCAGCTTATCCTCTCCACACTCTTCCTCCATTCATTCTACATACATAAAAAAGAGGAAAAGAATAATGTTAAATCTTGCATATGCTTAGGATTAAATGAGGAAAGTGTTTGGACCATTACTGGTTACAGATGACTAATGATTAAATAGCTAATAGGTACAGTAATAATTATGCAGAATCTATGTAAGAGATGGCTGTTATATATATATGTATATATATATACACACACATATACGTATATACATATGTGTATGTGCATGTACATATGTATATGCATATACATGTATGTATATATATGTATATATATATATATATATATAATCTTATTTTAACCCTGATTAAGCATAACTTTATGAGAAATCTATCTAATTTGTATCCAGTACATGTTTTTCCAAGTTGAAATTCATCTTAAAATTTTTACTATCTACTCTATATTTCAGAGGACAAGGAAGTAGTATTTAGACAGTCATTGCTATTTATCAGAGAAGGCTTTAGTTGTTTCCCCAAATGTTATCTGCTTTAATGCACATAGCAATTAATTGCTCATGGAACTGAGATTCAGAAAGGAAAGTTGAAACAACACTACGATATTTCTGACTCCAATTTACTGTTTACTACTTTATCTTGCTGTTCACAGCCAGCCTCTCTATCAGATGCTAAAGATGAATCAAAAACAAATTAAATCTAATTACAGTTAATGAGGTCACAGTCAGTCTATTCAGAGACAAAAGTAGAAATGCAATTTAAAGCAGAATTCTGAAATAACTACAAAATAAATAAAACAATTAACACAGAATACATCTGACCTTTCTTCAGAGAATAATACCTCCTTTGACATTTTCTGTTCTGAAGTTTAAACTTTTGCAACCTTTTAATTTCTGACATGTCAAATCTCAAAATTCAGAAGTCCTTACTAAGAGAAAGCAAATAATGACTCCTCTTTCTGGGAAGAGCTTAGTGGCAGTTATCATGTCTAGATATTTCAGAAGAATTTACTAGTTTCAAATATGTCTTATACTTTTAAAAATATTTTTATACTTTTTTCATAGTTCTAAGACTAATTAAAACATCAAATTATTAATATTCTCAGTTGATAAGGCAGTTGAGAACACTGCAAATGATTTTTGAATTCTTAATGTAGATATTTAACAAATTTTGTCAAATTACATCAACAACAATAGCCTTTCTATCACATCCCACCCTCACTGAAAGATGAAATTTGAGACCTGTGAAAAATAAAAATGTAGCCTGATAAATTGCAAAACACATCTGCTGACAAAGTCTGGATTTGTGGTCAAAATAAATTAAGGATCAGCACAGTGAGCAATAAATGTGAAGGCCTTGAAACCGCTTGCTGAGTGAATGAAAGGAGACCACAAAGTTACTTGGTGGGTACTGGGAAATCTTTGCTGTGCTTTTGTAAATGTGGGTCCTGCCATTAAGATACGCTGAACAGTCCACCTGGGATACCAGACACAAAAGGGAACACTGTCTGTTGTATGCATGGCGACTGGCCCTTCTGTTCATAGTGACTCTTTTCTAATATAATTCCTTGAGCTTCATATAAACAACTTAATGCGTATTTAACATGTAAATTCATTGACCGTGGTGGTGGATTAATGTTAAACTTTATTTGAAGCTGACAGCATCCTAGGAATTGTTCTAATGCTTTATCCTATTTTATCTTTCCCAAGACTCTACAAGGTACATATTCATCTTATTTTCTCATTTTACACATTAAGGAATTCAGATTCTTATGGTCTGCTTAAGAGAACACAACTGCATTGAGTTGAGCCCACAGGCTGTAACTATGCCTCAGAATTTTGGGGGACCTGGTCTTTGCTACATAGTAGATAATTTGGGTATTAAGTCACCCACTGTCAGTTTCATATAAATCATATAAATCTGATTGAGATATTTATTTCTAACCCTCAAAAATTATCAATAGCTCATCTGCCAAATTTCAATTTCAGGAAAACAAATACATTATCCAATTATATAGGAAATGTGCATATTCTTCTGCATGCACATAATTAGAAAGCAAAAATACAATTTTTAATGTGCTATACAAAAAGATTCAAGAGAAAAGTAAATTTGTTTTTTTTTTTTTCACTTACAAATAGGTAAAAAGAAAATTAAGGGCATATTTTCAACAACTATAATGGAGAATATCAGAAGCAGAAGTCAAGACAGTTAGAAAATAATCATCCTTTTTTTTCTTGCAGTTCTGTCTGCTTCTCTGGTTGAATCCAGTCTCGTTCAGATGGGCTAATGGAGTGTGACCAGGTTCAGTGTACAGAGAGAAGTAGGAGGGCTTTACTATGCCCATTAAGGGAGTGGATGAATGTTTTCTGTCAATAAATCCCCTCTGAGACTATAAAGAAGAATGCGATTATAAGAGCTGAAGAAGCTAATAGCTATCCTTATTGCACTGTCCTGCTTTTTGCTGATGTCTTATTTTTTTTTAAGATTTTATTTATTTATTTGACAGACAGATATCACAAGTAGGCAGAGAGAGAGAGGGGAGGAAGCAGGCTCCCCGCCGAGCAGAGAGCCCGATGCAGGGCTCGATCCCAGTACCCTGGGATCATGACCCGAGCTGAAAGCAGAGGCTTTAACCCACTGAGCCACCCAGGCGCCCCTTTGCTGATGTCTTTTAAAAAATCTTTTATTGTTCATCTCAATATGTATCAAAATCTTAACCGGATTAACAATATTCACACATTGCATTACTAATGAATTTCTGGCTATGACATATATGAGTTAGTTTTTTTTTTTTCTAAGATTTTTAAAATCTATTATTTATTTGACAGACAGAGATCACAAGTAGACAGAGAGGCAGGCAGAGAGAGAGGAAGGGAAGCAGGCTCCCTGCTGAGCAGAGAGCCCGATGTGGGGCTCCATCCCAGAACCCTGGGATCATGACTGGAGCTGAAGGCAGAGGCTTTAACCCACTGAGCCACCCAGGTACCCCATGAGCTAGTTTTTTTTTATGTAGCCTTTTCATTTTACAAAATACATATTTCATGTAGATGTGAATATATTTTTTTTCTCATTTTAGGTTTAAGGTAAATATTTGAAATATATATTTTTTCTTTTTACTTTTTACTGATGTACAATCTGAAGTTCATAGTTCAATAAATTTTTCAAAGATAATATCATTAATTAGTACTATGGTTGAAACTAAAATTGAGATCATCTTCATATTTTTTTTAATTTAGATCCCAATATATTAGTGTTATTCTCTATCTCTGACTACAGTCTTTAGCTTAAAATCTAATTTATCTGATATGAGAATCACTACCCCAGCTTTCTTTTGAAGCCCATTGGCATGAAAGATGCTTATCCATCCCTTCACTTTCAGTCTGAATGTATCTTTAGGTTCCAAATGTGTCTCTTGTAGACAGCACACAGACAGGTCTTTTCATCCAGTCTGCATCCCTGTGCTATTTTATGGGAGAATTTAGGCTGTTCACGTTGAGAGTGATTATTGAAAGATTAGTTTTAATTGACATCCTGTTGCCTGTGAAGTCCTTGTTTCTATAGATTGCCTCTCCACGTTTCTGTTTTATGACACTCTAGGGTTCTTTCCTCTTTTATAGAACCACCCCTTAATATTTCTTGTAGTGCTGGTTTGGTAGTCACATACTCCTTTAAATCTTGCCAGTCTTAGAAGCTCTTTATCTCTCCCTCCGTTCTGAATGTCATCCTTGCTGGATAAAGTGTTCTTGGCTGCATGTTCATCTAAGTTAGTGCCCTGAATATGTCTTGCCAGCTCTCTCTGGCTTCCCAGGTTTCTGTGGCCAGGTCTGACATTATTCTGATGGTCCTGCCTCTGTACATAAGGAATCTCTTCCCCTAGCTGCTCTTAAGACATCCTCCCTGAATTTATGACTGGTGAAATTCACAATTATTTGCCCGGAGATCTTTCTACACTCGTTGATCTTGG